>NC_067282.1:197557213-198182213 GCF_020740795.1 Apus apus
ACTATTTCATGATCTCACCCACCACATCGGTGAAATGTGGAGCTTATTTTAAACAACTGCCTACTGACAGCCTAATTCTGCTTCCACAATGAAGTGGGTCTATATAAAGGCATAGAGCTGCCTCATAAAACAAGAGGTGTCCATTAGGTACATAGCTTCTCCTGAGCAAAGGAGTTGCAGAAGAAAACAAAGAAGCTTGGTACTGAAGCTCAATTAGAGAAAGAAATACCAAAGATTCCATGTTCTAAAATTCATACACACTATTCAAGATGAATGCTGACTTATCTTTTCTAAGAAGATACATTTCTACTTAAATAATATATATATATATATAGTAAAGGATACCATTACTCTTAGTAACACTATTGCCTGTGTTCGATATCTTTGAAGATATTCAAGCCTTGTGAGAACATGCAATATCTAAACATAACATGAATATGCAATATTTTACCTATATTATGATTATTAACATTTTAGAAAAGCTTACAGTTGCAAATAGGAATATCTGATTTCTCATTCTCATTTTCCATCTTCACTCTTTTCCCAGCAATTAAATTACTTTTATTTTACTCAATGTCTTCACATTTTCAGTGAAGGTAGCAGAGATTTATAATAAATATTTATAACCAAGTCTCCATTATAGTGCTCTATCAGAGTAATGCAGAGCATAATCAATAAGGGATACATTGGCATGAGCCCACTGACTTTAATGTACTACTACTTAGGTAGTACACAAATATTAAATTTATCTTTTCAGTTCCAGTTCTGAATTCTTTTGACAGAATAATTACTGAGCACATTCATTCAGATAAATTGAATGAAAGTAGAGCTTGTCTTCAATACATTTAGAGTAAAAATATTTAGTAGTATCTCTAAGGTTCCATCTCACCTCCATTCAATTTAAGTACCTGAAAAACAGAAGCTGGCAGCCTGGTCACTCGAAGCTACAAACATAACCCATGGAGGGGAACAGTGACCATCAGAAAGTGAAACTACCAACCTGAGCTGCTTAGCACCTTTGGTTGATTTTAGTTAAATACCAGATCCCACAGAGGAGGAAAAAATGCAGGTCTCTGCTGTCACTTGCTTATCTATTTGACTACACCAAATAAATGCTTTCAAAACCAACAAAATGCATTACTAGAACTATTACTTCTATTTATCCATTTTCAGATCTATGTGTACTTACTCCCTGCATAACGCCCTTCACCAAGTATCATTTACTGAAACACCAACACATCCTGACATGTCTGAGCATGGTAAAGGAATTCATCCCTCTGATGATTGTGTAACAGGCTCTCATCCTCCTGGTACTAAAAAGGAAAAGTATATTAGCAATGCTACGTGTACATGTCCTTATTATGGTAATATTCTCACTTGAGAGGAAATGAAATAAAATGTTACGCCACACGAAACTGATTCCATGATAAATGAAATGAGAAGATTACAAGGCCAAGAACAGAAAAAGGTACAAATGTCAGTGCTACACAGGGAATCTAAGGGCAAACAACATGATCCTGCCTCTCACAGTTCATCTGCAGAGAGAAAATAAAGGCAATACTTTAATAAGCCCTTTTAAAAATAACAAGACAACATTTCTACTTCCTTGATGTCTTTCTCATTTCATATCCACCCTCTGCAGGAATGACCCAGAGGTCCTGAGGAACACATGCTTTCTGCTTGCATGGTTAAAAAATGCAGCCTAATGCATATACATTAGAAAATGGGAAGATATGAATGTGCAGACAGTTATCCTTTGGGATGCTGATAATGAATGCACTTGCATGTTATTTCTCATTGTTTCCAATGGAGGGGAGCATGGCTGCAATTCACTGAAAACTGACATATCTACATGTCTGTTAGTGCTTTATTATTATTAACCAAAATGAAAACAGTGTTTTCTTCTGTTATCTATGCCCTCTGTATTCAAGTAGGCCTGATTAGTCCTGTGTACTATTAAGGGTTATACCCCTGCCTCCTCCTTTCTTCTAAAGCAGTGAAGTGGTCTGGTCAGTGGCTGTTGAAGAACCAGACTAGATAATAGAATTTCCATGCCAGGTACCAGAAATATTCTGAAAATGTGTCAGAATATTGCTGTCCTGGAGATATAGGAAATGGGACAGGGAACTTGTCCCAGTCCTAGACTAGAACATAAAAAAAAAAAAAAAAAAAATTAAAAAAAAATCTTTTGGTCTCGCCCAAGCTCATTTATTTACAAAATTTGAAATTCTCTATATATAAATATATATATTAATTTGCAAATGTAACTGAAGCAAACTGATCCAAGGAACTGAAAATATATCACTACTGTTTCTTAAGACCCCATATTAGTCAGACCATCCATGACTAACTTCTGATACTACTGTCACTGAGGTTTGGATAAAGAGCTGAGCAGCTTTCCCCTGGAAGGTCCCAGGACATTTCACTTAATCTTCCGCCTCCTACTCTGGGTCTCACTCACATATTTCAGTTCCTCTCCCTGTGTGGCCATACTGGGAGCACTCACAAGCTAAACCCACAGGAAAGAAACAGAGAAGAACAGGATCCGTGCTAGAGCCTTCCTGGACAGATTGAATAATGTTCCCAATTTTTTCAGCACCAGAAGATGACTAAACTTCCCCATTGTTATTGTTTTATAATTCTTTTGAAATCATAACTTAATGTTTTTATTCTCTGTAAACTAGTGCACTAAACAGAGTAACTTAATGGTGGAATATTAGAAAAACAGGAATGTAAACATATAATAATAACAATAATATAAATGTACTGACATATCCTTATGATTATTGTTACAAATGCCTCTTGGGAAGGCCATATCGAATCTTTAAGGTTTATCTTTAACTGTGGCCCAAAATTAAGGGTTCTGTTAAATACATTCACCCTGAACCTTTCAGAGTCTCCACGTGAATAAAGTATAAGCTTTCAAAACAGACCAAGTCTGGCTGTAACACAACAGGATCAGAGACATACTTCTGCTGCAAGGGAAAGCGCTTCAAACATCAGGGTGCCAGTCTGTCAGCACTTATCACTCAGTGGGTTATACTACCTCTCCAGCAGATTCCCTTCCAAACTTATACTTCATCACACTCCTGACCTTGCCACATACAGCCCCTTCAGCAGAGTTCAAGTCTGTATTGTGTAAGACACGGAGAGTTTATTCACCGCTTCTCATTATCATCCAAGACCTTTGTTCATTGGAAGCTGAAATTATTTACTCTGCAGTTTTGGGGGCATTCATGGGGGAGGAAAGGATGAAGAAAACTCTAACCAAGAAAATGTTATTCTGTAAAGAAAACGAGCAAATATCCGCCCGTTCATGAGCATATGACTGCAAAATGCAAAACTTTCCATCCAAAAATGGGATGGAAGTTGAGACTGCCAGACCATATTGCACTCCAGCTAATAAAGTGTTTCAGATCAAGAAAAGCAGGCAAGGCTGCATCACTCTGGCCTGAATTGTATGTTCTTTTTTTTTTTTTTTTTTGCCTTTGAAACATTCCATTTGCTGTTCAAGCCAAGACAAGAAAAGAAACATTTTTAACCTTAAAGGTCTGTCATAAGCCTACAAAATTAAATAGCCAGGGCTGAAATGAGGCAGGTTTTACAGTTCTTAAGTAGCTCCCCTTTGTTCCTTCCTTAACAGTACAGTCATAGCCAGGGGAAACTTAGCAAGCTGCTAGTAAAGGGGAAAGAGCAGATTCAACTGCCTTTATTTGCATTGAAATCCATGGAGGTCAGTGCCACATGGTACTAAATACTCTGCAAATAAAGAGCAAGTGTCAGTACCTTCCCTGATGAGCTTACATTTAAGAAGACAAAACAAACAAAAGATAGGTGAAGGAAAAGTCTCTGTAATTGCAGGAATATGGCACAGTTACCCCAGCTGTACTGTCACCCCCAGTGCAGCTCCAACCTGAGCTCCCAGACCCCAATCCTAAGTCCATATCAACAAATTAAGTGTGCCAGACACTATGTGCAGATACTGAGACAAAGCAGCCTGTCGCTGCTTCTGTTCATAGAGCTAAATTCTCCTTCCCTTCCAAACTGAGTGGTCTAACCCATATTGCCTCCTGGGACCACTCCACATCACCCCAGTTTATGACAGGGCAGTTTGGAAATGTGCTAGTTGACAAGAGCAAAAAACAGTCCAGTGAACACGCTAACAAACATCACAGGCTACTGCAGGCCAACAGTGTCTTTTGGCCTTGTTTAAATTGTAAATACAGATGCGACCCATCTGTCTCTCCTGGACTCTGTCTGAGAGTCCCTGCACCCACAAGAGAAATGTGTCACTTACCCCATCAGCCAAGCAAGATAAGCAGTGACAGCGACAACAAAGCATCCCATTAAGTTTTGGCCCTTAAAAAATGCCGCCTTTCATTGTGTAATTTCTGTAGAAAAATACAAGACGTGGCAAAACAATGCAAAGTGTTCCAACAATGTGAATACAGATGTCTGACTTGGGCTACCATGACCATCAGGTAGAAATTAAAAAGGGAAGGGGATTCTAGGTTCTGTGAGAGAGCGGAAAGGTAAGTTATAGATGAAAATGTAGAAATTAAACTTCGGTTTTTAAAAAAGCAGAGCTAGGCTAAAGCATCAGCTGCTTTTTATAGTCACCGAAAGACTCTTTTCAAAGTAGCTTTGACAAACTTGAAATAAAACAGCAAAGAGCTGATATGCACCATAGTGTACATGCTCCTACAAGAAGGTGCTCAAGGACATGCTTTTAGAGTTGAAGTTCACAGACTTCCCCACCCTTGTTATTAGTTGACCTTCCGTGAGATATGGACCTCAAAACAGAAATAGAGGTGATAAAAGCCATGCAGGCAGCACTGTGACAGGGGGACACTACTGACATCATGGTCCTTCTGCCACATGTCACCACCTCTTCCCTTCTGCTAGGGGAGCTGTTCATGAATACATTGTCAGATGCAGTCAGATTTGGCTGGTTTACTTTAAACACCTTAAATCCAGTGCTGCTGTGCTTGCTGATAAAAGAGCTGCAGGACTCTGCAGCAGAAGGCTCCCAATGAAGTGAGAGTGAACATGGGAAACAAGATTTTAAGACTGTAGGGCTACAGGAAAAGAAAGATGTGTGATGAATCCCTTGCTCTCTTCCACCATGTGCTCAGAAGAAGGGTTTAATAACTAATCACAATTAAGTAGATAGCAATATTACACCTAGCATGCTCTCATCATATTCAGAAGATGCCCACTTTTCTTTTAATCAAATCAATTAATGAGAAAGAAAAACTAATGCAAATAAATAATCAGCATGGATCTTGGAAGAAAGAGTTTCAGGAAATGTTTTATGGCGAAGAACAGCCCTTTTCCCATCCAGCTGTTTTGGTTTTTTTAACAATTCTTGAGTGTTGAGCTTCTGCAGCTTCTTTTCTTTTTCCTATTCCAAAAGCCTTGGGGATGTTTCTTTTAATTTTGAACCAACTCTTGTGCTGGGAATTCTTTTTCCAATGTGTGAGTGTGAATGATATGAAGTGAGATTGTACAACTGCTTACCTCTTCTCTGCTGCTCAAGTTATTTGCCTAACTGTTCCTGAGAGCAACGAAAGAAACTTTTTCCTGTGGGTTTACTTGGATATGTGGAAACCAAGGACTCTTAGTATCCCTAGAGGAATTTATAAAGTCTTCTGCAGAATGGAAGGATTTTGTTTAGTATGAAGAAACTCTGAAATCAGGAGCCACCAGTTTCATTTACACAGAAAGAATCAGGAGTCTGACTTGCACAGTTCTCAGCATTTACACCTCCAGGGTTGCTAGGACTCCAAAAAGCCAATCAAAAATAAATAATATGATGCCACAGAGAAGTCTCCTTCTTTCAACCTGGGTGGAAGGCAAGCAGGAAAATGTTCACCATGGCTCCAGCTAAAGTGTAAAAGACTAATGCAGGTGCTACAGAAAGCAGAGAAATAAGGTTTGTCTTTGTTTTCCTGTACGTGTATGCTGTAGACATAATTTTGGATTTAATAGGTCCAACAGAACTCTTTGAAGTTAAGGGGAAATGCCTCAGCCTCTTCAATAATACTCTCTTTGATTTACTTCTTAATGTTATTTGTTACGTGACATAAAAGCACCCAGCAAGCTGTTCTACTCCCTTCAACAAACAGCCATCCAGATGCTCAACAGCCATGGCAGTGGTGATCCTAAATCAAATCCTTTGTAGTTTTTTCTCTGCTAAATAACATACATTCCCACAGCACTGTCAGTGACCAACAGGGGAGATCAGCTGCAGCAGTCACCAGTATGGATCTTCATACTGGTTCAGCAGCAGAAACTGGAGATGCTACCTCTGCTCCACGGTGGTAACAGCATGTTTCTCTTAAGATGAAGGGGAGAGGAAAAAGAACAAAAAAAAAAAAAAAGAAAAAAAAAGAAAAAAGAAAGAAAAAAAAAAGGAAAAAAAAAAAAAAAAGAAGGAAATTAGCACAGAGTATATTTGGCTCAACCCTCTAGCACTGAATCAGGCCCCCGCACTGAGAGTTAACTCAGTTCACTGCCTCAGAGCACTGCAACCTAACTAAATATACTGGATTAGGGTTTGCTGTCAGAGATGTTGTTTTCCACGCTCTTGCTATCATTGATATCCCAATGTCTGCAAAAACAGTAAAATGTATTGAAGCAAACTACAATCGCTTCATCCTAAATTTAGCAATCTGAAAATTAGACATCAGCTCCTCTAGTTTCCATTTACAGGCATTAGAGAGAAACAGGCACTTCACGGGCTGATCACTCCCACCCACTTCAGACTTCTTGAATGGGAAGCTGAGATCTCCCACCCTGCTGATTAGACAAGAGAACCTGTGTGACCATCTTAGTGACATACTTAAAGCTTGCCTCTTGGGAGACCTCAGTCAGGTTTACCAAATGGATGTGGAATGGATGGAGTCATGGGTCAAATAGAAAAGTACTTGCACAAAAGGATCTTTGAAATAAGTAAAAGTGGATGGGGGACCTGGAAGTCAAACGGTAATCAATTTCTCTCAAAAAGCAGCTGAGAATCAGTGCTACAGGTTCGATGCTTTGCTGTCCCAATAAATTAGTCCTCAGTGGCCATGAACTTGTCAAGAGCCTTCCCACCTTCTGAAATCCCCCTAAGTAATTCCATCAAATCAATTGCAAAGAACAATTACCTGCAACTATGCAAGAGCAAATTGCTACACCCTACATGACTCCAAAGCTGAATGAGAACAGTAATATCTCATTTCTGAGGTGAATCTTTGTTCTCTAACATATTTGTTAACTTTTTAAAGTTAACTTTAGCTCACAGAAGCTTTAACTCATGCTCTTTGTAGATACCGTGTATTGTTGTGAGGCTTTGAGTGCAGATGAACTTTACAACAATGGCTGTGATAGAGGTGATAATATTAATAATATCTGTGTTGTGTATTATTACCCTTGCACACCTCCAACATTGTCTGTATCACTGAGATCAATTGTTCTGTGTATTGTGATCCTACCTGGTGCAACACGAACCACAAGTGCTGTGTCAAGAGAGGAAGCTGCTGCAAACCCCTGGGCTATTGCAGTTACTGCTGCAGCTGAAATTTGGTCTGGTTGCTTCACTTTGAAAATTTTTTTATGCTTTTAGCTATTAATCTTGGAAAGCCTTCAAAATAAACCTGATAAAAACCTGAATGTCACAAAGGATGCATTCTTCCCTGTACTTGTAAATCATCTTTGGCACTCTTCCCGATTTTAGTAATTATAGATTTCCCCCAAGCTCCCTGTATACTGCCCATAGATAGAAGGCTTTGTACGGTCTGTCTTCTAATTCAAAAAAGCTACAGCAAGCCATTGCATGAGTTTCACATTAGACAGTAGAGCAATTCAATACAAAAGCACTGTTTAGGTCTCTGTATAGTTTTCTTGATGGATGTTACACTGCTGATCTATTTTTATGTATTATTTATACTGGGACAGTGCCTAGAGGCCCCAGTCAGGGGCAAAGCCCCATAGAGCGACACATATTATGAAGGAGGATATAAGAGCTTCTCCTCCTTGCAGCTTATAGTCTAAGTATATAATGAATGACACCAGATGGATAAAACAGTCAGAGGGAGCAAAAACTGAGACAGTTGTTAATAACAGTGAAAGACAGAGTACAATCAGATACTTAGCAATATAAAGGCAATGTCATGTTCCTGGCAGTGTTGTCTGCTTTCTCTCTCTCCTCTATTCTGTTTTACAACCTGTGGGGACCTGTGTACAAGCAGTAACGCACAGAGTTGCCCTCCATGTGTCTGAAGCACTGGGCACTTGGAAGCATCTTTCACTACTTCAGAGGATGATTCAGAGCCCCTGAATTAAGGCATAAAGCAGATTATTTGAATTGACGGGTTTGGAGTTACTCATGGTACAGATTAGCACTTTGAGGTGTCAAGGCAGCCCAGCAAAAAGCTGGTCTCAGTGCAATTCACATAATCTCTGGCTTTATTCCTTTGCACATTTACAGTGCAGAATATAAGCACCTCAGGCATCTGTGTTTCTGCAACATGAAAAGCCAAAAGTCCTTACAGTGACCAGGAACACAGCACCTAGTTCATATCCTGTCTTGCTGGAGAACCAGAGACAGGTGCAGGCTCCCATCTAACTGGTTGGCAGGGACTCATTCAGGTTGAAGATGGAGTTTTAAGCTCATAGCCTTGTGTTCCAAATAAACATGTTCAATCAGGAAGTTCTTATTTCATGTTCTGATCAGGGTCAGGATTGCTCCACATCCAGATAAGATCCCCAGCATTTTTAGGTCCCTGTGAGAACCCTAAATCCTCCTCTACATGGCACTTTCGGACATGGTTTAGTTTGCATGGTGGCGTTGGGTTGACAGTTGGACTTGATGATTTTAGAGACCTTTTCCAACTTTAATGATTCTGTGTTTCTATGATTCTGTGATTCTAAATTTCTAGGACAGTCTATCTCTGATTTCCCAAAGCAATAGGTGTTGGGTAAAAAAAAAAAAAAAAGTACTAAACTCCTGCAAACACATTTTGCTGAATTCAGCATATTTTAGACATTCCCAGGCATAAGTCTAGTCCAGTACTGTATGTAGCCACAGGCTTTCTGACACCAGGTCCCCAGGATGACTGATTGCTCAGTCATCTCTGATTCTTCATCAACAGACAAGCTAGAAGATGGGCTGAATAGCAAAGAGACACTCCTTCCCTGCAGAGTTAGAGGATTAGGAAAGTGACAAACAACTGCCAGGGAAATAATTATCCAGCTGTGTGAAGATGAGTTCTGGAGAGACTGTAAGTAAAAGCTACCAAAAGAAGAGGGACAAAACCTGAAAGCAAGCCTTTTCTTTGAAGAGTGCAAACCAAATAGAGTAAACTAATCAAAAAGAGATGTTGCTGTACTGCAGGGTAATGAATGTAATAATACAAGGGAGGACTCTATCACTGAGTCATGTCTACAGCAGCATAAACTAATTAAGCTAATCTTTCTTTGAAATGCAAACTTGTGCAATTGCACGGGTTAGAAGAGACTTCAGATAGGTCATCTCAGTCTTCCTTATGAGCCTTTATTGCTCAACCTTTCCTCAGACTCTCAGCATCCTACAGATGCTTTGCATATGGACCTCCAGCAGCTCTAATAGAAGCTCCCAGAATTTCTGTAGCTGTTCTCTGAATAATTTTCGTTTTCCTATATATATTTTTTTTAAGCACACTGTGGTCGTAACTGTATGTTCTTTGAGAAATAATCACTGTCAAGGAGATAGCTATCACCTAGATGCAACACAGCATTTCCAATTAGCATAACATCACTGTGTTAAAGCAAAAGACGTTAGGAGTAGATTTCTAAAAGAGCTCAGCTCCCTTTCAGTTATTAAAGCCTAGATTTTCAAAGGTAGAGCTACATAACTTGACACATGTAGGCCTTTTTGGATATAACATTGGTAGTATGTGCACCATAGCAGCTTTGGGATGTTGCTAGTCTGCACCAGGACTACTTCACAGGAAGAAGAGAAATGGGAGCTCTATCATGCAAGTAGTTTTGAATAAAAGACTCCTGAATGTTTTGTGAAAAATAATAAGAGGAAAGCACAAGTTCTTTGAGGTGGTTTCTGTAATTCTTTTAAAAGAGCATTTCAGCAAATACACTAATTAAAGACATTTTTTTTCCCCTTAAAATCAAGCAGAGTTTATTTCATTTAATCCTTTTATTTTTAAGATAACATTCACCTTGCCTAATTCCAACCATCTAAAATTCAGGCATTGTCTTGGATCCCTCCAGAGAAGAAGACAGGCATTACTGGAGTGAATTCATCCACCAGCTCACATATTGTAGCCAAATAGAGCACACTGCCCCTTGGAGCACCTCATCTCTGTACTGAAAACAGAAGAAGATTAGGTGACCACCTTACATGACAGACAAGGGAAATAAATCCCCACTTAATTAGTTTTTCTACTAAGTATACTTGCATGGCTCCCATTGTTACAACATCTGAACACTCATATTTTCCAGATTTGTTACTCTCACACTCCTTTTATCACAAAGGGTAGTTTTTATCAATTTACAGACATAGCTGAGGCAGGTACAGGTAAAGATCCAGGCTTGCAAAGGTATTTAGCAAGTTAATTGCCTAAATTAAGTGGTTTTCAGTCTCAGCTGACTAATACTCGATGTAGACAAAGTGGTAGTTGGGTGCCTTTAGGAATTTAATAGGATCTAAGCAGAAATTACTTGCCTAAGGACCTATGTCATGGAATTAACCTCAGGCCTCCTGAGCTGCTGGTCTAACCTTTGGAATGTCCTTAACACTAAGCAAATCCTCAGCTGTTCTTGGAATTAAACTTCTGAAGTATTTACAGTCATGTCTTCTTCTTTGTCAAACTCAAACAAGCTATGCACACACAAATCCTTTAATTTTTCCTCATAAATCAAACCTGACTTAAAGCCTCCCTTCTCATTTTTCTTTCTGTTCTCTAAGCTCTCCTTAGGTGTTAACTTAAAAGTAATAGCACAACAGAGACAAAATTCCAGATTGGATTTTAAGGTGTTACTGTGATAACATAAACACACAAAAAACAGCATAAAGTTTGATCTTTCACTAAAATCATTGAGTATATCATATTAATTTAAATGAGCATGCAGTCCTACTCTGGTGTGTAGCATCTGTGCACTCTGTATTGCAGTACACCACACTGCTATTGTCTATTGCACTTAGAGAAATTATTGTTCAGGACCTTAAAAATGAAATGACAGAATGCCAGGTTGGAAGAGACCTCAAGGATCATCTGGTCCAACCTTTCTAGGTATTACTATAGTTTATATGAGAAGGCTCAGCACCCTGTCAAGCTGAGACTTAAGACTGTCCAATGTGGGGGAATCCATCACTTCCCTTGGGAGACTATTCCAATGTTTAACTGTCCCCATGGTGAAAAACTTATCTTTGTGCCCAATCAGAATCTCCCCAGGAGCAATTTGTGCCCGTTACCCCTTGTTTTTCCCATGTGACTCCTTGTAAATAGGGAGTCTCCATCTTCCTGGTATCCACCCTTTAAGTACTGGAACATTGTAATAAGATCTCCTGAAGCCTTCTTTCTCAAGGCTGAACAAACACACTTTTCTCAGCCTCTCCTCATATGGCAGGTCCTCCACTCCTCTGATCATCTTTGTGGCCCTTCTCTGGACCCTCTCCAGCCTGTCCGCATCCTTCTTGTAGAGCAAGGCTTGTCAAAATGAGAGTCCAGACACAGTAAAATGGGAATTACAGCATACAGACTGCTCTGCAATCACATCACACAGAAGTGTCTATTTTAAGACTTTTAATTAGAAAGTAGCTTACTTTACTTCAGAAGCAGACTTGGGACATACACCCCGTGACTGTTCATGCAGAGAGTTAGTGTGTGGGTGATACCACACTGTACCATGCTGTACACTGTTAGTTTAACAGCACGCTGACTTCCGCATGTAGACAAACCTTATCAGACCAGAGCAGACTTCAGTATTGGGCGATATGTGTTTCTTAGGATAATCTTGGGTAGAACTGTTGAATGCTAAGAATGTCCTTTGACTTCCCTGAGACTTGTACCTGGGTCACAATAAAGGTCAATTTATAAAACAGACTCTATTATTAATCTGTGTTATTTATTATCTCAGTAAGGTGAAATGGAAAAGCAAGTTTCTGCAGGGAGCGAGAGGTGACAGTCTCATATTATTCAAACAAATGACAAGATAAAACTGTTTCTGGTACTACACTAGTGCAGTTCTCTAGGACAGCAGCCTTGATCTCTAGCTAATCAAAGCAATCCTGTATCAACTTTGTATTATCATCAAAGCCTATCCTTGTTCTGTTTTTAGAAACTGTAAGTAGCATGGACAGCGTGTGGGAAACATACAGGTAAAGTTTCATGCTCCTATCAAGAAAGATGTTTAAATAATGGTAAAAGCTTTTTCAGACTTCAGTTTGATCTATTGCTGTATTAAACAGACCACAGAAACCTTACAGTTACCCTTATACTGAATCCAATAGCTTGTTTATGGACTAGCACTTATTGTCCAAATAAGATTCAGTTTCTGGGGACATCAAGAAAATCAGACTCTCTAACATTCTTTCTATCGAATTGCCTTGCCCATCTTCTGAAATTGAAAAAAACCTCCTACACCAAAATGAGAACTTTTTGCCCCATAAACCAGCTTCAGAACAAGGAAACATGTTTGTTCTGTGTCTGTCTCCAACCTACTTCTTGTGAACCACAAGAGGAACATGTTACTTGGAAGTTTTACACAAACCAGAGAATCTCATGCATCACCATATCTCTGTAGGGAATAAAGAATAAGTACTTAGGCAGCAAACACTGCCAAAAACTCTGATGCCTATTTCAGGACTTTGTCCCAGCCTAACAGAAAAGCAGGAGGTGGAAATGACAGCTACATGAGAAAAGACACCCATGGGACTGAGGTCACAGATTAAACTTGAGTATGTCCAAAAAGAACCCTGAGCAATTGCTGCTGCTTCCATATCACTGGGTTTTCTCCCTGAGTGGTGGCACACACCAGCCTGGGAAGCTGTTTGTAACACAACTGTAGCTCAGAATATATCCCATCAGTGGAATCTACTACAGCTAGTTGGAAGAAAACCTCTGATCTTCTATGGGAAGCCACTGGAGACACTGAGTGAGGATCCTGGATTGATCAGAACATAACACACACAAAGTCTTGGTGGCTCTACAGAACAGCCTTCATTTCCACATTGTCAATCATTAATTTCTCCATCCTCTGCCATCACCTTTCCAACTTTTCTTACTGCTTGTGCTCACACCTCTTCTCCCATGTGAATCAAAGGAGAATGAAGAGGGAGAGCACAATTTAAAAAGGATCATACCTTCCAAGCACCAAAACACTATTTTGTTGAGAAAAGAATGAAAACAAATAAACAGTAGGGATATTCCAGTGCCTACTGCAAGGCCTTGTGAGATTCCCCCAGGGCCATCACAACAGACCTTGGTAATCTCAGTTGATATTTGCACCAAAGATAATAATGCTACTTATATTCAAAGTCACTGTGTCCCAGTTATTCTGGCCTTACATACAATTTCACTTATAAAGTGAGTTAAGCACTTTGTAGACAAGATAAACTAACAGTTTATCTTGGAGATGTCAGACAGATCTCACTTCCCATTGTGTCCTGTGAATTCCGGGATGGAAAACAAAATGCAATTAATAAAAAAAATTTCCAAAACGCTCCTCTCACCTCACTTTAGTGGCATTTACCTTGTTTGCAGGGAAAGGAAGGAAGGAAAGGACAGAAAGGCTGGAAAGTATTTTTTCTTTAGAGCAGATTTTATTATCCTTACAACAGGTGATAATTTAGGGTAAAAAGAAAAATATAGCCTGTCTTTATTAAGAAAATCACAATCCATATTTCAGCACTGACCAAGTGCAGAACAGCTGTGCCTGTGACATTGGTGACATAAGTGCTATCATTAACACAAGCCTTTTTACCAGTGTCATGAAAACCTGACACAAGACCTGAAATCTGTCTGACTTCTCTCCCTTTAACAGCTTAACACCCCACATGGAAGATTGCTACTGAGCAGAGTACCCCTAGGGAGTGAGGTTTTTTCATCATGTCAGGACCATTTCTGGCAATTGACAGGATACAGGATAACTGTACCTGAGGTTTTTACAAATGCCTGAGAAAGAGTTAAACTGTAGGAAGGAGCTGAAATTTCAGAGGGGAGAAGAAATTGGAGGCAGGAGCAGCTTGTCTTGTGCCTCAAAATCACCTGGAGAACTGCTGCTGCAGGGGTGAGGAACAGGCAATTTCAGCTAGCCCTTGTGCCAAAGGACACGCTGGCAGCCAGTGTGGTCCAAGCACTATGGAAAACACTGGGGAAAAAAAAGGCAGAATTCAGCCTTGGGGATTAAACTGAATATGATGATTCGATTCTGTTTTGTTGGGGTTTTTTTTATTACTTCTTTTTTAATTGCTTTGAAACCAGATGTTTGGGATTAAGAGACAAACTCCCTGCACTGTTTTCTACAAATACGTCCTGCTTTTCTGCCAGGCTGTGGAAAGGTATGGAAAATGGAACTGGAGTTTTCAGCAATGTTTTTTTTTGCCTAAGTGTTTATACTTATGTGTCAATATAAACCAGTAACAAACTCAGAAAAAAACCCAACACTTCCATCACTGTAAGAGCCAAAGCATAGATTCATCTATCACCAAGTAGCCAGGATTTGATTTTAAGCACCATCAAGGAGATCAATGTCTGTGTTATGAATTTCGTAATGGTGCTCGTGTTGCCATTTAGGAAAGCAATGAGCTGTAGCAAAATCACAGGAAGTAAAGGACACAGGAGCTCCAGGTTTGTGAGCGAAGCGTAATAATTTCACAGAATCACAGAATCAATGTACTTACCACAGAATGTATCAGTACTTAAAAGTATAAATCTCTTTAGAAAAAAAACAAAATAAAACAAAACAGATATCTGAATGGTCAGAAGGGTACCATAAGAAAATCAGTGTGCTATTTTGCCTTTCACCTATATTTTATTTTTTGAGTTTTCTTAGCCTTTAGCCCAAACAGCTTATTTTTATCTGAAGGTGGAAAATCTTCCCATGTGAAAACTCCCCTAATTCCACTGAAAGGTGTACATGTTGCCTGTGTGTTACACTGGGAAAGATATTTCTTTGCCATAGATTTTTTTTTTTTTTTTTTCCTCAACCTGAGGCAGCTTTATGAGATAATATATGTCTGCTTTTTGTAGATGTCACTAGAGAACTATAACCACAGTCATAACTCCAGAACAAATCTGTACACTGCAAATGAATCATAGAATTATTCAGGTTGGAAAAGACCCTTGGGATCACCAAGTCCAACCATCATCCTTACTCTACAAAGTTCTTCCCTAAACCATATCCACCAACACCACATCCAAACGACCCTTAAACACAGCCAGGGATGGTGACTCCACCACCTCCCTGGGCAGCCTATTCCAGTGTATAACCACTATTTCTGTAATTATTTTTTTTTTTCCTAATGTTCAGTCTAAACCTACCCTGTTGCAGCTTGAAGCCATTCCCTCTTGTTCTGTCGTTAATTACCTGTGAAAAGAGACCAGCACCAACCTCTCTTTCAGGTAGTTGTAGAGACTGATGAGGTCTCCCCTCAGCCTCCTCTTTCTCAAACTAAACATTCCCAGCTCCTTCAAGCATTCCTCATAAGATTTTTACTTTAGGCCCTTCACCAGCTTCGTTGCCTTCCTCTGTACTCGCTCCAGCACCTCAATATCTCTCTTGAATTGAGGTGCCCAAAACTGGGAGCAATACTCCAGGTGTGGCCTCACCAGTGTTGAGTACAGGGGGACAAATGGTATTACCCAATACACTCATCTTAAAATGTTAGACAGCACAGAGCAGTAGAGGTGAATTCATCTTTTCTTCTAGAAAGAGGACCTAAAAGACCCTTAAGCCTGACCAATGTTAGTAACTCTCTTAGATGCAGTAATTCTCTCACTTTTTCCTCAACATCCAGTCAGCTTTTCTTTGAAGCCTTTAAAACTTTTGAGTTCAGTTTACAAAATAATATATTGAGTCTTAAAATGAACATCTTGAATTTCATCAGGTCTGAGAAAACCTCAGTTCTAGCAACATTATATATTGTGTAAGACACCAGATCAACAGAACACAATGATTCAGGCAGCAGTTATGTAAAGCATCCTTGTCTCTTAGAATTGTTTTACCCAGAAGATTAGATTAATAACAGAGATTTATGATCTTAACTGCCTCTTCAGTCAGCCAGGTTCAACATTCGAAACCAGCATAACACCTGTCTAATGCTGCTACCAGGTTTTGCATGTAGCCAAACCTGCTTAACAACACATCCCCCATGGCACCTGGGCCATTGGGTCCTCCTACAACAATGTGATTATTCCAAGCTGTTAGCACCAGTGGTGTACAAAACCAGGTGTACCTCTGCCCACCTTGCCTGCAAAGCCAGGATGGGCTCCAAGAGTGCTCAGTTCTTCCACAGACTGAAACCAGAAGACAATCTAAATCTCCCCAACACATGTTATCCAGCAGCCCAAAGATCAGTGCACCCCTTCAGGAACAGATAGGATTTGACTCCTAATAATTATTTCAGTAGTGTAGTTTAGTATCAAATAGCAAATCAACACTGATATCGAAACATTAATTGGAGTAAGTATAGTAAAAGAAATCTTATCCCTGAAAGATGGATGCTCTAACCACACTGCTCTAACCACACCATGCTACATCCCCTTCTGTTGGACCTTTGATAACAGAGCACTTGTAACAAAGTGGAACAGTGGTGGCTGAAAAAGCCACACTCCCAAGTACCAGCAACACTGCTGCCCAGATACATGCTTGAAACAACTTCACCTCCAGGTCATCTCAGAAAACCGAGGCACCTGAACCACTGAAATCAATATTAGACTTTTATTAATTTATTCTAGTATTTTTATGTTGTGCTTTTTTTTTTTTTTTTTTTTTTTTTTTTTGGCACAAGGAAAAATTGATGCTATATAGGTATCTATCTGTTGGGAGAGCTCATGGTTGATGATTCCAAATTAATTAATTCAGGTGCTTAAATCTGCAGCTCAGGGCTTAGGCTGCAACAGTGCTCCTCCTAACTTTCTGCAAGCTGGCTTACACAGCCTTCCCTCATGACTTGTGGCTTTTGGGGATCCCACCACAATTATCCAGTCAGAGCACAAGAAGCAATAGCACTTGCTTAGTATTCCAGTCTCTAGCTTCTCTTTACAACTGTACTCCCTAAATGCTTTCTGTGTATACCACTGATTTAAATCTCTG
Source organism: Apus apus (assembly GCF_020740795.1). Taxonomy (NCBI): domain Eukaryota; kingdom Metazoa; phylum Chordata; class Aves; order Apodiformes; family Apodidae; genus Apus; species Apus apus. Next base: position 197,574,512 of record NC_067282.1, read on the forward strand.
TTTTCCCCTTTCAGCTTTTGGAGCTGTTCATTCCTCCTGAAGACACAGGACTGCCCTTAGCTATTACAAATCACTCCACTGGTTTTAGTTACATATCTCTAATTTCCACCAACTGGAGACACAGCTTGTCACATCTTGATTTTTCTGGAACATAACAACTTCTGTGTGCTACCTTCATTCCCATGGACACTGTCCACTTCCTCGGTGCAGCCGTTTTATCTACAAGCTGTTTTCCCCTCTGGTCCAGAGTACATCATCCTAATGGAAGGTGCACAGTGGCTTGTGCTAAATTAAAACTCACCCATCTGTGGGTGATTTTCCTGTAGCTAAATCATTATGAAAACTCTCACTCAAGACTGCTTTTGCAGGATTGCATTCAGGAAGTATACTTAATTAACTTAAAACTCTGAAATTAAGACATGCAGTTGTAAAGATTAATTGACAAAAAACTCTCTATAAAACATGATATTACATGTAAGCTTTAGGAAGCGAATAGATGTAATAAAGATATCTGCTTTTTTTAGCTCACCCTTTATGTTTGGATTTCTGTTCTTTTGAACTGACCTATTTCAACAAATGAATGACTTACAATATTTTACTCTTAAGATAGCAAACTAGATGACACCAACTATTTTCACTATTAATGTGCTGAGATACATAAAGACCAGGTAAAAAATGGTATGTTTTCTTCCTAAATAATAAATAAAGAGTAATAATAATAATTAAAACAAACAACACCACACCACAAAAACCAACACCTGAATTATGTTTTTTCCTTCTCGATAAATATGTTTCTGCACAGTATTAATACTAGATTTTTTTCATTCTTTTGAAGACAAGAGTTCTGCTCCATTTGAAACATAAAGGCTTAGAAGTATTACATGGCCCAATGGATCCAAGAATTCCAGATTTGTTCATGTGGAGACTTTGTGCCTCAAGAAAATACTACAACTTCCTTACAATATACCCCCCAGAATAAAGTGGATTCTTCACAGCTGCATTGTTCAGAAATTAATCTGCTAAACTAAGGAGGTCAAAAGAACCAAAAGTCAGGTTAATTTGACATAATTAATTTATTGAGGCATTAGGTCAAATTTCCTATTTCTCCTTCACAATAGGGGATCTCATAACGTCATTACAAATTCAACTTTGCCCTCATGCTTCTATCATCCAACAACAGAAAAGCAGGCTAAGAGCTCTGTTTATTCTGTGAAATAAAATTGCGTTTGTTACTTGTCTTCTTGAGGAACCTGCAACTCTTCATCTTCTGTGCTTGTTGACTCTTGTCCTACCCTATGGTTGAAAGTGGGGTTTAGATTTTTGTTTAATGAGATACATCACTGGTGCTAAACACAAGGGGACTTTCACTTCTGACTGGGACCTGCTAATGCTACTGCAATATAGCTAATAATGAGAACTGCTTGGAATGAGAAAAGGTCCACTGCTTGCAACTAATGACTATACAAACAGAAGTGGAACATCATGACTATCCATGTCTTAGGCATGCTTCCTACCAAAAACAACATTTTAAAAAATATGAAATACAGATACAAATTTGCTCCTGGGCCTCCTCTATTAAAAAATTAATGTGATCACACTGTTAGTAGCACATACTGTAGTTTTGAAGATTTATTTATATCCTTAATACAGGTTTTCAGGCCCCTGCTTAAAAAAGAAAATAAGTCTTGAAATTAAGGAAATTATTGGTATTTTTTATTTAGGTGGAACATACCATATGAATTAATATAGGAATATTACATCTTGCACAGATTATGAATAAAGTTAGACAAATAGAGAGAACCTTACAGTCAAGGCTGGTTCTTTCTGTAAATTTTGGAGAAAACAAACTGCATTTGCAACAGACTATCAGTATTTGTCACTTCCCCTTCATTTTATTTCCCACTCTCAAAGCGTGGCTGTTTCACTCCTTTGATACCAAAGGATGTTATGAGCATTTCCTTGATTACAATGTTCTAAAGCTTTTTAGTATAAGTCTTCAGAAAACCTCACATATGTGCATTATAAAATTACAGAGAATAAGTTCCATATGAAAATTTCTTCTTACTGTTTTTAGCAGAGATTCTGACATTAAGCATGTGAGCAACAGACATTGTTTTAATTCTTCATTGTGAAAGTAAAAAAAATAATCAACTTTTTGCTTTTGGTTGAAATAGAATTTTTTACATACTCCCTCTCTACAATCTCTCCCTTGAAAAACCAAAAAAGGATTTTAGACTGACAAAAAGTAACCACAATTATATGGAGTGTGTCATTGATAAATTCCAGGGGAATTTAACAAGCTAGGTAGGCACATACCATTAGATCTAGCTCTTCTAAATGTTAAAATTCTAGCCAAGATTAAGCTGGAATATTTGGCCACATCAGCCCTCAGGACTGCATTTAACTTTTAAAACACTTGATCTGACTCTAGATTTAGACTTTAGGGAGCACCTCTTTCAGGAAAGCATTTTACATAGCAGTCTGTCTTTAAACATGTGCTTAAGTCCCTTGAAGTCACTAAGTACAGACAGACTGAGAACAGGCGCAAGGCTTTCATTTCATGACAGCCTTAGTTTTGTATAATTTTCTGCTAATCCTAGGCTTTCTCTTTCCAGTGCATTTAGTCCTGAGTTATGCAGACACAAGATGAGATCAGACTCAGTGCTGCAGTGTCTCCAGCATTTTTGGCAGGGGACATTCCAGGAAAATCAGTAACTTCTGCCCATCCCCTTAGAAAAAAATAAGTAAGAAAACAAGAACAACAGAAACTCAGCAAATAACTGGAGTATGCTCAGACATTACAGAACTTTTCAGCCTCTCCTTTTTTGTGTGACCTGGTTTCTGCAAGTTCCCTGATTCACTGACCAATTACATTGGAAATGGTTTAATTATGGATATTTGTTTTGCTTTTAAACTGACCACATTAAAAGAAAAATCTCACATGACTCTTCTTTCTGTTTATAATAATACAGGAAGGAAAATATGCAAAGATGTACAAAAAAGATCCACGTTACTGAAAGCTGAGTAATATATACAGTGTGAAATTCATGCAGTGCCAGTGGTTCTCAGGAGTTACAGATCTCCATGTATATCTAAGCTCCAGAGCATGAATTTGTCTTTAGCCATATATACCCTGAACCCTTCAGGTTTCACCCTGCAAATTAAGGCTGCAAACAAATGTCTCTGCTGCACTGTGCTTAGTCTGAGCAGGGAAGCTGACTACTAGGTAAACTGTCAGGTACAAGCAGAGCCCTGAACCTTAATCACATTTTCCAGCTATGTTGCAGGGAAGTGTAATGATTTAGTTAAAGCCAGCATAACATTCTAGGCTTAAATACCACACCCATCACTCCAATAGACAAATTGTGTCAATGATTCAACCCAGATGGGAATCCAGGTTCTTCTTGGCTTACTGTTATCTGTTCTGCCCATTAGTCTATATGACTTCCATAAATTATTTTGCAGTTCCTGTTAAAAGAAAATAATTCCACATGATGCTAAATGCTGCCTCCCAGCTGTAATGCATACTGGAATTTTGGACCACAGCACTGCTCCCTGACTCATCCTGGATCCTCTCCAGATGACGTTGGATCCATCTAAGCTGGGGAGAGTGGAATAGAAGGGGTTTTTTTCTTTTTTTTTTTTCTCTTGGCTTTCTTTTTTTTTAATCACTCACTCTCAGATAACATGTGGATGTTCACACAGCATGGCTTTAAGATGTGAAAAATAACAATACCAGAGAGGGGCCTTTCTGAATACACTAAGATAGAAAGGAAAAGATAAAAGAACTAAAGATTTATACAGGCATAATTTAAGCACTGACTCACTGCCATTGCTAAGTTTATAAAATACATAAAACCCAGACAGAAATGTTGGGGTGAAGGGGAGACTGTGTTAAGAAGTATGACAGAATTGCAATACTATAAAAAAGACAAAAATAGCACACCCATGGAGCAAAAATTTGCTTCACACGAAGTTTAAATGCAGCCACCCCACTTCATGTCTCCTGGGCTTGGCTTTACTATGAGCTTCTCTGTTACTTGTTTGGAGTTGGAGAAAATCCAGAAGGCAAGAAAAACAAACACATCACACGTTCACTGCATCTCTTTGATGTAACAATTCTCATGCACCTGAAGCATTTTCCATGGGTTAAAAAGACAATGGACAAATATAGCTCTGGCTATCCCACAGGCTGCCTTGCCAGGGGAGCGCGGTGGGAAAGCCTGCTTAACCAGCATCGAAGGATTCCCTCATGTAGGAAACCTCAAAGGGTATAGAGGCGGCTCAGTGGCCAATTCCACCACCAGGGGTTTTAGCCAAAGAAATGCCGGCATATGCTGGGAATTCAGCTGATTCCCAGCTGATGAATCAGCCTCTCCAGAGCCACCGGTAACCAGTATATCTACATAACAGCGATGCAGCATAGAGATACCTGAGATTAGAACTTCTGTATTTTTAACAGCTAAAAGAAGAAGAGAAAAAGCAAAGCAGGGTTTCCAAAGGAATCCAGAAATAGATAGTTATTTTGACCACTCTAAGCTGACAGTATGCTCACTGAGTGACTCTGAATGATTATGACCTGCAAATTCAACTGTGAAGTTCCTGACTGTGTAGGACATTTGCACTTCCACTTGTTCAGTGGTAGAACACAGAAAGAGATTATGAGTACACCTCTTCTGCTAGGATCAAAACAGGGACAGGCTTTGTTGGGAGTGTTTCATTCTTTGGCTCAACTTTTTAATATCTTGGTGTTTACAGTGCTGATTTACTTATCATTATTTAATATCTGAGTCATAATTATGAAGTATGCTCAATATTTTAAAGAGTTATTTCCCAATGAACAACATCTATTTCCATTTAATATTTTAGTGGAATTAATTTATTTCTTTTTTCCTAGGGCCTTGTGTAATTTAATTCAATTACAAAATCCCAATAGAATTTCAAGGGTGCAGTATAATTTGCATAATGAACACAGTGGAAGCGACCATGAAAACATCACTTCTCAGAAAAAAAAAAAACAAAACAAAACAAACCAAATTAAAAAAAAAAAACAAAAAAAAACAAAAAACAGCAAAAACCCAATCACCAAAACCATTGATCAGGGAGGGCTATTGCAGTGTTTTGGAAAGCTGGCTGACAGCACAACCTGCAGCTGGAGAGAAGGAGGCAGAGGCTGGTATGTGTGAATGAGGTCCAAAAGAGGTATCACTCTTCAAGGGAATTTGACAGCAGCTGCCCGCCAAGCCAAAGCTGAGGGCAGGAATTCAAGTCAAAATATCTTGCTGAGACTTAGTTGCCTTACTCAGAACTACTGGCAGGCACTTGCTCTCTTCCTGGGATTATTGTCCTTGAAAGCATTTTACACCAGCTCTTGTAAATACAGTCATTCTTATACTTTGAGACATGGCAGAGGACACTGGTGAAGCTGCTACTTCCATTTCTGGCTGAAGTGTCCCACAGGCAGAGGCCACATACTGGCTGTGGGAGACTTAGCATAAAAATGCTTCTTCATGGTTGAAGCCCATCTCTTAGTGCTTCAGCACTGCACCTAACAAGGAGTCGGTGCTATTCCCCATACCCTGAGAATCCATGTTGGATTGATCCAGTGGTAAGAAGAGAGAAAGCAAATTTAATTCCTGGATCTTAGGCTAGTCTGGATGTCCAAGCCAAAATAAAGTTCAAATAAAAGTGAAGCCAAGCTGCTCAGCCTGATCAAGTCTAAAACATCTCTATTTATGAAGCATCTCAGAGCAGGACTTGTCTTTGAAGCTTTAAGAAAAAGTGGTGTGACCCTGCAGAATTTGGATACCTCTGTTTGACAGTACGATTACAATTATGGATTAAAATGTTAAAATTTCTCCTTATAAAGCTATTTAAACATTCAGTTTTCACAGATTTAGTAAAGACCTTGGCCCTCACATACATTGCAGGAGATGGAAAAGTAGTGCTTTTCTGGATGAGGCCCATAATGAGCTAAAGAAACTGATTAAAAGGCAAAGATGAAAATCACAACTACACTAATGACGGTTTGAAAACTAGTTTTAAAATATTGTGCCAGATAGTGATTTACCTGCTAATGGTTAACAGTGGTATCAAGTTTCTTTACCTGTTCCCTAAGATCTGCAAATGAGCAATAAAAAGAAGTGAGAACACATTCAAACGCTTGCAAAAGTTCTTGCCTGCATCTTCCCGGCCTCTGTCAGAGCCAAAGATGCAGTGTTTAGCTGCTGCTTTCTCAGCAAAGTGCTCTCTGCACTTGGTCAGACTGCCCAATTGATCTCTGTTGTTCTTGGACAAGTTTTCCCAGTTCAAATCAAAATGAAGCTTTTTTCAGGAAACATAGGTGGCTGCTTTGTGCTTCTTCAGTCACCAATTGCCCATCACTCCCAGGAATGTTTCCTTTCTAAAAACAACAGCTTTCATTTTGTAATATTCACTGCAAAACAAGAAGCTTTACCGCCCTCTGTGCTATTGTACAAAGCAGAGTAGAGGCTGTCAGTGTGAGAAGACGAATAATCTCATTTCAGTGAGCACCCCTGGCCAGCCAGGTGCTCTGCAGCTCCTAGTGATGGACACACTCAGCAGAGTTGCGCTCCTGACAATGCTGGAGGACTATGTGGAAACGAGGGAATTTAGCCACCGCTCCAGCACGCAACACTTTTGCTGATGAGCACAGGCTGATGATGTCCGTGTTGCCCTTCCCGTCGCTCTGAGACACTAAGTGAAGCAGAACAGGCGCTGAGGTGCCGGGGCTGAGGGAACGAAACACCTCTCCCTCTGCCCGCATCGCTCTCACCTCCCAAACCTTTAACCCCCGTTCCCCAAACCTGTCGCCTCCCCACCCCTGACCCCCTAAACCCACCTCTGCTGCGCGCCCAGGGCAGTGCCGAGGGGTTTTCCCAAGCCAGCGCGCCTCACCGCGGCTTCCCACCTCCAGCAAGGTGACAGCAAGGCAGGTGGCCCAGGGACCGCTGCCAGGTGCCGGGTGCCGGTCCCGGCTCCGCGCCACTCCCGGCACTGTCGGGGCAGAGGCGAGCCCAGGGACTGGGACAAGCAGAGGGCACCTCATGCACTTTTCCATACCCACCCTCCCCCCCTCCACCCTTTCTCCGCGGCAGCGGAAAAGTGCTCCGAGGAGCAGCGGAGCGGCGCGCAGTGCGGGCTGCCCCGCGAGGGTTGTCCGGTACCTGCCGGGGAGCCGGAGCGGCGGCGAGATGCGGGATGAGCCCGGTGCGGGGTGAGCCTGGTGGCCGGGTTTTTGGAGGCGTTGCGAGCGCCGCGGGCTCCTCCCCAGCGGCGGCGGCGGAGGGTCTCGCTCCTTCTGCGCGGAGTGTCAGACTTTCCCCTGGCTTCCCTTCCTCCATCCCCGCCACCCCTTTCCACTCCCTCGCACGCACATGCACACCCCTCCAGCAAATGGGCTGCTTCGTGAGGGTGTGCGTGTGTGTGTGTGTGTCAGCCAGCTCAGACACACACCCACTGCCGCTGCTCCCGCCGCAGGTCACAGCCCTGGCCACCAGGAAGCATTAACTCCGTGAAAAGCAGCGAAGGGCACACACAGAGTGTGGCAGCAATATGCCCACCCTGCTGAGACCGGGCACCCAAGGGACCCTGCGTTCATGTACTTTCCCCCTGGACCAAAGACCTCACACACCTGTGAGTTTGCACATCCCAGCCTCCTGTTGTGATCACCCTGCACAGGTGCTGGTCCAGATCATAATGTCTGATAGAGCTTCAGGTCCACTCATATTATTCCTGTGACACATTCTCACTAGGGCTGAACTCCAGGTCACTGAGCTTGTAGACTGAGAGGGGGAAAAAACCAAAACAACAACAACAAAAAACGCCAGCTCACCACATTTACTGATAAAGAGAAAGCAGCTGGGTAGTGGCCCAGCACTAGGGGTTGGTGCACGTTTAAGTGTAGCCCACATGCGAAACTGCAGTTGCCAGAGATACATCTGCCTTTGCTTTTATTTTTTTAGCCCATGGAATGTGCAACATTGGTGGTTCTCCAGCTTTCGTATGCTGCAGACCACTTCCTAAGAGAGAAATTCTCTCCTGGACCAACCCACTCCCACACCAAACCCGTCTCTTCAACATATTTCCTTCTGTGGCTGCCCAAGGAAGAGTCTGTGTGCCCACAGGCTGAGAGCCATTGCACACATGGCACAGATAATATCAGACACTTCCAGACAAGGCACACTGGGGCTCTTTCAAAAACCTTTTCCCTCCCTTAGTGAGGAGCTCAGATTGGCAGACTTCAGCTAGTGACTTGGTTGCAGAACAGACCCTGACTGTTGCTCCCATGAAATAACCAAAGAAGTCCAGAGGAATATATTGGAGTTTCCACCATGTTACATACCTCAGCAGAATATCCTCACCAGCCATTCACATAGAAGTCAGATGGGTGGTCTGGATATCCAGAACAGGATCTAAATATGTTTGGGTTTTTAAAGTTGCCAATGCCCAGCTTTACACTTTTTTATCTAGGTTTTTAAAACAGCTTGTTACTACACTACCATGGTAATGTTGTTTTTATAAACTTTGCACACACAGGTACACAGGCTCTGCTTGTCTACACGTGTCTTATGTTCCCACAAAATAAACAGAGGAATTGGAAGACGGGTTGTTTCATAGCATTCATTGACTTCTGCTGTTTTAAGGCCTTCAGGAAGTGATTATATATTTGATTTTCCACATTCGTTGAATTATCATCGATAAAACTTTTCATTGCTTTAATCCCTGGATGGCACTGCTTAATAAAAATATCACTGTAATTGGTTTGATACAGATAAGAGCCCAGTTAGTGTTTTAAATTCCCAGGGAATGTTTCTAGTACCTTACTTTGTTACCAGATATTCACTGAACATTTGGGTACTCTGCTTGTGATGCACTTTCTGCACCAGAAGAATCTCAAGAAAGCAAAAACCAGGAGTAGGTTGATTAATGAAAAATCCCTGTTGATGTTTTAAGCATTCATCAGAACTACAGAATTGGGCTTTGATGTGTTCTGAAAGCATGAAAAATGGCAAAAAGAAAACATGCTGAAAATTAGTACTCCCTTCATGTACTGGGGATTTTTCAGAAAAGTAAATCATCATTAATGTACCTTTTTCCTATTTGTGGAACCAGTCTGGAGTTTCTGTGAAATGTAAAAGAATTGTGTTTGGAAATTATTTTATTTTAGTTGTTGTTGTTGTTGTTTTGTTTTTTGTTGTTTTTTTTTTTTTCTTGAATATCACGTGTGCAGATATTTTCGGTGGAATAAATAGCAGAAGAGTCATCTTTCAAGAATTTTCAAAACGAATTTGTGAAAAAAATAAGCGCGTCAGTTATTGAAGTGGAAGAAATCAGGAAAAAAGATGCCCTCTTGTGGCTATTTGCTGAATGAAAACAGAAAGTTCGTAAAGTTTCTGCGCAGACTGAATATGCCTTTTTGTTCCTTGTTACTAAAGCTGTTAAGCCAAGTTACACAAGTTCATATCATGGGGGAAGGCTGAGGAGACATTCATCATCTGCATAGTGTCATTTTAAATGATCACTCGGTGCATTCCTTAGCATTGTATTTTAAGCCACTGCTCAGAAAATGCCAGAGTAGGTAAGTACAGCTCACTGGGAGACATGAGAAGTAATTTTACCTTTCTCACTGTCTGCATTAAAGCTACTTGTTTGAGTGACCTTTTTCATTAGGACTCCATTTGCCCCTTACATGGTGTTCAAAATGCCCCAAAAGTTATAGGAATTTCTTCCAAATTTACAGAAATGGCCTGAAGTTTTAATAGGAAGAGAAGGGTTCCTTCCAACATTTTGAAGATGTGATAATTGTAATGATGGGAATGATGATGACATTATTTCCTTCGTGGAAAGAACACTGACTGTTGGGTAGCAGAAATACCCAACAGGTTCTTAAAAACATGAATTTGAAAAGTGAGGGTTTTTTCTCTTCTTTAGTCTTTTTAGCTAACTTGAGACTCCCCTAAGACCAGATGTCACACCCAGTGTTGTGGGTAACTGGTCAAATTTTTTATCAGGCTGAGTGGCTCGTAAAAGACAAAAAAAATTGAACATCAGATACCTGAATTATTTTATTCTCATCAAATAATAATAAAAGCATGATTTAACTGAGCAAATAAAAAAAAAAAATAGGAAGAGGTAAGATGGTGTTTTTAACATTCTATTCAATTCCTTTTTTTGCTTGATCGTAAGTCTGATCTCTGCCCAGATACTGTATTACCAAACTGGTGTATTTCAGAGAAATTTATTTTCATCTGAGATAAATTATCAAGCAGATAGATGATCTCTTAGTAAAGACTGCAAGAGAAACATGAGGCAGCATGCTGCCTCACTATAGGTGTTTATATTTATGCTGAGTGCTATTATATCACCTGCAAGTAGTGACAAAAACGCCTGCTGCACTATGCAATGTAATGATCTTGCTTGAATCTCTTAAGGAGAGAGACTGTTTTTCCAAATGTAAGACTAAACTGTGCTTAGTGGATCACTTCCAGTTGAACAACTCTGCATTTGGGCTGTTTGGGGCCCTTCATGAGAAGATCCTGTAACTTATGTCCAACTCTGAAAATTTTCAAAGGAACCTCCCGTTCTCTAATGACATGACCAAGAAATTGGGTGTTGACTTACAAACCTGAATGGCTTTAAGTTTGATAGTGCTTATTCCCAACCACCCATCCCTGCCTCTGCTCTCAGCATCGGATATGAACATGTCAAACACAGAGCAACTTCTGTAACTGGCATGTTAAATAAAGACTCTTCATCTGCTGGATTCTGAACTGGAACGGTGAAGGAGCTTCTGCATGTGCAGTTGAGCTCCTTATCCACACATAGGAAAGCCTTTGGAAGGATGTGGTGCAGAACAATCAGTTAGGGGCAAAAAGAACCTCGTGCAGTCAACATAAAGTTTGCAGCTCAGCCACCAAATGTGCCTCCTGGGGAAGACTGGGTCACTAAGCACTTACAGCTACTGAGCAGGCATGTTGGCAGACTGGGTCTCACACTTGAAATTCAGTCAAATGCAGACTCCAACACTGTCCAGGTATCTGGATCAATATTCTCTGAAGACAGCAGGTATAGTTCCACCAAAACTAATGGGTAACATTAATGCAGTAATCTGTACTGATTGGCAAAGGACTAAATACAGGATACAATTATTTATATATAAATGTAGCAGAGTTACTAAAAGTCAGGTGTTTTAAAGAGGTTGAGTAAGAACCAGAATAGTACTGGGGAAGTGTTTAATTGCCTCCTTGCAGTCCATCAGGAGGTAAAGCCTATTTTTCTGTGCTCTTCTGCGACACAGATTTTTGTCTTGTCTGAACAGGAGTTGCAAGAGTTTGCCCACTGCCCTGTGGGCAAACAGCTGGGTTGAACTTGAAGGGTCTCCAGAGCAAGGCAAGGGACCTTGCTCTCTCCCTCTCCCACAAATTTGAGAAGAGGAGAATCTGGTTTACTCCAGTGTTGGCAATCGTAATGCAGCTCCTGCAGAGTAGTGCACACTGATTTCATGCCTTATCCCACCCCAACATGCCTTAAAGCCAAGGTCAAGATTTGCTCCCTTCTTTTCTCTGTAATATGGCTTGGAGAGAGCCTTGACATTGCAGTTGTAATCTGATTTATTCAGAACAGCATTTTTTCTTAAATAGCTTTTTTTGGTTTATTTTTTAAAATTTATTTTCCCTTTAGGATAAATGCATCCAGGTCATCACAGACAATCAGACATCTATTGCACCCTTATTCCTACCCTATGCACTGCACTTGAGGAATATAAAGTTGCAAATATTGCCTAAGCCTGCAAACCCTTAGTGACAAGGGCTTCTGTAAGTCCTTTAGTTTTCCTTTTTGCCTGATCATCCCAAGTTCTACCTGCACTGAGAACAAGAGGCAGTGAGCACAGAGAGAAGGCCAAGGCTCGCTCAGTTTACCAGTTTATGAAGAAGCTCAGCGTGCACTGTAGATTGCATCAGGAGAAATCCTACTGGAGGTTAGAGTGCATGAAGACAGACATTTCTAGCCCCTACAGCTCTGAAACAAGGGCAGATTTCACTGCATTCATTGCTGTAAGATGTAAGAGATAATCTGTCAAAGACAAAGGGAAACTGTCAGGGAAGGTGCAGAGTGAAGTAAAAGTAGAACATCTGTTTTGCTGCCAAATGCCTGGCTAATTATCTAAACTTAGTCATAAAGAATCTGATCCTGAATTACTAAACATGTTCAAACTCCATCGGAGTTCACAATGTTTAACTTTGTTCAGCATATCACAGGAGTAGGTACAAATTAAGCAATGTAACCAGGTACCTTCTTGTTCCAGTTTAGTCCCTGTCCTCTAAAAACTTCAACTGTCTCATGAAGCAAGTACAATTTCCACTGACTTTAGTTCAAGCTTTGGTGCACATTGCATGTGAGATCTGGACCAAATATGGTGAGAAGAATAAAATTTTTGTCTACAGATCATGGTTGGGATGTGAAAACAGTCTCTAAGAAATAAACACTATAGCAAGAAAAAAGTGTGTTGTATTTCCATGTATGCCCTGGATAGGAAAGGAAAGCAACTGTTGAGAGCTGCAGTACTATGTATTTTATGAGTCAGACAAGAAGTTAATTTCCATGAAAAATTAACTGAGATTCATTTTCCTACTCTGCAAAAATTATACTTCTATATTTCTAAGGAAGGGTATTTGTACCTCAAATTTCTACTATCTGACGAAACCAGTGGTTGAACTAATTGGTTTAAGTCATTAACCTGCTCTCACTGAATGACAGTGGCTGCTGTATTGATTTATTGGCTTCAGCACCAAGCAAGGGAGGATAAGAATAAAATCAGCTCTGAGCTGTGTCCAGAGAACTCCAGTTCCCCCCGGTAGCAGCCGTAGTAATAATAAAAAACACTCTTCTTTTAATAAAACATGAGTTACAAGAAACTGTTCCATGTATTTTCTTATCGCAGAAGACAGGATATCTAGTTCTGTTTATCCTTAGCATGAACAAACCTTTGTGAATGCCTGAAAGTCACTTTTTTCTAGTTTAAATACATACTTGTGGTAAACAGAAGACAAACATCCAAGCAGTGGTTCTATAGAAAGAAATGTTCTTTCTGGCTCTAGAATACAACTTTCTCCAAAACACACCCTATTTGTTATTTATTCATGGATATTTTTGTTTCCTAACCAATTTAGGGCAAACTTTAGCTCTAGGTGATCACTTTGCAAGCAAAATAGTGTTAAATGAAACCACATGCCTCAATGATTTAGAGCATACATTATGTGGGCTCATGTTCACTGTCCTCAATAAATAGCTATTTTGATTGTATTAAAAGATTGTCTTCCTTAAACTGTAAACATTACATTTGTTATAGCTTCATCAGTGAGAACAGATTGTTTTTAGTAGCTTAAAACAATATACTACTAGCCAAGACAGTACAAAATTTGCAAGATGAAAGCTACCAGCATTGTCTGAAGGCTGGAAACAGTAACGTGGGATAGTTTGTTTGTTCACACACTCCCTCTGTTTTGAGTTAGTGTTCTTTTAAAATCATTTCATTAAATACCTGTGCAACTTGTTTCAAGGAAATAGACTCTTAACTTGAGGATCACCCCATCATTTCTAATGCAGATAGGCATATATTCATGAAAGTTGTGGATGTTTGGGAGCTTTGGAGGGAAACCTCAAAGGTTTAAATCTGTGATTCTGTGTACAAGAAACCTAGCCTAGCCAGCAGAGGTTAGTGAGGCATCTAAATCCCAGTGAACGGAAGCCAAATCCCAAAAGCTTAGCAAAATCCCTGTAGCACAACATCACGTTTGGAGTATCTCAGCAATCCACAGTGAGCTACCTTTTGAATTAGAAATGTAATTTGTGGGGAGCTGTTGGGAAACATCAGTACTATTTTCGTGTCTTTTTTGCTTCACAACTCAACGGCACTTTTTATAGGAGCACAACCCCCTCTTACCCACATGGTCAGGTGTAGATTTATAGCAGATTAACTGATTTCTGTGGGATCTGTAGCCCTCCTCACCCCATTACTGTAGCTCAGGTCCATATGATTGAGTTCTTCTTGCATGCTACTTCCATTTACATCATAACTGCATTCAGGTTTGATTGTCCTATAACATCTCCATTGCCTTTAGACTACCCCCTTTCTACCCATAGGAAACATCAGTCATTACTAAAATAAGCTTTACACAAAATAAAGTAATGAATATTTCACTGTTTGACTCTCTCCACAAGTAGCTCAGTTGACTGGTGTACCAGTCCCACATTTTGCTCATCAAAAATGTATACACTCAAATTTGCAAATAAACTTATTCCTAAAACCTAGGTTTCTTATCATTGTGCCTTTTTATACAGTGGATAGGGATTGATGCCAGCCTCCCTAAATGGTGATGCATCCCAACATTTAAAAAATAAATAAATAAAAATAGTTCAACCAAGGAGTACAACTTCTTCCTTAGTGCTCTCTGTATCTCTCCTTTGACTGCAGAGGGAGCCTCCATGTCTACTTCTAAATGTCTAATGTTAAGTGAGTGAAATCCACCCCGAATAGTACAACTGAAGCCAACATAATTACATACAAAGTGTTTTCAGGATCAAGTCCAGAGGTTATTGAGGACTCCGTTATGAAAGGTGCTATTCATCTCAGCTTTATAACCTGGAAGCAGGGTGACCACATCTTGGTGTTTCCTATGGAACAAAATTACCTTCAGAGTCTGACAGAAAGATATTTTATTCAAACTAAACAAACAGATTTTTAATTAATTTCATTTATTTCTTTTTCAGTATAAAGCATTTATTCGGTTTTATACTAGCTTTAATTCAGTTTACTTTAGCAATGTTGCTCCATGTGGCTGTGTCTGGCTGCCATTCAGTCTTCAGGGCCATGACTTAAAAAATTCAAAAAACAACAACAAAAAAACACAACACAAAAAACGAATAAGTTTAGCATCATTGAAACCATGTGCATCTATATGAAATGCTTATATATTCAGTGGCTCTATCAGCTGAGATGACTGTAACTTGAACTCAAACGTGAAGGATTTGATGTTGTGGTTTGGGTAGACATCTTCTGTCCTAGCAAACTGCAAATAGGAAGTGAAATGTGGTGTATAGATGGGTTTGGTTCTCTAGCTTTAACATTTTCTCTTTCAAACTTTCTTCTTTTAGTAAATGAGGGCTTTTGTCAGTGATTGCAGTGAGAGCAGAACCTGAGGCCATAGAAAAAAAGCTCCAGTGAGTACAAGCTTTTGAAAACAGACTTGCACATCAAGTCTATTTGTATGTGAAAAGCTGCAATATCTATCATATCAATGCACAGCTCCAAGAGTTTTCCGTTCACAAAGAAACATAAGTAAAAGTATAGACAAGGAAGAAAGTTCTTCAGATTAAAAAGGAAGACTCCATTTTTTTACAAATCAAGTACTTTTCAACAGTTTTGTTCGGGATAGAAAAAAAAAAAAAAAATCAGCTTATTTTTTTTCCCAGAGTTAACTATTTATTAGATTGGCGGTAGGGGAAGAAAAAAAAATAGGAAATTAAGTTTTAACTAATCTCACTTAACTATATCTCACTGATACGTATAGACATGTTTTCATAATTTATGATTGATTATTTATTATTGCAGTTTAAGCTACTTAACAGCTACACATTAGTGTCATTCAGATGCGAAAACTTAGTTTCTACAGAGTAAGATTTTAAGGCTAAAGCTGCAGTTTGATCACTTATCTTTGACCTGACTCAGGAATTTCAGTGGATAATCTCTGAGCTCAACCTTCAACCTCGGGCTGAGCTAGAAAAGATATATAAGAAAAAACGCCAGTCCTGAGCTAAGTAACTAGAAGGAAGAGAAATCCCTGGAGAAATTGCTCCAATGGGTAATAACCATGATCATAACCAAGATGACTGATTTTTCAAGTAGTGTTAGAGCAAACTGCATTGTAGCGGTATGTTTCATCATCCTGGTTTTTGGAAGACAAAGGGACAACAGCAAATTATTTTGGCATGTTAAGGTCTCTGAATACACAAGACCCTGCAGACCATTTACCAGACATGAATGTATTGTTGGCAAACCCAAGAAATAGAGCAGATCCAGATGTACGTTCGGAAAGTCCGGTTTATGTCCAAGCAGTACTAAAAAACCTGATAACTTCTGAGTTTACCTGGGACTACTTACATCTATCCTGTATTTGAAAGTGAAAAGGAATAAAAAACTCACACTGTGCTTCTTGTGAGGCTCTTCGTTGAGAAAGATACAAAAAACATGATTAAAATCTGGGATTCAGTAAAAAATAATAAAACACAAATAAAAAAGAATGAGGGAAACTAATGAAGTGACTGCTCACAATAGAAGCATCTGCAGAGTCATAAAGAGCTGTAACTTCTGTGACTTAGGGATAGAGACTGATCCAGCTTCTTGCATTCTTTCAGGATGTATATTGCAACAGTGAGGTCTACTGCCAGAATCACTCTGTATTACAGCAATCCTCTTCTAGAGGAGATTAAAAAAAATTCTCATTAAATGAGACATTAAAAAACAGCCAAACAACAAACTATTGGAAGTACACTTGTGTTTCCTCACTTCCTATATTTTCAATTTGTCACCTCTCTTTGGGATACTCCTTGATCATGCAGAAAGCTCAACCATGTGAGTGTGAGCCAAGAGTAAGACATTAATTGTGATCCAGTCACCTGAGACTACCAATTAGTCCAAGAAGGAAAACAGACACCTCCAAAGAATACGTGATCCTATTCTAGAGAGGTCAGATGATTTCTTCTTTTTATGTATGCTGCCATTCTTCTTTTTGTTTTGATGGTCAGTTGCTAGTTTCTGATTAAGATCAGCTGTTGCCTAGGAAGAGAATTAATTTTGCTGTGCATTTGTATAACATCTGATAAATAGTCCTAACTCTTTCTGAAATCTTTGGCTATGGTATCAATATTTGTGTTTTACATAAATATAAGTGAAAGCAGATAGAGCTGGCAACTGTTTTGAAAAACAGAGAGGAAATTTTCACCTGGACGTTTTAATGACATAAGAAAGTTTAAAAGCAGTGTCTGCCTTTACTGATTAATGCTGGGGTTTATTCTTTGTTTACATAAATTAGGGAATATATCTTCTATTTAACGGTAGATATCACTGAGGAATTGTGTTCAGGGAGTTGAATTACTAGGTTCTAACTCAAGCATAATTATATTTGTTAAATGCATGTCTATAATTTAAATTATTAAGATGGTCAGTTTGATTTAACAAAAGCTTTCTTTTAAATTTGATCTGTAGATAAAATCCCAGTCTTCTGTCATCAACGGTAAAAGGCTCTCCCCAAAACCAAAAGCCAGATTTCAAGAGTATGGCTCTGAATGTTGTCATTCTGGTGCTCGGGGCCAGGTTGGATCAGGTTTTGTGCAGCAAGGTCTAATGTGAGCTGTCCCTGCTCATAGCAGGGAGGTTGCAACCTCATGATCCTTAAGGTCTCTTCCAACCTTAACTATTCTATGATTCTGTAACAATGAAGATACCCATTCAACATAAAACTTCCATGAACCATAAACTCATACCCTTATCAGTAATGACCAAACCCAATGTAGCAACACACTTCAAAAATCTGAGGAAATTTGACTGTAAAATGAAAGACCATTTTTGCCTCAAGAACATGCATAAACCTTTAGCCTTTAGCAGTACTAAATGCTCAGGTTGGTCCCAATGTTATTTGCTTTTATTTTCTATGGGGTGGATTTTAATAGTTTTCTTGGCCTGAAGAGCCTGTTTGGAACTTCAGTTCTTTGATAATTTTATTCATCCCTTACATGTAACATCATTCATCTCCCTGATTTTATAAGATGTTGGCTGTCTGAAAGCAAAAAAGCTGTTTCTTTTGGCAGCATTGTTCAGGAGCTAGGTTTCACAAGAGGACCATAGCTAAGGAATATGGACTTTGTGTACATGTAATGTAGCATTTTACTTTTCTAAAAATCCAGCAAATTTATACTGCAGGTGCAATTGTTGTGGTTCTTTCAATTCAGCCCACAACAGAGACATAACTGTGTCCATAACTGAATCCATATTTTTATGAAACACCAGTTACATGTTCTAATTGTAAATTACATAGCCTCTGTTTGTTTGATGGCCTTTTATTTGTGTTCACTGAATCTAGAAATAAACCATAAAGGAAAACAGCCTTGGCAAGAATCTAAGTGGTTTTTGGAGTGATCTGAAGCAACTTACTCCTGGGTTTTGTGGTGGTTGTGGCAGAAATGGGTTCT
This sequence comes from Apus apus, assembly GCF_020740795.1. NCBI lineage: Eukaryota > Metazoa > Chordata > Aves > Apodiformes > Apodidae > Apus > Apus apus. The sequence continues at coordinate 197,592,782 of NC_067282.1, forward strand.
GTGCTCACGGCTTTATGGAGTATCTTTGGATGCCTGTCTTCCTTTTCCAAAATGGCCTGGAATTAACTGAGAAAATAGAAGCCTGGTTTTGTGACAGCACACCACTGACAAGGCAAAATACAAACTATGCATCAATCTAGTATTTTTGTAATGGACAATGCCCATTACTTGCACTCCTTTCATATGTGGCCATAAGATTCTAGTCCTGTCCATCAAGAGAGTCAGCTCATGCATGTCAGGCTTATTTCCGGGATAGAACAATGACAGGTTTTGCAAATGCTACACAGAAAAGAAGTAACAGAAGTCATAATAATAATTTTTCAGTGCAAACGCAAACACACACAAGAACACTGGAAATGGAATGTTATGTTTTACTCTGATCTAGAGGCAATCGAAAGAACCAGATTTTCATCTAAATCCATAGGAAACACCTGAAAAACAGAACTATTACAGAGATTCAGTCTTATCACTTTGTGCTTTTTCAGTCTAAGACATGTTGTTTTCTTAATTTCATTTCTTAATGATCCACCTCACACCAGGGGCTGCAATGCATGAAGTATTAAAAAATATTGAAGATGAGGAAGAGGGGTGTGTGGAAGAACACATCACTGCAAAAAGGAGGTAAGATGGCAATACACTCATGCCAAAGCCAAATCTAGAAGCATTAACTGAAAGGCACGGCTGGGGGAAGAAGCATGTGTGCCACAATTATTCCCAGAGGAACACAGGAATTTCTAGCTTGCAATCACTGCACTGTAACTTCCCCTCAAGGCTGCTGCAGAAATTTGCCTTGTATCAGGACATCTTCATCGCACTCTTTCTCTGTCAATAGAGCTGCAGCAGAGGGATAAGGGCCCTCAAGATTTTTTTTTAAAAAGAGAGTACCACAGCCCCAGAATGTCACTATTATCCATGTCCAGTCCAAAGGGAAACATGGGCAGGTTAGAAGTCTGTAAATTACTTAAAGCAAGAAAGAAACCTCCAGGGAAAATACCGAAAACCAGCCAAATTTCACTACTCCTCTGCAAAACCAGGGAGGTGAAGACTTGTGGTGGGCTGAATCTGAAGTCCCATGAGTCACAGAATGGATTCTTCAACTGCTAATCTCAGCTTTTAGGGAGTGACTCGAAAAGTCTTGAGCAGTCATATCTTCAGGTTAGGGGAAACAGCAGATGATTATTTTCTCAGGATCAGCCACTTAATTAAATAAAGAAAATCCACCCAATCATAGCAAAACAGACCCATTGACCTAAAATTTTTGTATTTCTTTAAAGTGCAGCATCCTGTCCATGAACACTCAAGAAGAAAAATGTGATAGAATTTACAACTGTCATTTTACATATGTTCCCCAAAGAGCAGATAATCTTCTGGCAGACATAAACTCACCAATTTGTGAAGGAAACTGTGGTATAAAAACCTCACATATTTTTCTTAGCTGATACCCCAAAATGGCTCTAACATTTTTCATTCGTGGTCTGATATATGTTGTGAAAGATGATGTGTGAAAGTAGACTTAAGGTTCAGTTCTACCATTTTTCAGTGAGGGCACCATTCAAAAAACTGAATATATTTTTTTAAGCAGAGCTTCCCTCACAGCAGATTACTTTGCATGTGTCCTTTAGAGGAATTCTGGCACCTTCCTCTGAAACTTGACGAAAGTGGCATCTGCTGGAACCAGGATTAGGAAAAGATTTGCTTTCACTTTGAACAGTTATGTTCATTTTACGTTACTGGAACCAAAACGAGGGATTTTACTTAGGTGTTTTACATTCTTAGATTTGACTAAAGCAAACATACATTTTTATTTTAAAAATAGCAGGAAAATGTAGTTTTTCTTTTCTTTTTCGTGTCCAAACTTTTTTTGCCAAAATGAGCGATAGACTTCTGGAACCTTTTTTGTATTTTTGGTCTCCCAGGTAGTTCTGCTGATTTCTCTATTTCTGTGTCACTTTGCCCTTTCCATGACCCTTAAGCTATGAAATTTTCTGTATCAGGTATATAGAAGCAAACTACTCTGAAAAAAAATATCTAGTGTGGCTTAGTGAAGACTCAGTTGTGAACTGTTGGAATCAACAATAACTGTAACATTTGTCGGTTGCAGGATTTCTTTTTTTTTTTACTAGGGACTCAAGCCTTTGTTCTTACTTTTCGTTATGAATAAAGCATTTTTTTACACACTAAATTTGCAGTTCAGTTCAATAGCAGATCTTTGGCTGATGTAATTCATTGCAGCAGCACTGACCTCAGTGAAGCTGTGCTGAAACATTGCAATGGACTGAAAGTATGAACTCTGTTGTGTATTGCACAATATCCTACCACTTACGCCAAGTAATACACTGTTTTCTCCAAAAAACCAAGTGGTGAAATGATTTATTAAAAAACAAAATATAAATTACTCATTTTCCATTGCAAGAGACCTTAAGTCACTTAAAGTATATTAAACATGTTAGTCATCTATGTTACTAGCCATAACTTAAGAGATCAGTTTCAATAGAGAATGGTTAATTTGTGTTAGCTTTAGGCAGGCCTTGCTTGACACGTGAAGTCAAAGCTATAAAATACTTTAGAAGTATCAACTTTTTGCTGTGAGAGGGGTTTTATTGCAGGGTTGTTTTGGTGGTTTTTTTTTTGTTTGGTATTTTTCAGAATAAATGAAAATATGAACTTCAGAAACATTTTTACCTTAATATGCTTTAACTTCCTTGGGATAATTTTAACCTTTGTCTTTTTTTCTTCATTAATTAATTGAGATCTGAGCCATCTTCATTCTACACAGATATCCTTCAAGGTGTGAGCAGAGACAATAAATTGTGAAAAATCAGTTGTGTTTACAAGGCAATTCTTGTTCATGTAATAGCATTTCCTAGGTGTTCGTGGCCATAAAGTTTTTTTTGTTCCATACCACTTTGATCCTATATTTCCTTCGTTTTACTTCTGTTTTTCAGACAAACCTGTAATTTTAGGTTTGTGTTTTGTAATTATTTTTTTTCTACACACTCATATGTGTTTAAGACTCAGAATTTCTGCTGTAGACCATTGGAACATAATGGACACCATTGATAAGAATAAAATTATATGCAATACAGAAAATTTAGTAATGTAAATACTTTGTGACACTTAACCCTCAGTCCTGATTGATCGTATTGTAGATGATATAAAAATTAAAACCAGGAAAAAATATTACATTAAATATAGCCTGAGGATTCTCGTTGTGTTCTGGTAATGAATGAAAAAAAAAATGTCAGAGTCTGAAAAGTGCCTTTTGAATGAGATCTCAGAATCACAGAAACACAGAATTTTTGAAGCTGGAAAAGATGTCTGATATCATGAAGTCCAACCTATGACCTAACATCACCACACCGGGTAGACCATGGCACTAAATGACACATCCAGTCTTTCCTTAAACACCTCCACCACTTCCCTGGGCAATCCATTCCAATGTCTAATCACCCTTTCTATGAGGAAGTGCTTCCTAATATCCAACCTAAACCTCCCCTGTCACAGCTTCAGGCCGTCCCCTCTCATCCTGTCACTAGTTGGCTGGGAGAAGAGCCCAACCCTCACCTGAATACAACCTCCCTTCATGTTTTTGTAGAGAGTGACAAGGTCCCCCCTGAGTCTCCTCTTCTCCAGGATAAACAACCCCAGCTCCCTCAGCCTATCCCTATAAGACTTGTCCTCTAATCCCTTCACCAGCCTCATTGTTCTCCTCTGGATCTGTTCCAGCACCTCAATATCTTTCCTGAAGTGAGGGGCCCAGAACTGCACACAGTAGTTGAGGTGAGGCCTCAGCAGTGCTGTGTACAGTACTGATCTGCACTGGTTGAATCCACAGTTTATTTCCAGTCATGGGCAGCAGCAGTAGGTTGTCATCCATGGACTCAGCAACCGTGAGAGGGAAAGAGATACATCCGTGGCGTGCATGTCACTGTCATCACAGCCAGGTGTTATCAGCTGCCACATTGCTAGGCCTCTGACCTGCTTAGCCATAGCAGTTGCACCAAATACTATTCATAGAGATATATTTTTCCAATCCACTGTCAGTCTCCATTATTTAAAGAGTGAAAGAAACTCTGCATACATTTACCCTGCTGTGCACTACCAAAATGCAGAAATTCAAATAAAGTAGAGACTTGCTGAGAAGCCCTGCAAACTCGTGTCTTTTATTCCAAATAAAATAATGTGTAAAATTATACAAACCAAATTAAATTATATATGGATGTTTTGTCATTTTTTGGCCAGTGGGAGACCTTCTCTTTATAGCAAAAGATGGAATTAAAAAGGGTTCCTGAATATCTCAACATTCACATTTTGAAATATTCCAAATAGCCTTCCCCAGTGCCTCACTAATTTTAAAATTGTCTTAGCCTTTAAGTGACCTGATTGCAGTGACTTATACAGGCAACTAATTCCCTGACTTGTTCATTAAGATTATTATTGAAAACCTTAAAAATTCATTATGTGTGAGCACAATGAGAACAGGACAAGTTTTTGGCTCACTGCTAATAAGAGATAAGTTTGGGTTTTTTTTTACCTTGAAAGGGAAGAAAAAAAGAATCTGTATTTCTCAACCTAAGCCTACAAGAAAGATTATTCTTTAATATCTTCTTACATTATGCACATAAAAGACATCTAATTCCTACATATCAGAAGAAATCTGTGAAGGAATTTAACTCTGGGGCATAAGTTAGTGAGTATATAATTTAATAATTTAAGTAAATAATAAGAAAATGATGGGATAAAAGACAAAGCATGCTATTAAAACTCTAGGAAACAGAGCAAATGGAAGCAGAAAGTTTTGTACGTACAACATCATAAAAGATATTGTTTAAATCACTATAAATACAGGAATTGATGCCTCATGGAATAAAGTTCTTAATTACGTGGTGGGGTTTTGGCCTTAAAACTGATAGAAGAGAAATTAAGTGTTTAAGTTTCCAGAAGGCACTGGAAAATCTGGAAAACCAGCAGTCGATTTGCTTACCATAATAAGGATAGGCATATATCTACCTGTATATAGGTATAATTGTGAGGATAACTATGCACTAAGGGCATTAAAAGGCATTGCTAGACTTGAATGGAACTTTGAGAGGACCTGAATACTTTTTCCAGACTTTTTTTCATTTTTATTATTGCTTTTAATGTGATTACATATGTGTTAGCTACAAAATTGTGTGAAATGCTATGCCAAAACTAACATGCAAGATGAAAAATCAGAGCAGTTTACTAAGGACATTTTTCAATGTAGTGATAAATGAAATGTTCGTTTCTCTAGATCAAAGCAACTCCTGTTGTAAATAGTGTAACATGTTGTATTTATATATATCACTGTTGCTGAAACACCCTTTTCAGATGAAAATGTGCTGACAACATTTTTATAAACATTTCTTGACATGGTGCGCTGCTCTCATATGCAAGTCATCCCCACCATTGCCTTCTGCCAAGGTGGAGAATGAAATGCCTGGTGCAATGCTTTACTGGGCGATTTCTTGGATTGGTTTTCCTTGGTTTATTTGTTAAATAGGTAAGTACAGTTTTTCATTTTCACAGCAAGCAAGGTTTGTGGGGTCCTTGAATTCTCTGGACCTCGTCCTGAATGCTGCTCAGTTTTTTTGTCATGAGGTTTGCATTTGGTAGCAGCAGAAGCTGAGCTGTCTCTGAATGCCTGTATTTAAAAATAGGAGAGAAGAGGACCCAGACAAGTCATCCAATGTCCTGGTGCACATCACGCGGTTTATTAATAACTCAGGCTCCTCAAACAGTGTGTTTGATCCATTAGTATTATTATAATATTATAATATTATTATATTATTATTATAATTCCTTTTTGAGCCTCCCTGCTCCCTGCTGAGTGATAGCCAGCTCACTGCTGAGCACCCTGTCTGCTCAGCTGATGGTGTAAAGCAGGGCCAGCCCACCTTGCTGGCTGGGCCACCCCAGTCCTGCTGAAGGGGGCAGCTTATATCTCCTGGAAAAAACCTTGGGAAGGTTACTTCCACCCTAGAAGTAAAAAACTTGATATTCAAGCACTGATGTGTGGAAGGAGAAGGGGCTTGGGAGTGGTTTGAGAGTGGCAGGAATAGCTCTGGCACCTGGGAAGTGCTAAGGAGGGAGAAGTGGCTGCTATTTTTGCTCCTTCTAATTTCAAAGTGCATTTTCAAAATTTCAGGAAACTTTTGTTTTTCTGTGAAAAAAAAAGTAATTAAGAAGGTTTTATTAAAAATAACTTCAGCTAAACTTTCTCCATGTTTCCATCTTGCAGGAAATTTTGAAATCTTTCAGTTTTATTTAGATAACCATTTTTCTTTAAGAAAAGCTTTGAGCATACATCTATCCATGAATTCATTAACCTTATAGCCAGTTCTAACAAAGACACAAGCAGAATTGTACAGAAATCTACATTCCACTTGCAGCTCAAATGGGTAGTCAAATATTTAATACTAAATGAGTTTTCATCTCAGGCAGAAGAGGATCATCTACAACCTAGAATATACTGAGTGTGTGGGAAGGTACCAACATTGTATTGTACTCTGTTTCAGAGTTAGACATGCTGTAAGCAGGTCTGTTGGGTCAAGTCATGCAGGTGTGCTTGGCCAGACAAGAGGATGAAGTCATGCAGGAGAATGAAGACATGAGTTTAACACTTTGCTCCTGGCCATCCTCAAAAGAGACATTTCCTGCCACAGAAATTCAGATGTCCTGGGCTGCTCCTAAACTGACCTTTAGCTCTGCACCATGAAGGACCCTGCAGTGTTTCAAAACAAAGACCTCTTAAAAGTTCACCATAGATGACAGCCACCCTGTTTCTCAGTTATCTTTTCCCAGTAAACAAGATTTGGGAGATGTCTGGGGTATGCTTAAATCCCACTTTCATGTGGAGTTAGGACAGGCTAAGATTTACACTCAGATCAAGAACCTCCTTCTGCTCTGGAGTTTCTCAGTTTAGATGTCACATGGGAAATTATGTGGAATAATCACAAAGGATAACATGAGAGAAACTAGTGTCCACCCTTCCCTTTTTAGTCCCTGCTGAGAAAAAGGATCTGCCCTGCAAGACATTTCAGGGCAGAAGCTAAATGCAACCACTCTGAGTCAGCCTGTAGGAGCTACTTTTCTGCCTGTTAAGAACAGAGGAAGTATCCCAGTGTTGAAATTCTGTAACTAACCCCCTGATCTGTTAATCAGGCACTTAAGGTACCTATAGAGGTAGATGGGAATTTAAATAATGTTAGTGGCACCTAAATGATGGCTTGGAATCCTTAATGCAGCATTTAGATGCTGAAAGTGCTTTCTGAAATAATCTGTCAACTCTTTTAGCTGTGGATACCAACTTGAGACAAACTTATTTTTGTGTGAAGTAGCAGAGGGACTTTCCTGGCACAATCTTCTTCAATCTGAATATGTGCTTCCTTGCTCTAAGAATTTTGGTATAAAGTTGTCAAGTTTTCATGTTTTGTATATCTGGCTAAAAACAAGGCTTGGACAAAATAAAGGGGAAATGTTCAGCTTTTGAAAGTCATATTTATCACATATAATACTTATTATACAGTTGGATAAGGTCAAGACTCCCACAGTAGTACTCAAGTTGGAGAAGGGAATAGTGTTTGGACAAGAATGTGCTCTCTTTTTTAGCAAGAGATTAGTTTGAAGCTTTATAAATGTGTTCTACTTCAGGAATGTTACATGTGGTTACTTCATAGCTCCACACTCTCAAGATACTTTCTTTTGGTTTTGACTTCTAAGTCAAATGCACTATTCTAGCTTTGAGATTAAAGCACCACATGAAGTGGTTCATATAGGAGCATTGAACCCAGAAGCTATTATAGCTTAATGGTAAGAGCATGATATTTGTTCCAGGGATGCAAAAATGGGACTTTTCAGAAGGCCAATTCCCTTTGATTCTAAACACCATACTAGCAAACTTGGGAAAAAAAAAAAAAAAGCAGAAGGAAACTTTTCTAAATGGCCAGCTTCCTCTGTTGGCATCAGTAGATAATGACTATCTGTGCAGGCTAGTTCCCAAGGACGTGTCTGGTCTACCAAACAGCCCACATCCAGGCTAGATTCATTTTATTTAATTCATATGTTGTGTTAAACTACCATATGGCTCCAGAGAGTCAGAATTCCAAGTCTACTTTTGATTTTTTTTCCTGCTTGAGTTCCATGCTCCATACCTTATCTGAACAGGATGGCCTTTTATGATTTAATACATTAAACACCATATCTAATTACAAAAAAATAATTATCTTCTCAGAACCTAAGAAAAACTGTGCTGGAACAGAACAAAGACCCTCCTGTATCAGTACCTGGTCTCCAACAGTGGGTAGTCAAAAGAAAATAGGCAAGTGGGTGGTACTTGTATGCAAGAATAATCACAGAATCACAGAATCATTAAATGCCTTGTTGGAAGGGACCTCAAGAATCATCTGGTCCAACCTTTCTAGGTACTACTATAGTTTATATGAGATGACTCAGCACCCTATGAAGCTGAGACTTAAAACTAGCCGATGTGGGGGACACTTCCCTTTGGAGACTATTCCCATGTTTAACTGTCTTAATGGTGAAAAATTTACTTCTTGTGTCCAATCAGAATCTCCCCAGAAGCAACCTGTGTCCCTTAATGCTTGTTTTTTTCCATGTGTCTCCTTGTAAATAGGGAGTCTCCATTTTCCTGGTATCCACATTTGAGTACTGGAACATGATAATAAGGTCTCCCTGAAGCCTTCTTTTCTCAAGGCTGAACAAACCCGGTTTTCTCAGCCTCTCCTCATATGGCAGGTCCTCCAGTCCCCCAGTCATTCTTGTGGCCCTTCTCTGGACCCTCTCCAGCCTGGCTACATCTTTTTTGTTGAGTGGGGACCAAAACTGAATACCAGTCAGACCAGGTGTGGTCTGACAAATGCCAAGTAAAGCGGGATGATGACTTCTTTATCTCTGCTGTTAACACCCTTGTTGATGCAGTCCAGCATCCTGTTGGCTTTCTTTGCTGCTGCAGCACACTGTTCACTCATGTTGAGCCTGTTATCCACCAAGACCCTCAGGCACCTCTCCACAGGGCTGCTCTCCAGCCAAGTTGATCCCATTCTGAACTGGACTCCTGGCTTATGTATTCCCAGGTGCAATAGTTTACACTTATCCCTGTTGAACTTCACAAGGTTCTTGCTAGCCCACTTCTCTAGTCTGTCCGGGTCATCCTGCAGGGTGGCTCTCCCTTCTGGAGTGTCAACATCTCCACTCATCTTGGTGTCATCAGCAAACTTCATCAGGTTGCTCTGGATCCCAACATCCAGATCACTTATGAAGATGTTGAGCAGCGTAGGGCACAATATCATTTCCTGGGGGATGCCACTTGCGACCGCTTGCCAGTTTGGGGAGAAACTATTTACTCTCACCCTCTGGGTACAGACTGTCAGCCAGTTCCCCACCTGCCACACAGACCCCTTGTCAAGGCTGTAACAAGTCAGTTTCTCCAGGACAAGGCTGTGGGAGTCTGTATCAAAAGACCTTGGAGAAGTCCAAGCAGACAATGTCCACCGCTCACCCTGCGTCAAGAGAATGAGTTGTTTTGCCTTAGAAGGTGATCAGATTTATCAAGTACAATTTACCCCTTGTAAATCCATGTTGGCTTTTCTCAATCACGTGCTTCAACTGACTTGTGACAGTCCCCAGGAGGACTTGCTCCATGACCTTTTCACTCTTAAAGAACCCATCCCAAAGACCTAATTTCTAGCTACAGTGGCTTCCTCAAGCTTGATGTGGTGTATTTATGTTTACCTTGCACTGTCCATTCCTTTAATGAATTGGTCCTTTGTGGCTTTTTTAACTGATAGTCTGCAGTTCTTCATGGGTTCCACTGTTTAATCATATGTTAATAGTCACATTCCTTTACTTGTTTGAGCATGCATCTTGCTGAAGTATTGAATGAACCAAAGCTCAGGTATCATGAGAACTTGTCAACAGTCTCTCTCTCTTCTGCTTTTCCAATGCTACTTTATGGTTTTGCAGAACTTGGTCATAATCTTCCCTTAGGTTTTCTGGTTTTCATGATAAATAGACTCTACCCATTCAGACACTTCTGTACAGAAATCAGTGATCATCAGCTGTGCCTGTCTGCCCTTTGTATTCAGTATATTCTTTACGTTTTGAGTGTTTAATAGGAAATAGCTCTTAAGTAATTTTGTGAGTGATAATTATGTCTCAGGAACAAAACTTACTTTTACAGTGCCACTAGTGGTCACAGCATGTTTGAAATTACTATTCATTCTTTCCTATGATAGAAGAAAAAGTAAACATAAAAAAAAAGATTATCCAATGTCAGGTCCCAACAGTAAGGGAAGCTCCTTCTCACACAGTGCAGAGTTAAACTGTGGTATATACTGTTGCAGATTGTGGTGGATGTCAAAACCCTACAGGAACTAAAACGGATTAGACAAAAAGGAATAAATTTAAAATTCCTTTTTATATCAGAAAGTTCCCCTGCTGCAGGAAACAGTGTAGCCAGATCTGTAATTGCCCACAATACTCATGATGTATTAAAGGCACTTCCCTTATTCATTCTGCAGTTCATTTTCATCAGCTGAGAAGTAAGAAAAACTAATTCACTCATAGAATGATTGATGTGAGCATTTAGGTTTGCCAATGGATCACCTTGCTCACTTAGAAATTTTTTATATCAATACAGACAACAAATACGAGACTTAAATAGAAATCCTCTCTCTCAAGGCCCTTACTCCAACAGAAGCTCCAAAACAAAGCAGGCTTTTACTGAAATACTTAGTGTCTATCATGTTGTAATTTAAAATTTCAAGTTTGAACTGCTCAGTCCCAAGAGAATGATTTTTGTGATGGTGAAATTTTCCCGTGTGCCTGCAAACAAATCCAGTAACTCGCATGTTTCATTTCATGGTTCCCAAAAGTGACAAGGCCACAAATTGCTGTGTTAATACAATTAGAAATTAAAATACTTTTAAGCAACCCAAGACATAGTTGCTAAGAATAATTAAAGCAAATCACTATGTACAAGCCCAGTGGCAGATTCAAAGAATTCAGTTCTCATCAAACTTGATAGTTCACTGTTTGATAGTTTTCTTATTGGCCTCAAACACTGCAGAATTATATTGCATTCCCTTTTTTAATATATATATAGATAGATAGATAAAGCAACTTTATATGATAGTACAGAATTTTACACTGTTACTAATAATGCATTTTAGAGATTTCCCCTTTTTTTGGCAGATATGTAAATCCAAAAGGTGTTTAAGTTACATTAAAAGGTACAAATTATTTAAGCTATGATGTTAATACTGAAATCTTGCAGTTGTCAGTACTTTTTTGACAGCTTCATAAAACCCAATAGATGTATTAGTGTGAGGACTTTCATCACCTTTGACTATTTTAACCTTTTCCCACTTTTTCTAGTGATAGTTTGACATATAAAGAGCAAAGAAGTGCTGGGAAACATTAAAGAAATCAATAACTTTAAGTCTATTTTTTCCTCACCTTGTATTGAGAAAAAGTGTGGAAAAAAAAAAATAAATTCTACAATGGTGGGCTATATAAATTATTAGAGTATGCCTGATGTCATTGCAGGAATAAAATATAAAATTACCAAAGTTAGATGCAGAAATGTGGGAGCTCACAATAGATTTCAAGCTGGCTAATTTGAAATTTGAGTCTAATGACTAGAGGTTATAATGCACATTTAAACATTTTTCACTATTCATGGCGGACAGGTCTTCTGCAAGCCTTTTTGTTCCCACATAGTGATGCAGTCAGGAGAACCACTCACATGTGCAAGCATTCAGAGCAAATGTTAAAGAAATTGCATATTATGAAGGGAAACAAAAATAATAATAATAATATCCCCTCCCTACCTTATAGTCAGATGTGAAAAAAATTAGAGATTACTAAGTGCAGGTATAAGGAAGAAAGGAGCTGCTCAATCTCAGAAACTTCTATAGTAGAAGGACTTATTTTAATAATCATAGAAAAGATAATTAATAATCATAGAACTGTAGTAATAATCATAGAATCTCAGAATCCTAGAATGATATAAAAGGTAACTTATTCAATTCCTCTTATATTATGTAGAGCCCACCCAATAAAATTGTAATTTCAATTGCAAGGAAAGATAAGTTGTGTCCACAAACCAGGAAAATTGAGGTGTAAGGAATTAAGTGTCAGCTCTCAGAAATCCGTTTAGTTCCACACAGCTCAACTAAACCATGTCAGTTTATGACAGCCAAGGAAATTACTTTGTGGTTAGAAAAAGATTTAGAGAAGTGATAATGGAAGTCAACAGGTGTCAAAGTCTCTTTGGTACTCTTCAAAAATCCATCACTGCCTTTATATGATGTCTTAGTACAGTGGCTATTATGTATTCTGCATGGCTAATTGATTAGGTCTAATCTAACATCAATTGCCCTAAAATACGTTCATGTCAGTCTTTCATTTTATTTTCACTGTAGCACTGATTTTCTGAAATTATTCATTCTTCCCTCTGGTTCCTATAATATTAAATATCATTATATATTCTACCCAGATGACCTCATACCTGGCATCACATGTTGCTAGGGCAGTGAAGCTGGGTGTTGACCTCAAATGCTTCCTGATTTTCACTAAAATGGGCTTTTATAACAAAACTTATACCATAGGAATAGTAATGTTTAGGATCAGAAAAGAAATATAGGATTCATCTCACCTAGCTCTGTGTTCCAAACAATTTAACAGGAGTTAAAATGGCCAAGTGTTTGTTGCAGTTCCTTATTCCCCAATACAAGAAGGTGTGTGCTGTGTTCTCTCCAGCAGATCAAGAGTCATCATCAGGATAAAAACAGAATGCATCAACATTATTATTGGGATGGCTTGGAAAGTGCCTCCCTGGTCTATGATTTTTTTTACATCTGGTGTCAAAGCTTTGAGCGGCCCAGAAGAACTGAATCAGAAATTTTCTAAGAAACTAGGTTGGTATACTTTGATGAAAAAAATGCCTGTTCACTGATACTGAATCTCTGGAAACCTCTATAATTTTCAATAACATATATTTGTAAGGAGGGTGAGGTATCTGATCAGAAGTATCCAGCTTAGTATGGTTAGGGCATTCATGAGAGGTGATGGTCAAAAATAATTCTGTAGTGAAATCAGTAGAGCTCCATCTCTGTAAACCAAAGTAAAAAGATTGCAAGTGGGCTATATACTGTGTACTGCAAAAAGAAGATCTATCTTCTTCTCCATAAAACATTTTGCATTTTTACAAAACCCAGATTTAGTTTATGCCATCTTTTGCATCACTGCTGACAGTGATCTAATGACCTTTTTTGTGTTACAGCTGAGTACACAATTTCCATTTTCCCATGACTGGAAATCCTTCATCTTCAAACTCACTAACTGTTATGTTTTGGTTTTGCCAAGTTATAATGTCATTTTAGTGTTACTGATGCCAGATGAAGATGGGAAATTCAGGGATGCCCTGTGACAACAATGAAAATATTCTCACGAGGCTCATGGAGGAGGCTGGGATTGGAGTCACAAAAGGAGGTTTTTTAGCATCAAGTTTTGGCATGAAAATTTGTTGCATTGTTTCCTTCTTAAAAAAAAAAAAAAAAAAAAAAAGAATAATAAAAATAAGGAGTTAGCTGGTATGCCTGTCATTCTTCTGCTATCAACCAGAAGCAGAGCTCCAGGTTTCCAACTGAATTTCCTCCCTCACACAACTGGTGACACAAGACTGGTTGTATTCATGCTGTAGCTGCTTACTTCAAAAGAGCAGTCCAGAAGAGAGGTCATATGAAATATAAATTTATATATGCCCTTAAGGGTCCAGGTAGTTGGACTAGATGTTCATTGTAGGTCCATTCCAGCTAAAAATATTCTATTCTATTCTATTCTATTCTATTCTATTCTATTCTATTCTATTCTATTCTATTCTATTCTATTCTATTCTATTCTATTCTATTCTGTTCTGTTCTGTTCTTGTTCTTGTTCTTGTTCTGTTCTAAAATTCTGCAGTTTCTAATACTGCACATGTGTGAGATTTATTTTCCATACAGATTGGAAGTTATTGGTGTTATCAATACGTTCCAGTTGTCCCAGTGAACAGATGTTTCTGTAATAATAGACACTGATGAAGAGAGAAACAGCTGCAATTTTAAAAGTGGCAGGGCCGTTGTAGGAGATGTTAGAGACATTACAAAGAAAATGTTATGAAAAGTCTAAAAAGAATATGCAAAAGGATTAGTCAATGAAGAAGCTGCATCCTGGAAGTCAGAATACCTAAGGATGGCATAAGACCAGCTTTAAAAAAAAACCCACAACAGAACAAACAAAAAACATACAAACAAATAAAACCCACATCCAAACAAATGAACAAAAAACCAACACAAAGATATACCAAAAATGTCAATCTCACTAGGCAAACATGCAGAAGAACCAAGAATGAACAGTGTAGCTGTGCAGGGCAGATCAAGTTGACATTAACGGAATGGCACATGAGAATCTTTGTCTTTCAGTGATGATGGTGGAGTGGCTAGCACAAGTAAGAGTGAATTCATCAAAGGTCTTTTGGAAAATGGGAAATACCATGTGAAGTGGAAGGAAAACTGAGCATTAGGTCTTTTGACCTGAAGGAGCAGTGAATAGAGAAAGAATAATATATTATTCAAGATATCTGGAAAGCCAACCAACCACAATGCTGATAAGATAACAGCTCTGATTTGGAGTTCTATGACATTTGCCAATTTGGATTGTTATCATATGATAGGAAACTGGAAAACCTAGTTGTTGTATATAAAAGGTTTGAAAAAAAGAGAGAGATAAGGCAATTAACATCTTAATAGTATCACTTGAGGCTTAAGGAAAGTTTTGAAGAAAGGACAAAATATAATCAAAGCAAAGCTTAAACAAATAAAATAAACTGAAAATATGACACAAACAGATTACCCAAAATATCTTGTACTGAAGAACCTCAATTTTATTTTGATAAAATAGTTCCATTTCTTATGAGTAAAATATTGTACATACGGTCACATATCTGGACTTCAGTAAAGTATTTGAGATTCAATCATGGGGGAAATTTCTTGGGCTGGAAATGATTAATACAAGAACTGGGACTTGGCTGAAGAAATGTTTAAATGGGAGATGACAAGCTGTATCTAAATGGGAAGCCTTGGATCACATGGACATTGCAGTGGAATTTCTCGAGGATCAAACTTGGACTAAATTCATGTAATGCTTCCATTATGACTTTGGCAAAGAAACCCAGGAGTAATCTAATAAAACATGACAACACAGAGTTGGAAGTCATTGTCACTATCATGAAAGATACGGGTGCCATGGAGAAAGAATTGGATGACCTTTTGTTAGAGAGACAGAAATAGGAGAAAATTCAATACTGTGAAAAGTGAGAAAGATTCATTTAGGCAGTGCTAAAACTCTGCTAAAGTAGTTGGATGCTGAGGGCTTGAAAGTAACAAAGAAGAAAAGACAACTGCATATTAAAGACTCACAGCATGACTATGATCTGCTGGCACTGTAGAGCTGTGTGAAGGTATATGTGATCAAACAGAGAGAGAAAAACTTACAAGGTAATGGTAAGACCCCATCTGGTGCAGTCCACACAGTCTGACACTCAAACACTAGAAAGATGGATTAAAATGTCAACAAAATGTCAGGAAGCACCAGAATATCGAAGAAACTGGAAAATTTCCAAGTACTGGTTATAGTTTGTTTCTTATTGTGAAAGGCAAACTATTCATAGTCTGCGTGTGACAGTGTTAACTTGTATGTTTTAGCCTTTCTGCCTCTGCAGTTTGGTCTGCAGAACCATGGCCAGATGAGACCAAGTTCAGTGGCCCAGTGAGCCTAAGCATGCACTGATGATTCAAAGATACTTTTCAAAGATACTGTGTCATGCTGAAAACTAGGCAGAGAAGGTTGAAAAAGAATCTCCAAACAGTTGTCATTGGGAGATTTTCTGTACTAGCTCCTTCATGACCTCATTGTGCCTATGTGTTTTCCATATCCAGAAGTATGACCTGGTATAATCTGACTCCATAAAAACAAGAGAAGTAATGTGGCAACAGATCACTCCACTCTTGCCTGAAATCCCACCCAGTCTTTAAAAGCTCAGCCATCTTTATGCTCCTATGAAAATTGCTTCTAGTTCATTCTGAAGTTAGAAAAAAATGCAGGTGTCTTACTTGTCCTGTGGATAGTAAATATTGGGGTCCACCTTGCCTATCTTATACAAAGATTATAAAAGTTTTCAATTCAAAATTATCTGATTTTCTATAAAATAAAACATGAGGAAATTTAGCTTAAGCAGCTAGTACACTGTTTAACCCATAAAACTCTAGTCCCCAGATAAGAAAGCTAAAACAGTCTAGTATTTTTAATAACAATAATAGTAATAATAATAATAAATAATAATAATAATAATAATAATAATAATAATAATAATAATAATAATAAAAAATTTGGCTGAGTTTGTATTATAAAACTTGAGTGTCTGAGAGAAACCAGTGAGCCAGGATTTCAGCATACAGCTATTTCTTATAACCTTCTTTTCACCAAAGTATCCACAGTCCTTAGTCAGCCTGATTTTTAAATTAGGCTATTATGAGGTACTGAACTGTCTACTGAAATCTAGATTCTCTGTTTCTGTTCAACTTGGAGAAGGATTTTTTGCTAGTTCCTTTTCAGTGTTTTCTTTGAGAACATTCATTAGTATATTTGCATCCAAAATAATTTTCCAGCACTGAGAGATGCTTCTCAATAAATATTTCTGTAATTGCTTAAAAATAAATGAGAAAAAAAAAAAAAAGCCACCAAAAAAACACAAAACAAACCAGCACACAAACTTCAGTGTTACTAAAGTATGAAACAGAATCTGAAAAGTAGTTTCAACTAAAGCAAAAAATAATGGAGAAAAAAACCCCATCAAGTTATGTCTTTGAGGCATAAGCAAATGTTTCCAATTCCCGTTTGAAATTTTTTTCTACATTTCAAAAGCTGAAATAAATTTAAAGAAAAAAACCTAAACAAACAAGTTTTGAAAAGTTTTCAGGAGCTAAACCAAACCTTCCTGGGTACCCCACAATAGAGGCTTTTGATCTGGGTATTTTTCCTATTTAACCTAAAATTCAGATCCTGAACAAACAATTTTCCTTCATTTTTACTTTTGGCTACTAACACCGAGACCCCAGTGTTAGTTTGGCTCCAGTGACTTGGAGCCTCTTCAGCTGTGAGCAGAGAGAATCAGTAAGTACCTAGGAGTATTTCAGCAGGGAGGATTACAGTCGTACCAGTGTTTCCCAGAACAGCTGCTGCAAGGGGTTTGCTTAATACCTGCTGCCTGTAAAAAGAATTAAGCAGTAAATGAGGGCTTGCCACAGGACTCATGTCCAGGTTTACTGAGCATGCCTGGAGAAGCAAGAGTACAGGCAGTTTTCTTTCTTCAGGGATATATTTGCCCCTCAGCTGGAGTTAGCTATGCTTGTGAAAGTAGGTGTTTAAGAGTTTAGAAAAGGCAAGGAGAAGAAAACCTGCTCACACCACTGGTGTTTCTGTAACCTGTGCATGAACTTTTAAATTAAGTAGCTTTGTTCATAAGCCTTCGTTGTCTGGCATAGAACAGAGTCATCGCTAATGCCAAAAAACCCCGTGTGGTTTAGAAAAAGAAGGCAGTGCCCTCAACTCCTCACAGCCCTTAAATACACTAATCCAAGAAATAAATATATAAATGTGTTGTAAAAACTCATATTACCCAAAATTTGTTTTTAAAGGCCCAATTGCTGAATAGTAGGGCTTGAGGGTCTTTTTCATCAAACTATTTTTGAGGGATAAAAGAAAAACAGGTTTTATGTGTAGAAAGCAAATACCAAGCAGGGGTGTTTCAAAAAAGCAAAGTGTTTTGGTTTTAATAAAATCCTTTTGTGTTTTTCTTCAACTTAGAAATCACAGCAGGTCATTTGAAAAAGTCAAGCTCCTTTCCTGATAGAAACAAAGGCAAATTAAACTGTGGGTACAATCTTAGTGTCTTTTTTGAGAATAAGTAAAAGTGCTGTGTGAACTGAAAGTGTAATTATAAGGAGTTCTATTTTTGTCAGATGGAAAGAAAAAGTGAATTCCACCTGGCTGGGAGAGGAAGAAATGTGATGGCCCCAGTTTAACTCTTTCGAAGCCTTGTCCAAGGTATTCTAATCTCTGTGCCCTCTCTCCCAGTTTACAGGAAGGTCTTATACCAATTCCCTGAAAAATGTTGAAATTATAAATACATAAAGAATGTGTGATAAGGAAAATATAATAGAATTACTGAAGATTCCCAGTTTTTACAGTCTAATGAACGAAGTGCAGTGCATTTCATAGATAATGAGCTTTTCAAGCATCAGTCTTGCAGTATTCTGCTGTAGTACCTCACACATTCTGATTCTTATTTCTTCTCTTATAGAAAGAGAGCAAGTGATGCTGTTAGCTTACCTGGACAGAGCACTATGTAACAACATGGATTCTGTTGACTTCTTCAGCCAAAGTCCCCGGAATAACCATGTGTGAGAATGCAGTAAGACTACCTATACAATGTAGAAGCACCCAGGTCTGAATAAAAGATCCCAAGGAATGATTTCTTGAGCCCTTCTTTGCCAAACTGTTATGGTCCTCTATTCTGAGCAAGACTTTTGTGGAACAACTCTTAGGTTTGCCAGTAACATACTGTGGCCCTTTGGGAAGGGAACTCCGCAAGACATCTCTGAATCAGAGAAGCAAAGTGATCCTTCATATTATCATATGCCAACTGTAGGGACAGCTTATTCACTGGAAAGACATCTCTTTTAAGAGAATTGAATGTAGCTAACAAAAGCTTAGGACATTCTCAACACCTTTGGAAAGCCATCCCAAGATACACCAGCCTGGAAACCCATCAAAAGAAAAGCTCTCAATAAAACTATTTCATGCAGTCTTACTGATCTTGCAATGTGGTGTGTTGTATACAGTACATTTCCAATGTGAAGTGGGTGGCTTCTTACCTGTCTCTGAGATACCAAGTCTCATAATATTATCTCAACTCTTACAATACTTGAAGGATTTCTGAAAATTTGGGTCTGACCTTTGTGTTCATAAGAGATCTATTTCCATTACAAGTTGATAAAACATTATCTTACAGTCTGTGGCAGAGAAAAACTTTGAAATTCAAACTATAGGAACTTAAATACTGGAAAGCAAATAAAAGATACCTGAAAACCATGCTTGGAAAACATTGCATATTTTGAGTCTCACGTAAGCCAGTATCTGTTTTTTTGAATGTTTGGGAATGGTAATGATCAATTTTGCCTATAGAATTCCTGTTAATATTACTAATTTCGTGTTCTTTTCCTGAGGGATATCTTCTCATCTTTGGAATTTATTCCTATTCAATTGTAAAATTTCTTCTTTGTTTCTAAGCCTTGACTGAGCAAAGTAGACATGAAATGAAGACTGTATGAATAAAGATTATGTTACAACACCAGTCTAGTGAAATTCAGATCTTCAAATTAACAACAATTGGAGATCCAGGATTATTCGGACAAATCCAGTAAGAAAATGTTTCATTCTGCATACAGGTGCCCCTGAGGTTTTCTCTTTAGTTATTCTCATGGGGTCTTTCAAATAGTTCCTTACATTCATAATCAGAAACTAGATTGGTTGCTTAAGCTCAGCTACTACTAGAAGGTTATGCCCTGGTTAATATCAGCCACAAAAGCTAAGTTGTGACTTCAAAGTAGAAAACCTGAGTGATGGCTGATAACCAACCTGGAATTAGCTGTCATGAGAAATCACTGCAGGCACGTACTTCGGTAATCAAACCATTTCTAGGAATGGAGCAACCAGCTCTTTTGGTAGTTGAATTTGCACAGAGATTGTAGACAACCTGGTAATGCTATCTACATTTCTGCATTTAGAGTTAACAATGACATGTCTGTTACACCTCAAGAGTGAACAGAACTAAACAGAGAAATGCAAACCAAAGAGCAGTCTTGGCATGAGCAGCCTTTTCTGACACACGTTTCCTAGATGCAACGCTATCTCCTCTATCTTCATTTAGTACTTCTGACAGAATTGCTTGCTAAATCACTCATTCTTCCTCATGATTCATTATTTTTTCTTCGAAATATAGTCTGTAATTCAGTTTGTGGAGAGTAAAAAAAAATATTCTAAGACTAATGGACATGCAAAAATTCCATATTTTCTAAAATAAGTAGTCACATTTCTTTAATGAAGTTATGATACTTGAACTAGACAATCATGCAATCCAGAAATATTTTCATTATGAAAACTGAATTATGAAAATAAAATATAAAGTCTTAATTTCTGTGACAAATAGAGAGACATGAAAATCTGTAGCTGTCATATATATTGTTATAAACAATACAGTATGCTGTTAAATTCTAAAGCCTAAAGTGTAGGCTATGATCCTACTGCATTTAAATGATTCATTTTTACATGTAAAGTATTGTATTGAGCCTCTCACATTTTCAGAATGATGGCATTTTGGAGTGGATATCTGATCCAGGCTTGTCCATTTAACTTTCCAGACGTTTTTGTTGTTATACAGCACTCCACAGTGAAAGAGAATCATCAGTTCTCTTGCCATGCAAAGATTCAAAGCTGGAGTGAGGTCTGGAGTTTGAACATTTATGTGCTTTAATGGGACTTTACCATGCTTAACACTCAGCATATCAGGCAAGAAGTGACGAGCTGAAATTTAAATCAAGTATACTGCAACAACTGAACAGGGACCTGAGTGAAGAGGGGAGAAATTACAACAAAGGCTAAATGTTACTTTGGATATTTGGACTGAAAACTCTTAAGAAAGTGAGTTTGTTTAAAAAACAAGGATTTTCAGTCTGAGTGGGTCCTTTTCCAGCTGCAAAGATTTATATAGTTTTAAAGCTATTTTCTGATATTAAATGTTCTCTTAGTTATCACGACAAGCAGCAAATAAAATTGATCTGACGTGCTCAGCAAGAACTTAATCCAGCTGGACTGAATGAGGTACATTTAATTAATATCTTTTACCAGGAAATATGTTGTGTTTTATAGGGTCTTATTTTTCAGAAATCATTCAAATAAAGCATCATGACCAGTATCTGGTCTAGAAGACAGGATTTTTTTAAACTGTTAGCAATTATCTGGGTACTGCAATTTGCATTTTCTAGGCTCAGCTGTTAAAACTGTTAAAAAAAAAAAAAAATGTTGCCACCTCATAAATACCTGTGTTGGCAATTGATTTTCCAGGTCAGTGCTCAGTACTCCTTCATATTAGAACTCCGTTAAATTACACAAGCTGAACTCAAAACCAGCTTTTTCAGGGATCTTGATTTTATGATTAGCAGCTCATCTAAAGGTAGCAAGAATGCTGCTGGCCTTTTTTTTTTGCTCTTTTTTGCCAGGAACCCAAGAACTGATATGATTTCTACCTCTACAGAAATGCCGAAGGATGCCAAAGATCAGGGGTTCATGAATAGAAGACTACTGCTTTCCCTCTCTCTGTGGCCTCTAGAGTACAGGTGTTTTCTCAAAGCTTTGAGTATATTCCACATTTTTCAAAGGTCTGTATAAGACATTACCTTGACAAAGCTCAAAGGCTATAAAAAGGCAAAGGCCACTTTATTTTTTTACTGTTTCTTTATGTGTGTGTTTGGGCTTTTTTCTTCACACACACCAATAGTCACTGGATTAGGAAAGGTTAGATAGACTTTTTATCTGATCTCTAATGGTAATCTTCATATACTTGTTTATCATGTCCAGCACACTGTGTTGTTTGGTATCTGTCAAAAAAAAAAGGGTCTTTTTTGCCAGTCAGCAGTTAAATGTTTTTGTTGTTGTTTTCTTTCTTCTTTTTTTTTTTTTTTTTTTTTTTTTGTTAAATACTTTTAAACAGTGTGTCATATGTTCAGCAGACATCAGAGGCATAGTTCCAGAAACAAATGTAACTACAAGAATTTGTGGCTGCCAGGGACTCAGGCGTCTTCCTTTCTCCACGGTTTTTCTAGAAAGAATCTAGTCAAGTGGCCATAAAACTAGGAGAAAGGGTCTTACACATACTCATTTTCACTCTTTTCCTCTGTAATTTTGTATATTTTTAGTGAAGTAAGCCTTTAAAATCAGCAGTAAGTTTCAGATGTTGATACTCGGACACAGAATATAAAAACATAGTAATTCCCATGCTTTTCAGTTTATCAAACATACCAAGAAAAACTAAGTTGTACAAAACATTATACCTTCCAGCCTCAGTATAATATTCATGAACTACAGATGACAACAATACGTGAGAAAAAATGTGTATCCCCACACAGCACGTTGTATTTTATACAATTTCTATTTTGTATGCCACTTGAGATAGGGTTTCAAAGTCATGCCTAAGCCTTCATTCAGAGGGCTTATGCAAGCTTGCATTGATGGATGAAACTCATAACTCACTATGTGTATGGGAAAAAGCACTCTATATAATCCCCATAAATCCTGTAGTGATGTGAGTGCTGTTTCAGCTGAAACATTCCAAGGGAAGAAGAAAGATCAGACTCCAACTGCATGTGTTAATTAGATAATATTGCTTTTTGTACCATTGTGATCTCAAGGGACTTGTATAAGAATAGAAAAAAATGTAGTTGATTGGGATACTAACCGATTGTCTCTGAAGGCCTGTGTTAAATTTCTATCAAAAGTCACATGTGCTTAGTTGCCCCTCTTCATTGTCCATTAGAAAAAAACCCAAACATGACGTAATGTGGTACAATTGGTTCTTTTTAGTTCCAGGGGAGGTCCAGAGATACTGTAGTTCAGGCCTGAGATGTGCTGGAAGGTTCAGAGGGAGAAATCCAGCAGAGCTTCTTCCCATACTATGCCCTGCTTAAGCAAACGCATCTCCATGAGGTAGTGAGGAGAAAAACTGGAAGAGTACCAGGAGCTATTTACACAACTGGAACCATTCCATCCTCAGTCAAGTGAAGCAAATAGCTGTAAAAGTGTTCTCTATTTCAATCATCCAAGAACAACACAACAAAGTGAACATCATGAGAAGGCAGTTGCCATGGGCACACGTGTCTAACTGGGAGAACACCCACATGCATTGAACTTTGGTTCAGCAAACCCTAATTCTAGTTCTTTTTAGTGCAAGTCTTTCTGTCACTCAGCTTTCAAAGTAACCTTGGAGCTTCAGGGAAAACATGTGGAACTACTGGATAGGTCCACTTCTGAGATGAGACAGGAAAGGAGCAAATACAACATCCAGCTTAGACAGAGGTAGGATATCCTGTTTTCTCACACCAGGCACCACAGACACTGGTTCCACTTGACTAGCTCTTCAAATATGTGTATCTAACCCTTCTAAAAACACAGGCTGCCCAGTACTGATTTCTCAGGGAGTCTTTAGATAAATTCTGATAGGGATGGATAATTCCTGTAGTTAGTTCTACTACCACCACCAGAAACTTCAGTGAAAAAGTCTTTGGAAGTACTCTGAGTTTTTGGAATCTTACCCATGGTTGCTCAGTTTTGAATATGGGCAACAAGTTTCTCCATGTGTTTTACTACCTATAATGCTCAAGAGCAACTAAACAGAATTAAACCAAATTAGCAGGACAGTAAAGTCCTGCTTTTACACATTTTCAAATCTGGATCAAATGAAAGTGGTCGTTTTCCTTGTGGATGCTCCTGCATGTTCTTCTTAATAAAATTCATTTATAAATTAGTTATTCAGTGTTTTCTTAATTCAAATAAGGCATGAACATAAATTCCTATAACAACACAGCCATTCAATGCTGAATGCAATAAAACTCAGGACAACAAAATGAATTTTCATTCATAAGTCATAATTTAGCTCTGGTGCCTGCCTTCCCCCCAAGCAAGCTTCCTTCAATCTCTGCAGTGCCTCCAGCCTTCCCTTCCACCCCTCCTAAATAAAGGGATTGGAAAATAGATTCTTAATCCATCCATGACCAATGTCTTTCCTCAGGCCTTTTTGGACTTGTGTCTTTCTGAGAACACAACCCTTTTCCAGTTGCCAAAGCAGTGGTTTCATCTCAGAGTCCAAGGATCTACCCTGGAACAGACTCGCATCAGGAACGTGCTCCACAATAACCTCCTGCAACAATTTTATGACCCAGCCAAGACAGATCAAAACTTTAACTTTCTGGAAAATATTATCTGCAGCTATGTTACTTTGGGATGTGATATCCAACATAAGCAGTTCCAGTATTTAATCTAAGAACACCTTGTTGTTGTAGGTCATTGTTCTAATTCAGCTGGGGTTAAGCTTCTCTCTAAGAGAGTTGTACGTGCATATTGAATTTTGGCTTTAGGAAACATTGTACCACAGGAGTTGTATTTTTTCAAATGAAGTATAACACAGAAGATGCAGTGCAGGACAGTCATATTGTGAAATCACCAGGCAGTAAAAATAATAGGTTTTACCCAATATATACTTTGTCACTCTCTGGTTGGTCTTCTTCCGATTTCTCCCTTCCTGCATTCCCAGAAAATCATAATGTAGGAAAACCTTGAATGTATAGAAGTCAACTATGGTGATTGTGACAGCCCTATTGAATGCCTCTGGGCCAGAATCAGAAGGGTGATCTCCAAGGGAGACCTTACAGTAAGCATCTGTTACAGAACTCCAGACTGTGACAATGTGACCAGTGAAATGATACTCAGGTACCTCAGGCAAGCTTCAGGTAAACAAAACCTGGTCCTTATGGGAGATTTTAACTACCCAGACATTTGCTAGAAGAACAACACTGCAGTTCACTTGACACCCATCAAGTTCCTGGAATGTGTAGAAGACTGCTTCTTCACACAAATTTTGGACGTGCCAACCAGGAATGGGACACAGCTGGACTTACTACTCACTAACCAAGAAAACCTGCTCAATAATATCTTGGTTAGTGACAGGTTTGGCAGCAGTGACCACAATATTGTGGAGTTTGGGATACTGATGAGCTCTATGAAGGTTAATTTCAGGACAAATATTTCAGATTTCAGAAGTACAAACTTCAGCTCACTCATGGCTCAGCTGAAAGGGATCCTGTGGGGAGCTTCCATGGAGGTTGAAGGAGCTAGTGAGTGCTGGGGGTTTTTCAAGAACACACTCCTAGATACACAAAACTGCTTTATGCCCTCTAAACACAAGGGAAGTAGGTGGAGCATGAGACTCCCTTGGCTTAACTGCAAGCTTCTGGGTCTGCTCAGAGCCAAAAGGGAAACATATCAGAAGTGGAAAAGTGGAACATTACTGTTGAAAAT
Source organism: Apus apus (assembly GCF_020740795.1). Taxonomy (NCBI): domain Eukaryota; kingdom Metazoa; phylum Chordata; class Aves; order Apodiformes; family Apodidae; genus Apus; species Apus apus. Next base: position 197,618,054 of record NC_067282.1, read on the forward strand.
TACAAGGGCACAATTACAATTACAGGGTAAGCAGAGATACAGTTAGGAAACCAAAAGCTCAGCTTGAGTTGACATTGGCCAGATATGTCAAAAACTTCAAGGAGTTATTCAGATACTTTAACAACAAGCGTATACGGAGAAACAATATTGGCCCACAGTTAAACAGGAGAGGTGGACCAATACCAGTCACCAACAGTGTTGAAAAGGCAGAGGTCCTTAATACCTTCTTCACCTCTATATTTACCAGTTCTTTTGGGTCCCAGGCCACAAGAAAAAAAATCCAGTTTGATGAAGACACTGACCCACCATCAGTGAAGGAAGAGTTGGTGTGTCAACTATCACAAGAGCTTGACCAGTACAAATCGATGGGTCTGGATGTCATCCATCCTAGAGTGCTGAGAGAGCTGGCTGATGTTATTTCAAAGCTGCTCTCCATAATCTTTGAGAAGTCATGGAGATGTGGAGATGTCCCTGAAGACTGGAAGAAGACTAATGTCACCCCCATCTGTAAGAAAGGTTCAAAGGGGGACCCAGGTAATTACAGACCCATGAGCCTCAATTCAGTCCCTGTGAAAGTCATGGAGCAAATCCTCGTGGGGACTGTCACAAGTCGATTGAAGCACATGACTGGGAAAAAACAAGCTGGATTTACAAGAGACAAATCATGCTTGACAAACCTGATCACCTTCTACAACAAAGCAGTCCACTCGCTTGATGCAGGGTGAGTGGTGGACATTGTCTGCTTGGACTTCTCCAAGGCCTTTGATACAGTCTCCCACAGCCTTGTCCTGGAGAAACTGACTCATTACAGCCTTGACAAGTGGTCTGTGTGGTGGGTGGGGAACTGGCTGACAGTCTGTACCTGGACGGTGAGAGTAAATAGTTTCTCCCCAAACTGGTAACCAGTCACAAGTGGGGTCCCCCAGGGATCAGTATGGGGCCCTACGCTGCTCAACATCTTCATAAGTGATCTGGATATTGGGATCCAGAGCAACCTGATGAAGTTTGCTGATGACACCAAGATAAGTGGAGATGTTGACACTCTGGAAGGGAGAGACACCCTGCAGGATGACCTGGACAGACTAGAGAAGTGGGCTTAATGAGGGGAAGTGTAAGGATGCAGACAGGCTGGAGAGGGTCCAGAGAAGGGCCTCAAGGATGATCGGAGGACTAGAGGACCTGCCATATGAGAAGAGGCTGAGAAAGTTCAGTTTGTTCAGCCTTAAGGAAAGAAGGTTTCAGGGAGACCTTATTACTGTGTTCCAGTGTTTAAAGGGAGCCTACCAGGAAGATGGAGAGTCACTATTTACAATCTAGAAACATTTGACCAGATGATCCTTGAGGTCTCTTCCAACCTGGCATTCTGTGATGATATGATTCTCAGACATCTGCCCAGAAGATAACTGGTGGCAGACAAAGGAAAAAAAACGAACAGTGGAGGCCCCCTCGCTGAAAGTGTTCAAGGGTAGATTGGATGGGTCTTGGAGCAACCTGGTGTAGTGGGAGGTGTCCCTGCCCACGCAGGAGGGTTGGAACTAAATGGTCTTTAATGTCCCTTCCAGCCAAATCCATTCTATGATTCTATGATCCTCTTTTTCTCTCCCTTTGATTCACTTGCAAAACTAAAATAAATAAATTATACTTCTATTGTTTTCATAGCCCTCTCAAGATCTATGCCAGGTGTCTAATGTTTAACAAGTCTTTCTTGGGCCTCAGATTTGAAATGACTGCGGGAAATACTGGAGAAAGGAGACGACATAGACTACATGGTATTTACAGCTCTGTCCAGCAGCACACAAGTGTGGCACAGAGCATTGCCCCAGGCTATGTCACTTAGGACTGAAATGATAGGCAACAGAAAACCAAGCTGAATAGGATTAAAGTTGATGCCTTCACATCAGGATAGAGATAATGGACACAGGATGACCTGTCTGTACTCAAATCTTGGTAGGACAAAAAGAGGATCCATCATGGATGCCAAAATCCTGACTCTAGGTAGTCAAGTCAACTTCAAGATAAAGGAATGTAGTTTTCTTGTTAGTCACATATAAAATGATTTCAGAGAAGAAGTCTGCTACCTTTGAAGAGCTACACTATTTAAGAATACTACATGATATATTTTACTGGTCTGGATGCTTTGGGGTATTTCTGTAACTCAATTCCCCCTGTTTTTATGCAACATTTACTGGCTGCTTTGCCTTCCCAAACACTAGAAGGTTTCATAGGAGAAAGCCAGCCAATTTTTCACTATTAAAAAAAATCAGGAATGTAAGAGCTGTAAAACTATGCAAAATATTCAGCTAAAATGTCTCTCAGTGATTAGTTAAAAAGTGCCCCCTCATTAAGAAAGGCATATCTTCAGCTCAAAGGAGACAGCTTACTTTGCTTTCAAGAGATGCGAAAGTGCTAAATTAGTCTGGCTTGAGATATTAGCATAATGTTCACATTACACACTCCTGCTGCAGTAATTCCCACGAGTTGGCCTTTAAATTGCCTCAGCTACTGTAGCAGAACAAAGTAGTGTAGAAACAATGAAGAATTTTCACATACTACACTCCCAATGACTGTAGCAGTGCTCTCCTTGCAGTAAACACAGCAAGAGCTACAGTCTCGGTCTGAACAAATTTGTCAGTTAATACCATTACAACTAATATCTCTGTCAGAGAAGACTGCCTGGCTATTTCATTTCATTCGATTTATTTTATTATTTTATTTTAGTTGGAAGTTACTGGGAAGACTGTGACAAACCCTATCCCATTGTTACACTGTCACTAAGTCACAGAAGTCTAAGCCAACCCTGGGGAATTTTTAAGAGCTTTGCTGATTCTGCATGTTCAAGTGTGTGAACAGAGCTTAAGAACTTGGGTTTCATGTAGAATTTTTTTATTTTTTTTTTTTTTTCCCATAGCTTTGTGGTAATTGACTTTGGGAAAAAGAAGACTTCAACTTTGCAAGTTTTAAGTAATTTTAGAAAACTGCAATAAATATATTGAGTAAAATTATTGGTTCCCCGTAGCTGTAGTCTTGGCATGTTCTTAAAATACAGTATGAGTAACTATACTGCTCAGGTGTTGAAGCTTCATGGAATCTGCAAGCTATCTTTACACTTTTAATGTCTAAAAAGTTAATATGCACACAGTATATATTCAAGACATTATATAATCATGCTGTTATTTTCCTGCTTCATCACAAAAGTGTTGAGAAAGAGCAAAACAAAAATTAGGATATTCACTGTATTATTCTTTTTTCTTGGGAAAAAATATCTCTAGGGGAATCCATATTGTATTGTCTTAAGTCCCAGCTTTAATTAGTGGAAGTTCAGGATGTTTGCTGCCTACTGGGACTGTGCTGTTTATGATCTTACCCAAGCTGGCTGGATTGGAGCAGCAGGAGATGGTGTTTGCAGAAAGATATGACATTCTTGCTAAAGTTCACTTCTTCACCAGAGTGACTTAAAAAAATAAGGGAAAGGAAACTTACTCCAGGTTTATGTTAAAAACAAACAGGAATAATCTTATGAATCCACCTATAACTTTTGGATCACAAAATTTATTTTCCAAGTAGTGTATTTAGGGTGGGAGAGTTTCAATCTATTTGCAGAAGAATGTTGCAATACTAACATCAGAAAGAAAGTGACTTTGCTGGAGGTAGATTTATTTTCATAGTGTATTTCTAAATTGTATATTTCTCACACCCCTAGGAAGATACTAGTCTCTACATTAAGGCTGTTGTATGGTAACTGATTTACCAGAAGTGATCTTTGCCAAATTATCTTTCTGACATTGATTTAAAATTTTGACAGCCCATGGCACAAAAATCAACACAACAGAGAGTACTGAACATTTTATGAAGGGTGTGTGAATGAGTGTCTGGGAAAGGTCAGGTTTCCATAAGGCAGATCAGCCACCAGTGGAGCAGGAGAAATGTGCTCTGCTTCATTCTTGTCCAGCCTCATCACTCTTCTTTAGCTGAATTAATTTTTGAGTGTTCGCTCCAATGGAAAGTGTGAAAGCCACAGCTATGGGCAGTGAATAATAACAATATGGCCAATGTAATTTCTTTATTGTTTTTTAAACTAATGTTTATTTCTGCCTAAAAAGTAAAAAAAAACCAAACAACAACTATCCTACCCTATTGTCTGTTCTCAGTATTTAAACCAGGTTTCATTATTTCTTTCATCTTGATCATCATGTTTTTGAAAGGTTTCTTTTAAATACTGTCAAGGCTATGCCAGTGTAGACAAGTTTCTCCAGGTGTTGCACCCTCCGTCCAATTTTACTCCTTGTGAGCTAATACTTCACTGTGTTCCTCTGTAGCCACTTTTCTTGTGCTTCAGCTGCAGAGTCTCTAGCTGCATCTGTGTTACAAACAATGGACAAAGACTGTTCTGTGCTCCTGACCTCCAAACGCATGGCATAGCCTGCCTCCATACATTTCATCTAGCTTCTCTCCAAAGAAAACCAGGATGAAAATACCCAAACTGCCCATGGGAAACAAACACAGACTTGTGCTGTCTCCTGAATTGTGCCCCCGTATTGTCTGGTCAATGCTAAACAGCACATGGCAAAACACTGTCAGGGAGTATGGTAACTGTTAAATAACATAGATATTGGTGTGCTCATGCTCTGACATGCTCCCTGGACTTGGGTTTTGAGATTATTTACAAATCTCTGGGGCTGGGACCAGTTTTATTTTTGTTGGTGAAGCAGCGTTAGCCTGACAGGTTCTTTATTACTGACAAAAGCTCTCTGGAATGATGGAAATAGTATCCTGTTACTGTAGTAGTGCACTTTTGTTTTTTCTGGGAAACTTAGCTTGTGAAACTAGAGTAAGATGAAATGGAGCTTGTAGTGATTTTTTTTTCTGCATTTTTTTTAATTGTTATTATTTTTATTTCTGTAATCTGAAGCAAAGAGACTTGGAGTCTTCTGAGTGAAACAACTGAAAATATTGATGATATCTTCTGTTCTACTGGAAAAGAGAAAATAATTTTTCTTTCCGAGTACCATCGAAAGTGTGGCTGTCCACACAGCCCCTGTCAAGTAATAATATGGATGATCTAAGAGAAAGAAAAGCAAATCAGGAAACTGCCTGCAGAGATAAGAGGGAGGAGGATTTAAAAGGATAGTGTTACCATAAATCAAGGCAACCGGTGACAGCTTTAAAGTAAGGGTCAAAAACATTGCGAGAGGTGTCACTTGGATAAAAAGTTAATCCAGGTTTCCATCTCTCTGCCTTTAGTGCTTGTTCAAGTGGAAGTTAAAGATCCCAAGGCATTATTTCAGGATCATAAGAGATTGATATCCTGCCCAAATTCTTTCTTTCAGGATCATCAGAGACCTCTACACCGGTACCAATACACACAGATTTATGCGATTGCTATAAACAAAGGAACACATTTGTCTGCATACCGTTGCTACAGTTTATTCAACTTGTTTGTGTAGCAGCAAAGAATGTTAAATTGGCAGAAGAATCCTTGGTAATGTACATTGCAGTGAGAAAAGAGGAAAAAAATAAAGAACTGTATCACAGAGAATTCCAAGCAACCACGAAAACTGAGCATCAGAGAACATCCCAATACCTACTGACTCGAGGTTTTGCACAAATTTCTCAGGAATTCCCTGAGATGCACTGTATATGGAATTTTGTTGCCACATCCTAATAGAAATAAATGTTTCCACCTCAAAAGAAAGTTGCATTTATACCATTCTCTTAATCTGAAACCAAAGAGCTGAAATTCCAACAATATAATATAAGGACTCAGCTTCTGCATTGCCTTACACGCAGCAGCCTTTACTCACAGGGAAATCCCTTAATGCCAGATTATTTTCTTGCAAAAACACTCAGTTCGTAGGTTTTGAAACGTAAAGTATATGAGATAATTGGCCTGAGGCAGAGGGCAACGGAGTTTGTGTTTCAATGAAGCAGAAGTCAAAAAACTGTGCTACCCCACGACGTCATTAACAGCATAGGTAGGATCTCTGGTGTAAAAATGTGAAGAAAAAAACAAACAACAAAACAAGCCTCTTTAAACTGATCTGTAGTTTAAGTAGTGTAGTTTAAACCCTCTAGTTTAAGTAGGACCCAATCCCTATTCACTCTTCCTTAATTTTTCTGGAAGTCAGCTGAGTTGCTAAAGAGCTTTAATGAGTAAGAAATATATGAAGTGAGCTATTTTTGAAAGTAGATAAGGTGATTCCATATTACTTTGTAAAAAAAGAAGTTAATGTTATTTGCATAAATAATTGTAGCAGATATATACAAACTAGCTAGTGAAGCATGATGTTCAGGAATGGGAAACTGAAAGCAGTGCTAATATGATTTCATTTCTGTAATGTTGCCATGAGCCTTACCCTTCTACTTGCATTATCCAAATGAAAAACAAGGGGAAAAAAGGTCAAGGAAGTGACATTTTCAGGATTAATAGCAAAAAGGAAATTAATTCAAAGGCACTTAACAGCTGGAAAAACTGAAAATTCTGACTCTGATTTTCCTCTTACACTAGTTGTACACCAGTAGAGCTAACTTCATGAGATCAGGCTGTTTGACAGGTCTCAGGACATGCTTCCCGGAATTATGATTAAATGCAAAGGGGTTTCTTTAGGTGGGTGAGTTCCTATCTAAGTGGCTATTGGAATGCTAAAGAGAATTTGCTCTAATTGTACTGTACATAATCTGCAGACTTGCATAGAAGCTTTTATTATTAAAATTTAAATATAATAAATATTTTTAAATATTCCCTTGGCCTCCATTAAGTTAATTCTGATATATCCCAATGGAGTGAAAGCAACTTTTTCTAAAGGTAACAGCATTGCAGGTGGAAGCAGGAATTTAAGTGGCTGCTCTAAAAGAACACACAAGCTGGAGAGGTTACGTTGGGTGAAAAATATAATGTATAGCAATTTGCACAATCCCTGGGGTGGCAACAAGAAGATTTGCATCTGTGTGAGATGATTTCAGTTTTAAATTGAAACACATGTGTTAGTAAGCTTGAAGCAACCTGCCAGTATCTTTTTAATGGAACTGGAAATTATGAGCAGCAGGAATGGCATGACAAGTGTCATGCACTAGTGTATAATATCAAGATAACCATCAAGGAAGAATCAATAACATAAAAACAGTGGGGTTTCTTCCTAGGCAACAAGTAAATAAAGGGGGTGGGGGGAGAAGGCTTCCTGATAAATGCTCTAATGATTCTTCAGATTATGGTAACTATTTGCTTTGACAGCTAATATCTAGAGGACAAGAGATTGCTTTCCTGAAAAGGTGCTGAGGTAGCAGAGAGGTTGAAATATTAGAAAAAGTGTTCACCTGCAGTCCTGACAATTAAATGCAGATTCAATATTCCAACTAACTAATCTATGATTTCTTACACTTATGAAGCTGTCAAGATTAATTCAGCAAGACAGCAGAAAACAATCAAAAGGGTCACTACTGATGCACTGTGTGTTTCAAGAAATTTGAAAGACAAATTAAGTATATAACAATATTTTAAAATACTCAAATCCTACCAACGATATGATTTTTAAAATTGTAATAGAAGATTAGTGTAACAGGAAACCTTTACATGATAAACATTGTAACAGTTTGCTGTTACATGAATACTTTAAATGATCTGTAACATAGTCATGGGCAGCACAGCTGGAGGCAGTAGGCATCACAGCTGTCTGTTTGGGAATTTGTTTAAGCTCTTATGATTGCAATGACTACCAGAGCCACTATTGCCACCTCACTGGTGAATGCATTGCTCAGTGTAAATAAATCCACTGTACTTTCTTAAGTGTTGCTCTGTTACCCCAGAGTAGAGGGAAGCAAGAGCATCAAAGTGTCAGTGAGAGGCAAGAAAGAAAATGTCCTCTGTCCTTTCTAAAGAAATAAATTACTTTCTATGGAAGTACTGTATTAAGGAGTGACTTTTCAGGTAAACTAAATTTATTTTTAAAACTTAATCGAATGTTGACAATCTAGAAAAAAATTAATAAAATGTTCCATGTGTATGAATGAGTAAAATTAAATAATAATAACCCCAAAAAAGAATTTCACTTGGGACAGAGCCAAAAATGACTTGCTGATCTGATCTGAGAAAAATAAATATTTTCTTTTGAAATGGGAGAAGGAGATGTTTTTGAGTAGTGAGCAAAGAAATCAGTCATTCACAGTTAGCTGCAGATCTCAGAGCACTTTAAGCAAGAATCATAGATCCTATATTGTAGGTAGGGCAGCAACTGCTCTGTGAATCAAAGTTCAGTGTGGGAACAGAGGAGGAACAGGTTTGGTCTCCCCAGGACAGTGAGGTCAAGCTAGCTCAATGAAGTTATTTTCAGTACTTCAAGCTGTCTGTTTTCTATGACACGGAGCTTTCTGTGGGTTAAGTTACCCAACCATGGTTAAACTGGTTGCACTTTGGAGATCTCCCATTACACATAGCAGATCACAGCACGGAACTTCAAGTTTCACAGTTGAAACTTTGGCTTCAAATCACAGCCTAGTGCTCTGTCAGTCTTCCCACTTTGTGGTGTTTTGTGTAAACTTGGGTTCTTGGTGATGAAGCAGTTAGATTTTCAGCTTTACACTAGAGTTTCTGCCTCCAAGTCTCTGTGTGCTCCTGTCTCACAGTTGATGGGCACAGCTCACTCCTGCTCTCCTGTGCAGGAGAGCACAGGTAAGGGCTACTTGCATTTGTGAAAGCTGTTTGGGCTTTGTGATCATGGGAGGTCACAATTTGCCTCCCTCTTCCTCAAGTGGGTAGGAAGGGATGGCAGGCAGCTCTCATCTCTAACAGCCAGCACTAAGCAGAAAATGCTCATTGCCTGTACGAGAGCTGGCATCAATCATTCTAATGCTCTCAGGCAAAATGTGGACCTGGGTTTGATTCCTGCCCTGCCCTGGGAGTAGCTATGCACTACTGCTTGCCCAGACTCACACTAACTTCACAACTGAGCTCAAATAAATCTCTTTTTTTTCTTTTTTCTTTTTTTCTTTTTTTTTTGATAATGTATTTTATGAAGTTCTGTTCTATTCCTCTAGTTCCTCTTTTCCAGGACAGCATAAATATGCTGGCTGCATTACTGAAGTCAGGCTTTGGTCGGTTGGCATTTCTGTCCCTGGGGTGATTTGCTGGGTTACTCTTCTAGTGCCTGTGATGCTACACTGTGGGGACTGAAAAGTGCCAGAACAAATGCAGAAAGATGTGCCAGCTCTTGGTACATGCTGAAGAATCCTTAAGCTACAACATTTGGCATAAACAGAAACATTGTTAATACAGCAAGCCGCTAAAATCTGTGTTTAATCATCAGAGCACCATGTCCCCACACTTAACAAGAGAGTTTTGAAATGAGAAGGGAAACCAAAAGTGTCACACAGGGTAGGAACAAAATATGTGCTCAGAGGTTTAACTCCTTAGAGCAGAACTTTTCTTCTTAAGCCACTTTTGTTTTACAAGTGGGAGAAAGATCATGCTCGGATGTACGTGTTTTTATTACAATGTGAGTGAAATGGCCATATTTCAGTTAAATCCCCAGTCACCCACTAGGTCACGCTTGTGTTGAAAGAATTAAAAAAATATTGAGGTAGAAAAGACCTATTAATGCTACTTTTGCTGGTTGCCAGCACAGAATTCTTTCCTACAGACCATTATCTAGTTTTTTGAGTGGGATAGTGGAGTCACTGACAGCTTTAATGAAGACAGCTCCTTCTTTTGCAGTGAATTGAGAAATTTTCTTCTCCACATTAACACAGTGCCTCAGATTTGTCTATAAGTCTAATTTGTAACTTCCCACCACACACCACTGAAAAGGAAGTCTCATACTCCGAAATTACTGTAATAGCATAGGAATGCAAAATAGTCAGTAAAATATGACAGATATAAAGGGCATACAGACTTGTTTCTAATCTTCCTTCATTTTACAAGAGTGTTCTGGTGTTCTGGGGATTTATCATTTTGTTTTACTTCATTCTTGCCAGGTTAGGTAAATCAGTTGTTGATTTTAAGGTATGCAAAACACATGGACACAAGAAATGTGGATGTGCCACTTTAAACAGAAGTGTGAATCCTAGTTTTCCATCCCAGATCATAGAATCATAGAACGTGTGGGGTTGGAAGGGACTTCTAAAGGTCACCTAGTCCAGTCCCCACTGCAGTACACATGGACCTTTTTGACTAGATCAAGTTGCTCAGAGCCTTGTCAAGCCTGACCTTGAATGTTTTCAGGGATGAAGCCTCCACCACCTCGCTGGGCAACCTATTCCAGTGCTTCACCACCCTTGTTGTAAAGAACATGTTTCTGATATTCAGTCTGAATCTACCCTACTCTATCTTGAGGCCATTACCCCTAGTCCTATTGCTACAAGGCCTTGTAAGCAGTCCCTCCTCAGCTTCCCTGTAGGCCCCCTTCAGGTACTGGAAGGCCCTTATAAAGTCTCCAACTCTTTTAGCCTGTCTTCACAGGAGAGATGTTCCAGTCCTCAGACCATTTTCATGGTCCTCCTCTGGTCTTTCTCTAACAGCTCCATGTCCTTCCTGTGTTGAGGACTCCAGAACTGGACACGATACTCCAGGCAGGGTCTCACAAGAGCAGAATAGAGGGGAAGAATCACCTCCCTTGAGATCTGCAGTGCTATGAACACAGCTTCTGAGAATACAGTAATGATCTTGATTAGACACTTAGTCACATACTCATCCAAGATTTATCAGTGTTGCTCACTGAAGACTGGTGAATTTACAACTGAAGATGGAGACCTTAATCTTGGTCACTGGCAGCACTATGGTTGCTTTCCATGGAATCACAGTGAGCAGTTATGAGATGTTTGCCAGGTAGAGCTGCAAAGAGTAAACAAATTGCTGTATGTGTAATCCTTCAGCCAGGCAGTTCTATAGGCCAAGTTAAGTTTCTAGGGATCACTAATAAAAATTAATTATATACCCCAATGAGGATCTTGGTGAAATTATAGTGAACTTTCTGAGTGTTCAATGAACTAAACTTCAATCCTGTAATGGAGGAGATTAATAAAGCATTTTTTTAAATAGAACTTAGAAATAAGCAATAATAAAATAAACAGGATAAGAAATGATAAGAAGTTGTTCTTTGTCCAAAGTCATTCACAAAACATCTTAAGTCTTCTCCTTTAATTTCATGGGAGGACAACTGCTTGGGCAACTGGCTGCTTCCTAGAAACTCTGTATTAGTGCTCCATTCACCATTGCAATTTCCAGGGCTTTGACAACAGTCCTGAACTTTGGTAAGGACACATGTAAGTTTCAGCTGACCCAGAAATGTGAGCTGCTATTCATAGTACTGAGCTGCTCTTTGTCCACTAACAATTCTTTTCCAGTGATTTCTGCATTTTACTGGGAGCACATTTAAGATGAAGGACCACACACAGTTCTTCCTGCTTAATACTCTCTTAGATATTTCTTTATGATTTGACTATTGCACCTAGAAGCCACAAAATATTGCCTTAAATTAGGGTAACACCTCAGTCCAGGCATGCCTAAGCATAATTAGCTTGTTCAGAGTTTCACAGATTATTATTACAGCTATGATTTCCTCCAGGTTATAACAAGCTTACTTGAACAAAAATGTTCCCAAACACCTTAGTGCACAAAAATGCAAACTGAACAAGTCAAGCTTTCACCTTAGACCCCATCTTCACCATTGGACTCCAACAGAGTTCCTCCATGCTTAGGTTTCATTTAGTCCAAATGTGTTCTGCTGTTGTTTTCTGCTTTTTGGGTGGTTTGTTTTTTGTTGGTTTTGTTTGTTTATTTTACTTTTCAGGTTTCAAACTTCAGAAGTACATGTCTGGAAATACCAAGCTCTGTTACAAGGTATAGAAAAAGAGGCCCAAGGTAAACTCAAATCACATGTAAGATTCCTAGAAAGCCCAATGTCAGACGCAAAGTAGACTGTGTCCTTGCTGATCAAATATGAGCTTTTAATTTCTAACTATAACAAAAAAAAATTATCCTATTTTCTTTCTTTCTTTCTTTCTTTCTTTCTTTCTTTCTTTCTTTCTTTCTTTCTTTCTTTCTTTCTTTCTTTCTTTCTTTCTTTCTTTCTTTCTTTCTTTCTTTCTTTCTTTCTTTCTTTCTTTCTTTCTTTCTTTCTTTCTTTCTTTCTTTCTTTCTTTCTTTCTTTCTTTCTTTCTTTCTTTCTTTCTTTCTTTCTTTCTTTCTTTCTTTCTTTCTTTCTTTCTTTCTTTCTTTCTTTCTTTCTTTCTTTCTTTCTTTCTTTCTTTCTTTCTTTCTTTCTTTCTTTCTTTCTTTCTTTCGTCTTTTGCCCCAAGGAGTCTCTGGCCTTGAGTGAAAGCTGAGATTTTAGGGAATGGGTTAAAAAATGAGAGAATCCTGACCCTTATAAGCACCCGATGCAGCTGTAAAAATCAGGCAGTAAGGGATAAATCTTGTTTTGTTACAAGAACAAGATTGTTTTTTGGCTTAATTGAGTTTCCCTGGTATTAAAAAAAGAATTCTAACTCATCCTTGAAGTGCATAGTTGTCTCCCAAATACACACTTTGCTTTCCAAAAACTGCATTGTGTACTTTTATATAGTGTTTGCATTTCTCTTAAATTGGATAAATGCACATGAACGGAAAAGGTTTCATGCAAATGAAATGAAGAACACATGTTGTATTAACCCAAAAATTGTGCTGGCCCATTTGGTTGCCAAAGGAGTCTCTCCACACCTGCTATTACTTTCATCAAACTAAGACCAGCCTCCCATCAGGTGGCCTGGACAGAACTCCATTTGGAACTGCTGTCTAACCAAGTAATTAGGCAGCAAAATGCAACAGTTTTGGACTGAGCAGACTCAAGAATGTTTTTTGACTATGGAGCACAAAGCCAAAGACAAGGCTCAGCTGGACTCTAGGGTATTAATGTGGAGTGCTACCAGCTACTGTCATCCACTGCCAGCTTACATCTATACACAAGTCACTTTCAGCTATTTTTTAAAGAATCTGTATATTTGAATGTGTCTAAATTTAGGAATATACGTGCAGGTGTCTAGAAAATTGTAATGATCAACAGATTTCAATAATACAATTGACAGCATCTGGAAAGCTAGTCAGCTCCTCTTAGAGTGTGTAAGGCATGATTCATTTGTTTGAGTATAGGCATCTAGTGCCATTCAAGACATGTTGGCATATCAGATGATACAGAAAAACAGGGAGATGCATGTTCATACACAGTGATAGCTGGAGCCCAGTTGAGATACTGTAAAATATTTCAAATAACATTAGACTCTTATGTTTAGGCAACCTGGCATTTAACAACCTGTGATCTCTAGCTTTTACTGGATTAAATTAATCTATCTAACTTTAAGACTCAGACATCAGTTGAAATGCCCTAGGGAGTCTGAGTCTGTTGCACAGGACTGGAAGATACACACGGTACTTAGGGGAGGGCCATGTCCTTCCCAGTTGGCAAATGGAGGCCAGGCAGCTGTCATAAAGTTTCTCAAATACCACCAAATATCTAACATAACTAAATAATGTCCTAATACTCCACTGGCCGAATATCAAGATGATCATTCAACATTCTAATTAAAAATGAATGATAGTGAAATGTGGCAGATGACAGATGACAGATTGTCCTTGAAAAAATGCAAACATAATCATGATCCCAGACTGTCTACAGTTAGACGTGGGCCTTATCCATAGAGCTATGAATCAAGTTTAACAAAAGAACAAGAACTGGAAAGAAAAGAAAGAGGATGTTTTGTTACTCATCTCCAATATAAAGAAGGCTAATTTAACAGTTGGCCTGAATGGGCCATCACCAGTGGAAAGACAGATCTACACACATGAAGCTTTGCTCAGAATTTAGTAGTCTCAATAGCTACAATTTAGAATGGTCTGAAATCACTTTGTCTAATTATAAGAGAGAATGTGACTTAAGTTTAAATTATTCTACTATTAGCCATAAACCTACTCTACAGCCAGATGTTTCCTGTGAATAATCTTTTTATTTGCTGAAGCCCCATCATTTACACCCTGTTCTTTGTTACAGTCTAGTTACAATGCAAACTTTTCTTACAAAGAACTTTATCTGGTCATTGTACTATCAGCTTTATTGGAATAATTTTCTATCTGCTTTAGCAGCCAGTTTTATGTCCATGATACAAAAACGATCATTAAGTTATAGATGGGAAGAAAAGAAATTGCCTAAATCTCCCAGCTGTTTAACTGGAAGTGTGTTAGACATAAGAAGCCTGCTGATGCTCCACATCCCATGCAACGTTTCTCCAGTTCTCATTTGTTTGTTCACATTTTATTTAAGTTATTGATTTGATTTGTTTATTTTATATTGGATTGTATGCAGTTTTATCCAGGTATCAGATAAGAAAACTTAAGCTTGACTGGACAGAAAACAGTTAGCCAAAGTCTAGAGTCATCACCATTGACTGGAAAAAGTCTCTGAGTGGAAAGAACAGAAGGGTAGTTTCAGGGAGGTGAAGCATGAAGCTATTGGCTTGCTCAGCTAGACTTCAGAGGACCATATGAAACAATCTTAACTTAAGGCAAACCAGCCCTAGTCAGTGTAGTTTCTTATCCAGTGACTAGTATGGAGTCTTGGTTGACTCTTGGGATATACAGTAAGATGACGATGTGAGTTTCCATTGTAATACTTTTCCAAGTCTTTCAAATGTCAGTATTCATTAATCCTATTTGATTATCTGTAAACTGAAAACATTAAGTATTAAAACAAAATATGAGAGGTTTACTAGAGCCTCTAGATCCAGTGAAACATAGCGGGAAAATTGTCTTCTTTTATGTTTTAAAGACACCTATTCAGGTTACAAGAATGCACTATAAGCATACACACTAATCTCTGTTGCCTGAAGTCTGCATTAGGAATAGTCAGTTTAAATTCACTTTATGTTTAGTAGACTGTATTCAATGGAAAGAGACTTGAATCATATGTCACGGTGCAGAGAGAGACTAGAATGCAGTGTCTATAGAAGTCCACTGGGTATGTGAGATGGTCAAGGAAAATTTTGTTGGTTCCAGCAAAGGAGGTCTTCTAAAGAAGACCCCCCACACTTGATACTCTCAAAAACCCCTGATTTTTTTCATTTATGGCATAGAATATTAAAGTGCTGATTTTATTGTGGTTGAGTCTTGGGTAAAGATCCATACCTTTATGATTGTGTATGGAGTCAATGGTCTACTGTGGGTGACTAGGTTGCCAATGCTTAATATTTTTAAAATACTAAACTAACTGTAAAGAAAATTACAGAACTGTAAAAGCCATCAGGACATACCAAAACTTGGTTATGTTCTCATTCATTAAATAAAAACTTTTACACAATGCTAGTGTATAAAACGTTTAGGTGATAGACTCTAGCTGCAGAAAAGGAAAAAAATAAGCTGTTACAATGAAATGGTTTACACAGATTTAAACTGGTATCTTCATAGGGCTTAATAGTTTAGTCTTTCTCATTAACTTGTTTAACATTTTTTTCTTACAGAAAAATGTTCATGCTAACTGAGTTAGCACTGGCAATACCTGAAGAGGCATTATAATTTTTATTCCAAATATTTAAATAACCTCTCTAATGGATCACTTGTTAGCTCACTGCTCAGATCTCAGCCTGCTCCATGCTCTAGTTATAGTGAGCAAGGATTTGTTTTCCATTTGTTTTTACTGGGCCTTTGCTGCATACAAATCTTGTGACAGTGTCAGAGACAGGCACTTTCCAAACTACATTTGACAAATATATTTGGTCAAACCACATATTGAAAAAAAAGTTATTTTGTTGTTTTTAGTATTATTTTGTTGGACTAAGGGTTTAGCTTTCAGTAACGGAGGAAAGTTTTTTGTCTATTATAACTTTAGTTAAGAAAAATTCAGCTATTTCAGAGCACTGAATTTTTCATTTAAGCCTGCTTTTTGCATTCTTGAAGAAATGCCAAATGGGCATCCCAGAGCCTGAAACACTCTGTTTATCCATAATGCATACAAAAGCTTCACAGGCCTCCCCAGCCACACACCTCAGACCTGAGCTCTTCTCCTGTTTGGATGTGCCTGTGCTGAAATGGCAATATGTGACTACTTTCTGGTCTTACTAGAAGTAAAATGGGTGTCAATGCTAGAGCATCTGTGGGATCTTAACACCAGCTCACTGTGGGTAGCTAACATGTAAATTTGAAGCCAAGTTGGCCATGCTGATCCTATTAACTGTTAGTTGCAATGTTGTATCTAAATGGGCATTTCAGAGAAAAAAGTTCCATGACCTATTATAAAGTCTGCCATGACTGTATTACATTGTAAGATTTTCATTGTTTTTAAACAAAACAGAAGCAAAAAGAGAGTATAAGATGTCAGTACTACTAAACTTAGAACCTGAAATATCAGCTAGGGAGGTCATAAATGCTTTCATAATTACAATGGAAGAGGGTAAGTTCCTTGAATTTTCTCAGTCTCAGAGCTCTTTTAACCAAATCCATTACTTTTTTAATTTGTAGCTACAATCCAAATATTTCATTAATTTTGAAGAAGCAGAAATAGCCTAGTCACCTACATCCAAAGTCCTGACTGTTACTCCAAGTTATATCCATGTTCTAAAACCATTGCATAAAAAAAAATAAAAAATCCATTGGCCAACCTGATGAAAGAAAAGGCTTGTAAAACACACCCACATGGATACTGTGAAAAGATAGGAATATTTCTAAACAGTTCTATAAATGCAAAGCATTATCAATGACCTTAATGGTTGCTCCTGCCCATTATAGTAAAAGCACATCTAGTTAAATACATGAAGCAGAAAAAAGTCTTTGGCCTGTAAGATAATATTGTTCAGTCATTGAACCTTTCCTGTGAGGCTTTTAAAGTGCTTGGGCCACATTAAAACCCTTAACCTTTTCCACTGATGGTTATATGAGCATTGTCCTAAGTGATTAAGTCTCACAATGATGCAGGAAAATGGACAAATAGCATCTGACAGATTGGAAGAGACAAAGTCTGGGTTGGAGGAAGTTTCTTATCACCCAGCTCACAGTCTTTGCCTGAACACAGACATTGTGTGCCAAGCACCACCTTCTGAAAGAGGTCTGGTTTAGAAGAAGTATCTTAGTCAAGTAATGCATTGCACTATTTTTTAATTTATTTTTTTTCCCCAGGTCTTTATTATACTCTTGATACTCAATCTGGCTCATGGAGGAAGACAAAGCAAAGGCAAATGAAACTTCCCTCATATCAGGCAAGTCAGATAAAATATATTCTGTATACCCTTAAGAAAATGTAGTGAGTATTAATGCTATGTGAGCATTGATTGTTTGGCAGCAACAAGGGAAATAGTTGTGTGCTTCTCTGATCGTTTAGATTACAATTCAGTTGTACCAAAACTAAGGTTCCATTCATAAACTATGGAAATCAATTTAAACAGACTATTTTAAATGCTTTTGCTTAAATCCTCTTCAACACTTAAAATTAGAAATTCTCAGTTGTGGCAATTTTGTTTCTAAGTGCATGTGTTGCCACAGCTACACATCAGTATTCACATGGCTCTTTAGGAATCAAGCATCAGTAACAGCTTGATCCATCCTCACCACCTTGCATGGATATCCCCAGCTGGGGTTGACTCTGATCCTCCTTCCTGATTTGGATCCTCATGTCAACCTGCAGGGAAATGTCTCAGACTGGCCTCATCCCATCCCCATCTCTGTCCCCATGGAGGTGTCCCATGCTCAGGGCTGGGGCTGCCCCAGCTGCTCCCCAGCCTGCCCTGCTCATGAGTGGGGCAGGAACAATCCCTGTTCTTCACCCCCACCCTCCTTGTCTCCTCTGCCCATAGGCAGCAGCTGGCCCTCACTACTCCATAACACGTCTGGCTTCCTTGGAAATATGTTCCAGACCTTTGCAATCTTTTGTTCCCTGTGTTTTTGCTGAGTTTCTTTTAACAGTAATATTTGTAGACCAGCATTGTTGCCATAGTTTGTAAGCAGGTGATTTGAAGTAATTCTGATGCTGTGACTCCTGTCAGAGCTCATCAGGATTGTAGTTTTTGGAGTGCATATAACAGATTAGTTCGCTTCTATAACTACCTTATTAAATCAAGGTAATTGTGGAAATTCTATAAAAGTGCATTGATGAGATACTCTGATCCTCTGGTAGTCTCTGAATGCCCTGAATCCAGCTCAGCAAAAATGTCTTCCTGAATTCAAACCTGCATAACAACAAATGGTTTTCTTTGCACTTAAAGGATGGGTCTACAGCAATGATACCTGCCTGTGGGTGGTAATCTTTTTCATCTTAATTTCTAGACTTTTCTTACACTGGTATATGCTTCATGTATCATCTCCCACATGGCACCCACACATTCAAGTCACACTCCTGATTTTTGATCCTCCAAGCAGAGTTTGTCTGTGCTCTGGGCTCCTCCAGCCCCTGCCTCCATTTACACAGGATGGACTTCACCTTGACAAATTCATCCCTGCACATCTTCACCTACCTACTATCACTTTTCCAGCTCCAGGTGTCTGCCTTTATTTCCATCTTAGCCTTGCAGCTTCAATGCTTTTCAATGTAAAGAGAAGCTCAAGCCTTATTTCTCTGTTCAAAGCCATGAATGGCCTAATATCATCTAGAAGCAATTCCTGTTTCTTTCAGACCCTAAACCAAGCCCTGGAATTTAGCAAGAGGCATACCATATCTTTTTGATCCTCTAATTCCTCTCAAACTATAGACCCTGCAATGAACTTAGTTGCAACACTGATTTATTTGGATTTTTTGCTTCAACATGTGTTAGGTACTCCCCCAGATTTATCTAATCTGTTTGAGTTCCAGACTTAATATTAAGGCAAGTTGTACTCCAGCTAAGCAAGCGAGGATAAGGTTCTTAAATCTAAAATTGGGAACACCTACAAAAGAAATTGATATAAATCAGGAAACAATCTTTAAATGTGTCTTACCCTTGCTGTCACATCGGAGAGTATTTCTCAACTAGCAAACTGAGGAGCTGCTGAATGAATTTAGTCTTTTGGAGAAGAGTATTCCTGCCTTTCACTTACATTTATGGATTTTCTACTGGATGTGGACAAATTTTCAACCCATGTCTTAGGAACCTTTTATTTCTCTACTGTTTGAGGGCCCTGGGAATAGCATGGCCTTTCATCTAGCTGCTTGCTGTCTATCAGAATGCAAAAGGAATGCTCTTAAGCTTATTGAGAATAAATCTCTTTAGGTACACAGGAATCATGGAGTGCTGATTCTTCTACCCCATTTGCCTTTTCTCTCAGGAAATCAGCTGAACTGCAGTGATAAAAATGAATTACAGTAGTAAACCTACAATTTACCACTCTGTAAGCTACATATCATGAGATATTTTTGGCACAAGTGGCCATCTTATTTCTGGTTTACTGGCATGTTATAGAGACTGCATATAATACATTAGTACACTTCTGGGGCAGGGTCACTGTGTCACAGTCCTATTCAGGGAAGCTCTTAAGAATCTTTGTAGTATGATTCATGTGCTTAGGTCCCACAGGTACCAGTGGAAATGAAGTAACTACTCCAGTGCTGTCTTGAGCAGAAATTTATTCTTAAACCATGTTCTAAAATAAAATACTCTCGTTCACTCTAGTCAAGGCTGGAATAAAGTAAAATAAAGCACTTGTCATGTAGGGTTTTGGTTGGGTATTTGTTGTTTGAGTTTGTGTTAGTTTTATTTTGTTTTTAAATATTTTATTTGATACCTCTAAATTTCCTATTCATTAAAGGTGATTGTCTGCAATTGTGTCAATATTAAAATCTACTTAAAGCCTCTGAGGTAGATAACTGTAGCAACTTATGCAGAGAAGGATTTAATAAGCTTTGACAGAAATTTTGCAATCTTCATTTCTGAAGGAAGTTGATTATCAAAATATAGAAAAGGCACTTCAGTTAGTGTCACCCAGAGAAGACAAAACAACTGTATATCTATGTGAGGCTGTTGGAATGTGTTTAAAGGAGACCCTTAATAGTGTAATCCAGGCCTCTGAGTCAAATACTCTTCAACACATTGCACAACCTCTTAACACTCCACTTTTCTTTAAAAACCTGAGACTTCAGTAGTTCACCCTTAGCCTGTGCTCAAGCCTCTCTCCAAACTTGTCCTATCTGCATCGTGATGGCAGCCCAGCTAATCTGCTGGGAGAGTTTAGGCCAGAGAGTATTTCTGCCTCTATTTGCCTTTCCAAACTGCTCCTGTCAGAGCATGCAGGACGTTCGCAGTGCCACAGGACATGAGCTCAGCAAGAACCAAATCTTGGAAGCAGCAACCCAACAATTCTCTATTCTTCATGTTATAGTTTTCTATTTTCAGCTGCCTCTTTCTACTCATCTCCCTCTTTCTCTCTCTCTTCTCCCCTCTTCCCCTCTCTCCTCTCAAATTTACAGACCTTTACCCATGAGGCCTCCATCAGGGAATGGCTTTCTTGTTCTTAAGAAACAAGCAGCACAAAGTTGGCATTCTTCTGTCACATCACCTCCCAGTTTTAATCAAAACACCTTTCAAGAACATAAGAACTAAAGTGAAATAAATTATGTTTCCAACCAGAAGCCAGAATTAATTCAAGAATTCTGTTGCAGAAATAGGTGGTTCTTATTTTATTTACAGGCTAACCAGCAGCCTGGGTTTCATTTCAGAGCTGGTAATTTCTAATGCTCTTGGAAAAATAGACAGCCTGCTATTCCCAGTCATCTTTATAATATTTTCCAGCACTGGAAATTGTTGACTAGCACGACTTTTGAACAAAAACATTCACTATGCTAAATTTAGACTGCAGTCCTGCAGCAAGTGTGTTTTAAAGAGCAATTACTAGATCAGCACCAGTTTAACCACCAGCTTGATCAGAACAAGTCTTCCTTCAGAAGTCTTTCAGAAAGACTTTCTGGAAGGAAAGATACAAGCAACTTGTCCAGTTGGTACCTTTTATCCATACATGTGGTCAGTGGTGTAACTAGGAGGATATTCAGAGGAACAGCAAGAGCATCCAGAGGAATATCTGCTCTAACATGACTGAGTTTCAGGAGCTCACAGGTCCCAGTTTTGAACAGTCTGTATGATGTGAGCACTGAGTGCCTTAGGTAAAAACACAGGAGAGAATAGTCAAAAACTCAGAAGTAGGCCCTAGTCTATGGGAATCAGTTATAGGCTGAATGTTTTAGGAGGAAATAGTTCTGAAGAGTATGGGCATGTGCCTTGTCTTTCCACTTGACCTTAGGGGCAGGTATTATGCACTTGAAACTAATGGGTTTATAAATAATGGTGGTTTCCAGAATACAGACCACCAAATGAGCAGATATGCCTTCTGTACAACCCCAAGAAGGTGTCTATAGAAAGGAAGAAAATTGAATATACATCTGAATTGAGCTAATTTTTAATGAGCTCCAGGTTGCTCATCACTCATGCAAACTTTCCAGAATCTCTGCCAGAGATATCTTGGCTGTCTCTGTTAATGACAGAAGAAATTTACATAATCTAGACTACCCTGTTCATGCCACATGTGGAATTTAGTTTTAGACTAAAGGATGCAATTTAGATCTCCAGTGTCATTTGAAATAGCCTACAATATGTCTTGAAAAGATCATTTGTAGTAAGCCATACATGTCAGTTTTGTCAGTTTACCTTGAATATTCTAAAGCACCTCAAAAAAACCCCCAAAAACTCTCAAAAAAACCCCCAAAAAACCTCCCCAAAACCCCTCCAAAACAAAATAAAGAAAAAAAACCCAGAAAAAACCAACCAAAACCAAACCAAAAACCCAGCTTGATCTTCAAGTAGATACCAGTGCCAAGTGGCATTCCTCAAAGGCATGTACTGGGATTGGTGCTGTTTAACATCTTTGTTGGCAATATGGAAAGAGGGACAGAGTGCACCCTTGGCCAAACTGCTGATGACCAAGCTGTATGATGTGGTCAACACACTGGAAGAAAGGGATGCCATCCAGAGGAACCTTGATAAGATTGAGAAGTGGGCCCATGCCAACCTCATGAAGTTCAACAAGGCCAAGTGCAAGATCTTGCACCTGGGCTGGGGCAACCCCATACAAGCTGGGTGGAGAACTGAGAACAGCCCCAAGGAGCGGACTTGGATGATGAAAAACTCAACACGAGCCACCAGTGTACCCTTGCAGCCCTGAAAGCCAACCATATCCTGGGCTGCATCAAAAGAAGCATGACCAGCAGGTCAAGGGAGGGGATCCTCCCTCTCTACTCCTCTCTTGTGAGACCCCACCTGGAGTACTGTGTCCAGTTCTGGAGTCCCCAGTGAAAGAAGGACGTGGAGCTGTTGGAGTGAGCCCAGAGGCACTAAACAGAGCACTAAATTACCTGTCCTGTGAAGACAAACTGAGAGGGTTGGGCTTGTCCAGACTGGAGAACAGAGAAGGCTCCAGGAACACATCATCGTGGCCTTCCAATATCTGTAGTGGGCCTACAGGAAGGCTGGGGAGGGGCTATTTACAAGGGCATGTAGGGATAGGAAAAGGGGGAACAGTTTCAAGCTGAAAAATGGTAGATTTAGATTAGATATTAGGAAGAAATTATTTCTTGTGAGGGTGGTTAGACACTGGCACAAGTTGCCCATGGAAGTCATGGATGTCCCCTCCCTAGAAGTGTTCAAACACAGGTTGGATGCAACTTGGAGCAACCTGGTCAAGTGGAAGGTGTCCCTACCCATGGAAGGGGATTTGGAACTAGATGATCTTTTGAACAGGCTGCCCAGAAAGTTGGTGGAGACACCGTCCCTGGAGGTGTTAAAAAAACGGGTAGATGTCTTGTTTCAGGAGATGCTTTAGTGGTTATGGGTTATAGGGTGGACAGTTGGACTTTATGATCTTGAAGATCTTTTCCAACCTTGATGATTCTATGATTCTACAATTTTAAGGTCCCTCGCAACCCAAACAGTTTTATGACTCTATCATTCTATAAATGACTTCCAATGCCTAGGTCTAGGATACCTAACTGAACTTTATGTGTTTCTTTAAAGGTGAATTAAACTGCTCAGTAAATTCTATTGATTATGTTGACTATATTGTCAGTAAATAAAAAAGGAAATTAAACACCACTCTCATATGGAAGTGCCTTTTGTGTAATTATACATATCTTGATCTAAAAGCCATGCCAAGTCTATTTTTTAAAAGTGCCATGGTGTCTACATTATATGAAGAAAAGAAGCTCTTTGGATCTTGAACTCATATAACCAAAGGCTGAAAAAGAATTTTGTGGGTGAAACAGACATGTATAGGCACTCAAGGGCTTTTAAAGAGTTCAGATGCTATCTGTCAGTCTGATGATCAATAACAGTGGTCAATGGGCTTAGCGTGATGTTTGCTGGATTATTGGTAAGCAGACCAGTGAACAATTTATAGGAATTAATTGGAAGTTAAAGAGATGGCCTTGTGGATGTGGCATGAGAGGCAGCATGGAAAAGAATATGAATATGCTCTTTCTGAAGTTGAAAGAGACCATATTTTGACAGGTTGTGAAGGACAGCATTTCTGTACTTGTAAGGTTGAGGTTTGGGTCAGTTCCACTAAACAGAGCTACAAAAAGAAGTCTTTAAAAAATCATACAGTTTTCTAAAATGCATACATTCCAATCAGGCCTCTTCCATGGGATTTCTGGTATAAAACTGGTGATTATATCGGAATTTCAGAAACAACTTGTAGGGCTCCCAAAACACAGGGAGGAGTCCCTCCCAGAGCTGGAATACTAAGTTGGCTGGAAGAGTTTTTGGCTTTACAAAACATCCAGGACCATATTGTGATCATAATGAGATTTTCTTACATTTTTGTAAAGATTTACATGAGAGCTCTGCAGGGATATGGGCCACTTATCAGATAACTCACAGAAAAATAACTTGTTTAGTGTGACAGGCTTTCTCCAGGGATGCCAGATATATTCCATGAGCACATGCAGTCTGCCTTTTAAAAATGCTGTTTCGTAAAACATTAGCAGCTGATAACTATGTAAAGCGTCACTGCATTATGGAAAATATAACCATATATCTATTGGAATAATTTCTTTGTACTCAGATTTATGTTTAAAACACAAAGACTCAAGTTCCATTTAATGCATTCATCACATTCATCGAGCTCTATGGAAAGAATACAAAGTTAAACCAATTCTGACAAGTCAGTCTAAAAGAGTGAACTCTCTCTAGAGTGTATTTTATTCCAATTCAGCTGTCAATATCCCTACCCTGCAGCCTCAGGTGTGAATTTTAATACAATGATGAATCCTTGTGGGAAACAAGGCTTCTTGACACTGAAGTTGTTTATACACTTTCAGGTTGTTAATGATCCAGGTATGGATTCACCTCCCTCACAGTTTTGAATAATGAAATCATCACTGCAAATTACTGTAACTGCAACAGATTGCATCTATTCACGTAAATTCTTCCATGGGTTGCCAAGCAGGCTCATGTTTAACTGTGATAGATCTGAAGGAAAAAACATACCATGCTGGTAATTGCATATAGAAAGCTAACATATTTCCTTAATAAAGCCCATCTTCTATGAGTGTTCTACACTAACAACTGAATTTTCTTGATGCAGATCATATTTTTCTTTCCATATAGACAAAAGAGTGGTGTGTCAGCAGCAGAGACTTAACTGGGAGCAGATAAGTCAGTTGGATGTTGAACAGTCAAAACCCTTCTCATTTCTCTTTTTAAAGGGACCTTTGCGTGTACACAAAAACTAGTTAATTTATATTGGATAGAAAGAATAGAAATAAAAAGAATATAAATATATTTTTTCTTTCAGTCATTATGATTTGAAAGGCCCAGAAACTGAAGTATTTCAGGTTTTTCTTCAGAACTTTTTTGAAAATTCTAGTAATACCATTAATTCAGGAGTGATTTATTGTACTGTCTTGAAGATTTTCCAGTTCAATGACTATTTTGCTAATTCAAGGGAAGGGTTAAGTGGATTTTTCTTGACGCTTCTTCTTCCTGTAAAAAACAGTCAAGCCACAGCTTCCAGGCTCTCCCTTGGAAGAGGGATTCATCTGGTGAACTGTGATGCCTGAATCTATGAAGTCCCAGATATGTAGCTGAGTTAAACTCTTTACAATGAGGAGTCCAGTAGCCCCAGAAGTCAGTTTACTGGAACAGAGTCTGCATTTGCTCAGTTTTTTATGATCTTTCCTGATTTCATTGTCTTCAGGGATGGTCTTTGGTGAAATACTCAGGTTTTGGTCAATTGCACCACTATTAGTTTTAATGAAGCTTCCAAGATGCATTTCCCTGTATATCAGGGAAATGAACATTGCAGAATTTCTGATCCATGCAATACTTTAGAAGTGTGTAGTGTTGATCAGATTGGACTAAATCCATTCTTGCAGGAAAATACAACTTCACAGAACTGGGCTGTCTGCCTTTTGTCACTGTGAGTTTTCTTTGTTACCATCCTAAAAAAATCATGTTGATTTATAATGGGAAAGTTGTCCTAACTAGTACATAAAGTTGCTGGGGGTAATAAAGATTAATTTTTCCATCCTCCTGAAATGGGTCCTTCATATTCCTGAATGCATCTAGACTCATGTAGAACTAATCACTCAAAGACTTGAATACACATCCTGACTAGGATTTAGGTAGGTCAAGTTATTGCACATTCATAATAATGTCTACATATTTGCACTTATCCTGTTTCAGATGTGAGGCCATGCAAACAATTTTAGAGATCGTCACAGATAATTTATAACCTCCTAACTGAGGGTGGGCTAATAATAACCATGATTGTCCAGTAAACAATGAGTCAGGTGCTAGACAGCTAAACTATGTTAAATCAATTTTGTATCCCATGTTCTGATCTTATTATTTTGAATATTGGATAAACAACATACACGTGTTTCTATTTTTGCATTTCCTTTCCCTTTCCTTCCCTTCCTCTACCCCTACCCCTGCCCCTACCCTTGCCTTTACCCCTGCCCCTACCCTTGCCCCTACCCTTACCTCTGCCCCTACCCCTACCCCTACCCTACCTCTTCCTGTCTGTCTGTCTCTTTCTCATGTAGTTGGATATGAGGTTTTTTCTTTACCCTGTGTTACACACCTCAAAATGCACAGTATTACAGAAGCAGTGGTTTAATTACATCCACAGGCTTTGCTTAAAGTAAGGTATGATGTGTATTGCCTCCTTAAGGAAGGTATGTTATACTTCAGAATTACAGTATTCAGATTTTATGATGGGGGTTTTTTTGGTTGTGGTTTGTTCTTGGGTTTTTTTGTGGTTGTGGGGATTTTTGGGGGGGGTTTTTTGGTTGGTTGTTTTTGTTTGTTTGTTTGTTTTCCCCAGGTTTTCTGAGGCTTTGGGGCACATAAAGTTTGCTATCAGACGTACCTCCTAAACTAAACAGTACCTTATTTTCTTATCACATTTGGAAACAAGTCATTTTTCCACACCTTCTTTCTCCCCTGCTCTACAGAAATGAACTTGTTATCACTCTAATAACACAGATTGTTTTTGTGAGGTAAGTGTTCCCAGATACATTCATGAAACTTCTCCAAGCTATTCGGGTTATCTTTAGATCGAGTATATCAACATTTTTGGTTTTAATACAAGAGCTGTCAATTATCCACAAGTCTGAAAGGCCCAAAAAGAACCACTTGGCCTTCGCTCTTTCATGCATCCTTGTCTGTTCTCCACTACAAAAATTAGTTTATTTTCCCTCTCTTCAGTTTAACTGTTCTGAGTATCATTTTCCTTTTTCAGTACTTTCAGGAATTCAGCCATCTTTGAGCCCCACTCTTGCTTTCTCTTTTTTTTAATCACTACGTCAGACAGAATAGTTGTGATCACTTATCATTTCTTTCATTGCTGAGTCCAGCCTTTACTACTAACAAAGTTTAGACTTCTTCCTCATTTGCACTCTGCCAGGCTTCATTGCCCTCGCATTAAATTTGTAATCAGCAGACATAAACCTGTGCCCTGCATGTGTAATTGGAATCCCTAGCTAGAGCAAATACAAAAATCCTTATAGCCCTAAAAGGATTCTTTTAAGATTCCTGTTGTGAAATAAATAGAGCTCTTCAATAGCTGGACAGATCTGGAGTAGAGGCTTCAGGAATGTTTCTTCAATCACTTCAGTGCTATGTGCAAGCTCCTGATCACATCTGACAAAGAAAGTATAAACACTTGTGCTAGGATTTCTGCAAGGAACATCAATAGCTGAGTTTGAAAATGTCAATAGACAGAAATAAGCACTTCCAGGGTGTGATACACTTGACCTACTTTTGACATCTGTTTTAAGATGTGATGAAATACACCTCTGCTAACTGCAAAGAAAGTCTATAGAGTCTCAAGTGACCAGCCACAGATTTTGATGCCTAGATTTTGTCAGTTATATGACATACTTACTTCCACTCTGCATAAATAATTTAAATCCTTAAACTCAAAACATATAAAGGCAACATTAAATCAACTGTGATTTTAAGACATATCCAGAAGAGATGTAAGCACTAGAATTTACCAAGAGCAGGTAATTATCAATAATACTAATGAATGTAACTAGTGCTAACAGTTCAGTGTAAGATCCAGAGCTCATACATAAAGTCTCAGAATAGTCAGTTTAGTTATCAGAAAATTGGTAGTTTTTCAGCCAGAATAATATTTCCTGGATTTATTTACAAGATCTATTGTATTAAATGTCTGAATAACATCTAATAAACACAGAGTCTTCTTTTATTACGTTAAAGAAAAAAACAAAAACATTTTTTCCATACAATCTGTTTTCATTTGACATATAGAAGATTCCTTTCAGAACTCTCTGGATTAGTCTCATGGCAAAAAAATGAATGGTTTGGACTAACAATTCCTGTCTTCTACTCCCAAACGATGATTTATTTACTGGTGCACAAGTGCAATTAAAAGGTCTGAGATTAATATTTCTCTGAGCATAAAGCTTTTACAAATATCTTCTTGGCAGATAGGATTCACACAAACCATTTATTTGAATTAAGCCATCAGGCTAGACACTGTCCAAGTTTCAATTACATACTAATCATAGTTCATTGTAATTTTTCTAGCTCTGATACTGCCTATATAAAATGGATGGACTGTAACAAACTATTTTTTTATTATTTCCTCAAATAAAGTTAATTTCCTTCATAGTAGCTAGTACAGGGCTGTGTTTTGGAACTGTGCTGAAAACAGTGTTGATAATGCAGAGATGTTTTCCTTGTTGCTCAGCAGTGCTCACACAGAGTCAGGGCCTTTCCTGCTTCTGACATCATCCCATCAGCAAATAGACAGAGGGTGCACAAAAAGTTTTGTAGGAACATAGCTGGGACATCTGTTCCTAACTGGCCAAATGGATATTCTGTACCATATGACACTGTTCTCAGCAATATAAAAGCTGGAGGAGGAAGAAGAAAGGGGGATACATTTGGAGTCATGGCTTTTTTCTTCCCAGGTAACCATTATGTATGACGGAGCCTTGCTTTCCTGGAGACGGCTGAACATCCACCAGCTGATGGGAAGTAGTGAATTAAGTCCTTGTTTTGTTTTGCTTGTTTGTATGGCCTTTGCTTTACCATTAAACCTTCTTCACCTCAACCCAGGTGTTTTATCACTTTTACTTTTCTGCTTCTCTGCCCCATCCCACTGGAGGGGAGTGAGTGATCAGCTGTGTACTGTTTAGTTGCTGGCTAGGGTTAAACCACAACATCTTCTTCCTGATCAAATATGCGTTTCTAAATGCAATTCCCACTAACTCTTGGATTTTAATACATCTACCTCCAGCCATACAAACTAAAATATCTTGCTAATGTAAAAAAAAAAAAAAAAAAAAAGTTTTATAGTGGTTGTACACCTCAATTTAACATAAATCTAGAAGTGTTGAATGAGATGCAATGAATGTCATGGCTCATTAGCTTGGGTTGATAACAGTTACAGAAATAGAATTTTTTCTTAACCAAGTACCTCAATTTGTTAGATTTTTAGAACAGTCACAATGTTTCCATGCAGATTTATGTTTCCTATTGAATGTGAGATCAGATAGTCTATTTCTACTAGCAAAGTCTTTTATGTTTCCACTGGGATGTGCTCTTAGAAGTTAAGGCCCTGGCTTTTCAGCACTTGAGTGTGTGATTAAAGTCTGGTCAATGTTTGAAGTGTTGGATTGGTTTAAATTAATATTGCATTCAACATATTTAAAACAATGACACACACAGAAAAATGATTCTTTACAGTCATAAAAACCAAACATTTATTCCCACAAGCTGAATGAGGGTTAAACTGGGTTAAGTGCATCTGTATTCGGCATTTCCTCCTTTTGTCTACAAGGTTTGATGCTGGCAGCTTGATTTAGTCATATAAACACTTTCAGTCATGTAGACAATGTCAAAGTCCCAGAATTGAGTATAATGATTGACAGTGCATTTGTGCAGTATTAGACACAGAAGGTGGAGTTGGGGCTTTGTGATTTTTATGACTGGTAAGAATCCCAAAAGAGTACTTCTATAGCAAATCTTATGAATATGTCTCAACATTTCAGCATTCACAATGAAGTTTATCATCTCCAATATCTTCCAGTGATTTCTTCTGGAAAGGTCAGCATAAAATCATTATGCTGTTTAAAGATACAGCAAAAATTTCTGGATAAAGTAATGAATTTGCCTAGTAAAGCATTCTTTCTTAATCTACTCACATTAAATAGATGAAAAATTCATTTATATTTCACAAGTTTAAGAGTTTAAACACAGCTAACATACTGATAGCCTTTGTTGTTAGCATTGCTACTTAGTGACCTCAGGGCTTTCGTTTTACTGTACTTGCTAATACTTCAATTTCAGGGAATACTGTTGTTCAAATACAAATTTTAACTGAACACTCTTTCCATTAAATGCAAACTCTCTATCTTCAAAAAAGCAATAATTTCTGAAGCAAGGTGATTCTATCTCAATTTCAGAACATGGACATGAGCATTCAAATGTTACCTTCTGGTTCAGCTAGTTCTACTCTTTACTGGAGCAAAGTCAACAGAAGAGAGTTACACTTCAAAAGAGTTTACTTTGTCCATAGCAAGTACTGAAGCCAATTTTGCTCAGTGAAGTCAGCTAATTAATGCTAGAGAATTTTTGTCTTCTGTAGAATTCCTGTTCATCACCCTTTTCCATATGTGTAGGCATTCTGGACAGGCACTGTAGTAGGTAAGGCAATGTCTACAAAAGCATTACTTACTTATGTCAAGAGGGATGTCAGCGAAATGCATGAAAACACTTGCACATCTCATAAACTCAGGAGAATATATACCTCCTTAAACTTTAAAATATGTATCCAGCAGCAATTTTTAGTTGTTTACACTCTTTTACAGTTCTCAATCACCTACTGCTAAGATTTTCACACTTTGTGATTTTTTGGTGCTGGACTTGTTTAATTACTCTCTGTACTAGGATGGAGTTAACTTTCTTCATAGCAGCCAATATGGTGCTGTGCTTTGCATTTGTGGCTAAAACAATGTTGATAAACCAATGTTACAGCTATTGCTGAGCAGTGCTTTCATAGCATGGAGGCCTTCTCTCCAACCACCACCAAGGGCCAATATGCAGCTGGAGAGTAAGGGACTGGGAGGGGACAGCTAACTCAAACTGACCAATGAGATCTTCCATACCACATGATATTGTGCTCAGCAATTAAAGCTAAGGGAAAAGATGTAGGGATTTTCATCGTTATGGCATTTATCTTCCCAAGCAACTGCTACACACACTGAGACCTTGCTTTCCAGGAAGTGACTGGACCTCTGCCTGCTAATGGAAAGTAGTGAATAAATTCCTCTTTTTGTTTTGTTTCCATACACAGTTTTTGTTTTTTCCTATTAAACTATCTTTATCTCAACCCACAAGCTTTTCTGTCTTATTTTCTCCTTTGTCCTGTTGAGGAGAATGAAAGAATGTCTGGGTGTGGATCAACCCACCACACTGTCAATTTGGAGGAGCTAAGTAACACCCAATTAAATGGAGGAATCACATAATAAAAGGATTTTGCCAATGCCAGCACAGTCATAGGCAGTGTTTCCTATTACTGCCTGTTTTAATTTGCTGGTAATTTTGGTTTTCAAGACAGAGTAAATAATAGATTTTCTCTGGTAAGGTTCTCATCATTCTCTTTAAGCTTTTGTTTTAAAACTTTTGTAAACATTTTGGTTTGTTTCCAGAAGATCTTTTCAGCTACCCTCTGAGGTAGTATGCCAGCTAAGCCATGACCTATTCTCCCTCAAAAAGGTCCTTTAATACTGTTGAAATTACCTCATGTGATGTATGAAAACTTTTCTTTCAGAAATATAATAACTTCAAAATGTGCATAAAAAATGTTCAACTGCCTTTTGGTCACTTGTTTTGTGATGAAATCTGAAGATTTTAATTTATCATCTGTGGAGTAAAAAATATGCATAGTAGAGGAGCAGAAAAATAGTTTTACATTTATTGTTTATCTTATATTGTTAATTTGTTTGTTAAGTATACTGTGTATTTATGAATATGTGTGAGAAAATATTATCACAGACTAAAAGTGTAGAGGTCTGGTCACCATCCTGTGAATAAATGTCTTATTGACAGGACAGCTTAATATCATCTGTGTATTCTTGATATCATCTCACCACTCTTGAGCAATGTAACTGATTCAATCCTGATTTTTTGGAGAAAATTCCACAAAACTCATAGAATTCCCTGTATTTCAGAGAAAAGGGAACTGAAAAGGTGTTTAGAATGCCTGACAGTTTCAGCAAGGGTTATAGCCATTCATGTGCCAATAAGTAATTTGCTGGTAAACAGAGATGCCTTTCAGTGACACTGAATCTGTGTGAATGAATAAAAATTACAACACCCTAATGGCTTATTTCAATGTTCAAACAAAGATAGTAGAGGTAAAACAGAGAAAGGAGAGGATAAAAGAGAGTTTATTCCTTTTCCACCTTTCCCTCAAGGTTATCACTCCAACATCATGAAGAGAAGGGAGGAGAAGCTGGAAGAGATAAAGGAGAAATAAATAAGATATTAGCAAGGCAGAAAGTCTGAAATGCTTCACCAGATCATCTCCAAAGTCCCTGAAGAAGTTGCAAGTCTCAGGGGACCAATTAATTTAATTAAAATAAAAAAATAAAATAAAAATCTACAAAAATCAGTAAAACCTCTGAAGTTCTCAGTTCTCAAACTATGGGGAAGAGGATGGAGAAATTAGAAGAGGAGGCACGTTGCCAGGAAGATTCCCACAAGAAGCCATGGCAGTTAGAGTCAAAAGGAAGATTCTGTTGTAGATATTTTGATGAGGGGCAAAAATGGACCGCACAAGCAGAGGCAGCAGATAGGGTCTATAGTTCCTGGGAGCCATAGAGCCAAACCATGATTTTGTTTCCTATCCCAAGGCCTCCCATTGAGAAGCAAAGAAAAACTAGTTTGAGAGCCACTGACCTATCTGGAAAAAAATTTGTGTTGTTGCTGTCTGAAGAATAATCCCTCCATTAACCCCAATTCTGCCTACAGGGAACTTGTTGGATGATGAAACTGGGTTGCCCAGAGCCATTAGGCTTTACTGAAAACCTAGAGGAGAGGGACAGTATTTTCTTTGAGCCAAGCCAAAACTATTAAACACAATCTGAACAGGTCACATCACCTATCAGGCATCATTCTTATCCCATCAAACAAAAATTATCTCTTGTCATAGTTAGCTTAATATAAACATTTCCTAATCTGATTATTTCTTTCCAAGCTCAGGATTTCCCTGTTTAGTTGTGATAAATCAAGTCTTCACTGTCTTCTGACTTCCAGCTGTATATTTCTGGGCGTTTCCTTAAGCCGCATGTCACACTGTAAATAACCTATACTAGTCACTTTCTACAGTGCTTTAGAGAATAGATTCCACAGACAAATAGGTCCTATTCATGGCAAAAGCAGTACTAAGTTGAAACTCTGAACACCTAGAGGTCAAAACCATTTCCAGAGAAGCATATTAATGTCTTCAGTTACTTTACACAGCCGCAGAGTGTATCATATTCAGTGATTCATTCAAGCTTCTTGTTCTCCTTCCATTCTTATCCAGCCTTAAAAGATAGGCAAAGCTTTGACAATTTCTGCTACTGGGTGAGTGTTATCCAAAGTGTACAACATAAATCAGGGCAGGGGATGAATAGTTGATTGTCTCTGTTCTAAATATTATCCTTTCAGCAGTACAGAAGAGGACTGCAAGCCCTGGGGGATTCTACAGCCATGATTGTTGCAGAGACGTAGTTCTTTTGAGGGAATCAGAATGCTTCCATTAACTAGCCAGTCTCTGAAGCTGAATCTTTATCAAATTTCCAAAGTTACATAATATCCCTTTCTGCTACTAAAAAAAGAAATGTGAATGAAGTTCTTGTACTTTTATTGGTGGTTAGGCCAGTATCCCAGGAAACACAAAGGTTGAGTGTATGTACCGTCTGAACTGTGTTCCAGAAACCATCAGCATTTAAGGCCATACTTTCCCAAGTTAGTCAGGACCCTTGTACTGCCCTTAGTGAGAGGAAAAATGGACGAGAGCTGGTTATGAAGTGGTATAAAGCACAATGAGTTGAATTGTGTATTTTTTAGCTCCTCATGTAAGTGAGGGGAGAACAAAAGTGGCTTTAAGTTACTTTGATGCTTTTTATACCCTAGAGTCTGCCAGAGAGCTGATTAGTCACTAGTGAATTAAAACAGGGAGAAGAAGTTGTGTGCAAGGGTAAAGTTAATCCAAGGGTTTCTTCTCTGGAGCTGCTCTCAGTTTCAGTTAACAGAAAATAGCACAGTTGTGTTAATGAAACATGTATGTGTAAAAGGGGGAGGTTTTAATTTAAAATATTGCAGTGAATTTAATTTAAAATATTTTTTGAGTTTTTTTCTATTTTTTTTTTTATTAAAACACTTGAGAGATTCAACAGAAAGTTAATAAAACTTATCAACACACTAAGCTTCGTGGTAAGGTGTAAATAAGGTAAATTTAAGGTATTCATGATAGTATTCATAAAGTGTGTTTTATATTCATATTTTCAAAATTTTTAATATGACTCCTCCTCCAGTTTTAGGACAATGTCAGTGACTGTTGACTTGCATGAAGAACTCCAGTAGAGATCCAGTGTATCACCTCTGAAGGCAGGAGAAATCCAGAGGAGAAGAGATGGGTGAGAGAAACAGAGCTTCAAAGAGGAGTCTAATTTTCAGTCTGGAGCAGAAAATTCAGTTCAACTCTACAGTTTGCTGAAGTTAGTCTTGTATACTATATCAGTTATAAGACCCAGTAGATTACTGTTAGGACAGCAGTATTTTATAGCTCTGTAATTTCCCACTGAATCAGTCACTAGGTTTTCACATAGCAGACTTTCCAAGAGTGGCATGTTAGGAAAAAGTAGTCCTGATGCTGTAGATCTGTATCTACACTGCAAGTCCAACCATGTCCTAAACCTGCTGGGTTCCCTAACACTAGCTGAGGCAATCCAGAGTGCTGATCAGAGATTTAAACATAAGAACACAGTGCAAATTCACAAAGGATTTTGGGCCTTTCCTTTCAGCTTTTGAAGAAGGAAAAGGATGTAAAAAGCATAGCAATAACACAAATTCAGACTGACAAAAAATACCACATCACAACAAAATGAGAAGAGAGATGTAAATGCAATTGTTAATGCTAATGGTTTTTAGCTAGTATTTGGAGCTTGGGTTTTCTAATCTGTCATCACTGTTGCTGTAAACCACAGAGATTTGCTTCATTACACAGCTCTCCCCTGAGATGTAGGATACTTCCCTCTCCTTATCATTCTGTTTTCAGCAGAACAGGTTATGAAACCCACAGCTCCAAATTGTAAAGATAAAGCATTAAGTACACTGATAAGAGTCTAAAGCAATAATAAACGAGGAGAAAACTTTGTCAATAAAGGCATTCCTCACTATACACCTATAGCTGACAGTATTTGAATGTCTGGATTTATCTCTGTTTCATACAGAGAAGGAAGACTGGGAAAAAAACAGGGCATTTTATATGGCCAGGCAGATGAATGTATGACATTTAATATTGTCAAATGTAGGAATGTAGATGATTAGCTTCTAAAAGTAGTTGTTACAGGCAGTGGGAAGAAGGGAGAAAAATGAAAGTTTAAAAAGATAAACAATACAACTGCCTAAGCATCACCATATGTATCCTGCTCTTGGTGAATGACCACAACTCTGAAGCTATAACTCTGTCATAACTCTGACAGACCTCTGAGTTATTACCAAAGTAAATCATGTAAGCTTGTCTGTCCACACAAGAGGAAGACTTATTTATCTGCTCTTGATAAGGGATTAAGTAATATCCTAGATTTGTTCTAGACCTTGTTAATATGTAGACTATGTAGATGTTGTATAGGCACATATATATCTTTCAGATCTGTAGAAACTCTGGATTTGAAGAGAACACAAAAATTCCTCTTACCAACGTGAAATAATCTGTAAGGAAGAATGGTAACTAACAAAGTTTGTTTAATTTCCAGGCATATGCTACAGAAATAGCAAAACAAGTTGAGATCAAGTAAATGTGTCCTAATGGCCTAATTTATTTGTATGCTATTCTGCAACCTTCTTTGACAAAAACAGAGCAATCAACAGGTCAACCAGAGAGCTTCTGCCTTCCAGGCATAGGCCTTGAGTTTATGGGCTGCCCAATAGCCTAAGTGTTGAAGAAGTTAAACAACCCTGAGAGGGACAGCTAAACTCCTCTAGGCATAAGAGATCACTTTCATGGGTTGCCCTTGAAACAAGCAAGTTTATAGATCTTAAAGCTGACACATGATGTAAGCCTTCAGTGTAGATCTGTAATGGCTCTCTAAACTAGACTAGATTTCATGTCTTCCTGATGCCTATCACAATCCACAAAGGTTTTGCCTCCAGTCATTAATATTTCTCCCCTTTCAAGTCAGAAGCACTGACACGTGGTATGTCTAATAACAGGGAGATTATAATAAAAAGACGTTTGATGGCTGATCATCTGAAAAATATTCCCTAAATTTTGACTTGAACCATAGCATGTTGCAGTCATTTGTTCCACTCTTAAATTCCTCCTTCAAACACTTCTATAAATTGTTGGGAAATTCTCAGATGGCAGTGGACATAAGTGATTATGTGAGTAGGTTTATGTATAATCTATTTATAAATATTAGTCTTCTCAAAGATCTTTATTTGGCTGTACATGTAATTGATATGTGGAGCATATGTGTGATTCTTCCTCTAACTTCAACTATTTGCATGTTAGTTAGAAATCTAGGCTCTTTCCGGCCCAAGGAGAAAAAAATGGACATCCCAGGGATCGATTCACCTTGAAAGAGGTGAGGGCTGTGAGATGGATGGGACTAGGCATCTTTGGGAAGTAGCTTTTCCTCTGTTGTCCATGAAGGTAGACTAAAGGCTGCAGCACTGAAGGACCCAGCACAAGAGGCAAAGTTGTGTGTGATGAAACTTATTTCACCAGACACGTCAAGGTAAGACTTCAGGTACTAGCAACTTTCTCCTCAGTATGTATTAATAAGGAAGGAAAATATCCCACAATCCCAGAATCACATATGCCATATCACATATGACTCACTAATTTGAAGTAAAAGGAAATTGAAGCAAAGAGAGCAAGAAGCTTCCAAGGATAACATAGAAAACCTCTGAACCAGGAATTGGTTGTCCCATTTCTTGAAACCGTGTGTAATATGTTGAGGTTTGTCCTATCATTCCTCATATCACCACTTATTACATCTTATATGTTGTAGATTATTTATTTTTTAATTGTATATTAAAATTATAAATAAAAGAGAAATGGACAATATATATATTATCACTTTATATTGACATCAAATCTCACATAGTACAGTACTGAGTCTAACCAAGGGCTTTATAGAAAACCCTCAAATTATGATAAAGACAAATTCCAGATTCCAAAGAATAAAAGACAAATACCAATGTAACTGTAGATTCCCAAAATCAGTAACTGAAACACCATTCTGACTGGGATTGCTCTGCCTTACGAATGAACTCAAGTGATACATTCCTTATTCCTATTATGTCTCCCTGGAAAATATATTTTTTAATTTAACTAATTCAGCAAAAAGCATTAATGACTGCAAAAAGAGGCTGGAGAAGTAGGGAGGAAGAGCAGAAGTGTTCCAACAAAGAAGACATTAAATGAAACATTTGAAACTCTTACAAGTAAAAACTTCAGTTGAGGATCTAGTCCAGAACCAAATGGCATAACACTACTGAAATTGTGGTATTTAAGCTAATTTGCATCAGCTGAGGACCTGACTCAGTATCCTTCTGTGAAGTAATATTCTTTCTGTCTTCCAAGAGACATGACTGTGAGTGTGACTGTGGATCAGTCTTTTGGTGTACAGCACTAGTTATGTGATATGAATCTGAAGTATTCTTACCATATTTACTTATCTTGGAGTCCATCTGGGGTTTTATTTCCCCTACAGCAGCAGAGCTGAGCAGTTGCTGATTATTTTATAAACTGATTTTTAGGTTTTCTTTATGTGATTTGTTGCTCATTCTGTTAATTTTTGCACATATTTGAGTATTATAATTTAAACTATTTTTAAAACTGTCTGAATTAATTTCCATCTCTCTAGCCACCCAGGAGTGGTTTCAGCTCCCCTTTATCATCTACTACTGCAACTTTTACCCTTTCTAAAAAATTATTTCTTCTCTGTTGCTGTTCATGCTATACCTAACGTTCACTGTTTCCAAAAGGAGAATCTCCATCAGTTTACCAGCTGAGTACTTGTCTATAAGTATTTGCGTGGTGGTCCATAGCCATTCTGTGAAATACTTTAACCAAAGATAAATCAGCACTGTAATAATTTGAGATCTTTTTCTGCCCTTTGGAATACATGTTCTTTCTTGTTTCAGCTCCCAGGCAAACAGATTGTATCTGCACTGAGTGAAAGTTTAACGACTGATAAACCTTGGCAATAACACTTTTACCCTGAGTCATGTGTTAGAAAAAAACAGCTATTGACGTTTTATTTTGAAGAGTTAAGGCACCCAAAAGTTTTACTGGCAGTGACTAAGCTGTTGAATATTCCGTTTGGAACAAGAAAATAAGACCTGTACTTTGGACAAGAAAAAGGATCAGAGGAGACATGTCCACACAAGCAAACACGCGTGTGCAGTGTCAGAGTCTCTGTTTACCTTCACCTCTCTGCAGGGAGTAGTCTTAAAACACATCCCAAGACCATTCAGTAAATACAGTTAATTAAAACCTTTTTGTGGAGCCAAGTTTCAAACCATGCTAATTTGTAGTAATATTTATCACACTGAGTTCCCTTCAAAGATGCCAGATGGATATGCTTCAGCACACATGGAACTGCTCAGACAAAATATCTTCTACAAAAGGTAAGAATTTGACTGTATTCTTAGACTGCTGAGACAATAGAAGACTCAAGCTGTCTTGGAGACAGCTGAACTAGTCTGGAAATACACTTCTGAAACAGTACAATAAAGAATAAAGAACACATATGATACAAGGCTGATTAATGAACATCTGCTCTTGGATTGCACATGTTGTGCTTTCACTCAAATATCTTGAAGTACCATATAAAATCTGACTTTTTACAATATATTTCAGTGTACTGTGTCTGCAACATGTCACATGAACAGATGCTAAACCACTCTGGGTTTTGTTTGTCAGAAAAGCCTTGGAGCTGGGTTTCAATGATGAAATGGAAGTGCACTTGCATTTGGAAAATGTAGGCTGATCATGAAAGAGCAGTTGAATAGTGAGAAAAGACTTCATCAAGCCAGATGCAGGATTTGAGGGCCATGACAAAGTCACTTGAGAAGTGATACAGAAAACAGACATTACTGATGAACAACTCATCCTATATACATATAGTATGTATAAAGCTAGGATATGTATAGGCTAGTCAGCTGAATCACTATCTTGCAGTGATCTCTCTCCATTGACAGTGAAAGGAGACTCAGGTGGTCAGATCTGCTATAGATATCTACACGATGTATATCTAATGTTAGTGAAGACCCACAACACATCACTCCATTTCATTGCTTGCAACAAGATCAATGCCAGCTACAGCACTGGTTATATATTTCTGGCAGCAACACTTTTTAATGAATTGCCTTCGGAGAGAAAAAGCCTTCTTGCTGTCATCTACCTACAGAGGTTTTCTTTAACTCAAGTAAATTTATTAGGAAGGGAATCATGAAAACCTGGCTTCAAAGCCGATACTTAAATTGTTACCCTACACAATGAAAGCAAGATTTCATTCCTAGGTTCTAGCTCTGAAAACATGGAACAAATTATGAACTTTCAAAGGGGGCAGTTTTTGTCTATCTTTCACTGATGACAAGTCATTCCATTTTTGAGGGGCTGTTGTGCCACTTCAGAAGCAGATATTTTTTTACTTTCCTGGGTGATTTTTTTGACTGTTGGGTTTCACACTTCAGGAACACTTCCAGAAAACAGCTAAAATATGATTGAACTATAATCTTGTTCTGCAGCTTTATCCCAAAGATATCACCTGTCCTATAAATCCTTAAATTTAAATAGAAGCACTAATTAATACTAGAGGAACTCTGTACATAGTGAAATACCATCTTTTTTTTGTCAGGAGCTTGAAAAAGAGAAAGAAACACCTTTGTACATTTAATTATATTGGGAGAAAAATGTCTTTACAAAATCACCAAAACAGAAACTTCAGAAAGGTTAGGCAATGTAACCACAGAGAAGGATCTACAGAGGGTCAGATCCAGGCAGCAGATGCTGATCTCTTGAAGATGCGATGTGTTTGAATTACACCTGATCTTCAGAAGAGCCTGGAGAACATTCTCTGATGAAAATCATCACACATTTGCCCTTATTCACACAGGGTGTTTTGCACAGGAATAATTTATCCATTCCTTAACTGTAGTTAACAGTGATTAGGAAATGAGAAATTAATTACAAAGTTTGAGGTACCTGGATGAATTATGTCAGGATTCTAATTCAAATAGACATTACCCATAGTATCTAACACTAAATCTGAAGCCTTTGTGCCTTATTTTTCTAAGACAATACTGGTATATTTAATGACCTCTGTGCTCTTAGCATAATACCATCTTTGGCAGAACAAATTCCTGAGCTGCCAATTCTGCTTTTGGTTTGGTTCAGAGTGAGAAATGTAGTGGGTTTTTTGCCCTTTTGTTCTAGCAAGAAAAAGAAAATCAGACAGAGCTCTTCTGATGTCTAGTATTGCATTAATATATATGCAATGACCTTTTGTGAGAGAACAACATGTTCTTAAGCATTGTACAAAACTGGGCGCATGGTCAACACCCAGCTGAGAATTAGAAAGAGCAGAAAAATCCTGCACTTGCTGCTGTGCTTTGTGCAGGCAATGACAAAAGATTTTTGGTCCAGGCTCTAGTGAAAGGAACTGAGCAGAGGTCAATTATCTAAAAATCACCTGGGCTTTCCTTTGGTTTGAGAGCCTAGTACACAAGGAACCTATTATGAGTGCAATTTTGCTTTCCATGATAATGTCACTGTTCAAATGTCTGGGGACACAGCAGTAGTGAGCAAGCAACTGATTTATCCAGCTGTAACACGGGCTCTAGAAGCACCTTGCTTCCAAGGAGAAGGAAGACCCAAAAAAGAGAAAAAGCAAAAGGAGGGTCATGGAACAGGCAGTGTGGAGCAGGACTAAAGATGAAGAATGGTCAGGCACGAGAAGAAAACTTTCATGATAAATGGAGATAGGCTTTGTCACTTAAGGATCTTCAGAGTGGGACTGCACTAGAGTCCTTTTTCTGTTATCATCTAGGGTTTCATTAACACCTTTTGTAACCTTTGGTCAGCAAAATCTTCCATACAGGAGCTGTTTTTTTTGGTGAGTTTCTCAGATCATAACCCAAGACAGTGCTACTATTTTAATGAGAGCAGAAAGAGCAATATTAATAAGGGGCAAAAATGAAAGTGCAAACAACTTTCAAACTTAGAGATTTTTCATTCCTTGATATTTTGAAACAACAGAAATCAGTAGATATGAGTGTAGTTCTTGTTAGACAAATTCAGAAAGCATTAGAATAATTATGTTTAGCCTGAAAAAAAGTACTGGAAAAAGAGGGTTAAGATTTTGTTTACCACAAAGCACTATCTACAGCAAAAAGAATGCAATAATACATCTCTTTGGAACACATAGAAACAGCAAAATGAGTGAAGCCAGAAAATTAAAGGAAACAGTTTTTTTGTGAGTTGTTTTGAAAGACTAGTTTAATTTCTACTGGCTTGCTGATGCTAACAATCTTTTGATAGAGAAGGAAAGCAAGTCAAACCTGGCACAGTTTTTTCAGAGATGGGGGAAGGGAAGCAAGAAGAGTGAGAGATACAGGAAAAAGAGAGGCCCAGAGAAGAGCTGCCAGTAACATTGAGGATAAGGTTCTCATCTGGCATGAGAAGAACTAAGGATCAGGTTCCTCTTCCAAATCAGGCAGATTGCCCTGTTTGGGTTTGGCATTCCTACCTTAAAATTAAACCCTGAATCCTAGAAGTTTGTTCGACAAAAGTTTTGTCACTTCAGAGTAAGAGACAGACCAAATTATTTAGAAATAAAGAAGTCATCATCCCACTCTACTTGCCACTTGTCAGACCATACCTGGAGTGTTGTGTTCAGTTTTGGTCCCCTCTCGACAAAAAGGGACAGGCTGAAGTGGGTCCAGAGAAGGGCCACAAAGATGATCAGAGGAGTGGAAGACCTGCCATATGAGGAGAGGCTGAGAAAACTCAGTTTGTTCAGCCTTGAGAAAAGAAGACTTCAGGGAGACCTTATTACAATTTTCCAGTACTTAAAGGGTGGCTACAAAGAAGATGGAGACTCCCTATATACAAGGAGTCACATGGGAAAGACAAGGGGTAATGGGCACAAGTTGCTCCTGGGGAGATTCTGATTGGACACAAGAGGTAAGTTTTTCACCGTGAGGACAATCAAACATTGGAATAGTTTCCCAAAGGAAGTGGTAGATTCCCCCACACTGGACAGTTTTAAGTCTCAGCTTGATAGGGTGCTGAGCCATCTCATAAACTATAGT
This sequence comes from Apus apus, assembly GCF_020740795.1. Taxonomy (NCBI): domain Eukaryota; kingdom Metazoa; phylum Chordata; class Aves; order Apodiformes; family Apodidae; genus Apus; species Apus apus. The sequence goes on from NC_067282.1 coordinate 197,660,084, forward strand.
GATACCTAGAAAGGTTGGACCAGGTGATCCTTGAGGTCCCTTCCAACCTGGCATTCTACGATTCTATGAGGTACAAAACCTTGCATATTTTCAAAACAATACTTTTAAACAATTATAGATGATACCATTTCTTCTGTCTGGCTAAGGCTTGTAATTATCTGAAATATTTTCAGCTACAATGGTCTTAAAATAACCGTCTATGAGACCAACCTAGCAGCTCAGCACCTCCAAGAGGCAGGTAAATGCTACATTAATTTTGCAAGTAGTTATTCAGGGGGAGTGAGAAACAGACCAAATAGTTTATTTCAATGCATAGTTTGGGGCAAATCCAGGTCTAAAACTCACATATCCTGCCACCCAGTGCTTTGTTTTTACCATAAAACTATCCTTTCACTCTGTATTACTTTACAACATACATAGCCGGGCTCCCATCTGGAGTTAAAGCTGCAATGAAATGCATGTTTGTTATAGTCAGAATGTTAAGCAATCCTTATCACTAAAGCTACACAAGGATTACTGTGAGAGCTCTTTCAGTTCCCTTACCTCTCTGTTTTATTTTTTCCTTCTGGAACAGCTTTTTTCTTCTCAGTCCAAGTAGTAGTCCCAAAAGATTTTTTCCCTAGCAAATCCAACCATCAAAATAAGGGATGGAAGAAAAATTGTGTATTTTTTTCATTATAAGAAAAGCTTGCCACTGAATTTAAAATACATCATGACTGAAGGAGCTGGAAGGTAGACACCTGAAATGCAATAGACTTGCTGGAAAACAACTGCAAACTGAAATATATTTCAAAGCTATAAGGATGTATATAATACATTTTGTATGAATGTAGTAGATATTGTAGAGCAGTTTTTAGATCACAGAATCATAAAACCACAGACGGGTTTGTGTTTGAAGGGAACTTTAAAGATCATCTAGTCCAATCCCTGCCATAGACAGGGACATCTTTCACTGGGTTGGGTTGCTCAAAGCCTCTTCCAACCTGACCTTGAACACTTCCAATGACAGGGCATCCACAGCTTCACTGGGCAACTTGTGCCAGTGTCTCATCACCCTCACTATAGAGAAAATTCTTCCCTATGTTCAATCTGACTCTTTCAGTTTAAAACTCTTGCCCCTTGTCCTGTCACTACAAGCTCTGGTGTCTCCATTTTTCTTATGAGACCTCTTTATACATTGAAAGGTCACAATAAAGTCTCCCTACAGCTTTCTCCAGGCTGAACAGCCCCAACTCTTTGTCTTTCTTCATAGAAGAGATGTTCCAGCTCCCTGACCATTTTCACAGACCTGCTCTAAAAGATTCATGTCTTTCTTCTACTGGGGACCCCAGAGCTGGACACAGTACTCCAGGTGGGGTCTCACAAGAGAGGAGTAGAGGGGAAGAGGAGAAGAGGGTCATGCTTCTTTTGATGCAGCCCAGGATAAGGTTAGTTTTCTGGGCTGTGAGTAGACATTGCTGGTTCATATCCAATGTTTTGTCCACTAAAGTATCCCCAAGTCCTTCTCTTCAGGGCTGCTCTCAATCCCTTCATCCTCCATTCTATACTGGCACCAAGGATTGCTCTGACCCAGGTACAGGACCTTGCCCTTGGCCTGGTTGAACTTCACATAGTTCACATGGTCCCACTCTTCAAGCCTGTCAAGGTGAAATGATAGCAATCAGTCATACTGGGTGATTTCAGACATTGCAGTGCAATTTCTTCATAACCAAGCTGCAGGGAAGTAAACACTTATTTTCCTTGTAGAAAACTTGTGCTTTCTGAAAGAGTAAGGATCTTCTTTCCTTGTAGAAAAACAGCATTACCTACAAGAAGGAAAATACCTCCTCGTTTTCAGAGAGGACCATGAGGATGGAGAAACATTACGCACTAAAACTGGGGGCAGATGCTGCCCTGCTCCAGTCCTAGGAGTCAGCAAACATCAGAAGTGGTAAAGTTTCGTTTGCCCAGATATCTGTCTTCCTCCACATAGTATCACGTAATGGAAGCACTGGGTCTTTTGGCTGTGGGATGCACTATCTGATACCACAAGAAAGCTGTTCTGCCTATTTTGTCACCACCTCAGTGTTGAACCATAGAGTCACTTCTATCACCTCAGTGCTGTCCTTTCTCCAGACTACTATCCACTATTTGTCCAGGAAATATAGCTACAAAATAGATTTGGTCCTTTCCTTTCCCACTGCACAATCCAATAAAACCAGATTAAGTCCAGCTCAGTGACATGGTTGGCTGGGAAACAGCAGTTAAAAACCAAAGTGAACTTAGCTCTGCTTCTGGGGCTTTACTAGATGAGCCCATACTGTTTGTTCCACAGTGTTCATGTGCAGCTGTCTTGCTGAGAAGGAAAAGGTGAACTTAACACTGTCCTGCAGTGCATTGCCCCATGATAGTGTTTGCTAGCTTTAGTACTCTTGTATTCATTGCAGAGAGAGCATGATATATAGTTATTTAAACCATCATCACACAAGAGACTAGTTGCCCTATGAATTAGGGCACTGGAGTGCAATCCAAGAGAGCTGGATACTTTTCAAGCCCTTGAACAGAGAAAGTGGCTTAATCTCTTCTTTTGTCTCTGTCAAATATGGTTAATACTTTTCTGTCCCAAACTGGGAGCTAAAGAGGAGTTTGTTCTTGTTGAGGATGTGCTCAAATACTGTTGCAGCAAGATTCAGAGGTGTGCCAAAAAAAGATTACTCTCTGCAGACTTCAGCTAACATGGAGCAAATGAGGCATAATGTTATACTGAAGGGTAACAAATGAAAAAAAAAAAAAATCATAGTAGCATCAGTCATAAAATGCTGCTCATCTCATGCTGTGATAGATGCAGTTGTACTGCAGGAAATTGAGGCTCACAGAACAAAACAGGGTTGCAATACACTTGTGCGAGGGGCATGTCATGACCTGGCTTTTTAACTATATGTTGCTGCTTCTTTATTTTTTTCTTTTCAGCAGCATTTGTTCATGTTCTTGTTACTTTCCAAATTGTGGAAGATGTTTGACTTGAGGTGCTGAATTTTTCAGCCACCAGCAAAACCCTAAAATTAATGAAAATTCATAATCTACTAAGCAAGGATGCTAGTGAGGATGAACTCTGGATAGAGAGGAAAAGGTGTAAATTTGCACATTGATCCTAAGTCCTTTTGAAAAAGGATATCCTATATCAAGAGCCATTGCAATGCCCAGATCTGTGTGACATTGTTCTACATGACTAGTAGTCAGATGCTCTCAAATGCCCATGTTTCCTGTTGCTGGAACTTCAAATTCCTTATCAATACTTCACATAAATATCTTGAAGAAATAAAACCTTAACTATGATATCCTAATTATTCACAATTAAGGTCATATATTCATACTGAGGTAGAAAAACACAGATGTGGGTACCTTAACATAGGCTGTTATGTTCAGTGCTGGGTGTTGTAATCTGGAGGAATGCAAATTGATCACTGCAAAAAAGGCAAGCTCATTTTATACATAGTCTCTGGAAACAGAAATTCCCTTTTAAGACACACAGATACATAAGAAAGGTAAGTGGCTAAGAAGAAAATCAGAATTATAACAATTTACATACTAGGGAGTATCAAAATGCAATTGGTTCAGGTTCTTCATCTCCAGATGGAGATGTTTCATTAGGGTAATTGTTTCATACCCCTTATAACCAAATTCTACTCTGTTTTACTCTATGGAGAAATGAGGTCAATTACAGCATTCTTTTTACATATATATTCATTGATATGAATAAGACTTTTAGATACACAGGTGTATCAGCAGCCAGACCTTGTAAAAAAGAGCATGAGCATAAAACATACAGTCATTTGCCATGCAGCTTAGGCCTTTGTTTCCTGATTAATTGGTAATGTAGAAAGCAAGAGTACTAGCTAGGTACTGGCTAAGGATTACAGGTCTTGTTACAAATTCTATTTCTAAATTACTGGAGTGGTCAAGGAGGGTAAAACACTCTACAGAACATATTTACTTCTCTTCTTTGCTAACTGCAAGTTTCCATGTGCTCCATCTGCCAGTCAATATTGATGTGTTTTTTTTTCTAATTCTATGGCTTAATTAAAATATTTATAGTTTTGGTTTGTTACATCTATTTTTGTACTTTAACTGATTCTTGCTTTAGCATGACCTTTGAGTTTAATCAAGCTTCTGCAGTTATTTTTTTGTACAAAGGCATTTTGACAAAGACAGACTTATTTACCAAAAAAATATAAAATCAGATTCACTCTATGTTTTATTTACAGTTTTCTCACAAATATAAGAAAGTTAATGCATTACCTTCTCCCTTCTTCTGTACTTTCAAAGTCTTTTGACTGGCTAAGTCAAAGCTGTAAAAATGGAGATTAAAGTGTAAAACATAAAAAAAGAAAAAAAAATCTTAATAACTTAAAATACAAGTTATACAAAATAATTGTAGATAAATGCTTCAAAATTCTGGGTGAACACAGCATGTTTGAATTAACTCTGCTTTTCCTGTAATGTGGGGAAAAGGACTCAGTGCCAGTTTATACTTGTATTTTAATTCAATTCAAGAAATTACCCAGAAATCCAAACCAAGTGTGATTATTGATAGTCTCAGCAAGTGCAGTGGAAGACAGCTGAGTGATAATAGTTTTGTATATATTATGGTATCTCACCAAGTACTGTGGTACCTCATCAAGTATTATGTGTATTTGTGCGTCATGCTACTTATCTTTGGCATGTCAAAAAAACATCTTGAGTGCTTTAGGACGTGAAGCGTGATGTGTACATTTCCTTTTCAAAGAGTATGTTTTCCCATCAACATGAAGAGCAGTTGCACATGCATGGAGAAGGAGCCTAGTGATCTAGGCCAGGTGGAACTACATGGTTTTACAGATTAACACTTACTAAACTGTAGCATTCTGTTCACATTATCTGTAGCAAATAGATTGTCCTTCTCAGAGATGACCTGCACAAATGAGGAGAAAGGACCACAATCCACTGTTAAAAGAGCTTCAAAGCATTAACATCTTATCCCTTCATAAATTAACAAATTAAATTATAAATGGAGGTAGTATGATCTATTCACCTGCAGCAGGGCTTGTGGGTAAGTGTTTAATTAATCACAGACTGCATGCGGAGCCCAGTCCTGCCATGGGGATATTACTCCAAATGCCTAAACAGTTCACTCAGTGCAGTGGGGCTACTAATACACGTGGCAACATTCAGATCTGCCTTTCAGATTAGATCTGTGAGACCTTCAAGATTTGCCATCACAGTGGTTATTGCAAATCCAAGATGAAAGAACACCACTGGAGACTCAAGGCCTATTTGAAGAAAGACAGTACTGTAAAAGGATTTTCATCATCAGTCACATCAGTAGAAATGGTCTGAAATCCCCATGACAATATCATGTCAGATGTGATAGTCTGGAGATCAACATGTGGCTTCTTGAATCCTGAAGAGACATACAGCTGTGATAAATACAAATCCTCTCTCTCTTGGAATATTACAGAGATTACAATAAATGTGTTGGAAGAGTATGAATCAGAGGGATGAAAATTTTAGGGAAAGGATCCCAGGTTTAATGTGCTGTGTTACCAATGCCCATGAGACCCTTTCAGGAAAGCTCAGGCTGCTGGCCCTGTGTCAAGCTCTCACCCAACAGGTGTAAAACCTCTGATTTTCGGCTCACACACCATCACCTCTTTTCCCCAAGCAATGACTGTCCACAACACACTCGTCCCCCCCCCACCTTACACTACAATAGCTCTGTTGCAGTGGTATTATGAGGATCCTATGTCTGTAAATTCCTGTGGCAAGAACTGTGAACCACCAGCTGATCAGTGTTAACTGCTTACCAGCTGACAGGGTAACAGTCAATGAACAACATTGCCTAAACTAATGTTGGCATGAAAATAAAGCGTGGAGGTGGCACCTGGGTCTGTAGCTGGGAACTTTTGGTTTAAAGGGTAATGGATAGGATACATAAGTTACTGCTCCTGCTCGGAAATGACCCAGCATCTTGAAAGCTTAGCAACCCTCAAAAGAGTGGCTAGTTTCATCTCTATTCTGTATTGACTAGAATAATATTAGTGTGATGGTGGTGAGACACTGAAACAGGTTGCCCAGGGAAGTTATGAAAGCCCCATCCCTGGAAGTGTTCAAGGTCAGGTTAAATGGGACTCTGAGCAACCTGATCTAGTGGGAGTTGTCCCTGCCCATGCAGGGGGGTTGGATCTAGATGATCTACAAGGTCTCTTCCAATTCAAACCATTCTATGTTTCCATGATTCTGTGATAACATAGAATGTCTCTGTCCATGTTAACTAGCATTATAAGGGTCAACATAACAGGTATAGTAGCTATGAAGCTTTTCTGCTTTGACCTACAGGCCTGAGAAGCATTAGTACAGAGAGCAGATGAAATAGGTCCTAGTGGAGAAGTGGGAACTGACCCTTGTGTTCCTCTTTTGCTGTCTTGTATATAAGGAAATGTAAATTACTTTCCAGGAGCTTATACTGATTAAAAGTAATACTTCCAGCAAAAGTATATCCATAAGTCTGTAAACATTTATGTCTGAGTCAAAGCCACAGAAAGATGAGCATAAAACACATAAACAAACAATAAAAGTCCAAAGACAATGGCTGGCAAGTGAGGGAGACTGAATTCCATACTGCACACACCACCACTATGAGGCTGTTGCAATAGGAAAAGGTGATGCAACAGAAGACTTCTGGAGAGAAACGCAAAGGAGGAGGAGGTCTTTCTGCTTTCTGTGTGCACACAAAACCTGTAGTTTGTCTTCTGCTGTCTTCTCTGGATTGGAGAGAAGCCTCCCTGTGCCAAAGGCTCAAACAAAACAGGGCTATTGGTGCCGCATGGAAGTGCTCTTCCCAGCATGCTTTCCCTGTTTGCTGCAGAACTGAAGAACTCTGTGTTTTACCTGATACAAATAAACCTCTTTGAAAGGTACTTCAGTGGCAGGAAAGCAGACAGAAAACAATACTATTGACTTTCCACAGATCTTCTCCATTCATTTTCGTCTGATGAAGGCAACCTTCAGCTTTCTTTCCACTTCTGCTGAAAGAAGAAACTGTAAGGGATGCAGCTGACTCAAGTGGCCATAAATGTCATTGACCCAAAGACTTTAATGTTGTGCTCCAGCTGCATATATGCCTTAAAAGGCCTGCAGCTAACTTTCAACATTCAGGGACAGATCAGAACACAGCAACACAGGCACTCCTGGTGGACAAATAAGGTCCACTAATGACTTACAGTGTTCAGAAACAGGAGTAAAATTTCATGGTTTGGTATAAATGTCTGCTTTTTCCTTCCTGAAGACAAAGGACAATTGTCATAATTGCTTCATGTTAGCTAAGTCTGGACAAGATCTGTCTTAAAATGAATATTCAAAACTGATTTATGTGACATAGAGTCATAGAATGGTTTGGGTTGTAAGGGACCTTAAAGATCATCTAGTTCCAATCTGCCTGCATGGGTAAGGACACCTGCCACTACAACCAGGTTTCTCCAAGCCCCATGCATGGCAGCCTAAAACTTCAGCAAGAAGAGAAATATTCAGCATGAGCAGCTACAAATCCAAAAGTCTTTCACTGGAATGGACTGCAAGTGAAGGAGCCAAAGGATGTGTGTTCAGGAAAACTGATGGGCTGAGGAAAGTAAGAGTAGATGGAGATGGATCAAAACCATAGCAGAAGAAGACACTGAGAGCCCTATGGGCAATCCCTGTCACATACCTGCTATACCTGCCATACCTGCCAGAACAGGTAGTGTTGCTGAGACAGGCTGCACACATGTATACTCTCCTCTCCTAAACACAAGCTGAAGGATATCTGATTAATCCCCTCCTATGCCTAAAGGAGCAAATCATCCTTCACTGGGAGCTAAATTATACAAAGAGGCCCCAGAAGAAGGGTAGCTGAAGAAGGATTGACATTTCAACATGTATAAATGAATGCGATATGGATGCTAGCTGCATCATGTCTTGAAGTCATATGATATTATGCTGTCCAATTACCCCATTTTTACCTGGAGGCCCCTTGATTCTGCTCTCATAATCCAGCAATCTCTGCTTTTGTGCTGCTTTTACAGTCCATTTCTTCCTCCTTATTACATCTTTTCAGAAATGAGGTAGGCAAGGGGTGGGGGAGTGGGGGGTTTGTGCAAAAAAGACAAAAAAATAAAGCATATGTGGAAAATGCATTCACTTATTAATCAAATCTGAGCAGGAAACCTTCAGGAAGAAGGGCAGGATCACCTCTTATGAATCACAGGTCAAATGTCACACAGAGCAAACAGATAAAGGCCGCATCTTCTCCATTGTATTTATGTTTCGTGGTGGTAAATGCAGAAAAAAGAAGTTCAGACTGGCTTGCAAAGCTCAGTCACACTCCTCTTCTGAAAGAATCACTGAGAAAGGAACTTTGTGACCAAGTGAATGCCCATCTTTCACATCTTTTAGTGTCATAAAGGCAGGATAGCCACGCTGAAAATCTCAACTCAACAGAGGCCTTCAGGCACCATGAAACCACACTTTTGCAAGGGATAGAAAGAACAACAGCAACTCCCTGTTACATCTGCCATTTGTCATTCCTGACATGCCCTTATGCTCATCATTGTACATTTTTTTCAGGTAAGGAAGATGGAAGAAGTCAAGATCAAATGGTTAATTTGGCTGCCTCTAGAGTATAAGGAATACAGCAGATTTCTTACATTTCCCTATTGTTCCACAGATTTTTTTCTTTTGCATCTTCAGGGTGGCCTGGAAGTTCCCTGGATCTGCTCTTAGAGAAGGACCTTCACTCATGAGAACTGTGTGTTCAGAAACAGAAAAACAAAAGTCCAGCTTATTCAAATTTAGAAGAGGCTATTTTAGATCCTGATAGAGCAGCATTCTTTCTCAAAAAAATGGAATTAAATGAGCAGATTAAGATGGTGACTCTTCTCAAACTATCAAGAAGGAAACACAGAGCAGTTAGTTCAGCATAAGACCTCAGGCCTGAATTTCCTGAATTTCCTTGAACTTTGTACGTGCAGTTTTTCTGTCAGTAAATTAAACCTTTTCTTACCACCTTATCCCTCCTGGTAACTGTTTACATGCAGCAGACAACATTAGTGATAAAAAATGAACAGCTCCTGGAATAAAAATTTCCAGTGCATTCTGTTCTGAAAACCCTGAAGTATTTATTGCCCTTACATTCAGCAGGGAGGAATCAAGATGCAAAAGTATGAGCTGTTCATGGAATGCTTCTCCTTAACATTTTACTGACCAGAATGGTATTCCTCATTTTCTCTTCTCCCTTCCTCATCACTCAACACAGCCTCTTAGGAGCCAAGTCGCTCAACCCAGCAAACTCATACCATCCTCAACACCTCCTTCTTTCTCTTCACACACTTAGATCTTCACCTTCTTATCACTTAGTGAGAACAATTTTAAAAATTTTCCTATAGGTTTTGAGAGTGATGAAATAAACTCACCCTAGGGTTTTGTTCCTACAGACTCTTAAGTCTTTCAAGCTGTTTCCTTTCATATACTGACTTTATAGTCTGGACTTCTAAGTATTTTATCTTAGCTCTCCCAGTACAGTAACATATTATGACTCTCCGACTCAAGGAATCTTTCACTGACTTCATTGCAGCTCTGTAGCTGTTCATTTTTACCAATGATGAAGTCAGATTTCAGGATTAGAGACTTTGAAAACAACTCAGGCAGAAAGCTGCATAGTGATTTCTATGGAAGATTTTTCTACCATCTTCTTACTTCTTCTCTAGGAGCAGAAGATGGATGTGCAACTGCAACGCAAATTTGCCGCATTTCAGAAAAGCCCTGCGAGTGCAGCTTCTGCCTTCCTGAGTAATTAGGAGATAAAACAGTCTTGTAATGTCTCCTGAACAACTGATGAATATCAGGCTTGTTAAGATGATTTTAATCTTTGTTTCCAGGACTGCTGTGCTAAATAAACTGGTTCAGTTGAGAGAAGGAAGAGGAAAAGGAGAGTAATCAAAGTGAGCAGGCTTTTGGGACCAGTCCGCTCTGAGTCAATTTTTACAAAGCCTATTGCAGAAATTGTACGAGCAGGCTAAAAATGGGACAAATAGAGAAGCAACTCACCAGTAGATTACTTATACTTGCACGTTCAAACAGGTAGAAACTTTATGTCGCATTTTTTACTGTTTTTCAGACAATTCCAAAGTGCTAAAAGGCACAGCTCATGACTTGTACCACTGTTAAAAACAGTTGAGTCTCTGAACTCAGTATTTTAATTCTCCAGGTTACTTACATGACCAAGGTGCAGATCTAATTGCATTCTTATGAATGACACCAAGAATCTGTGAAAGGAAATTCATTTTGTGACATGTGGCATTTTGACAGAGAAGTGGCAGGCATTTTTAACTGGATCATAGCAAACTGGGGCTTTCATTGGTATGAGTGGAATGTCACATGCTCTGAAATGCTGAAGCCTTAATAAAAAAATTTAAGAAGTAATTCAATACCAGAACTTGTAATGGAAAAAGATACAATAAAGCCTGTAAATTAGATTTGGAAGCTATAGAATACACAGGTTTTCTTTTTTACATGTTTTTTCAGGCTAAACTTCTAGAGTGTGTTAATTTCCCAATAATGAAATCACCCAGCACAGCCAAGAACAACAGATCTGTTCCCTTTTTATCACTGCTGTTCATCTGGTCTTCTAACTTTGGCTCCTTAGCCCCTGCGTGTTACCTTCTCTTCATATCCTTTTTAGTAACTGGCCAAAGCTCTTAAGTGACTTTAAAAATATGTTGGCTTGCACAGGAGTTTTCAAAAATAAGTGCTCCCCCTTCTCCAGTACAAAATCCAGACTGGATCAGAAAGAGTGAATGGTTAATCCAGATACCTACTCCGTAAGTAGTATAGATAAAACTTTCAGTCAGTTGTAGTGATGATTGTACTGTCTGAACACTTACTTGTACATGACAAAAAAAGACCTGGAATTCACTGCACTTTAGTATACGATTCTACTTCTCATAAACTGCAGAAACAAAAGAGATTTATGCCTCTACTTGCAGCAGGGAGAGGTTGATTTTATCAGAGGTAGAGATCTCCAGCTCATTACTAGAAACAGCCAGAGAAACACCTAGCATCATTTACACAAACATGTTGTAAAGATAAGTATGAAAAACACCTCCACATTCTAAGTCTTGCTTGATAACATCTGAGTAAGTATGAAACTGCCTTTGATTTATTTCTTGATCCTGATTGCTTTTGTAGACTTTTTATGTGAAGCTAAATTCAATAAGTTTTATTTGTTTTCACCAACAAAGAGAAAACTTAAAAATGTATAGATTCAGTTCTAAAGGTTTGTCTTTGAACAGGAATAATCAAGGAAACAAAAGAAAATTAAAGGTCTGAAAAAGAAAATTTTCAGTAGAACTTTTTCACTGGATTCCAGCAGCACCTTTTTTCTTCTCAGGAGACCATACTGATTTTTATTATATATATCTATGTATATAATATGAATCTATTTTTATATTTCTTTGATTTGAAATACCTTGGTCACAGGGGACTTGGATAAGAAATGTGGGTGACAGGAAAACTGATTCTAAGTGTGCCACATTTGCCTGATACTTTCCCAGTAGAATATTTTCCTGGTCCTAAGTCTGCTTGCTCAGGTATTTATTGGGTTCACAAGAACTTATACACTTTAAGAACCTTGCTGTGCAGGCAGAATGAAAACTTTCCAGGTCCATGTCATAGATCTCTAATTGTGGGAGAGCTCTTTGGCTTTCTTAGTCTTCTGCTTCTTATCTACACACGGAGAAATCTTTCTTCCGCGTGCTAGCAAAGCTTACTTCCTTCAGCAGGATTCTCCAGAGTTAGGGCAGCAGCTAAACCCCCCAATACTAGAATCTCTGGTAGAATTTATAGGACTTTTGCTTTCCAGGATAAACTTCAGAATTTGTGCTTTCTGTTTAGATCTAGAGCAAAACTTCTCCTGAAGTATTGAATTTTCCCACAGAAGAGACATTTCCATTTTGGGAAATTTCAATTTTTATTAATACCTCTGTATTAGTAGTATACTGATTTCATCTGTGGAGGAGGTTATGCCTGCTTAATATGTAGTAAAATCTTATTTTAATGTTATGAAAATGAAATAAACAGTTTTTCTACTACATTTCAACCATCCCTTTCTTTCTACCAAATAGGAAAAACTGCTAACTGCTTATAGTATAACCAAAGGATGCATGACATAAAAATTGGAAAGCATGGCTCCAGCTTCCCGTAAAATGGTTTACTTCTCTGTGTGCTTTATCCTCTAAGGTGAAATATTTGTTATTGCTTTTTCAGAACTAGGAGATTAATTCACCAGTAGCAAAGTAATAATGATGTTTGCTGTATTATTAAAATGAAGCTCAGCAATGGCTAACTCTTGTCAGTATACCACCAGTTATTCTGTTGACATGGATTTGCAACTGTGGCATCAAAAGTAAATCAAATCTAACTTATAACTCAACTTAAGAATGAAACTAATTTTTTCATAGCTATTCAAAGTAAGAACACTAGATGATAATTGAAAAGTCCATGAAAATTTGAATTAATTTTCTGAGCCAGGGATGATCTTCTGATGGATGTGTATAAACCAGCATACCAGAATTTATTCCATCTGCCAGCAGAATAATGATGCTATCGTCTTATATAATAGTCCTTTCAGCATTTTTGGAACTTCTTGCCAAAATTAACCCATGTTTTGCTTTCATCAGTTACTCAAACCAATGCAAAAACAAATTAATGTGGAAAAAAATACCAAGTCAGGTTAAAATAAAGGGAATCTCTTTGGCTAAGGCATTTGATCACAAAGGGTTTACTCAATCTTTTATTGTACTCTGTATTTATAGCCCAGAGTAATATTTAGATTTGGCTTTTGATGTGCCTTCTTTAGGCAATAAATACACAAAGACTGGTGGTTTAAGTTAACATTTACCTCATGATATTTATTGCTAGCTATAGTGATCTATACATCTTCAGCAAAGTTCCCTCTAGATTTTTTTAAACAAAAAACTTTTAAACTTTTTTAAACAAAAAAGTCACTATTTGTATTTTCTCCAGTCCTTCAATTCAATTTGAAAGTTAGAGAAATTGTATCTGAGCTGAATCAGTTCACACAAATGCAAAGGAAAATGAGAGAAAGAGTAAGAATCTGAAGATACATTATATCAGCATGTTTGTGTTTAAATAATTACTTTGTTTCATTCTAATCCTTGTGCTTGCAATTAAACAAATCGTCAAGAGAAATTAAATTAATCTATATTGCATCTTTTAATGCTGAGTCTAAGCATTTCACAGAATCACAGAATTGTCACTTTTGGGAAAGATCACCGAGTCCAACAGTCCAACCAGTTGTCAATTTAAAACAAAATAACCCTAGAGTGTATTTAACAGGGGCACAGTCTCCCCCCAGGCCCAGCACTATAAGCTAGAAGTTGTGTTCCATTAAGGTTCTTCTACAAAAGAGACATATGTGAGCTACATTTCCTTACAACTGAATGAGGGAGGCATCTGGAAGTCCATTCCTCCATGATACTACAGCTGCTGCACAATGTAGGCCAGAGCTTACACCTTCACAGTCATTGCATGCAGTCACAGCATAGAGCAGCACTTGTTGGGTGGAAAAATGGGATGAACATGACATGTGGCTCCAATACTGCCTTTTTTGGAAGTGACATGTGGGCTCCTATTCAACATATCTTTCTGCCTTTCTTTCTGCTTAAAAACGTTCCATATGACTCAGTCTTCCATTTGAATATTAATCTCTATTTCCAACCGTTTCATCTCCTGAGCATGACAATAAATATAAATTACCAAATGCAGCCATGAATATTTGCAAAAATAGGTTTCATAAAATGTAACAGCTGTTGTAACTTTAAATGTAAGTCATTAATCCTTGCCTCCAAAATAATAATAGTCTCCCAATAGTTTTTAGCACATCTGATAAAAAAAAAAAAAAAAAAGTTAAGCACTCGGTCCAGGAGCTGGAATGTGTAAGCAATCTTCATCCCATCTGTGGATGCATGACATAGATAGGTCAACCAAACTTACAGATGTTATTGACTTGCTACCTAAATTGCTCTCCTTCAGAAGCTGGTGATTATGGGAGCTGAATGCTGAGAAAGTCCAGATTGGCTAATGGCAATTTCCTGCTGTGCCTTTGACACTGCTTGACTCCAAGTCAACAAAAGATTCCTTCTATATAGTGAATGTCTACATTTTGATTTGACAATGCTAATTGAACACTTCCTCCTCAAAATTTGAACACCGACATAGAAGATGTAATTGTGTGTTGACTTCTAATAGTGAAGACTTAATTAGTATGCAGTAGTTCAGGGCAAGATCAAGTTTCATGTGCACAAAAGCTGAAACAACTTTTTCAACTTCCTATTCGCTTAACATTAACTTCAGAAAATAATGAGAGGCCATGCAATAGACCAAGGTGTTATTGTCTTCCAGGTCAAGTTTGTTTGCTGAGAAAGAAAGGTTTGATTTCAGTTGATCAGCTAAAACAGTGTCAGCTGTGTTTATGAGTAAATGATGCAAACATCTAGACAATGAACTCATAGATATTCTGACTAGACTGTTTCCACAATACTGGTTGGAAATAAGAAAACCTTCATTAAAAGTGATCACAGCATGAAAAGAGAAGGAAAAAATAATCAAGCCATGAAGGTAGCTGGTGATAAAAAACACAAATAACATATTCTTTGCATGTGCAAATTAGTTCAGTGCTTAAACAACACTGGTCTTGGTGTATTTCTTCTCCTTAGTTCTACATTAAAGCTGCTACACCCTTCAAAAGCCACAGTTTTCCCTGGACAGGGAATTCTTTCTGTGCCAAACCATGTGGTGGTTTTATGCTGCAAACAAATGAGAATTGGTGAGATCAACAGCTCATTTTGGGTTATGATCTAAGACAGCATGAACAGTGTTCTCCAGAGATGAATAGCTGGTGTTCCTTTCCATTGCACTGTGTATCAAAGTCTTTTAAAGAGTAGCTGTGACTACATCCAGTGGAAAATAAATGCTCATTGAACTAAAAGGCAGAATTAAAAGGATAGGCTTTTCTTCCTACTCATCACAAGTAATATTTCAAGTAAATGTTTAAGTACAACAGAACTCCCTCCTTAGGGCAATTAAAGCTCTCAAATGTTGGCCATATTAGAGACCAAATTCCAATGAGGACACATTTTTCTAAATCCTTCTTGTTAATGAAAGAGCTTCAGGCTTTGTGCACAGTTTTTGACATGCTGGCAGCAGAATTTAAATTCATGTTTGCTGCTTTTGGCCAGTTTCTTTGTGTTTATAATCCACAAAAGTGGACCTTTTTGTCTTTCTCTTTTTTTTTTTCTTTTTTTATCCCCCCTTCCAGTTATTCCAGTTAAATAATGTTACTCAAGCAGAAGAAGAAAACAAAATGAAACAAACAAAAACATAATATCTTCAAAATCTCCAGCAATAGAATGGAAAATTCCAATTACTCAATTCAATATCCTTCCTTCTTTTTTTTTTTTTTTTTTATTTACACAGACCAGTGTAAGTTACTACACATAAAATTGCCACCAAATTTAGATAAGGTAAGCAAAGCAAGAGGAACAGGAATGGACTATACTGGATTTTTGAGGTATCTGTAAGTAGAAAGAGAAGGCAAGGTTGAGTAAACAATTATCAGATTAGATAAAAAGAAAAAAATATAAACAAAAATAGGACAAGGGGAAATCTGAAGTAAGATTGCAATAAGACAAGAAAGTCAATAAACCTGTAGAAATAAATATGCCAAATACTGCTTAGGCCTTTTGGGTACAGCAGGGAGAGTGAAATCTAGCTGAGAAAAAAACAGAGTAATCTGAAAGAGAGAAAATGCAATTACTGAGGTCAGATTTACACAGTTTTGGTGCTGGGTGATTAAATGCCCTTTCAGGCTTAACTTGCAGGGTGTCAGAGATGTAGCTATGACAGCAGGAAAACTTTGAATGAAAGACAAGAGTGCAAGGGTAACATATTCAATATGGACAGGTTATTAAATGGAAAGCCAAGAGAATAAAGAAAGGGCCAGACTCATTCTCTCTGAATGTTTAAAAAAGAAACCCCATTATTCATTAAAGTCTATGTCTGGTCCTTGATAGCTCAAGCCAGAAAACAATGCTACCTTTTAACTGCTCCTATGTACAGAAAAATTTTCCTTTAATTCATGCTCACAGGGGCAAAGTCAACAAAAATGGTTCAGTGCTGTTCCCCACTACTTTCTTTGTCAGGCAATTACTGTGAAAGGGGTAATATAATAGGAAGTACAAAACAACTACTGTGTCTCTGACTTGAAGAGAACAGTAACTTCAGCTCCTTTAGCTGCTTAAAACACTCCCTAGGCACCCATGCTGGGAGTCAGCCTTGAGCTGACTGTCCTGACAACTCTGGACATTTTCAATGCAGTACAACAGTAAGAGACTTCAAAGCCACAACCAAGATTTCTTTATGTAGTTGTGTACACTCCTGCTACCACGTTTTGGATTAGTTTGGAAGTCAGAGTAATTTCATGCACTAAACCTGCAAAATATCCAACAGTGAACTGAGGTAACAGCTGCCTGCATGCTTAACCAGAAATGTAAACCCATTACGTGTCTGTTGATGTTAATGTTTGTGGACAGCAAGTTTCCCTTTGAAGAACACAAATATCCATTGAACCTGCCTATTTCTTTCCTAAACGATGTCCCCTAGTCTCCCCTTCTTTCTGCCTCCTCTTCTTTAGAAAAAGGCTCCAAACAGCCCCAGACAGTGCTAAAGCCCTGAGCAGCTTCTTTTGGACCAAGATTTAAGCCTATACATCAACTCTTATATAAACACTAACTCCTGTTGAACTCCTGTACCAAATATGAAATTCCATGTGGAGTCTAAAGCAAACTCTCATTTTAGGGCTTTATTCAGCAATATTGGATGGTGTTTTTCTCATTTACTTAGCAACAAGTGATCAAAAATTTCTAAGACTTGGAAATGTGGACAAGTTTCCATCCTGCACCTATTCACTTGAGTGCATTCAATAGGTGAGACTTTTAGAATTTCTCTTCAAATAGAAGCTTTGTAGAATATACCCTTCATCTCAATGTGCAAGAGTAGCTCTATAATGACCCGTTGACTGACTGGTAACCTTCAATTGCTTCCTTTGAACTCTCCTCTGCCAACAAACTACTTGACAACTACTAGAAACCCTTGGTGAGCAGTGAGGATTGCTGTGGCAGTTGACTGAGCCTGCTGAAGGTCTTTCAACCCTTTAAAAAAAGCTGAGTGTCGCTACCTTAAGGATGAGACCTAAGAGGATAAGAGACATAACCAAGGAGACAAGAACCAGAGGGTGTTTGTGGAAGACACTCCTGAAGAGTGCTTTTTCCCAGGGGGTTGGGAGTGCCATAGATGTAGTCATTGCTGATTCGGAGAGAGGTTGTTGTCCCTGCTAATCAGTAATCACAGTCTTCATGCCCCTATCTTTCCCCTGGGAGCAACAACAAGCTGCTTTTCCAAAGTTGGTCAAAGAGGTCATGGCCTTCCTGGTGCCCCCAGCACCTTCTGCTCTGCACAGCTGCCTTGCCTGGAGTCACTGCTGGATGTCCTTATCGTTATGATGGCACCACCACACTGCAAACCAGGGTTTAAGTGTTAAGGCAATGCCATAAACACAGCCGTATTTTGTGCAGCTTATTGATATATTCCCTCATCTTCCAAGTTCCCTGGTTATTTCTGTTGTTTTAAAAACAAATAGCAAAGAGCTATCCAAGGAGCCCTGCCCAAGCACTGAGGGGTGTCAGAAACACTGTTTAGCTTTAGCTAGCTGATCTGCATTGCAAGAGAAGAGGTACCCTTGTTTGTTTTTAAATATTAGAGGAGACACTTTGACTATCATCTCACCAGATAAACATTTGGCCTTGGTTTGTACTGATAGAGGAGTTTCCTTGATGCAACAGCAGATTATGTAGCAGTACTCAAAGGCCCAGGAGGTGATAATGATTTAAAGTATCTGCCATAAACAATCACTTAGCCACAGCCAGGGGCAAGGGAGAAGAAAACATTAGCAAAGTGAGAAGTGTCAGATTCCATCCAGGCAGGGGGTGGGAAAGAGATAACATCCTCTAGGCCACAGTGTCTGCCCATAAACACCCCCTTTGAATTGGTCAAGTGAGCACAGAGTTGTGCTGTCCACCTTTGGCATGGCTTCAATAAATCAGAACCACAGTAAGATGTTTGACAGGCTTTTAAAGCCGACGGGGAGTACTATGTTGAAGGAGAAGCTGTTTTCCCCAAACTGTAAGATTTGGACTTTCAAAAAAAGATAAACAAATAGAAGACCCCCTTTCCAGATTGGGGTGAAAAATAAAAATCTTCAACTCTTAGTACCAGTATATAAATACAAGTTAGGACACTGAAAATGTTCTGAAACTGTCAGAAGTATGCATTTTGAATAGAATGTTGATTTTTCATCTTCTGATTTACTCAAAAGCTGAATTTCCAGCCCAGAAGTTATTTGTTCTAAAAGCCATCTCTTTATTTTATTTTGTTTTGTTTTCATCTTTTTTCTTTTTTCTTTTTTTTAATTAAAAGAATGTTTAAAGATAGTTTTATGAACACTATTTCCAGAAATACACATTTGTACACATTAATAAAAAAATATATTTTCCTTTTATGTTGTTCTCCATTTGTGAGAAAGGGCCAAAACTCTCCATGAATAGTCCTTGACTAGTTTCTCTGCCCCTCTGTGCAGGACCTGCCATGGTGAAGCCCGGGCTTCAGCTGACTCCAACGGTACAGGCTGATGTCTCCATGACCAGCAGGACACACAAGGCCAGGTAGGGACATGCAATCATACAGCAGCTAATTCTGCCTTGATACCAGCAGCAGGAGCAGAGGTGAACACTGACCTTCTGGCACAAAGTAAGCCAGTCACATTTTTTGGAGCAAGCTTAAACAAGTAAAGTCACCAGCACCGTGAGTAAACCAGGAAACACAGACAGTATCATATGGTTACAGCATTTTTGGTCTCATATTAAGAGTGCTATTAATAGATTTACTGTCTCATGAATGCATAGGCCACGTACTATGAACCAAACCCTTGACTGCCCCAGTTGGAGAAAAAAATATAGTTAAGCATGTTTATTATGCCATCTGTTTGTCACTATTGCAGTTATTTACAACTAGACTAAACATGTTTGATGGGAAATATTCTGTTGAAATTGATTTTTTCAGGCAGATGAATGAGAATCAAGAGATTTAATGCAGCTTTGAAGTTCTTCTCCACTGAAAGCAGGAAAAGGAAAGTGCTCCCAAGGAAATTAATAGGAAGTTATTCTAGATATATCTGCTTTGATTATCAATGCAGAAGACCAACATGAGATCTAGATGAGACTGGCTTTTTCTGCAGGGATTCCTGTACATGGAGATTTCCCCAGGACTCTCTGCTGTTTATTCAATAATTGCATGGCTATAAATTTCCTGTCTGTCTTCTGCAAAGAATCATATTGCTGCAGGCTTATAAGAAGAAACTCAAAACTACACAGCACCTGCCCCAGTTTTACCCATAAGTAGCTGTAGATGGTTTAGATAGTGACAAGTGAGTTCCCATCCTTTACTAACAAGATTTATAGGGAAAGGGCTGGGCCCAGTAAAAGGCTTCATTGTTAAGTTAAATGCATAAGTATTTAGCTTTCAGACATCCGGAGCTCCTGGTGTGGCAATCACAGCTATGTCTTAGTACAGCAGAAATAAAGTTTTCCAGCAGAAAGTTTGGGGAAAATGAAATATTGTGTGCCAGGTGAGACCTTTACAACTACCTTTTAGAAACTGGGCAACAGGGTTGTACACAAGTAAGTCTGATACTCGATTGTGGGCTACACGCAGTTACCTTCTACTTCTTGGAAGCTTAAAGCTCAGGACCTTCTCATGAGAGTAATTTCTATCATGTTAATTCAGCAGACTGAGCATGGCTGCGACCTTGCCTATCCAGCAAGACAGTTACCTTTGCATATGAAAGTTGAAAACTAGCTTCAAAAAGCTGATAGAAAGGAAATTATTGAGAGAATAAAAGTCCTAAAGGTCCCATACCCCAGTATGTTCTAAGCTGTAGGGCATCAAAGATGATTGAATGAGAGTACCATGAACAGCAGTATCTGGTTTGTTTGTTCCTGTATTTTTGCTATCTAGCAGTACTGTCATTATTGCAAATACATCACAGAGATCTCATGCCAACAGCTCAAGATTCAGAGGCTGGCCACCCCTCTATTTACATTAAGAAGTCAACAGGAGGTGTTATTGTTACCAGGGCTAACACAGCTGTCCTGAGTGATGGAACAGACTTCTGTCTGTGTGTGTTAAATGCACTTTGAGAAGTAAGCTTTTCAAAGGAAACTGGCTGCAATTTGAGTGTGAATGGACTGCATATGAGAATCTTTATACTCCATGATCAAGTATAGGGGTTTTTAGATAGTTCAGGATGCCTAGAACATTCTCCAAGTACCTTAAGTCCTTCTTAGATCTAGCTTTGAAGATGTATGAGGCTTATGGTAGAAACCCCTTCAGTGCTTGGTATTTTATTTTGTGGTATTGATACTGTTTTGGGATCAACAAGAGCCTTGATCCCAATTATCCATTCCTGTGACCACATGAAGCCCTGGTGAACCTCCTTCGTATGTATTTCCATATCCTGCAATATGTTAGAATACTGGCACTTTAGAGCAACAGCACAACACTGATCCTTAGAGTAGCCGTTACTTAGTGTCATGTATTTTAATAGCAACCTTGTCCCTTTTCATGGCCTTTTTAAAGAATCTGTGCTGGACACATTCCAGTTCAGGTCTCCAAAAATACACTTTCCAAAACTACTGAAGAAACTCATGTAAGTCAGTCCAGTGAACTTAGTATCAAATATTGATGTGTTTTTCAAATCAGAAGAAAACAGCTTGATTAAAGAAAAACAAAACAAAACAGTAAACAAACAAACAAACCAACCCCAAACCAAACCAAAAAACCCCAACACAACAACATCAGAAGCAAACAAAATCAAGCAACATAGTGTATATTCTTCAGAAACCAGCTTGTTGTGTCAGGTCACACAGCAGTACAATCACATCTCATCTTCTGATAAAGTCACTGATTCATCGCCTTTAATGTCAGCTGTCTAAAGGCTACACATCCGGCCTCAGCTCATCATCTGGACTCCTACAGTAGTATCTGAGGAAAGACAGACTTCCCCTTCATCCTTCATATGCATCTGTTCTTGGAGAAGATGAATTGTCCTTTGTAGGTGTCTGACTCTTCATAAACTACACAGTACTGACATGACCAGCTTATACTCAATGCTTAGTCCTTAGATAGCTGGAACGAAGTAAGATGTATCTCACCTCCACACATAGGACATGATTTTCTACTTCTGTTACTGTTCTTTCAACATTTCGTAAGTCACATCAAGAATTTTTATTCTCTGAGTGCCCATTGAAAACACAGGGATAAATATTTGTCTTTCAGGAATCTTATTTGCTTCAGCTGGACAATCTTGATCCCAGCACATCAACCTAGGCTCAGAAAAGTCTGCCTCTTAATATGTGTGGCATCTTCGGGTTTGGTAGCTTCCAGAGTCCCTGCAAATTTACTAATTTTTGACACTGACAGCAAATGTTATTAACCTTAGACATAATGAAAAGCAGCAACAACAAATTCCCAATAAATCCACAGAAGAAAAGATTGTTTTAAACTGATAACAGACTTTGAGATAATCCCTTGAAAAGGGTCCTGCTGTATTCTGTCAGCTCTCATAGCTTTCTCTTCTCTCTGATAAAGGGGCTGTGGATATTCACGTATCCCATTGTCCAGGAACCTGCCATTCAAATATGCATGGCACTACACCCTCAGGGAGAGTCTCAAGCAACCCTCCTTCCTGAGCTAAAGGGGGACTTGAGAGTTTTTATAGCAAAAATTGCCTCGAGGGTCTGGAGAGCAGAAGAAAGAATTCAGAAACCTACACTTATTCTTCCATTAACATTTGGCCTTTTCTGCATGTCTGGTAAGCAAGGTAAATTTTAAAATCTATAATCTATTTCAAAAGTATGGATGAGATCCTCAGCAGGTATAAATGAATGCCATCTTTCTGTGAACCTCTATATTATTTCTTCAGTTTACTATTTTACTACTTTAATGGCCTACTATAGTTTAGGTTTTTCACTGATAAATATGAATTATTTTCTTTAAGTTACAGTCTGATGATCTGTATAAATTGGGGGGCTGTAGGTTTTTGTTGATTTTTTTTTTTTTTTCTGGCAGTGACAAGTGTTGGTTCTGATTGCCTTTTCTGCTTGATTTTTAGGTTTCAACAGCACTAAAAGGTGCTCTGCACTTTTAATGAACCAGCCACATATTTATTTTAGATGCTTAACTTCTGGCATCCAGCTTTGAATGCCTTGTTCCAGGATCAAAGAAACTGAATTTGACTAATCCAGCTTAGATCTCTTTTTTTTACTGGAGGTTTTATGCCATTCCACAGGTTGTGTGCACTACATATCAAAGCCATGGCACAGACGGCACAGATAAAAAAGGTGCTCTTAGAAAGAAAACTGAAGAAAATAAAACTTTAGCTGTTGGAGAGGCAGGGAGAGATGTGGGAGTCTGAGCTCTAAATTCAGGCCCGATCTGGTAGCTCCTGCTGTTCCTCCAACCCATCTCCCAGAGAGAACAGGCATTTCCTGGCTCCTCCTGATCTCACTCAGTGCTCCCAGCACAAGTATCACCATAGTTCTGTGAGGTCATAAATACGATGTCTTCCAGTTATGGGATCAGCTGTCCAGATTGTCTCCCTGTACCTCTGTCACTGCAGGTGTTGGAGCAGAGCCATCACTACAAAAGTAGGATCACTAGATGGACTAGATGTATAGATTATGAGAGTCCCACAAGGCCACTCCAGGCACAAGAAGCTGAAGGTGATAAATGGGAATGGCTCCAGGAGAAACAGAAAATATGAAATGAGCATGGAGTTAACTGCTGATGGCTGCTGCCTCTGAGGAAAGTTAGTTCCAGTAAGATCAGAGTGCTGGGGAAAAAGGGGGGGAAGAAAAGGGTGTACTGAGCAAAGTAACACATAAGAAAGTGAGAGATGGTTCTGGAGAGACTTCAGCAGAGAGAAGGAAGAGGAACAGAGAGATTCTTGCCTGACAGCAAACAGTATTTCAGTCAAAATTCACCCCTTGTTTGACACTAGAAATTTCAACAGAAAAAACACCAGCTAGTTTTCATTATTTCCATTCCTCATATCATTCTTTCTTTAAGCATCAGCCTTTTCATACAGCAGGATAAAAGCTCTGCTCACTAGAAGCCAGTAAGGTAGTGGCAAATTGTAGTTAAAACACTCAAGTAAACTGAAATGCAGAAAGCTTTGATCACAGTGTCTGTTAGTATTTTTTGCTAAGCATTCACCTTCTCTGCCCATGTAGTTCAAACCTAAAGATACCGTTCTGTGTTTGAGACAATTAAAACCTTGCTGGAAGGCACCAACAAATCTCTGCATTAATATGGTTATCTGATTTTTTTCTCTGAGACTGCCTCTGTCAGCTCAAAGGACAGGTAGAGCCAGATCACAACAAGCTACACCCATCTCTATAGACACACTATCACTTCACATAAACTTCTTACCTTTACTATTTCATCTGTGCTACAATAAAATCTAGTACTAAGTAAATGTTTTCTTATGGAGGGATCCTTTGCAGCTAGAGGCTCTAGGGTGAATCTTGATACAAGTTCCCACTTTAACGAGCATCTTCAGAATGTCTCACCCTTTCTGGTGGATATAAGCCCCCATTTCACTCAGTGGAAAATAAATACAACCTCTCCTTCAGTCAGCTGCCTATTGTCTCAACACATGAAGGACCAAAACAACTCTGAGAGCTCCAAATCTCTCTCAAATTACACTGAGTTTAAGAGATGGAGTCAAAAGGTATTGTGGAGAAGTAATGAGACAAAATTTACAGACACATGTGTTTCCATAAACACACTTTTCCTAAAAGACTAAGCTAAAGTTTACTAGCTGAAGCTTTCTTCTTTCTATTCCAGGGATCTTCTTTGTAGTCAAGAGAATAACTTTCTGACCTTGGGCCACCTCCCTAACTTACAACTCTCCCCTTCAATTTCATGAACAGACCAAAATAAAGCCATAATTATGCTACTTGTATTTCTCCATTCTACAATTTTAGTCTGTCCCCAAAAGAAAATCTGCAGATGTTTGAGAAAGATGCACTGTGTTCATGGAAAAAAAAAAAAATAGATTTCCAAAAGGTGAAAAGTAAAAGGGGAGAGAATTCACCTTTCTAAAGTGAACATTTTCACCTACAAAATGGTATGTTATGCTACACATCCTTGTATTTCCAAGGTTGCATAGTTTTTGTATTCTATTAGATTTATTTGTATAATCAATGTTTTGGTTACAGTGTTGTGCTGGAAGCTGTGTAAACACAAATAAGAAAACAGTGCTCTTACTGTCTTAGCACACAAATACTTACAAAATTAATTTCCCTGCACATCCTAGAGAATCCAGGCACATAATCCATGTATTAGTTTCCATGTGGCTAGCTAAATAATAGTATCTCCCAACACTATGTTCAAAACAGGAGAGCAAAAGGCCAATCATAAAATTTCTTTGTGTTTTCCAATAATGATGCCTCAGTTTTTGTAGTTGGATGACACTGGTAAAATCTACACAGAAGATCTTCCAAGAGCCAAGGGATGCATGCTAGACATATTTTCAAGAAAACCTGTTCCTCTGCAGCCCACAGCATGGCATTGTATACACCAGAGTGAATGCCAGGACAGTAATGATTCTTTCTCATCTTACCTAAGTGTCTCTGCTGCTCAGCAGGGCTTAGGTCAGGAAAACTAAGCTAACACAGATCCTCTGTATCCACTTCTGGACCCAGATCTGGGGACTTTGGCATCATTCTGTTTCAGGAATGAACAAATCCTATCCATCCAAACTAAGCAAAATGGCCTTAAAGGGGGGAAACAGATGTTGATTTTGTAGTACATGAGTGCTGGACTCCTCACAGGCAAGACTAAATTGTTTCAAGTGAACCCGAACAGGTTTTGCATGGTCTGAGCTGGTGGAGACTGCCACTTTCTGACAGACAGGGTGGGGAGCATTGCTAAGATGTCTTCTGTACATTAGCATGAAATTAAGATAAACACAATTCTTTGAAACAAACTGGCATTTTGGGGGCCCTCATAAATTATTCATTATCCATCTAAAAGCTTCACACATTTAGCTCAGAGGGTTAGTAAATAAGTTGTTAAATTGATCATGGCACACCATAGTGACAAATGTTATATGCCAGTACTTTACAGATTAGAAATGCCACTGAAATTTCAGCTGTGAGGAGAAGCAGTTCCCTCCCAACAGTATAAATGACTTTTATACCCTGGAGAAGAAAGGAGTTGTTGTCCTGCTATTATAGAATTGCCACAGGAGGAGGGGGAGAAAGTATGATGTAGAAAAATAAGGTTAAGGGACATAGAACTGGCCAAGGGGAATGCTAACATCCATTTTATTGTGATTTGCCATGAAAGCCTTCTGTCTTATGTCATTTCTCCCTTTCTCTAAGGAGTAACCCCTCCATTTCATTGCTTTTACAGAAATTCTGTTCCCTCAGGATTGTTCTTGTCAATCACTGGCAGGTTATCTATGAGGTAGCCAGAAATAGAGAAATTAAGAAGTTTGCTTAGTAATAATAATTTATAACTTACAATTATGTTCATAATAGTGATAAAGTGTTTGTGGCCATTTCCATTTTGTATTTCTTTCTATGTGCCAGAAAATGGAAATATAAAACGTCCTTGCTTAAGATAATGATGTTTCTATTTTTGTCCAATTAGTGCCAGTGGTGGTTTCTTTTTGGTTTCTATGAGAACAAATGCATAAAACTCTCTGCTTTTTAAAATGTCTCTAAATGTTTCTTACTGCATTTAACCTATGAAAAAATAGGAGAACTCCAATTTAGAATAATTATTTCTTCTCCTGTCACTCAAGAGTCATGTATTTCCAGTGTTTTGTCTAGCTTGAAAAAACAAATACATTTCTAGTCTCAAACCAGTTTCCAGCAGAAGCCCAAAATAAGCAATGTATGTAGATGGCAGAACACTGAAGTGATTGTAGACCCAGCAGATGGGAAAACACCTAAACGACAGAGGTGAAGGAAATGCCTAAGATAGTCTCCTATTTCAGTTTCCAGAGGATTTTCCAAGCTTCCCCACAGCGTTAGTCAGCACCCCATCATTTCCCTCCTACATATGGCAACAGTGAGTGAGTTAACTGAAAAATGTGTTTTCTTCACTAGTTACTAAAAGGAAACTCCACTGGACCATCACAGCGACACGAAATGTCAAACGCCTTCACACCTACGTGGTCCATCCAGCCTTCTAGGAGCTTAAGCAGTGTGCACACATCATACAAGTGAGAGGTTTGTTTTAGCAAATATGTGGAATGACAAACAACTCGGTCTTTGGGGAGTTTCCCCACTGCTTTTCATCTTCGTGGAAACAAAGCCTTCCCAAAGTAAGGGTTGCTATTCCTTTCACTGAGGGATTTCACTATTTGGAGCCACAAGCTGTTAAGAAGGATGCCAGTCTTCATGTGTTTGTTAGGTTTGACCTGGTTACATTTTAATTACTGTGGTCAGTTTTGGCACTGCTGGCAGAACTATGGCATATTATTATTAATTATTTTCTTTCATTTATTTTAAAGGCAGCAGCTGTTATGATGAAGTAGAGTTCACAGCAATTGCTGCAGTCATGTTGACTTACCCCTCAGTGCAGTTCCATTAAGAGTAATTTTCAGTTTCTTAGAAGAGTTAAAACAAGAGGACAGCCACATTACTGGGGACAAGAGCACTGCTCTGCCCTCTTGTGTGTGTGACAGACTCACTGCCAGAAGGCTGGAAGGCATTTTGGACTTCATTTTCTCACCTGTAAAAAAGCTGTTATTTGGCTCCCTTCCACCAGACGTGGTGCAGGCTGAAGTTTCCCAGACTTGGAAAGCAATGAGGAAAGGGTCTGCATCCAGCAGAGATCTTCCCTAAACCACAGAGCTGCAACCCACTCTATCTTTGAAAAGGTTTGACCAATGCAGGCTTACTTCACATTAAACACATCTGCAGTATGGCAGTCTGGTGGGCTCATTTTTTACTCTTCTGCTGCTATTAATGGCACAAAGCACATGCTCTGTACAGAGCAAGGACCAGAGCACCTGACATTATACATGAGAAAAGTAAATATCTGCCTCAAATCTAGTCCTGAGCTCTAGGCACAGAGAGGAGGCACAGGAATAAGAGCAAAGACAAATGGAAGAAAGAATCCATTAATGCAAGAACAAGGGCTACATCTTGGATTTATTCACAATGAGCAAGAATCCCAAAATCTCAACTTCTAAAAGTCATGTCCAGTAGTTTTGTACCTTTCTTGTTGCATTTTCCTTCAGCTTCCAATTATTTTTTTACTGTCTTTTTGCTTATTAATTTACTTTTTCTTTGGTTCACAGGCAAACTTTTCCTAAAAAAGGAGACAGCAAAATCTTTATAGTAATTTGTGCCTTTTTGTTGGATGGAGACTAATTCTCTCATTTTCCAAATTTCGAAAGACTTTATATGCTGCTTACAATCACTTGTAGTGACTGCTAGCATGCAAGGCCAACTCGTGACAGTGTACATCAGTTTCATAGGGGTCAAACCTGAAATTCTTTCAATTTGTTTTGAGTATATACAATGAATGAAGAGCTAATTATATCTGAAAAGTTTCTATAGAAAATTTTACATAACAAGGCCCGTGTCATACTCTGTTCACATAGACAACACCTCTCCCACTTATGAGCTACATAGTGTTATAATCTACATGCAACCTTCACACAGTACTTCTGAAGATATAAAACATATGTACCTTTAAATGTTACACTGTACTGTACTGAGGAGCAGGCTATATATGTTTTACCAATTAGTGATGCTTTAGTCAGCTGTGCTTAGTTAACATGTCATTAAATGGCCAACAACAACCACATAAGTGTAGATTGTTGGGCTTTGATTATACTTCTCTTTTGTCGAGTAAAGTTTTGTCAGACCTTTGATGTATCCCTAACTTTCTGATGGTTTCCATATTTACACCAACAGGCACAGCAATTCTCAAAATGCTACTCAGTTCCATGAGGGCACCACATCTTGCCTCTGAGGTCACCTGCAACACTCTCTAATCATAGAATCATGGAATAGTTGGGGTTGGAAGGGACCTTTGAAGATCATCCAGTTCCAACCCCCCTGCATGGGCAGGGACACCTCCCACTAGACAAGGTTGCCCAAAGCCCCATCTAACTTGGCCATGAACACTTCCAGGGATGGGACATCCACAACTCATCTGGTAAACCTGTTTCAGTAGATTTTTCCTTTCTCCATCTAGTGACTCTCAACTGAAACTACAGGATGTGTATTGAATGTAACATGGACATGTACTAGGAAATGTTTTTCAAGAGATAATACTCATGCCTTTGTAACCTTATCAAATATAAAAGAGGTTCTCCCTAATTTAGGGAAATGGTATAGAAGAACATAAAGAAGTCCAAATTTATTTTTCTCTGGCAGCTAGAGTATTTTAGAGAAAAAAAACACAACAAAAACAAAAACAAAAAAAAACCCAGCTCCTTGCAAAAGAATAGGATTCAAAAAGCTAGTATTTGACAGGCATTTAGTATGATTCTGTTCAACCTAGAATCATACTAAGTGATTTTTCAGCCACATCAATCAAAATACATCCCTTTTATGTCTTCCCATCTTTTATCAGCAGCAAAGTTTAGATTTTCATGGGATGAAGACTTTCTTCCTTTTTCTTCTGCACCAACACTATTAAAAAAAACAGTCCTGCAGAACCAAATCTTCCAGGAAATCAGAGATGTAACCTACAAGTATCAACACTACATTCCTTACCTGAAATCCAGCCCAAAATGGGTGGATCTCTAGGATAAAACTTCAAACTAGTTGTCATATGCCAAGAAGCCCCAAGAAGCATTAGTGCATTCCCAGACCTTATCTTCTGGTTTAGGAAAACAGTTGTGGCTTAGTGAAAGGAAGCAGTTTGTGTGTCTTGGGACTGCTCCTGTAAGCAAACCAAAAGCACAATATTTAGAGACAATATGCAACTTGCTTCGAATTCACACTCCTGATGGGAATTAAAACCCTAAGGAAGATGTACTCAGAGGGGGCATGAGGCCATGCAGAAGAGTTTCTGTGACAAAACTTGTACAAGTTTGTCGCTGATGTAAAAAGTACAGAACTGTTAGTTGTTGTGTAGTGTTTTAAAATAAAATATCAGCAATTTTGGCCTGCCTTAATCTGTTGCTCCATAAATTGTGGTCACTGAAGAGCTTCTTTTGTGAGCAGCCCCTCTGCCTGTGTGCTCACTGCTCCACCACAGGATGGCAAGGCTTCGGTAAGCCTCAGCAATGTGGTCCCCATCCATGACTCAGAACCCAGAGGCAAAAATACTCCAGCTACTTACGTGGTAAACCAAAATGTTTCCAGGCTGGGAGATAAGAGGTAGGATTCACCCTGAAGGCTGCTGGGAGCTGAGGGAAGGAGGTTAGCTTTGACTTCCATTCCCTGTAACTCCAAGCACTTTCTGTGTCAGGCAGAGCAAGCAGAGTGGCACCAATCACTCTCCCTCTGCCTTTTTGTCCATCTACACAATTTTTTTTTTATTGTAAAGGTGTCCATGTAAATTCCAGTTCTTTGTACATATTTCTACATGAGATCCCAACATAGCAGCAATTCCATATGCCTGCTTTCGCTTTCGACTCTTAGATTGACACAGCTGAATCCTGCATGATTGAAAAGTTAAGCTTTTACTGGAAACACTGTCATAGTCTTAACCATAGCAGCATGAATGATGCTTCTATAGCACAGAGGTAATTTTTATAAGGTAAATAAATTCCAGTTACTGATGCATGATTCACAGGGTGCCTTACACAAGGGATATAATAACTTTGGTGAAATTTTGGCATCTTCTGTTTGAAATGAAAACCTATTTTTACTGTAAATGAAGAAAAGTATATATTTATTCTCTTTGTGCATCTCTTTCCACATTACTCATATTCTTGATGGGGGATGACAGTAATAAGATGTTTTGTTAATGTTACAGCTATACGATAACTGGTTTCCAAAGAACACTCAGCCAGTGACTCACATATCATCTCAGCAGGTGCACTAAAAAACACATATTTTCCCCACTGTTTTAGAGGCCGTTGTATTAAAATAGTGAAATGAGCTGGAACAACAGAACTTAACTTACTTATACTGCCTTGCATTTCAGCTGCAGTCCTGTGCTGGAATATTAATGTCACACAGTAATGTGAATTTCTGGAATAAAATATTTTCATTATCGTTATGGTACACACTGGGTTGGTTTTCATTACAATGTTAAGAGAAAATACAAATTAAATATTTTTCTGAAAGTTTCTGTATAGAAAAAACTTACAAAGTCCTTCAGTTTAGTAACATTAAAAATTCAGTTTCCAAGTACTAAGTTGCCAAGTAGTTTGAATACAAAAGCAAATATATAAATAAATATTGCCTGAGGATGTTTATTAATCCAGTTTAATAAGAGCTATAGACAAACTCTGATATCATCTGACAGCTTGCTCATAAATTGTTTGCAAGTATACAACTTGTCCCATGAAATTGCTAGATGACTTATCTACTCTTTCTTATGGGAAACATGGAGCACATGGAAAACAATGTACTTTAAATGAAGGCCAGATTGAACCATGTGTGTGTAAATGAGGGCAGCTCAAAATATTCTAGTTTCATAACTGTGTGCCTTTGTCTACACTGTGTATTTGGCATAAAAATGGGCTGGGACTTTTGCCTTAACTCTTTTCCACCTCACACTTTTAAAGACTTCTGCCTGGGCTGTATTTAACACTGGTTAAGGTTTGGAAAGTTCTGGTGGCTCCAGAATCAAAGGTGTGCTGATACATTTTAACATGGGCGATACAGCCATCATAGCTGTTTAGGAAGCTGTTTTTGACTGCCTTACAGATGCCAGCTCCTGCTTTCCTCCTCAAGGAGTATCTAGGTGGTAGGTGTGTTCAAGCTTGTTCTTGCTCTCTTGTTTTGGAAGACTGCCACAACCTGAAGGGGGCCTGGAAGAAAGCTGGGGAGGGACCTTTTATAAGGACATGTAGCAACAGGACAAGGGGTAATGGTTTTACATTGGAAGAGGGTAGATTTAGGTTAGACATTAGGAAGAAATTCTTCACTGTGAGGGTGCTGAGACACTGAAACAGGTTGCCCAGGGAGGTTGTGGATGCCTCATCCCTGGAAGTGTTCAAGGCCAGGCCAGATGGGGCTCTGAGCAACCCAGTCTAGTGTGAAGTGTCCCTGCCCATGCAAGGGGTTTGGAACTAGATGATCTTTAAAGTCCCTTCCAACCCAAACCATTCTATGGTCATATGACTTAAGGACCAGCAAGCAGAAAGGACAAGGAATTGGCCCTCATAAGATCATAGTCCAGCCTCAGGGAGACAGTCATAGAATCATAGAATCATAGAATCCTAGGATTGGAAGGGACCTCAAAAGATCATCTAGCCCAACCCCCCTGCCAGAGCAGGATCACCCAGAGCACATCACACAGGAATGTGTCCAGGCGGGTTTTGAATGTCTCCAGTGAAGAAGACTCCACAAACTCTCTGGGCAGCCTGTTCCAGTGCTCTGTCACTCTCACAGTAAAAATTTTTTTTCTGATATTCACCTTAAACCTCCTATGCTCCAATTTGTATCCATTACTCCTTGTCCTATCACTGGTCATCACTGAAAAAAGCTTAACTCCATCTTCTTGACACTCACCCTTACGTACTTGTAGACATTGATGAGGTCACCCCTCAGTCTCCTCTTCTCCAGACTAAAGAGACCCAGCTCCCTCAGCCTTTCCTCATAAGGGAGATGTTCCACTCCCTTAATCATCTTTGTGGCTCTGCGCTGGACTCTCTCAAGCACTTCCCTGTCCTTCCTGAACTGAGGGGCCCAGAACTGGACACAATACTCCTGATGTGGCCTCACCAGGGCAGAATAGAGGAGGAGGAGAACCTCTCTTGACCTACTAACCACATCCTTTCTAATGCACCCCAGGATGCCATTGGCCTTCTTGGCCACAAGGGCACATTGCTGGCTCATGGTCATCCTCCTGTCCACCAGGACCCCCAGGTCCCTTTCACCTACACTGCTCTCCAGCAGATCAGCCCCCAACCTGTACTGGTACATGGCATTTTTTTTCCCCAAATGCAAAACTCTACACTTGCCCTTGTTGAACTTCATCAGGTTTTTCCCCGCCCAAGTCTCCAGCCTGTCTAGGTCTCTCTGAATGGCAGCACAGCCTTCTGGTGTGTCAGCCACTCCTCCCAGTTTAGTGTCATCAGCAAACTTGCTGAGGGTACATTCTGTACCCTCATCCAGGTCGTCGATGAAGATGTTGAACAACACCGGTCCCAGTACTGACCCCTGAGGGACTCCACTAGTCACAGGCCTCCAACTAGATTCTGCCCGATTGACTACAACTCTCTGACTTCTTCCTTTCAACCAGTTCTTGATCCACCTCATAGCCTGATCATCAAACCCATACTTGATCAACTTATCTACAAGGATGCTGTGGGAGAAGGTGTCAAATGCTTTACTGAAATTGAGATAGACCACAGCTACCGCTCTACCATCATCTGTCCACCTAGTGATTTCCTCATAGAAGGTTATAAGGTTAGTCAAACATGACTTACCCTTGGTAAAACCATGTTGACTGCTCTTGATGACCCCCTCATCCTTGATGTGTCTAGAAATAGTGCCAAGGACAAGTTGTTCCATCACCTTTCCAGGGATGGAGGTGAGGCTGACTGGTCTATAGTTACCTGGGTCCACCTTCTTGCCCTTCTTGTAGACTGGAGTGACATTTGCTATCCTCCGGTCCTCAGGCACCTCTCCTGTTACCCATGACTTACTGAAGATGATGGAGAGTGGCCTAGCAATGACCTCCGCCAGCTCCCTCAGCACCCTTGGATGCATTTCATCCGGACCCATTGATTTATGGATGTCCAGACTACTCAACTGATCCCTAACCCAATCCTCATCTACCTTAGCAAACTCCTCCTTTATCTTGACTTCTTCTGGGGCTATATGAATCTGAGGCTCATGGGGAAAGCCTGCAGGAGTAAAGACAGAGGCAAAGAAGGCATTCAGCACTTCTGCCTTCTTTAAATCCTCTGTCACCAGGGCACCCACCTCATTCAGCAGTGGGCCTATATTGCCTCTGGTATTAGTTTTGTTGGCTATGTATTTGAAAAAGCCCTTTCTATTGTCCTTAACCCGACTTGCAAGGTTAAGTTCCAAGGAGGCCTTAGCTTTCCTAGTTGCCTCCCTACATTCTCTGACAACATTCCTATATTCCTCTCAAGTGGCCAGCCCCTCCTTCCATGATTCATAGATTTTCCTTTTCCACTTGACTTTGCCCAGCAGTTCCTTTTTTAACCACGCTGGTCTCCTAGCTCCCTTACTAGATTTTCTACCCACTGGGACACACTGATCCTGTGCTTGCAAGAAGTGGTCCTTGAATGTTGACCAGCTATCTTGAGCCCCTTTACCTTCTAACACCCTGTCCCATGGGACTTCCCTTAACAAGTGATTGAAGAGGCCGAAGTTTGCTCTGTGGAAGTCCAGGGTTCTGGTCCTGCTGGGTATTCTGCTCCTCCCACACAAGATCCTGAACTCCACCATCTCGTGGTCACTGCAGCCAAGGCTGCCATTGACCACCACTGCTTCAACAAGGCCCTCCTTGTTGGTGAGCACAAGATCCAGCAGCGCTCCTCTTCTAGTCGGCTTGTCCACCATTTGCATTAAGAAGTTGTCATCAATGCAATGCATCAATGTCATCAATGCTGGAGAGTCCCCAGAACTGCTAATGAGCAAGAAAACATCTGGGAGAGATTGTCATAAATGCTTTGTTATTGCCAGCAGACTCTTGAAAAAGATATAAAAATTTACCTTTCCTGATTGGACCACTGAGCAAGAAGCTGGCTGTGATGTGAATGACTGTGTACAGTAGCTACGTCACATGTGCAGCAAGTGCAGCATGCTGGAGGGACATAAGACCTATTGCATAGGCCATAGAGCCATAGAAGGTGTGGGGATGGAAGGGACCTTTGAAGGTCATCTAGTCCAGCCCATCCTGCAGACCTTTTTAACTGGGTCAGGTTGCTCAGAGTCCAGTCAAGCCTGATATTGAATGTCTCCAGGGATGGTGCCTCAGCCACCTCTCTGGGCAACCTGTTCCGGTGATCCACCACTCTCACAGTAATTAACTTCTTCCTAATAGCCAATCTAAATCTACCCAGCCAGAATTTAAGGCCATTGCTGCTCATTCTATCACTACACACCATTGTAAAAAATCCCTTCCCAGCTTCCCAGCTTTCCCTTGGGGTACAAGATCTCCCCAAAGCCTCCTCCTCTCCAGGCTGAACAACCCCAGCTCTCTCAGCCTATCTTTGCAGGAGAGGTGTTTCAGCTCTCTGATCATTTTTTGCTGCCCTCTATATATCTTGTACATAGATACAAGTCTACATCCCTTGCAAAGGAGGGATCACAGCATACAACCCTTCCCTGCCACTGGAATATATCATGTGGCCTGTCCACAAAGGCTGAGCACCTTTGGGCTGGAGTTAGCCAAGGCCTTCTAAAAACTTGAAGGGTGAAAGTTGGATCATTAGTTAATTATTTTAAAAAAAACTTTAAGACTCTGTTTAAATCAAGTAACCTAACCAAGATATCAACAGAAGTCCCCTTCTTATCACACAAGATTTACTCTTTCAGAACAGTGTCCCAGACTTTCCAGGTAAGATGCAGGGTGTCATTGCTGAGTCATTTGTTCAAGATGTGCTAGCAAACAAACAGGTATTGCTGTGAATCCTCTGAGACTAAGCAGAAAACTGAACCCAGATGTCTCATTAGAGGTGAGAACTCAACCCCGTATTTTACAAGAAAAGCAGTCTCCCTTAACACACAAGTGAAAATAAAGCTGCAGACCTCTACAAAAGTTTTCAGGTAAAATGAGAGCTGCAGTTCCAAGTTAAGAATTTTGGAATCAGAATTTTGAATTTCAGTGCTTACATCTACTTCTCTCCTATTTAGATGTTCAAGCTGTATCTGATCTAGTGTTTAGGTTAGTTTTACAGCTAAGTCACTGCAACTCAGCAGGAGCATGCAGAAATTAAGTTGGCCTAAGATGCTTATTTTAGAAGATTATTTGATAAACTCAAACTGCATTTGAACATTTTTCTGCTCTACTAGGTTGCATCTGGAATCTCTGTTTCAAGAAACAGCTTTGTCTTTTTGATCTGATCATGTGCTTTTGTTTTTTTGAAAGAAAGATTTGATGACAATTTACACTTATTAACACAGTACTAGTTTCCTCAAGCCCAAACAACTCCTGAAAGGGGTGATACACATTTTAACAGTGTCCTTCTAAAGAGCTGATGTATGTACAAAGATGACTGACTGCATTTGCTTTGTTCTGGCCATCTTGTCCACAGTACTGCTTATGTAGCTGTTATCTCCTAACTTTTTCTGGAAAAAGTATGTTTTCTGACACAGGGACAACCTTTAACATGTTTGCACAGCACATGCATCACACCTCATAATAAACTCTGCCTGTCTTTGTTGAAGACCAAGAGGATCATCTTGAATTCCACGTTGTGTTAGCAGAATATTCACCTAGTTCCAAAGACTTTTGCACCTCCAGAGCAGATACAGCCGGTGATTTTTATCTACACCTCAGGTATAACTGTGTCCCTGAGCCAATGTACACAAAAAATACATAAAAATTAATGTGTACTTGATCCTGCTGTTGGCAGCAATACGGCAGCTCCTCTTGGCTCTTGTTTGGAAATTTTAAGCTAGGCATCAATGTATGCTCCAATGTAAGCTTCCCAGAGCTGCTGTAAGAATTTTGTTAACCACAAACTGGTCTTTGGTTCACTGTTCATAGTTCCTTCTGGTCTTGCAACTACCCATACAGGCAAGACCACTCATTGGATTTCTCCATAACAGTACTGGCAGGATCGTGCTATTGCTTTGTGAACTCCTAAAGGCATGGACTGTGTATTGTTCTGTGGACCCTGGACCCACAACAGACTCTGTGCCAATGAACCTGTATATGCACCCCACAGCTTTTCCATAGGACCATTTAACTCTATGATTTTCTTGTCTGATGCTGTGACAGTTTTTAGAAGAAAACTCATATTTGGGATAGGTTTCAGCTGCCTTAGTCTGTGCGTCTTTCACTAAATGAGGTGTTAGAAGGCATCCGAGAGAGGAGCAGGGAGACATGACCCCCTAAGTGGGTCAGCAGGAGA
This sequence comes from Apus apus, assembly GCF_020740795.1. Classification (NCBI taxonomy): domain Eukaryota; kingdom Metazoa; phylum Chordata; class Aves; order Apodiformes; family Apodidae; genus Apus; species Apus apus. The sequence goes on from NC_067282.1 coordinate 197,696,532, forward strand.
CCAGCCAGGACATCCTGGAACATCTCAGATGACACTAGTTTCCCCTGAGTATACAACTGAATCAAGCCAAGACTCCAATGATGTAGTGCTGCTGAGAGAGCTCATCAGCTGACCAAAAAAGTGCACCTTTTAGAGAGAGCTGCATAGCTCCTTAGACAATGTGTACTACATCACTAGTGTTGAGAGGAGAAGGTGCAACACCTACCTGCAGACACCTACACTGAGTATTTGATGTCTGAGATAAACCTGTTTCCTGAAGCTTCTTCACTTCTTAATCTGTAGATGCATTAGACAAACATGACACATCCTAGAAGAATGAAGTTAATGATGCAGTATAACACTGATAATGAATCCTCTTCATAATTATCAAGTGTACAGCATCACTTTTAAAGACAAAGTATTATATGTGATCTTGGGTTTATATTGTGCTTTTGAATGACTCTCAACTCTAATGTTTAGAGTATTTTATATTTTTCCTACCAGGTCAAGTAAGGTCCTGCCATTTCGTTCTGGTTTTGAGGCATACTCAGATGTCCTCTAGTAGATCTAGCAAACACACTGAAGGAGACACATCCTAGAGCTGTCTGTGGCTGTCCATCATCTCTGTAACTGAGATGCAGTAAAAGATCAGGTAGGAGCAAAATGGGCTGAGTGGCTTTGAGAGTTGTAATAAGCTGGGTAAGGGATGTCTGTGTGGCATTTACTGATGTGGGAAGGATACCCAGCTTGATGAAAGAGATTGTAAAAAACACCAGGAGGCAGTGGTATCTTAAACTACTGTTGCAACATACAAAAAAGCAAGGCTGATTATAGTCCACAATTCTGACCAGATCAGGGCATGAACCAGCTTTTTCACAGTAAGTGTGTGCAATAGATAACATGAAGACATACTGGCCTCTTACTGGGAATCCTAGAACCTCCTACCAATGCAATGCACACAGTTTGGAGTGATTAAACGACTAGGCCATTTAGACTGATGTTCCATAAAAGTCTTCCTATGCAGACTTCAGTACCTGCCACGTCCTTCTCTTTAGTGAGATTGTTTGCTTCTGTCCATGCTTTGGGTCTTCATTTTATCAGGCACCTGTTTAAGTGGATGGATTGTGAATGGGAGATAGGAACATACCCAGCAGGTATATATTTATTATTTATTTGGTTGGGTTTTTTTCGTTTTTCAGAGATGGAAGGTAAAAGGATGACAAAGGTCTGGGAGCAAATCGTGGGCTGGGGAGGAGAAAAAAGGGAAGAAGGAAATTTGCTTCAACACACATGCAACTACCAGTGCTGTGCACACAGGCTGTTCTCCCCAAAGCTGGAAGCTACCTCAGCCAGTGTCCCTGCACTTCTGTGGCTCATCTTGTGATTTTAACTCTGAGGTTTCATATCTCTCTGCACTTGCCAACAAGAGGAAGGCTGTAAACAGGCTGGAAAAGCCCTGAACACTACAGGATTTATAATCTAGAATAGCTCTGGTATGTTTGTGTTCAGAGATTAATTTTACAAAGCAAACTAGGGCATGCTTTGTGTGCTTGTGCTTACTACTCCCTTGGCACATGTTTTTCTCCACAGTAAGAGCCTGAAGTAAATTTATGCAGCTATATTACTACCAGTAATTTCTGCCCTCCTCATGTGTGTCACACAGAGGGTTTGTGCTGACCAGAGAAGTCTGCTCGTGTGGTTTCAGTTGCATCCCCTTGTTTTAGATTTTTGCTGAGACTCAGCATTAGGGGAGGTGTGAGCCCGTGCCGTGGGATGCGCCAGCCCATGAGCTGCTGCTGGATGCCACTCCTGACTCAGCAGCCTGGCTCGGCCAACCCAGGGCTTTGCGGTCACCTACCCTGTCCCGGTGACTCAGGCAAAGATGAAAATTCATTCTCTGCCTGAACTCCGGTGTTTACAGCCTGCCAAGCTCCAGCCAGGAGCACACAGTAAATTTCAGAGAGCAGACCATAAACAAAAAATGCAGTTCAGTATCGGTTCAAGCAGGCCTCCTAAAGTGCTGTGCTTCAGAGTACGGGAGTATGTGGTGAGTAATAAAAACAGCTTGTGCTGATCATATTATCCACCTCAGCTATAAATCTTTTTTTCCTATAGTAGCCAACACCATAACCTTAAAGTACTGCACAGTAAACTGGATTTGCAGGGCAATGCTTCCACTGGCTTTTGCCAACGATTCCAGTTTTCCATCTGCAGCCTCTAAACACAGAAGCAAACAATGTCTTTTCATTTGGGAAAGTCATGGTTGTTATATTTTTACCATAATTTGATTTTTTTTATTGTTACTTATATGAAAATATCATTTGTCAGTTATACTAAGGGTCTCACTATACTAGGAAATATCTATATACTAGAAATAAGAGTCCATTACATCAAGAGATCAAGGTAATAAAAAGCCTGTAAAAGTTCAGGAGCATTTATTATCTAAATATCATAACAGACAACCACTGAATGACAAGAAAAAAGGATAGTGAATCAACAAAGTAGCAGCATTAAAACAGTAAAACAACAGTCACAGTACTCTCACAGCCTAGATTCTGAGAAAATACTGTAGATAAATACTATAGAAAAAGTTTATTTGACCAGCAGGGTACCCATAACACTACTGAATTAGGTGGCTTTGAGGGAGTTGCCTGGCTGTGGCACCACAATTTGTTTGAAAGCAGGACAGCTCTCCTCTCCCTTCTTCTAAAAATTATTTATTCACTCTGTGTGTGGGTTTGGGGAACTAATTCAGTTTGCAAATCGGACTTTCTGCAGTCAAGAAAAAGCAATAAATTTGGAGATGCTGAAAGAAAATACTTTGTTTAGTGCTAGACACAAAAGGGCATTTCAGAAAGTTGAGGAAGGGGAAGAGATTTTCATCCCCTTGTAGTTGGATGCAATAGTCCAGTATTCAGGATGCTCACCTGAAGTGCAAGATATTGTATCTTAGATAAGAACAAAACCCAGATGTCTGGCTCCTCCACAGATACTTAATCATCAGTTTATAGGTATTGTCAGGCTCTGGGCCAGTGAGAAGGGAATTCTCTACAAAGAATTCAGCTGCTTCAGTTGGGACCTCTGTGAGATCTGAGGTCCATAATACTCTGCAGCCCACTGATTCATACTGCTGACTCTCAGGATACTGCCCTACAGCCAAGTTTTCACTTTAAAAATCGCAAAGCACCTACAAAAAAAGGACAACTTTTCTGTGACTTGGTCAAGCAGAACTACAGTGGATGGATGCCTTGAGGTCCCAGCAGGCCATCAGAATTTAAATTAGTTGCAGGTGGTAACAACAGACAGATCGCTTTAGCTACGGCCTGGTTCCCTCAAGTTTTTGGCTTGCTTCTCCAAGGCTTTGGAATCAGACACTTCCTTTCAGCTACCCGCTATTCTCTGAACTCCACCCTGCCCTGGATATCCCTGGTCATTCTCAAACACACAATGCTTCACTGAAGGCTGATCTTGTAGAGATCTTTTAAAAGAGAGGCAGGGTCAACATTTTTTCTGTCCTAAGAGATATCACAGAATCACAGAATTTTTTGGAGTTGGAAGGGACCTTAAAGATCATTGAATTCCAACTCCCCTGCATGGGCAGGGACACCTTCCACTAGAACAGGCTGCTCAGAGCCCCATCCAACCTGCCCTTGAACACCTCCAGGGATGGAGCCCCCACAACATCTCTGAGCAGCCTGTTCCAGTGTTTCACCACCCTTACACCAAATAATTTACACCTTATCTCTAACCTAAATCTTTCTTCTTTCAGCTTAAAACGATTATCCCTTGTCCTCTCACTGCAAGCCCCTGTAAAAAGACCCTCCCCAGCTTTCCAGTAGGGCCCCTTCATGTAGTCAAAGGCCACTATGAGGTCCTCCCAGAGCCTTCTCTTTTTCAAACTGAACAACCCCAACTCCCTCAGCCTGTCCTCGTAAGAGAGGTGCTCCAGCCCTCAGATAATTTTTGTGGCCCTTCTCTGGACACGTTCCAACAGGTTCACATCTTTCTTGTGCTGGGGGCACCAGAGCTGGATGCAGTATTCTAAGTGAGGTCTCACTAGGGCAGAGTAGAGGGGCAGAATCACCTCTCTTGATCTGCTGGCCACGCTTCTTTTGATACAGCCCAGGATGGAGTTGGCCTTTTGGGCTGCAACTGCACACTGGTGGCTCATGTCCAGCTTTTCATCCACTAGTACCCCCAGATCCTTTTCCACAGGGCTGCCCTCAAGTGTGGCCTCCCCCAGTCTGTATTCATATCTTGGGTTACCTTGGCCCAGGTGCAGGACCCTGCACTTGGCCTTGTTGAACCTCATAAGGTTCACCCGGGCCCAGTTCTCTAGTGTGTCCGGGTCCCTCTGGATGGCATCCTGTCCCTCTGGCACATCGACCGCACCACCCAGCTTGATGTCATCAGCAAACTTGCTGAGGGTGCTCTCAGTGCTACTGTCAATACTGTTAATGAAGATATTAAACAACATTGGGCTCAGCACTGGCCCCTAAGGGACACCACTTGTCACTGTTTTCCATCTGGACTTAAAGCTGTTGACCACTACCCTCTGGAGGTGACCATCTAGCCAGTTCCTTATCCACTGAACAGTCCACCCATCAAACCCATATCTCTCCAATTTAGTGAGAAGCATTTTGTGGGGGGCTGTGTCAAAGGCCTTGCAGAAGTCCAGATATAAGACATCCACTACTTTTCCCTAGTCAATTGATGTAGTCACTTTGTTGTAGAAAGCCACTCGGTTGGTGAGGCAGGATTTGCCCCTGCTAAAGCCGTGCTGGCTGGATATAGAAAGACATATTGAGACACTACCAAACTCTCCCACAAAGACCAACAGAGAGCCCCTCATTCACCACATCTAGTGCTCACCACGTACAAGACTGAAAACTGTGCTTATAATAAGGCTGCTGCCTTGTTTTTCTCCTAAATCATTTACTTTCCACTATAAACATGATGAGGTCACTGCCTGGTTTTGTGGCTCATGTCGGGTCCCCTTCCTTCCGTTCCTATCTTAGACTCCTTAGGGCTGTAGGCGCACATCTGGACCCTCAGCCTGACAGTGCCAACTCCTCTCTTTCATTTAGCCAGCCACATGTGGGCACGTATCCCTTGGTGGTTGTGGCCAGCACTCTCAGTGCTGTGGGTTCACTCTGTGATGCTTCTGCTCAGCTGAATCAAGGGCCTCTGACTGCTATACAGGCCTGGACAGATCTGGGCTGGAAAGTTAAATGAACCTTAGTAATGGCAAGTTATTCATGGATCACTCAGTTATGTTACAGTCAGATATTTCTGGGTTCCCACAGGCCTCCCTAGTGCACATACAATGCTGGCACTTTAAAATGTCACAGCCGACAGTCAGAAAGCAAGTCAGAAGGCATGCTGGACCTGTTCCCTATATTTTCAGTTGAGAGTGCCAATCACTGTGGTATCTAAGTACTGGCTGTCCTTTTGAACAGCCTATGTCACGTAAAGAGGGATCCGACTCACTTATATTCAGCTTTTTAAAAGGCGCCCAGTAACCCTAGTTCATCAGGCTCCCTCTGTAGATGAGGTGGAGAGAAAAACATCTCCAGAAGGTTAATTTTCACATCTATCTTTTTGCTCCATCTTGCAGTGGAAGTCAGGGAAGGAAGGAGGCTCTCAAGAGCTGCTGTTCATGATGAGTTTTGACTGGATAGCTTTGGGACTGCTGAATGAAAGTAGGAGAAAAACTCAGATTCAGAGTGCAAGGCATCTGTACTACAAACAGTTAAAGAGCCCTTTTCCTTTGATATATTGTTGTCTTGAGATCCGGTGTTGCAAGGAGCTGTGGAGGGAGAGATTTCTGGCAGTAGGTATTTAACAGATCAGCAAGAAAACATGTGAGATCTAATAGCTAGAAGCAAATCCTAGGCAAATTCAGACTAGAAATTCACACAGGCATGCGTTTTTAGCAATATGAGTAATTAACTATTGCAACAGCTCACTGAAAGATGTGGTACATTATGGAACAAGTGAAATCTTTAACATATGAGCAATGTCTAAAAGATATGTATGCTGTAGCTAATACAGAAATGGAAATTCAGGAGTGACTGGGGAGGTTCATTGCTCTAGAGAATCCAGATAATTACATTTGAAAATACAGTGGTCCTTTCTAAACTTACCTTCTAAAATTCCTTAAGTGTACAGTGTCCAATGATGCCAGAGCAGGAGTACACGGAGCTTCAAAGAATTAAGAATCCAAGCCTTCAGAAGTAGAGAGGTGTTTGGTGTGCCTTTTCTATCAAGTTGTACACTTATGGCATTGCATGCTTGGTTGTCTATCCTTCTTGAATGATTTTGCCTTGATTCTAACTGCAAGAAGACACACACTTGTAGCAGTGACAGAAAAGCTCAGTCAGGTCACAGGCAGAATGGAGCCAGTGAATTGTTTGCCCTTTTTCTCCCTTTGCTATGCTGTGGAATCAGAATATGTCACTTGAGGAGCATGGCTGTAGTGATAGCTGCAACACAAACCAGTGCTACACTCGATGGCCTTGAACTGTAGGCAGCTGGAAGATGGGATGCAAGCTGTTTAGTGGTGAATGAATAACAGATAAGCCCCTTATTCTGAGTAGTATCCTGCTAAAAATACAAATATTTACATGCACACAAAGCACAAGTTCCTTTCCAAACAGGAAATTATATACAAACTTCTCTTTAGCTGCAGTCTTACCTGCACTCACTTCCCAACAGCACAAAGGAAAAAACCCAAATACCAGACCGTGGGCTTTTGATTTTCGCTTGAAGCTCAGGACGTTATCCCCTATTCTACTACTTTTGCTAGCTCTCTATAGTTGCCAGTGCTTAAACACCCCCGAGCTGGTGTGTCCCAGTCTCCAGAGTCCCTGGAGTCCTTCTTGTCCCTGGTGATTCTCATGACATACTACTGAAAACCTGGAGATGCAATACTTCCAGTGACTCCTGTCCCCAGACTAATCCCCTGGCAGAGGCTTCCATGCCTGGAGCTTTGTCAGCTACTGGATAGACTGGATGGCCAGGAGTCAAGACATTGCATTTGGTGGAAGATGTTCACCAAATGTTGTGACCAGAAGACTTCAAATGTAGCTTTCTAAAGAAACAGAGTCATACCACAACATTTCCGAACAGCTCGGGTTACAACTGTGTAACACCAGCCAGTATTCAGAAGCCCTGCCAGGAAGCTCTCCACTATGCTACACTCCTTTATTAATAGCATTTTGCCAAGCTGCCCTCTGGGACAAAATTATTATATAGTGGCTAGATGTCTGCTAGTGGAAGAATGCTTTATTTTGCCTTTTAACTACAGTCTGACTTGAATTCCAACACACAAGCTAGGAGGTACCTGATATGCATTATAGCTGCATCTGGCTAGCTTTTCTGGCTCTGCTAAAGACCACAGGCAAGACTGAGGCTGATTTATTGATCTGTTCTCCCTCCCACAGCTTACACCAGCAGAGGCAACAAAGTACTCCTACACACGCACCTGTATGTAGATTTACAGTAGTTTCTTCCCAATGAAGACATTTTCTTCTTCCCACACAAATATGTCATTATCTGATGTACACCAAGAAACACTTAGATCACACTCATCTTTTCTTTAGCCTTCCAGAGCTCCTAGCAAAAACAGCATTATCAATACCTTGCCAAGAAAACACTGAAGAAGTATGTCTATTGAAGCAGAAGAGAGAATATTTAAAACAGAAGCCCATTTTGTTGTACACCATGAGTGTGTGAGTAGCCTTAGTTTGCCCAATTGCTGATCTAGTGCAATGATCTCCTTTTATAAAGTTGGTCTGAGACTGCTTTATATGTTCCTGGCTAAATATTTAGTAGTCATTACTGTGAGAGGGGAAAATAAATAATGCCAAAATGGATAAATAAACAATGCCAAAGCTGACACAGAGTGAAACACCAGCCAGCAGAGTTTCTCCTAGTAGCACAACCAGAGTGAACAATAAAGCTCAGGCTGCCTGCATTTTACAAAAGCAAAGGGACCTAATACAGGTCCCATGTGTGTTTTAATGTGAAGGGTAGAAATCACTGCATTTCCCTCCTGTATTGAAATATTAGATTATAAATAATAATTACAAGAATAAGAAGATGTAGCCAGAGGGAATTTCTAGGAGAGGTTTCTTTTGAAATGAGACAGATGTCATGCAATGCATAGTCCTTGTCTGAGCCTTTTAAAACATGATTTTCAGCTTGTTCACACAGTCAGACTACTGGATAAATGAATTGGTCTAATTAAAAAGTACTATTCTTTGGTGTCTGGCTGTTTTACAAATGTAGCAATATTTTTAAGGCAAAAAAATCTCACAACGTGCTTAGTAAATTCCAGTTCTTTGTGGTTTTTATTTCAAAATCATGAAAGCAAGGAGCACCTCACATATGAGCTGAGAGAGTTGGGACTGTTCAGGCTGCAGAATAAAAGGCTCAGAGGGATCTTATTGATGTGTATAAATACCTGAAGGGAGGGTGCAAAGAAGATGCAGCCAGGCTCATTTTGTTGGTGACTAGTGACAGGATGAGAGTCTATGGGCAGAAACTGAAACACAGGAGATGACATCTGAATGTCAGTAAACACTTATTTTATTGTGAGGGTGAGTGAGCAGTGGCACTGTTTGCCCAGGGAGGTTGTGGAATCTCCATACTTGAAGATATGAAAAAAAACCCCACAAACATCTGGATAAGGTCCTGAGCAATTGGCTCTAGGTAGTCCTGCTTGAGCAGATGGTTGGAGGAGACAAGCTCCAGAGGCTCATTCCAACATCAACCATTCTGTGATTCCGTGATTCTGTGAAGGTGGTTGCAATATATCAGGTAAATTTTTTCGTTACTCTAATGCTGCAAAAGGGGATAGTAAAGATGTATCTACATTGCAAAGTGATTCCTGCCCTTTCATTCTGAATCTTTGTTTTCTTAGCGTCCACACCTACCACATGAGCACACAAATGGTCTTTGTGTTGGAGTGAATCTAGTTTTCTCAGTAAGGAAACTTAGACAAGGTGTAAAGGATGATCAGTCTGTGCCAGAGTCCATACTCCACGTATTCCACCTATACCAGCATGTTTTGGTCATGTGAGGGACTCCTTTGTGTTCTCCCAGATCAGTCAGGAGTGTGAAATGTGCTAAAAATAGTTATGTTTTGACAAAAGAGAACCAAATGTTTCTTGCACCATCACTGAGTTTGGTTTTTCATTACATGGCTTCTGATAAACAGTACCATTGTAATCTTCATGTCCCAAAGGACTATGATGCAGGAATAGACATGCACAAGCCAGTTCACAGCAGCTGACCAAGCTCTTTGATATGGCTGTCTGTTTGGCCATAGGCTAAGAGAAAGGAATCCTTAAAGTTCCTTTTCTTGCAAGCGTTAATTTTTGCTAGTGGGGAATACCTATGGAAATGAAGAATGACTGCCACATTAAATGCATATTCCTAGCACTCTCCTTCTCCTTCATCCAGCAGATCAAGTGTACAGCAGATTGAGAAATGAAAAAACACCAAACAACTAAAAAAGCTTTGTCATATAACATACAGGCTTACAGAGGATTATTGCCATTCGTATGCTCTGCAGGAACACATATTTACCTACAAATGGGGGGACTGTGATATATAAATTATATGGATCTCACATGCAAAATAGGAAATGCAACAAGTCCATACAAAAGATTTGAGTTTTGATTTGTGGTGTGTTTTTGTTTTAGTTTTTGGGTTTTTTTGTAGGATGTTAGTTGATTATGGAACTTAGCTTTTACTTTACTTTTCCTTTTCACTCCCACTCTGAATTTTCTTTCCGCATGTCCCAACTCATCCACTAACTCTTGAATATAACTAAAGTAAAAGAAATCAGGCAAGTAAATATATAACAAAAATACAGTAGGATGTGTCATCAATATGGTGGAGGGTAGACTGGGACACTACAAAATCTCCTCTGTTTCTGGGCATTTCCCTCATTTGCTGTTAGATTTACTCAACTGATGTTTTCTTAGTTATGCTGCAGTTTCATTTCTGTCAGTTAAATAACTAATATAATAGGTGTAAAAGGTGCAAAGAGTTCTTGTGATTTGCTTAAGCCGTCTTCTGGAAACCTGAACAGAGAGATGATTGAACAAGCATTGTTATGGGTGTTTAGAGGTTTGTCACTTCAGCAAGCTTCTCACCATCCAAAAGCTAAGAACAGGAGAGCAGTGCTCAGAGTGACTGAAGTTCAACAAGCTGAATGCTAATCATTACCAATTTTATCTCAACCAAATCAAGCTTTAAGGATGACCAAAAGAAAATAACATTATTTCTGGATTTTGTTATTGCTCTGTCTGGTGTAGGACATCTGACCATAGTAAAAATAAAAGGGTATAAAAGCGTTTAGCTCAATTTTGTTTGTCAACATTTCTGTTAATCATAATAAAATTGTCAATATACAATATGTTTGAAATTAGAATTAGAGTAATGCATGTGCACCCATGTAGCACAGCCTACATGTAAATTTGGGATATAGAGTTAAGGATCTTTCTAAAATAAACAGAATTTTGCATTGGAACTGTAGAAAAAGAACCTTGAAGAGTGAGGTTTTCTTATTTTATGTTTCATCTCTTTCTGTGAAACAGACACACATTGGCAAGATTTCAGGATTTAATTTCTCATATTTTGTTTTTGAATGACTTAACTCTGAGCACCTAGAATAGCTTAGAAACAGCAATAAATAATGTAATCTTTATCCCAGGTGAAACAAGATTATGTACATATCCACTACAAATAACGGGGAAACTTATCAGACATGACAGTGATTTGGCCCCATAGAGCACTAACAAGAACCTATATTAACATCTACCAAGCCACAATTCCCAGTCAAAATTCTCTGAGTGAGCAGGATTTGCAGAAACCTCAAATGAGGCAAATGGGAGGGAAACTTAATATTCCTCCATAATATCAGATTAAATTAACACCTGGAATAGGTGCTACTATCTGTCTTTTCAAAACATATTTTGTACACAAAATGTAAAGCCATTGAAAGCTATGATTTTTTGTATATGAAATGCACACAGGTTAAAATTAAATTAATTTTGTCTGTAATTTTAACAAAACTGGAGTCTTTACACCTGGATTTCCACATACACCAGACACTTTACCACATTACCACAGACAATCATGCAAAGTCATGAAAATAATTTCCCAGAAGACAATTCAATTGTAAGCTTTAACATTTTCTGTTGTCTTTCTCAGACCAGTAGAATAATTTCCATGAATGTAATTTAGGAGCAATTAAATCAGTGAATAGCACTGCAGCAAATAATTTCAGTCACAAGAAAGGATGAAAGAAAAATTTAATTTCATCCTTTCTGAAGCTGAGGTCTTTTTTTTTTTTTTTTCCTTTTTCTTTCCTCAGAGTTCTTTTAAGCTTGGTTTCCTCTTTGACAAAGCAGTGAGCTTATCCTTTTCCCCCCATCCTCCCCAACTTGGCAGCAGACAAGAAAGAAATCCAGACAAAACGAGCCTTAGACTGTTTTTTATTGAACCAATTGATTTCCCCTGCCCTCAAAAAAAAGGTCATTTGAAAGACCAACTTTTGTCTATGTGAAAGTTGGGGTTTTTTTTGTCGGTCATGTAACTAAAAAGAAAGGGTACATCACCGCTTTAGGTATGAGTTTGGCTGGTTCAATGTACAACTTGGGGGTATAGATACATTTATCTGGAAAAGTAGCTGAGAGTCAGGTAGAACACCTGAAAGTTTATAAAATAAACAATATTTAAGCAAGTGAGTCTTCCCCCAAGCTCATTTCATCTGCAGGCACATATATCTAATGCCATTAGACATGTGCCAGGTTTAACCCACCTAACTTTCAAACAGCACTAGAAGAATGCAGGGTCAACAATAAATATAGTAGTAGTTCCAGCCCTATCATGAATATATCTTAGGATGTGACAAATGGTACTAAACACCTATGACTATGCAATTAAATTGAGCCAAATAAGTGGGATTTAGCCTCAGATTTTTCAGATTCCTGAATTTAGCTTCTTTCATGCACTCTAGGTACTGACACTCCTATCAGAGTCAGTTCAACTCTAAGGAGAGATTCAACTGCCTAAACACAGACAGATATCCCACACTTTGGGATTTCCCTGGTGACCTCCAGCTGCTGCTCAAGAAGGGCATTGATCTCACATGGAGTCTGTGTCCTCTCTGCAGGCCCTATGCATACAACTTAGATACCCCACACTGCCTGATAATGGCATTAAATATTCATTTCCAAGAAATTGAAATCCACCTGTCAACAGTAAAATCAACTGAGCCCAAAGAGGTATGGATCTGACCATGACTCTATCATGACATCCCTCCCTCTTCACCCCTCTTGGCTGTATTGACTAGATCTTCATGTACTTCAGTGTGGCTTAAATACCTCACTTGCATCTTTCTGTAACCCTCCAGGTTAGGTGTCTGAATTTGTAGCTGAATCCCACCCTCAGCAATCTTCAAAAGAGGAGCTTAGTTTACTTTCTAGAAAGAACAGAAATTCTTCCTTTTTGTTTGGCTGAAGATAAAAAAAGAGATAAAGTGTTTCTCTTTGCTAGGTGTTTTCCCTTGAACAAATCTTACCATGATTACAGTATTTATTATGATTGGAGGACTGACATGCACATACACACATGTACATACACTCAACTACATGATCAGAAGCAAACTACAAAACCACCTGGCAATACTGGAACAGGAAAATATGTACCTAAGAAGAAGACAAAAAATGAAAATTGACATTAGATCCTACCATATGTACTACAATTCATAAAAGGGAGGATATTTTCAACTTCATAATAGCAAAGTATTAAGTTTTTTATCATGGTAAACTAAGACTCATCTTGTGGCCAGTAAAAGAACCACATAATATTTTTCTTTCAGCAACTGATATAGAATATGGAAATCTCATATTAAGCAGCCACTTAAGAATAATGGTTTTAAGAAATTTAAATACTATGGTTGTACAGAAAAGGAGGAGGAAAAAAGTGTGTTTATGTACATATGCATGTTTCTTTGGTCTGAAGTTGCAGCACAAATCAGATCTTTCGAATACATTTATATGGCAAGAAAATAACATTTAGAAAGGCCATTACTGGAATAAATGTATTATTTTGTTTCAGTAAACCTATCCACAGTATGGATTGATAAAGTAGATGAGTCTTACAACAGGTTATCTAAAACTTCTTATAACAACAGCAGGAGCTATGCAAGCAAGCATGAACACAAAGCTCTGTGCCAATAGATATAAACTTGTCTCATGTAACTTCTATTCTTCCAGCCCTTGGCCCACATCCATCCAATTTAAATGTCAAATACAGAAGAGAAAATTGTAAACCTTCTGTACTTACACACTGCATCCTTTCTTTCCCCCCCGCCCCCCCCCCCCCCCCCCTCCACCTTTCACTCAATTTTTGCCCAGTTAAGGACAGATCAGAGTTATATGCTCCATAGAGTCTGCTTGATGTGAAATTTTTAAAGGTTTTAGTTTAACCCTGTGCACCTGGTATTGCTGTGGGTTCAAATAGTTTTACATTTTTTCCCTAACAGCTCTCCTATGACTTTACAAGAGCAGAGCTAATAAATTCCATAGCACCAAACACAGAAGCAATCGGAAGCTGTTTTCTAATCCAGGTCTACAAAGCCTTGTGTCTTTCCCCATATGCCACATCCCTAATGACCAGATTCTCTCTCTGCATGGACATAAAACAGTCTATGATTTGTATTTGAATCTCTTTCTTTACTATTATTAGACTACATAGGCTTATATTTTAAAGAGGTCAGATGGCTTGTTAACACAGTATACATGATATTGTGTAATTCTCAGTAAGCAGATTTAGAAGAACTGTTTTTCAAAGACTTTAAAATGAGCATTTACGAAGTTAAAGAAAAAAGTAAAATGTTACTTTCTATTCTTAATAAAGTCAATCTGCCTTATGAAATCACCTCATTTGAGGGAGAACTAACCAGTGCTTTGCCATGTCTCAGCATCACTACTGGATTACAACTTCATTATTCACTTCCCGTTTGCCCAGAAATAGCAGCAACATGTCACACATTCTTTTCTGAATTTAGCTTTTCTTGCTTGCTTGTTTCTTGCTTGTAAGTTTCCCCCCAAAAAAGGGAAATGCATCTTCAGACCTCAAAGCTGGACCCTACATATGTTCATAAAGGCTAAATTTATTGAAGAACCGTAGTCCCAGGAGGATTTAACAAGAAAAACTGGATCTTCCAAAAGTCAAAGTTGACTTTTTTCTGCTAATTAGACAAGCCTTTCCCTCACCCAGAGAACTTGAGAATTCTATAATCCTTCAAGTAAAGTTAATTTTTGTTACCCCATATAAATGAGGGCAACATTACTCTCATTACTCTCATTCTGTTTCTGTGCAGTGATGCTGGGATACAGGTTCCTTCAGGCATCTCACCTAGCTCTAAGCATTTGCATTAATGTGTCAATATCTAAGCTATCCACCCTAGGCTCCATTTAGAGTCAATGAGGAGAAATAAACATTTTTGTAACATAACTTATCTAACATGTTCCAGTTATGTGCTTTAGATTGAACTGGACTGGAGAAATGCCTCCATTATAAAGGTGAGGCTTCATGGGGCTCTGAGCAATCTGGTCTAGTTGGAGATGTCCTTGCTTATTGTAGGGGGGTTGGGCTAGATGATCTTCAGAGGTCCCATCCAACCCAAGATATTCTATGATTCTATGATTCTATGATTTTTTCCCCACTGACTGCAAAGGGAACTCAGCTTTACTAGATCACATGCAAATGTCTTTTACACTGATTTAGACGGACTTCATTTTTACTCTCTCCTCTTATTTTTAATTCACCTCCTTTTTTGCAACAAACAACAAGCAAATGAACCTTAACAAACTTACCCAAAAAACAGTAGTTGGTAATATGGCATATGAGAATTCCATATTATTTCAGTATCCACTATCTACCATGTCAAAGGACCAGTTAATTAACTGTTTATTGTTCTAACTTCTGTGGCTTATACTCACAGAGACCGAAAGGCTTGCAGAGCCTCCCTAGGGCATAGAAGGCAATGATTTTTTAGAAAGACAGCATAATCAGACAAGAATTCCATTTTACTCTGATTAAAGCCTGTTTTCTGTTGAGATTTACACTTTAGTCTCAGCACAGAAGCAGTTTTACTAGATAGGCTTATACAATTGAAAAGAAATGTATGTATATGGAGATGTTTAAAGGGGTGCTGGCTGTCTTGTATCAGACAGCAAAACCTTGTTTGCTTGCTTGTGTTCCACTTCACTAGGATATAGCGGAATAACAGCAGAGTAAACTCGGATTTCATTATTATTGTTATTGTTATTGTTATTGTTATTGTTATCATTATTATATTTTTAATTATGGAAGGAAAAAAAATGCCAAGTATCTGGAAATAGATTATAGATTTATAGTTGAACTCTGCACTCTGCACATAAAGCTGAGGAAGAGGAATACTTAGTTTAGTATTATGTCATGATTCGTTTCATAAAAGCTGACCGAGCATTTGGTAGAGTTAACTTTGTCAGAGTTCTAGGCAGATGTTATGAAGTCTCTTGGGACACTCGTGGTTCAAACATAAGGACACCACAGAGCTTTTTTGGCCAGTATAAGCTACTACCTAACAGTCTTCTCTTTAGATTAATGAATTACCAGCCCTCAGTGTGGGTCACTTCAACTCAGTCAAGATATTTCTTAGAAACCCTGGGGAATCTCTGAATGTGTACTGACTTCTATGAAAGTGTCTCAGCTCATGCTCTCAAAAATCACTGCCCTAAAGGACAGAGATTTCTTAGGAACTGCAACTGTTGTGGTTTGGGCCCAACATGACAACAAAGGAACAGCCCCATGGCCGCTCACTCAACACCCCCCCTTCCTCCCTCCCCCCCACACACTCTGGGATGAGAAGGACAAAGCTCATGGGTTGAGACAAAGGACAAGGAGGGTTCTTCACCGATTGAAGTCCCAGGAAAAACAGACTCAACTTGGGGAAAAAATTATAATTTAACACACACACAGGACACAGACAACACAAAGAGCAGGGCTTGCACATGTTACCCCACCCCTCCCTTCTTCCCGGGCCCAAATCACTTTGTTCCCGGTTTCTCTCCCTCCTTCCCTCCAGCAGCACAGGGGGATGGGGTTTAGAGTCAGTTCACAGGCTGGTGGCTCTTGCTGCTCCTTCCTCCTCAGGAAGAAGGATTCCTTACAGTCCTTCCCTGCTTCCCCACGGGGCCCCTCCCACGGGAGAGAGTCCTCCACGAACCTCTCCTTCATGAGTCCTTCCCATGAGGTCCGGAGCTGCTCCAGCCTGGGCTTCTCACAGAGTCATGGCTGCTTCAGGAACAAACCCCCCTGGCGCCGGGGTCTTCTAAAGCTGCGCAATCAGATTCCACTGGCAGCAAATCCTCTGGCCACAAAATCCAAGTCCACTGGCCAAGTTCACCCCTCCTGGTGCCTTCAGGGAATGTTCCACCACGTTATTCTACGAGTGCAGACCATGTCTCCATGGCCTGCAAGGAAACTTCTGCTTGGGCATCTTCTTCCCCTTCTTCCTCACCAACCACCAGCACAGCTCTCCTTCTCCAGCACAGCTCTTTTTTTTTTTTTTACTAGCTGTGCTCAAGTGTTATCTCAATTCTTTCGTATGTTAATGCTGAAGCACATCTGTTGTCCCTCTAATGGCTCCTCGGCTCGTTTTGGAGCAGGGGGAGCTTCTCAGCTTCTTACCGGAGCCACTTCTGGGGCCCTTCCCCCGCTATCAAAAAACCCACCAAATCAAACCAGAACAGCAACATGACTCAGAATCTGCTTTATCAAAAAAGTTTGAAAATAGAAAATGTATGTTTACTTCATTAACAAAACAAGTAATAAATCTCAGAAAAGGATTCATTTTTAGGATCATCGCTGAGGTTTTCCTCTAGCATTCCTTAGCTGTTTTTCTGGGAGAGCTAATAGCAGCTGGCATATCCTAGAAAGTTCCTAAAGTGAAATCTGTTCATATTTTACAGGAAGATTATAAGTGTTTATATCTCAAGGCCCTGCTCTGAATGAAATTTTCCCTAGATAGTCCTGAAAAAATATGTTACTTCTCTTGCTTAGTTTTGTTTTTTTTTTTTGGTTGAGTATCTCACTTCCCTGTAACTTGGCCATGAGACCTCACAGAGTACAGCTGAAATTTATCTGTTGCATTTCTCCCCTCTTTTTATGATTTACTGGACTAGTGCATTTCTGGATTTAGGCACAGATTTCCTTTCTGTGTTTCTGACCTTTTTAAAACAAAGATAATATTACTTTATAAATGTTACTGAACTTTTAATAGTAAAAGACCCATGTAAAAGTGACAATTTTTGGATTACTAAACATTTTTATTAGAGCTAGAGAATCACATGAGACCTCAAAGAAGATTAATTTGAAGATTGAATTTTCATAACTTACTGGCTGGATTTAGAAGAAGTCATCACACCTAAACTATAATACACCTAGGAGTTTCCCCACAAAATATTTTTCTGAGCTTTTATTCAGCCCTGTCCTTGGTGCAGCAGGACCTAGGCAATAATTTTTCCCAATGTTTCCACGTGAAAATCCAATCCCAAATAAGTATTTAAGTGCCAGACCCATAAAGGAAATTGGTTTAAAAGATCAGTGGTTGGGTGGCAGGGAGATTTTTGAAACTCCTTGCCCTCACCTCAATCCAGATTGATGCTTTTACAACTAGGCTAAAAGCAGTCTTCTTTCATCTTTATCTTTTCTTTTTTTTTTTTTTTTTCTATATCATTCTCTGCACAGTGAGATATTCTCAGCAGGAGGAGTAGATAGTGACTGCTTGCAAACTCAGTTATAGGTGATTAGGTCATTTTTGGAGAAACGACTTGCAGTTTTGCAGACTTGAGGAGGCAGCGGGATCCAAACCTCCTGCTTGCCAGAGAGCATAAACACAATTCTGAATTGACACAGTTGCTGAAATGTTTAAGCTGGGGAAGATGTCTGAGGAGGCAGAAGAAGTACTCTGGAGTCTGGATTCCTTCCACTGCACTTCTGGTACCAGTCAACAGGCACTAGAAATTTACCCTTTTCAGAAAGTCGTTCAACCCCATGTACATGCCAGGTTTTTTTTCAGTCTACTTAGCAACTAACTCTGCCTCCACAGGTCTCCATCTGTCCTCATGAACTCTTAGGAAGAATCTACCACGACCACTCTTCTTTCTGAAATGTCTCGGTTAAATGTTTATATTGAGACAAACTGTATCTGGTTCTGAGAGCTTCTATAGCTTTTTGTTAAAGATGTGCTTGGACTACTGCAGAGGGCATTTTAAATTAGGCATTGCTGTAAATTCTTTCATGATGTCTAGGCCGTAGTCATTAAGTTTCATGCTTTTGCCTTCTGTTGTTGATTGCGGAAACTTCTGCTAAAATGTCCTGTTAAATCCCAGTGTGATGTCCCAAAGCAACACTATTCAAACTAACTGCAACTCATATTGAGTAATATTAGGAGCAGAATGTAACTATTTTCCATATAATAATTTGTATCCCAGTTGGTATTGTACATTTCCTGTATTTATATTATGTACATTTTAGTTCTATAATTAGTGTAGAAAGATGATGGCCTCCATAAAGTCCAGTTTTTCTAAAATGTTCAATTGTCTTCACCAATAGGTTACTATGCTTCATTTTTTAAAATTGGTTTTATTTCATTGAAATGACGTGTCAGGCTTGGTTGGATGTGCATTTCAAATGGCAAACATATCTATGCACAGACCCTAATGAACCTGTGGGATAGTTATGCAGAACTATGTGTATGTTGGTTACTGTCAATGAGTAACAAAAGTACAGACCCTTAATTAAGAAGTGGAAATGTTATACAGTTGGATGGTGTTATTGCTTTTTCTGGGAAGAATTATTGCATCTTTAATCACAGACAAGGTTCTCAGAAAATCTTTTCCCTCCAGCAAATAAGAAACTGGAAAAAGAAATGAGCATACAGAAGACTCCCAGCAATCTTATTTTTCCAATGTGACCAAACAGAAATGTTTGCATGCAATTAACATAATTGAAATAAACGCATTGTGACACCAAATATCATTTTAAGGCACTAGGAGACTCATTCAAGTAAAGCAACTGCATCCACTGCTGCTAGACTTAATTTTAAAGAAAACCCGCAAAATCCCAAGAGTTTCTCTGCCAAAATTCACTATTCCACATACTCCACTGCAGGAGTTCAATACTTAGCCATCACTACTGTAAACAGACCTTTTCCTTAACCTTTAGTATAATTTTAGTTTAACATACATCTGTGGCAGACTAATTGCATTGACAAGTCCCTTTCTGTATTGTTTGTATCTACACATGGCTGAAGTCAAGCAGAGAAATCATGAGCATGACCACAGTACATAAAAGCAGTACTGATGGCTTAAATATATAATTACTACTGAACTGGACAAAAAGAAACATTTGAAAAAGAGCAAACTGCTACATGAGAAATCACCAAGTAGATCTAATTTCATTTGCCTGAATGCTGATTAAAGCACAGAAATGTTGAAATGGGTAGAATTTTTATGGATTCATACTGGCCTTTGTTTCCTATTCCTGTGATAATTGCATAGGGTTTTGGATAACAATTTGTTTGCATTAATATTTACAGCAAGGAGTTCCACATTTTTGTTCCACAAGGATTTGTCTAAATCACCTATAAAAATGGAGGTAAGTATTTGCAATGAAATACAGGTCCAACACAATCACAAATGTTAGAAAGCAGATCACTGATGATAAGCAGCTCAAAAACAGGTCATGCCCTTCTGCTTTAAATGTGTAAGATCTGGCAGCCTGGGAAATAAAGACATTCTGCATGCCTTGACATTTGAGCTTTGATGGCACAATAGATATTTGAGCCCATCCTAAATGCCATATGAAGTTGTCTGCGCATGACTTGCAGAGCTAGATCTCACTTTCTCTGTACCATCACTGTAGCTATATGAAAATATCTAAAAAAAACTACTACACAGCTTGTGGAGTTGGTCCACAGCCACAGAGCTGCACAGGACTGATCCCCTTTGAGAAACGTGGCTTTTTCTCAGCTAGTGTCCATTCTGGGTGCATTCTGAGAAGGACATTCTGAAAAATAAGTAAACAGCATGGTGACCAAGGTATCAAGGCCTCAAGTGCATCAACTGGGTCAACAATCACCCTCCTAGAGATTTAGCTGCCTGTTTTCAAGGTCAGGTCTTCTGTGGTGAAGTCCTGTAACCTTGGATCAGACTTTTGGAAACACAGCAAAGTGGATGAGAAAACAGTAATGCCTCCTAAGGCCAGGAGCTGCACTTCAGCCACGTTCCTGGTCTTGGTCCTTGCATGGGCTTCACTATAGATATTGCCATACCTCCATGACTGATCCTGACTTTGCTCTGCTGATTTGAATTCCTAACTTGACTTGTGGTCTGTCTCATTGCAGCAAACTTCCCTGGTGATCACTGGACTATTTGACTGAGCCTGGTTACTGTCCTTGGACCTACTCTGCTCTTCCTGTTACAGCCCTGTGGAACTGTATCCCACATTTGTGAGATCATGGCTCCAAACCATCACTCCTTGCTCTCCTTTTGTGGAGCAGCCACTGCTTTTACTTCCTAACAGAACTTTGCAGTAGGGAGAGGTCAAGAAGAGAGGCCACTTTACTTCTGAACAGTATGAAATCTATTAAATAATATTATTACTTGTTTAATTTCAGCACTTTTCACACATATCTTTCATTAATTTTAGGCTCAGAAGGAGAAGGACATTGAGGGAAATATTTCAACTTTCTCTAAAAATGCTAGTGGCTGCTGGGTGTAGACAGCAAGGGAGCTGAAAACAGAGAGCACTTCTCTGTGCTCCAAAAATACACAGCATCCCAGCAGATGCCTGGAATGAGAAGTGCAGGAGAGCTTTCAGAGAGACCCTTCAACTGAAAAATTGTAATTTGCAGGAGATTCTGACAGTGAAAGGGAAAGTTTGGGACCTGGCTGGTGGGATTTAAGGAGAAGAATCACTTGTGCCAAGAAAAACACATATAGCTTCACATTCATTGTGAAAGCCATAAGAAACAATAGGGTGTCCTATTTGTGTTGCAGTTTGACAGATTTGTTGGAAAGAAGGAAGGATTACTTTATTTACTCTGAACTGGAGAGAGAGGAATGTTACATTGTCTTTATTAACCATATGTTTCCACCCCTTCCTATATTTAAATGGATATATTTGACACAGTTTATAATCTGCTGTATAGCCCTTTCAAAGCCCTGATTCTATGACTCAATTATTTCCATTAAATGCAGGATCAGCATTTATTTCTATTTTGCATACACTTCATATAACCATTAAAGTATGGCTCATTATCTGAATGTCTTTCTCATGCATCTGTGATGCAAACAAAGCAATTCCATCCCAGAAGAGGCTGGGTAAAGATGCACAGATGAGTAAGGTTGATTTTTATTCAATCTGGACTGTTTTCAGTGAGACACTGTGATCTGTACCTGTTGCTGTGCATACCAGTGATTCTACATACTGTGGGATCAGAGCAGGGATGGATCATACTTCTAACTTAATCCTTTCTAAAGTGCATGGAGGAATCTCAGTTACTTCCATATCAATTTAATTCACATCTGTATGGGAGAAAGAAAGTTCCTCCTTGGTAGTGAAGAACAGGCAAAGTTTTGGAGGAACCCACTGTGGAATGTGAAGGCTGCTGCAAACATTCAGTAAATTAGAGGAATTTGTTCAACACTGTCTCCTCCTGGCATTCAGACTCAGTGGATTTCCTCACCATAGATCTGATACAAATGCTTCTGACGGTGGTGAAGCTTCTTTGGACATAATAAAAGACGTGGGTATACTTTCAAAATTCCTGATGGCTAGTAGGAAATAACAGTTAGAACATGATTTGACAACTAGTGATAAACTATGATGCTGATAAAATCAAGGTCTATAATGAAAACTTTGTATTTGTGTTAAAATTGGTTTATATATAGAACTAGGAAATAGTATTTTTTTCCTTTTTTTTTTTTTTTTTTTAATATAGACTATTATCTCCAAAACTCCATAACCCTATTTTGATCCATCTGATTTTTTTTTTTAATTTGCAATTTAGAATGGACATACCAATTGTGGCAATCTCCCAGAAACGGAAATATTTAACAACTTGTTTGTGCTCAGTTTTTGATAGGAAAGAAATCCAGACAAATGGCCAAACCTTCAGTATGCAAAAGTGAAACCTAGTCCGGGCAGCTGTGAAATGAGAGCTCAATAATGTGCTAGTGAACTCTCCAGTCATTTCTTATAACACTGAACCATTATAGGAACTCTGGGATCCCACGGTACCTGCTCCCTTGGTCCTGAGTCCCGGCATTTCTTGAATATTTGAGAGAAGCTGGATTCCATATCACATCTCCAGGAGAAAAATCTCAGGGGCAGCCAGGTACCGAGGTACTTGGACGGACAGCAAAAACTTCACATTTCCAGCTTTGCTATCTGAGCCTGAAACATGGGGTCATTGATCCCGGATTCCCAACCCCAACACAATCTACCTGCTGTACTCTCCCAAGAAACGCAGTCAAGTGTGTTAGGTCAGCTTAGTTGCAGAGCCAAGGCAAAACTGTTTTGATAACAGGAGTTTGTTCACTCATACAAATGCAGTGCTTTGGGGAATTAAAATGGATGTGCTTTAAATGTGATTATTGACAGAAATAGAGCTTGTGAAATCAAAGGATGAATCAGAATAGGAAGCTGTGTTCCTCACCCTATGCTCTCTGCTTGTTTTTTTTTTTACAGTCACGCATTTATTTAAGAAAATGACATGCTCCATTTAGTGAAAGCAGTGGAGCTGCTTTAGTATGAAACAGAAATAATGAATGCAGTGTGAGGATGGAGACCTCACATACTAAATATGGCTCCAGACAAGAACAGATTTGGTCATCCATGGTGTTATGTGTATTTATAGCAGGACTGAGTTTACCACAGTGTTTTGTCTTTCCATTATCATTTGTTAAGTTACTTAATCTCCTATGTGCCTGCAGAGAAGGAATTATATAAATATATATTGTGGTCTCATTTATTTGTATATGGCCCTGTTCATATTTAGACTCCTTCAGTGTGTATTTACTGATGTTCTGTAATACCAATGTAGCACTCAGCATACTTGTAATTAATGTCTATCAGAATAATCCCACTTATTGTTATGTGGGAAATATCAAACTGATCACTGTTTATGTGAGCAATAACTCAAGATAAATTTTATATTTGAAGCCTCGAAAAAAATTAACACACATTTTCGTTCATTCATAGATTGGAATCTTTGGGGGCCTTTGATATTTTCTGAAGTTGGACTCACTTAGGAAATGTGTTGTCATCTTATCATTAAATCCTCATTTAAAAGTTTTTTTGTGTATATTGGTAGGTTTTCAAATGACATTAATAGGAAGTTATTAGGTTGTGCAACTCCTAGATGAGCATTTTGTGTTTACAAACACATCCTATTTTCTCTGCAAGTTTACTTCTCTAATGTATTCCCTACCACTCACACATGCAGGGAATTGTTTTGCAACAGTAACACGACACTATCTTTCTATCACAGATAATTTATTCTTTGGCTAGTCAGCTATACTGGCCTATGCCTTATGTTCTGCCAGACTTTGGAGGTGGGGAGGTCATAATATTTTGATTATATCTAAGCCATTCTGAAAGCTTTCTCATTAGTGAGCAAAGTAAACAGAATGGTGGGATGACACAGGACATGAAAGTGCAGAGTGTTTTCCAGCTAGGTAGAGCAGCTTAATAGATCAGCCAGACAAAGTAGCTTTCTGACAAGCCAGACTAAAATATTTTAGCTCTTGCAGGATTGCAGGACTATTCCGTTTCACAGCAATGATGAAAGTTATTCTGACACTTAAGTGTCTTTCTGGACCACAGCCTCAATAAAGTGCAAGTTTAGGAATCTCATTTGTCCTATGGCATCTTTCTGAAACACACCAGGTGTCATGTGTACACACATCCCCTCAGTAATTGTGCAAATGGATTTTCTTTGTTCTGGACAGTTTTCCATGAAAAGGACTGATTCTTAACCAGGTACATAGCTCTGCTGAATTTTGTTTCACTGAAGATTTGACCCTTATTTATTTATTTAGTCTGCATGTTCAAGTTTACCATGATAGCTCAGGATGGATATTCCAAAGACAGATTTCTGTCAATAATTCAACCAAATCAGCTGCTTAAATAACCATCTAAGGCAAAGTCAGAGGTTAAGGTTAGAGCCTTAAACTGCTGAGATCTATATGCACTAGCATCATTCTCATTTCTACATCCTCAGTTTCAAAGCTGAGATGGACTGCTGTATCCACAGTACAGAAAACCTATGTCCTATCTTTTGTATGGGTACCTGGAATTGAGTCATGGAATAGTCAGAAGATACTCCTAAGTAAGGATATAAATTACAAGATTCACTTCAGCTAACTTTAAAGGTGAGATATAGCTCCAAATTCAGAAATATATTTCAGCTGTCCACACACAGGCATCCTGTGCCATTTAAGGTGTCCAGGACTGTTTGCGATATTTGCAGAGGGATGTCACTTATAGGAGATCTGTGCCTTCCTAGGGCAGCTAGGCCAGTCAAATGGCACTGCTTACCTGTGTGTGGGCAACCCCTTACCACTACAGTCAGAAGCTGAGAGTCTGGTTCCTTGAATAAAGAACTCTACTTCCCTGAAAGGAGTCTGGGCACCATGGGCATAATTCATTTGCTGCAACCTTGACATCTACTGCTGTTTGAGATGCTCCAGGGCATCCTAATCAAGCATGTGTAACTGGCAACAATGACATAGGATTGATATAAATTCTGTGACCTGGAGCAGCAGTTGGACAGCAGACAGGATTTCATGGGACACCAAAAATGGGTGCCAACTGCTAGAGACCTGAATTAAAATTTGAAGTAGAAGCTTATGTTATAAACATCTAAAATTATGGAAAATGAAATCTGTCTTGAATTAGCAAATAACATCTGGACATTTTGCTTTCCTTCCTGCCAGGGCAGAATTATATCTTATAGTACATCCATGGCTACTTCTTTTAGTTTTATTTCATACGATTCTACTAATTTTTCCATTAAAGTTGCCAAAAATGCATCTCTGTGTCAACAAGCATTTCCAGGATATAAATCTAAATTCTGGAGATAAGCAAACAGTTCAGATTTAAGGTTCATTTGTTTTGTGGCCTTTGAGCTGACATTATCAATTACAATTTCAATTAGTGCTAATTGAATTGCTGAGGTTTCTAGATGATGGACTGATAGCAGTAACTAATATCATCTAGACGTAAAAACTTCCAGGATCTTTCAATTGCAAACTCTCACTTGCAATTATCCTGCATAGATACTAAAAGGTGGACTTACTAGATAAAAGAAAACAGCTGTCAAATACACCTTAAAATTCACTGTGACTCTGAAAGACCTTGAACACATGCGTGACTTTTTTAAAACCTCAAAGTAATAAACAGAGTACAATTTATAACACGAACCTGAACTTAATTGTTACAACAGTTTATGGGGTTTCTTGGGAGTCAGATGTTATGCACATAAAGCACGATTTCACTCAAACATTACAGGGAGATGCTCCTTTGAGTTCTGAATTTCCAGGAAAATATTGATGTTGACAATATGGATGTGTTTGCATGTATATGGTCTTTAAAATATTTTGCCAATAATCTGACAACTCTATAACCAATGGATGATTGATCCAGACATCCCAGAAATGATTTTGATGTTTATACATCTGTCAGAATTTATGTTTGAAAGAACATCTGTAAAATAGAAAGATTTCGTTGGTACTGAATTTGTATGTCCTTTCTTTCCATCCTATATTTTTTTCTGTATGTTCGACAACTATCATGCAAGGTTTTAAGTATGTGATGTCATTAAAAGCGTGGTCTCCCCAGAGCCTTTCTGAAGTCATTGTGCAATGCCAGTCTCTACCCAAAAGACTCAATTGCAAATCAGGATCCCAGGGACCTCTGTGTCTAGTCCACATACCACAGCATTCTTGTGGCCTGATGCTCAGAAATCTTATATCTGAGTGCACTTTGTTGATATTGCATTTCCTGCTTGTAGAAACCTAATAAAAATAATCTGGAAAAAACAAAACAAAACCACCAAACATCAATCCCCCAAAAAACACCAAAGGTCTGTACTCTTGGCCCAATTTATTCAAATCACAGTGTTTCACAAAGTATTTTCACTGTTCTGTCCCTGCCAGTATCAGGAAGTGCCCCTGCAGCAGACAAAGAAAATAAATGGACTGCATCAAACTTTTTCAAACCTCAGAAGAGCTTTGAGGTTTGAGTAAGGATATTTTACCTCAGTCTACTTTTCTTATTCCTAATGGTAACAAGATTCCTCTCCTTCCCCTCTCAAATGTCTAAACACTGGTGGCTGAAAATAACCCAAGAGGAAGGATTGTCCTGTAATTAACGAATCTGCCTAAGATTGAAACGATTCAGCCTTAATTTCCTTTTCAGACATAGATGTCCTATGTAACCATTCCTCTCTGTGCCTCTACTTTCCTTTTTTTTAAATAAGGGAAGAAAAAAAAAAGAGAGATTTTGCCTTTGTCACAGCAGTGCTGAGAGGCTAAAGCTATTAAAATGATAGAGTGGAAAAAATACGATGCTAAGGGGCAACCGTAAGTTCCTTAGGACATGTTCACAAGTTTCCAAGTGATTAATTTATCACAGCTTAATGCATTGTTGCTTTCCAGACAAATTGTGATTGCTGACTGTAGCATTCTGGCTAACTGCAAATGTGAATTAAATGTTGTAGCAAAAACCATTATGCAGGACCTTAAAGACATAGCACATCGCTGGGGAAGTGAGAAAGAGTAGGAGATCACACAGAAAGCTACTGCTAATCAGTTGAATCAAGTGCAAGAGACATTTCAGTCGAAACCTACACAAAACCTACCTTTTGGGGAAAACACACTTTAATTTGGTTTATTAAAATTCTGACAGAAATGTGTAATCATCCACTGTCTCTGGATACACACAATTTCAAAGTTTCTTTGACATTCAAGGCTGCTTGGCATCCTGGCTTTGGTTCAAAGTCATTCCTAATTGATTATATTGTAATGAAGGATACAGGAAGGAGGTAGGAAGAAGAAGAAAGCTTAAAATTTCCTTCCAGGCATAAAAATGTGTTTTGATTTACAGTTAATGAAACTTTTTTATTACTCAAATTACTCCTTAATATTGTGGCTGGATTACTCTGGAATGGGGTTATCACACACATATGTCCCATTGGTCTACATCTCAGCAGTCACGGTGGGTTTATTTTGGCGGGCTGGAAACAATGTCAGTGGTTCTCTTTATTCAAAGCAGCAATTGGCAAACTTACAGAGTGCTTAATGGTTTGTTTTCAGAGAAAAGAAACTTATTACAATTTGGAAAAATGTTTTCATAATCTTAGAGATGATGATGTAGATGTAGCTATATATGTGTGTGTATATATGCATACTACATATATTAATTAGTATGTATATATATATATACACACATACATATGTATATATTTTATAAACCACTAAAATTTTAAATATATCTACTTCCTTTTTTAAGACTAAAATTGTCTTCTCAAATACTCAGCCCTGGTCATACTTTCCCTCTCTTCATCTCCCCCTGAATATTATTAAGAAGTGATCCTTACAAACTATGGTTGCTGATGGTTTCAAAAAGCAGCTTCAGTGTACTAGTTACTTGCCAAGGAAATGTTAGCAATGTCTCATTTTAGTTCTTGAATGGATTTAACAGCAACTTTTGCCAGAATGCATGGTAACTTAATCTCAAGAGCTTTGGTTTAGTCCTGGTAGGCCTGTAAAAGTTCAAATATACAGCTGGGGGCCACTGAAACCACAGGAAAGCTTGCTGTTGACTTTAGCTGTCTTTAGGAGTTGGTCTCAGAACTTGTATCAAGTCCCCAATGTGTTTGGGTTCCTCCTTTTCATCTTGACCCCAAATGACCCCCATCTTTTGAAAGACCCCATCACAAACCCTGGCCTCATTACAATGTTGAACTCAGCTTCTTACTTTTTTAAAGGGATGAATTTCTGAAGCTGAATGCCATTTCCACCTGTTTCAGCTGAAAATGTTGTTTCCGGGTGCATCTCATTTTCTGCTTCCTGAAGTCCTTCATATGCAAAAGTCTGCTTAGTCTGTTCCTGGACAGACAAATCTTAGCCCAGACAGAATGTGACTGGATCAGCAGCATTGGATGGCTTGCTCCCACAAGGCATTCCAGATAGGAAAGCCATTGTTTTTTTCCAGTTTCCTATAAATGCTGTTAATGACTGCAAAACATTATTACAAATTCAATTTAAAACATTGGGCTGAAGTCAGTTAATATTAGAATAACTTTGTTAGATGAAATTCAACGTGTATGTAACACATCTTCAGGAACAGCCTTCATAATCTCTTGATAGCTTTGTTACTCTTTCTTAAATCTCCTCAATTTGTTTCTCTTTTAATTAATTGGTAAAACACAGAGGCTTATATTCTTAAGTGTCTGGTAGAAATGAGATTTTCCTTTGTAATTTGATCTTGTCATGCTATATTTATATCCTTCAGAACAGACAACAGACATGTCTTAATTGATTATTATAGAAAACTTTCCTTCTAGTATTTCTATTTTCTCTTCCCAAAAATGATACTGCAGAGCTGACTAGCTAGCTTTCCAACACTATTTAGTTCCTATGAGGGCAAGCAGGAGTACAAAACCACAGATATCTGATCATCTCTAATAGTTTGATCATTCAAATTTAAATGAAATTAACACTTACCTTGAGAAAACTTTCTTGCAATCATGTTTTCCTTTGCTTTCTCTCTGTTTTCTCTGAGTCTCAGCTTCTCTCCTCTCTCCTTGGGAATAAGTTACTAGGTCTGTACTACTTAAAGACACTGAGGCTGTAGGCTGACGAATTGTGATTTTTATTTCCTGGTGTGTTAGGTTTTCAAAAAAGAAAAGAAAAAAAAAGAAGTAATTTTTTGTTCGTACTTACTCTTTCTAACTTTATCCTAAACTTCAAGCTCAACAATCATATCTTTGCTTCCATTCATCAAGGTATTCCTATCTTTCACTTACAGACTATATTATTCTTACTTGGAATATAAATTTCAAGTAGAAATTTTTCTTGTACACCAAGAAATTACACAATAGATTGTAAAATATAGTCCCAAATCTAATTCAAATTGTTATGGCTTTTCCCTCTGCTTAATTGCCTGTAAGAGCCCTACTAAAAATGATTTATAAAGGAGTTTAGTGCTGTATTTCTACAACTCTTTTCTGGAATTTATACACTCTTGCTGTGTTGTAAATTTATAGAAGGTGATCTATCTTTAGCTTCTCTTGGAGGTTACTTACTTAGTGCTTGATGTGTTGTTCAGTTTATTCTTTGTTGCTTTCTAAACACAGTAATCATGATAAATAGAAGAAAGATTCTGCCAGCTTTTGAAAAGTCTTGTGATGCTTTATTACTTCTCATAAAAGTGATGACTGCCTCTCTTCTTCTGTGTTGCCTTTTTTTTTTTATCCAGGGAAAATAATTTTTTACTTAATGTTCTATTGGATCACAAAGCTGCTTTCTAGAAGATGAAAGAGAAAATTTTAATGAAAACAAACAATCAGGTAGGTTCAAGTGGAAAAATAGCACAGAAGAGCTTGTATCTGTGCAAATTGTATGACCAGAGGATCAAGAGTAGGCTGGGAAGTGATATGGGAACTTTTTGTTATTGTCCTCAGATATTACCAAAAACCCATTGCCAGTCTCCTCAGAGGCATTTGGTGGGGCTCAATCCCACACCTGTGTATCCTTTTAATCTTAATATATGCCTTTCTTTTAAGTAATATTTTACTGAATAGAGTGAGCTCTGATCTAGGACATAGAGGAGAAAGTCTCTCATACTTCAGCACCTTTGCCATGCACCACATACTAAACAAATGGAATAGTATGTTTTAGGGTATATATAATTTTAATAAAAAACACCAATGACGTTCTTTTCTATTCACAACTAGTAAAATTACAATATGCAATTAATTCTGAATTGAAATTTTTAATACAGAAGTACTCCCAGTAATCCGCATGGGAATGAGTAAATTATTATACAAGGTGAATATGGATGTCATGATCTGGCTGTAATTTAATTTGTACATTAATACAGAAAATTAATGCATCCTAGAGAAAATGAGCACATGCTGCAAAAAAACTGTTCTACTTTCCTTTGTGTGCCTGAGGAATGAAGTATCCATTTATTTGTTTTTTAATGACTGACTCATGGTATGGTGGAGTATTGGGTCTCAGATAACTCTTCTAATATTTTTTCTAACATCATGGCATGTCTGGCATGCCCATGATAAAATAAATCATCAGTACTTATAGGGACCCTTTGAAAAACAATATTTGAATAGATTTTCTCTTACTGAAGACAGCTGTCACTTTTATTTCCTTTATCTCCTGGGTATCCAGGGTTGGAAAGGTCCTCTTTTGAATTTATTTTATCATTCTACATTTGTTGCTCATATGGTAGACATTTGCTGACTCTATGGCATATGTGTTATGCAAACCCCAGTGACTAGAGTGTTTTGAACAGCCATGAGCTCTAATTCCAAACATATTAAGAGATTAAAATAATTGCAGTGTTTAATTTTACAAGCTTTCCACAACAAACATAGCCACCCACTCCTATACTAGAAGAAAATGAAGTGACGACAAGGTCTACACTGTTTTCCAAGGTTAGCTGTGAAATGACTTTTTTAGGCCGCATAGATTAAGATAACTGC
Organism: Apus apus; assembly: GCF_020740795.1. NCBI lineage: Eukaryota > Metazoa > Chordata > Aves > Apodiformes > Apodidae > Apus > Apus apus. The sequence goes on from NC_067282.1 coordinate 197,727,373, forward strand.
CTTGCTGCCCTTGCACACCCAAGCCTTCCAGTAGGACAGGTTATAAGATAGCTATAAGAATTAATTCTGATCTTCACCTAGAGCTTTTTTAATAACAGTGTCAGAAACCACGTAAGTCTGAAGTGTCACTGCCTGTTAGAAAAGTCCACAAGTACCATAGTGGTACGTGATCGGGGCTCAGGGACTTGTATCTACTCACCTCTGCAGTGTGTCAGACCAGCCTCTGGCTTGATTTTGGTCTGTGTCGCTTAGCCTTCTAGACACTGCCTGGCCAGTGTTCAGAGGACCTTGTTTCTCAGGGGAACGGGGATGTGAGCCGAGCTGTGACAGCACCTCTCAGGGCCAGAGAAACTGCCATGGTCCATTTCTTTTGCAAGACTGGAATAGCCGACGGAGACTGCAGACCGTGGTCCTCCCTGTGTGTCTATTGTATAGCTTAATTACATATAAAATGTAAATTTATATATAGATAGAAGAAGAAAACTTCTAGTAATGTATGTTTAACTGGCTGATAGCTATGCTCAACATCTGGAAAGAGACCTGAGGATTCTGGGGATTTGGCTTATAGATGATCCAGGTCAGGGACCTGGTGAGAATTTTCAAAGTCAGGTTCTCTGTTCATTTGCATAACATGAGGAAGAAAGTAAACTGTCTCTGATATATACATTAATACTATCTACATCTTTTCATCTTAGTGGACTCATGTCCACACTATTTGTAAATAAATAAATGTAGATAATTTATTGTTCTTTATGAATAAAGGTAGAATAGTGCCCCACTATAAATCTTGATCTTTTTTTTTTTCTTTTTATCTTAATTTAATCTAATCTGAAATTCTCATTAAAATAAGAGTAATCTTTGTCCCTAAAATATGAAATGTCTAAGGAAAGTAAAAAGTACCTGAATCTTATTACACACGGAGGAAAAAAACCTAACAAGAATGAGTTTTCCATTGAGATTTCTGATGATTCCTTCTTGCAGTAAGGCAGGCACTGATCCAAAAAACACATTCTTTTTTTTATATATATTTGAAGTACTTCAGCTTCTGCTAGAAACCTGAAAATACAGAGACTTGCAAGGAAGTGCATTCCTCTGACATATGAGAAATCACAAGAGAGGAATCTCTGTGCTTTCCATGATCAAGTATAAAAAATTGTGTGCATATTTCCAATAGTTTGAGGGATTGTGAAATGTATTTGCAAAAAACTAAAACAAACAAACAAACAAACAAACAAACAAAACCAAAACCAAACTGGATTAAATTATTATTAATTTTGAACTTGTTTCTGTAATTTTCCCAAAACCACAAGGATTCCATTTCTGATATACAAAGTTTTGGAAGCTAGGATGTATCTCTGGAAGCTGGAGAACCATAACTGCAAAGTGTTGCTATATCCTTGTTGATATATATTGGTATATCCTTGTTGATACTGTGTCACCCTCTGATATGTCCACTGTCTGACATGTCAGAGACAGGAAACTGTTCTAGATGTACCTTCAGTCTTACTGTATGTTTCTCTTATATAAAAATCACAACTCCCATGACTCAAGGTTTGCAGAGGAATAATTCTGTACAAAATAATCTTCTCCAAAGTGATTGCAAAATGTCCATGAGCTTTAGCGGAGCAGACATTCAAAATACCAAACAGTCCCTCAAATTCTTTGGGAAAATCCAACTCTGAATCCACGTACCAGCCAGCTCACCTTTTTGATGCATCTCTGAGCAGAATATGCAAACTATTTCTCCTTTCAACACATTTTTGTGTTGACACATTCAGCTGCAATAAATTTATCTCCTTGAAGCTATGGCTGGGTTTGACCCATCCAGTAAAAGTATACTGTTTAACTTCAGTCAGGCTTATAAAATGTTGATGAAAGTTTCTGGCTTTAATGTTAGGGAAGCATTCAAAAGGGAAGTGGTTTTCTTAGTATGAATAAATGCTGATTAAAAAGATATGGAGAAATCCAACTAAGTTCAGCTAATTTTCCTCTGTTTCTTGCATGATCCATTTTTCTACTTAAAAAAAAACCACTCAAATTTCAGTCTTTGCAGGAGTTTACTTCATTCTTAAGAGGATTTGTGGTAAGAGGAGAAGGAAGTAGGGTGTAAAAAGGGAGTAGTTACTTGTACTTTTTAGCTACTTTCTTGACAGTGTTTCGGGGAAGTTTTAAGTGGATTTTCATACAAACCAAATTGCAAGGTGTTAACAGCAATTTCATAAATTTAAAAGGAAAATTCATTAAAAAATGAATAGTTTTCATACCGGCAGAAACAGGTTTTGAAGTCAGAAAACAATAATATTACTGTGTGATTAGGTCAAAGTTTAACATGGTACAAATAAGACCCCACTAGAAACAGGCTCAAAGCTTCAGTATGTTAACAATCAGTGGCCCTCACCCAGCACAGGATCTAAATGTGATGAGTGTATCAGATATCCCATTTAAACTAATAGCATATGCAAAATTAGATGAATTTGTGAATACTTTCCTGGTCCATGTCTTTGATTTGTTTGCACAGTCAGGAGGCAAAGGGCATAGGGAAACTAGTTGGCTAAGAAAACAATCATGAGTGGGAGAAAATACTAATTTCAGAAAATTGCTGATTTGTTCCCTCAGGTTCAACAAAAGTGCCTGAAATTCAGACTCTCTAATAGTCAACACATAATCTCCAGTTTAGGCCTTGAAGAACATTAACAGTAACCCTGGAAGCATGTTGCACATGTTTTTTCTATAAACAGCAGGTCACAAAAGCCTGTCAGAAGGCACAACTTTGTAGTCATGTCTCCAAATACTCCTCTGCTTTCCGACCTATCTAGTCATACTTTGCTCATTGACTGTGCTGTAGTCCCACAAACTGAGTCTTTTGTGCAGGCTTGTCTGTGTTATGAAGTCACAATCACCGGTTCAAGTTAACTCAATTTCTGATCTTCTCTGCTAGAAAAAGACTTTATCTTAAACATGGACTGCAAGTGAAACAGCTGGTTCAGACACATTCAGAGGAAATAATATTTCAACAGAATAGAAGTAATGTGTGGAAGCTTTAGGAACTGCCACTGAAGTTGACATACATGCCCCCTATTTCCTGCTTCTCTCTAATAATGCTAATGAGGCTTAGATTGGCTGTTGACATAAAAAAATTAAGATTGCAATCAGCAGCTAAATCACACTCTTTCACCAGACTGCTCTCCATCATGGTAGAGAAGTCTATTGCAGATTCAGAAGGTGTCAAATCTACTCTTCGGACAGTTCTGATATTTTCTCCTTTACTTCTGCAGCTGCTCCTTTTATGTCACTTTTTTTCTGTCTCATTTCTTGTGCTCTTTCCTCACTGATATAAACTCTGCTTAACATCTGGGAAAGTTCTTTAGACCACTTCCTGAACTTGCAGACACTGGTAATAGTAATGGTAATAATAATGAAACATTTATGTATATGTTACTCCTGTCTCTAAAATACTTGGGGCTTTGTGAAAAAACAAATGCCACCCAATCAAAATAAATAGAATAAAAACATAATAAATACATGAAATAAAATGCAAACAAGTTTGCAGGTGCTTGGACCGTAGGTCACCCAGACACATGTGTTTTAGCTCAGTGTATATTGTAGCAAAGTCTGCATAGCTGTTAATTGAGTTAATCTTATTTCAGCAGTTTCTGCAATAAAGTTCATGCTCCTGCCTAAGCACGTGTTTATTTTGTACATAAGCCTGGACCTGGCTTTAAGTCCATTCGAGCAGCATGTGTTCAATAGACCTGCCACTCTGCTGACAAATTTTCCTTTCCACCTCTGTGTCTGTAAAGAGCAATAATACATCAAAGACAACCAAGTCAATTAATTTAACTGTTGAAATGAGGTGAGATTCTCTGTACTGCCATGTATGTGTATCCCCATGTATTCATATGAATCATGATACAACAATAAACAAAACATTTTGGTACAGAGGTGTAATACCGGTATACTGATATAAATAGCCACTGGCAGACCAGTGCTGTTCTAAACTTTCTCAGCAATCTTTGCCTTTCCTATTTATCTCTTTTCATCTCATATAGTCAATGCCCAGTTTTCTCTCCTGAGCTCTGCAACTGTCTTTCCTCAGTGACAGCCCTCTCCTGGCCATCATGCCAAAAATGCTCTTCTGTTACATTAGTTGGTAGACGTGTGTTTTCCTTTGCTGGTGTGATTAAATAAATAGTCTGCACTCAGGTCTCCGCAAAATCCAGGGGGACTGTATGACTGTATGTCCAAGTCACTGGGTTTTTTAATGAATTTTTTCCAAATATCCACACTACATAATAGTTCTTGCCTCAGCATTTAAAAGGCGATCATCCAGCTCACTTCTGAAAGAAACAATGATGAATAATCTACCAAATGTCTTGAAGTCTCCTTTCTGCCTCTGTAGTTTTGCATGGATATTATCCACCCCAGGAAATGTACCGTTCCTCAACTTCATGATGGCCCATTTTCATTTCAGATTGAACAGAGCTGTTTTCCTTGGCATTAGGACTGACTGAATCATCCCCATCATGCACAGCAGGGCTGTCTGGGACAGGCTGGTTGAGTAAATCGCTGAAGTGTTCCTTCTTGCTTTCCCTTTCTTTCATCAAGACTTTGCCATCTTTAGCCTGACTGTGGTTTTAACAATTCATAAGCATGTCTCACATTTCCTTCATAAGTATGTAAGTGGCATTTAGCTCACCCCTAATTTTAGCTGTTCAAGTGTTAGTCATATTGCATCAACTAATCATCTGGTCTTCCTCTAAAGTCAGCACCAAGATTCTGGCAGCTTCAGCTGCTCAGTTGCATCTAAAGGTGTCCAAAGGAGTTACACTGTATGTCTGCCTTCAGTGCTAACATCTGAGTCAGCTCTTTTTGTCACTTCTTACGTTTTCACTTTCTTTATTTGATCACATCCAGGGCTCTAGATTGACTTTTTTGGGGTGAACTGCAAAAGCCCTGACTTCTTGGAGACCTGGAGAGGCATTCAGGGCACAGTGAGACATATTGGTAAAGATCCTAATGGTAGGACTGTCTTAATTACTTTTGTCTGAATATTTTTTATGATGTTTTCAATAACAGAATATAATCAGACAGAATTATTTTAATTTAGTCAAGGCCTTAAAATGCTTGAATCCATTAAAGTCAGTGGTAATAACATAATTCAGCATGAACAATGGCTTTTCTTCTTTCATATCATTGAAATGCATCTTGTAAGTATATATGGGTGTTGTATGATTCTCAGCTTGACAAATTCCTCTAGGTAAGGCTTTAAAAACTGTTTATTTCAGGAAGATAAAGTATGGATGCAGCTGGTCAAGAAAAGAGATACTTTGATAATTTGTTAAATTTCATACTGATTCTGGTTTTGACGTCTTCAAAGTAAATGAACATCCTCTACTTTCATATATTTTATAAATCTGTTTTGTAGTTAAAATATTTTCAAAACAAATGTAATGACAATAATATCTTAAAGATGATTATTTTTTTTCTCCATTGTAATGATGGCAACAATGTATCAAAAAGTACTATCAATATTCAGGAAGACTTTTCCCAGAATCACAGAATCACTTAACTTGGAAAAGCGCTTTAGGATAATCTAGTCCAAACATCAACCTAGACAGGCTGGAGAGTTGGGCAGGGAGAAACTTGATGAAATTCAACAAGGACAAATGTAGAGTCTTGAATCTGGGAAAGAATAACCCCATGTACCAGTACAGGTTGGGGGCTGACCTGCTGGAGAGCAGTGTAGGAGAAAGGGACATGGGGGTCCTGGTGGACAGGAAGATGACCATGAGCCAGCAATGTGCCCTTGTAGCCAAGAAGGCCAATGGCATCCTGGGGTGTATTAGAAAGGGGGTGGTTAGTAGGTCAAGGGAGGTTCTCCTCCCCCTCTATTCTGCCTTGGTGGGGCCACATCTGGAATATTGTATTCAGTTCTGGGCCCCACAGTTCAAGAAGGACAGGGAATTCTTGAAAGAGACCAGCACAGAGCTGCAGATGATGATGAAAGTGATGAAGGGAGTGGAACATTTCTCTGATGAGGAAAGGCTGAGGGAGCTGGGTCTCTTTAGCCTGGAGAAGAAGAGACTGAGAGGTGACCTCATCAATGTTTACAAATACATTAGGGGTGAGTGTCAGGAGGACAGAGCCAGGCTTTTTTCAGTAATGTCCAGTGATAAGACAAGTGGCAGTGGGTGCAAACTGGAATATAGGAAGTTCCATGTAAACATCAGAAAAAAAACTTATTTACTGTGAGAGTGACAGAGCCCTGGAACAGGCTGCCCAGAGAGGTTGTGGAGTCTCCTTCACTGGAGACATTCAAAATCCACCTGGACGCCTTCCTGTGTGATGTGCTCTGGGTGATCCTGCTCTGGCAGGGGGTTGGACTAGATGATCTTTCGAGGTCCCTCTTAACCCCTAGGATTCTGTGATTCTGTGATTAACCCTACTCTACCAAGTCCAGCACTAAGCCATAGTGCCACATCTTCATAAGCATAAAGCTTAAGCTGGTCATCTAGGCTTTGTCTAGTGCCAAGGCAGTCAGGGGTCACAAGTCTGCCCTGGAAGATGAGAAGGATTATCAGGCAACCAAGACAGATGGACATTGAACTTACTATACATTAAGCTTCAAGGACTTAGGTGCCTTGGTTATATTTGATGACAACTCTGAGATGTCTAAAGGTAGGTAAGATGAAGAGTCTTATCCATTAACTATAAATATGGATAGTAGAATGATAAAATTGTTACAGTCTTACAAGATTTGTGTATAAGCATTTTGATGTAGTCATGCAGGTGCTTTTTTGTACTACTCATCTATTATAATGAGAAATTACCATTTTCATAGTCCTTATAGGCAGCCAGTGGAAGGAACAAACTCAGCAGCTCAGTCTAGTGGCTTGCTGCACTCTGTTGCAGAACTTGCCCTTAGAGAATGAAGAATACCACAGCCATAATGGGTGGAAGTGCTTTTCAAATATTTTATTCTTAATGCGCATTTGAGAATTCAGTTTAAAAATGCAAAAACTGACAGTAAATTAGGATTGGGAAAGAGCGGGGTAAAATAATAAGAAAATAATGAAGCCTATTTTTAAGAATTCCAAAGGACATTGGAATGATGAAATTGCTGGGTGGATCCACAACTATCTGAATGACATTATTCCAGAGAACATGTGTAGCTACTTTGAGGTTATGGTGGAATAGTTAAAGAAGAAACTGACAAATAAATAGAAAATGTCATGCCATTTGAAACTCTGCTTTGTGTGTGAGTTAGGATCATATGACATGAAAGAGTGCATTATTCATGTTTTAGCCACTAAAAAGGCCAAAAGAACAACTGCCTTGAAGTGCCAGCTGATGGACGCCTAGGGAAGAATTTAAAGACAGGATGAAAATGGAGTGTGAACAAAGAAGTGATTGGTGACAGCCAGCATGGCTTCACTAAGGGCAAGTCATGCCTGACCAATTTGCTGGTCCTCTATGACAAGGCTGCAGAGATGGTGGATGGTGGCAGAGCAACTGAGGTCATCTACCTGGATTTGTGAAAGGCATTTGACACTGTCCCACATGACATCCTTGTCTCCAAAATGACAAGTCATTGATTAGATAGATGGACCACGCAGTCCAGTAATTGGCTGGATGGCCACACCCAGAGAGTTGTGGTCAATGGTTCAGTGTCCAAGTGGAGGCAAGTGATGAGTGGCATTCCTCAGGGGTCAGTACTGGGACCAGTGTTGTTCAATATCTTTGTTGGAGACATGGACAGTGGGATTGAGTGTCCTCACCAAGTTTGCAGATAATACCAAGCTGTGTGGAGTAGCTAACACCCTAGAGGGAAGGGATTCCATCCAGAGGGACCTTGACAGGCTAGAGAGGTGGGCCAATGCCAACCTTATGAGGTTCAACAAGGCCAATTGCAGAGTCGTGCACCTGGGTTGGTGCAACCCCAGGTACAAATATAGGCTGGGGGAGGAATGGCTGGAGAGCAGTCCTGAGGAGAAGGACTTGGGAGTGGTAGTTGATGAGAAGCTCAACATGAGCTGCCAGTGTGTGCTGGAGCCCAGAGAGCAACTGCATCCTGGGCTGCATCAAAAGAAGTGTGTCCAGCAGGGCCAGGGAGGTGATTCTGCCCCTCTACTCGGCTCTGGTGAGACTCCACCTGTAGTACTGTGTACAGCTCTGGAGCCCTCATCACAGGAAAGACATGGAGATGTTGGAAAGGGTCCAGAGAACTGCCACAAAGATGATCAAAGGGCCACAAACATGACAAAAATGCTGGAGTACCTCTGCTATGAAGACAGGCTGAGATAGTTGGTGCTATTCAGCCTGGAGAATAGAAGGCTTCACCCCTTATAGTGACCTTCCAGGAACTGATGGGGGCCTATAGGAAAGCTGGGGAGAGGCTTTTCACCAGAGATGATAGTGATAGGACGGGGGGTAATGGTTTTAAACTGAAAAAGGGTAGATTTAGTTTATATATCAGGAAGAAATTCTTCACCATGAGGGTAGTAAGGCACTGGAATAGGTTGCCCAGGGAGTTTGTGGAAGCCCCCGTCCCTGGAGGTGTTTAAGGCCAGGTTGGATGAGGCTTTGTGCAGTGTGGTCTAGTGAGAGGTGTCTCTGCTCAAAGCAAGGAGGTTGGAACCTGATGATCTTTAAGATCCTTTCAGCCTTAACCATTCTATGATTGTATGACGCTGCTTCTTAAAAATATGTCTGTAAAGCATTCCTTAAACCTCTGTGTTTTGTTGCTTAAAAACTTCTTGTGCAGAAGGAAATGTCTTCAAATTTATTAGCCCTTGATCCAATTTTCTTTATGAAATTTTTAGTTTTGAATATATTTTCCTTCAAGGATTTGACCAGCTAAAATTTTGCTGACTTTCTTTTGCCTGATAATAGAGTTTTTAGTCTTTGTCTTCAAAGAATGCGTAATTTTGCTCTCTGTGCCTCTCTACACCTTTGTTCTCCCTGTAATGTTCAGTTTAATTTCTTTTCCCTTGAACCCTTAGGCCCATTTTTGTTTAGACAAAACCTGTATCCAGCAATTTATCTTCTAACAGAATAATAAGTTGCCTAAAAATTTGAATCACTCTTCACTGTGCTCCTTCTCAGGGTTGTCAGAAGCCTTTGCATTTCCATGTTTCTGCCTGGTCATGTGCCAGAGTACTTCACAGTTCTTCACTACCATGAATGTGCTGGTTCTTCACTTTCCAGCAGCCTCATTTTTTCCCCAGTTGCTGGTGAGTGCTGATATCCTCTACTGATGACACCTGGCATCTGAGAATCATCAGCAGAGCTCTTTTGGTTTCCACCTGCTCAGCCCAAGCTTTTAACCACCTTTTCCTCAAGGTCCTTTCATATATAGGTACAACCACAGCTTGGTCATTGAAAGGTAGAGACTAAATTCTCATTCATTTTTTATTTAACTGTCCATTATTGATTAGACTCTACTGAAAATGTAAGGGTTAGCCTAGACTGCTAAGTCCATGTTGAAATTATCTGAAAACACTGCACCTACTGATTAACTGGAACATTTATCCTTGGTGATAGGTATCATTACAACTAACTAAAGATCTCTATAAACCATATTGACTAAGGATCATTTTAGTTTGATAAAAATTTATTCTTACTATAAAGGAGTTTTTTTTTTCTAATTTTTAATTATACAACCTTTCGTATTTTGTATGGCTGCTTAGGATATAAACTAGGACAACGGTTATCCATTTAATATAGAAATAAACAGCAATATTGTAAGTGAAGTCCTGAACTGAAATACCTAGTTGAAGCTAATTCTTAGGCAATGATCCGCTGTAAAGAATCGATTCACCAAGGCAAGAAAAGACCTGATGAAATGAGATTACGTGCATGTGTGCAAAAAACAGAGAAAAGCTAAGCATGACATATTGAGATAGATCTGTCTATATGTCAGGATTTTGTGTGCTTATAGCAATATATTGGCATAAGTAGAAGATTATATATTTTATACTAGTATTTTATTGCCTATAGAGCCAATGAGGGCTTAGCTTCCTCTGTTGCTCTCCCTCAGAAATGTGTTCTATAATATGGAAAGAGTAGTAAATATATAGATGCATTATATAATTCATAAATTTAGTACCAATTGAACAGACAGATTGTAGCTATAATACAGATGTTCTCTTTATTGGCTAGAAGTCCAATAAAGGCAGTCTTTTGAATTTTAAAATATAAATGTGCAATTTTCATTTGGAACATATACAGAACCAGGTAAATGGGTGCACATGGAAATGACTTTTAAAAGCATTTCTATTTGCAAAATCCCTATATACAGGGCACATGCCCAGAAATCTGGTTGCTTTCCATTTCAAATTGCCTATAAAGTTGGAAGTATTTCCATAATTTTAAATTGCCCACATAACATAGGAGGGATTGGAATTACAGTTGCTCCTCAGATTTGTTTTTATAAGCACCTGAATTTGGAACCGATTCAAGTAGCACTTTAATATGTGCTGGCTCAAGCCATACTGATTTAATTTATAAAATGTATTTATCAAGAAAAGTGGAAATTTAAAGAAGTGGAAAATATAACGAAATATGAACCCAGAAGGCAGACATGCTCCCACAGAACATAGCTGTGAAGTAAGTCCACATTAAAGGGCAATATGTAGGACTTTATGGGCTACTGTTGCAAAGACTATGGAAAAGCTAAGGAAAGCATGGGTCTTTCTGTTCAGAAACACACAAACCTATGTTAATAAATCTTTTGAGTAGCTTGCAAGGTGAAAATAATTTCCCTGAGCTCACAAGGCATAAGCTGATCAATAGTGTATACAAGTGTCAGCAAACCATAGTTTGACTTAGACCATTTGAAATTGATACAGACTGATCATGTTGCTAATATTTAGTCACTGGAGAGGGCCATTGATTTCAGTGCTTGATGTACTTATGTATTGCATCCCCATACAAAGAATCTGCTGGATTTTTTTTTTCCAAAGCTGATTATATTAGAGAGTCTGGTTCGTTTCCTTAGCCTTTTGAGGGAAAAAAAATAAATTGCAATATCTAACATCGCTTCATGTGTGCATATTATATAGGCTAGGATAATTAAGCTGTCTGTAGAATGCAGAGGTGGAAACAAGAAATCAATGCTTGAGTCAGGATGCTCAGTTCATAAGGAAATGTTATGAGATAACCAGTGTGTTAATCCTGCTTCCAAAAAGTATAATGAAGTAGTTTTTCAGGACTCAGATTTTCCAGTTTGTCTGAGGGCTGGACCCACCAGTAGGATGTCCTGGCTTTTGTATGAACCTAAGGAAGATGTTATGCAATATGCAAGGAGGGAAACTGCCACCCACTGAATTGCCAGCAGTGCTTGGTGTAGCACCTGTAGGGACCTGAAATTTTTTCCAGCCAAACTGAGCCCCATCACTGTGTCAGTAACATTGTGGAAACAAAGATGTAAAGCTTCAGACTACCCGGATAGAAGTAAATTCACCAATTGTAAGGTGTTCTGGTTGCATAAACTTCAGTGAAAAGCACCATGAATATTGGAATATAATAATGATTATAAGATGTTGAATTTTCTATATGCTTGATTAGTAAAAAAAAACCTAATAAAGCAAAATAGGTACTTCAACCAATAAAACCACACTTTAAATCATGGATTAAGCAATTGCTAGAGCAGGACAAATAGCTATTTGGAAAAAAGTGAAAAGCAGAAAGAAACCAATGAAGCAAGAACCCAGCAAAATCCTAACTTAAAGAAAAACTTCTTTCAGTACACAGGTGCATAGCAAAGGGTTTCCTGAAACACTGCACTGTGATTAGGGAGGTGCATGGCAGCAGAAGATATCAGTGGATTTCAGTTCCAAGTAGCTCCATTAATCATGTTATTTAGACCTTTATCATCTTTTTGTGGTTTAAAGATGTAGTATTTTAAAAGTTACATGGATTAATAGAGAGAGTAATGTGTCCTGGAGATGTTGTCTATGGAGCCATAATGTTAAGCTGCTAAGGCAAGGAAATGTTTAGAAGGGAGCTGGAGTAACAAATAGAGATACAGTTTAATAAATCATAAATATAATGAATAATTGTTGACAATGAATCATTGTGATAATAGCATGTGATGTGTATTATCAAGCTCACAAGAGGGCAATTCTGATCTCTAAGTTAATCTGCCCTCATTAATGCTTTTTATTACATTGCAACACAAAACTTGTTCACCACACCTTCGTACTCATCACTTTGAGTGATTATCTCTGTCATAACTGAATTGTATGTAAACAAAGAGTCAAGGAGCAAATGGAAGCCAAACTACCCAGCAGCAAAATAATAATGAGATGGGAAGTGTCCATTACAAGTAAAATTAATTTAATGTAATTATTCTAAGAGTTAAATCATGTTTATCTACAGACTCTTTGTCAAAAATCCTATCATTATACCTTGTGGCAGATACATAATGAGATAGAAGCAAAGGTTTCTTTCCAACATACATAAAGAAATACAGTGCTTTTACCATACAGGGCCACTATCCACTTATGCAAGTACTTGGACACAGATGAGCCTGTGTTATTCAGACTGCATCTAGAAATACTTGTTCCTAGTAGACAGTCTTAAAAAACAGTGTTCTCAGATTATTTTGGAATGTTCCTCAAAGAATGAAGCCAGTATGAAGGATTTTCTGAAATAACTGCTCCTTTTAAAATAATACTGATAACTTAGCAAAAAAATTAAATATGGTTACTTTGGCTGTTTTTCTTCTGGCTTTTTTTGTTGCTGTTGTGTTGTTGTTGTTTTGTTGTTGTAATTTTAGTGGAAATTTAAGGGAAAGTGTCAAATATTCTTGTTATTTATATTTTGGAGTGTGTCAGGGTACATTCTTTTTCAAAAGAGTTCGGCTGGAAATCGTATGTCAATGGACTAACATTGCTGGCCAGTTTTCCTGAGAAAACAAATGTATGAATAAGCTTTGCTAGTGGTTGCTGCTTTGTGGAGTTTCATTGCAATTCCGTACATTTAGGGTCAAATTCTCTAAGCATCCCTATCATGGCTGACTGATTTTCAAAGGAATTCAATCTTTACTGATGCACCAAAGGAAGCAAGTAGGTTTTCAGAGGTGCTCAAAGCAATGTGTGCTCTCAGAGGAAGACACTCACTAAGCTGATCTGTGTGGACGCTGCAAACTCACTGATTTATAACTGTTCTGCTTTCTCTGTGAACCGTTTCAAGGAAGAGAAAAACTGAGGCGGCCAAGTGGAAGAAGAGAGAGGTAAAAACTGTTGCTTTTGGATGTGGTGTTACTGGTGACACAGTATGTTCTGTTCAGAGAAAACTGCAGGAGATTACTCGCTTCCCTTCAAACATTTTGAATATATTCTAAATGTAAAAACAGATTTCTGATTCTGACATTTTTTTCTTTCCCCTGGTAAAATAAATGTTATTCTATTTGTCACATTGGCCATCTTACTTGTAAATGTCTCTATCCTGTTTAGATACCAGCAGACAGCTTATGTTTGAGCAAAAGGTCTTTAGAAAGAAAAAATAAAGGAAACAAAGGAAAAATAGTGTAAGGACAAAGCGAAGAAACAAGTAAAAAACATTAAAAGGACAAGTTCTATACCTTCATTACTGATTGTCAGCGGCTGGCTGGTACAGGAAACAGCTTTGTATGTTTTTATATACAAATTCATACATTTTAAAATATTGAATGTATAACCAATCAATGTATGTGTTTGATTATGTATAGATAATCATAGCTGCTGATGTATGTACTGGGAGATGTTCCTGCCCATGACAGGGGGTGGAACTATATGATATTTAAGGTCCTTTCCAACTCAAACCATCCTATGAGTCTATGACATAAGCAATTCTAATGAGTTGTTAAGCTGGAATGCTGCAGAATAATTTACAACAAACAAACACACACCCCCCCTAAAAAAACCCAACAAAACAAACAAAAAAACCACGTGGATTTATTTTTATGGAAGGCATTATATATTTCATTATTAGGATAGTGGTACACTCAGAAAGGGCATTTTAATCCTGCAAACTATTATTCTAACACTTAACTTGACTCGTTTAAATATTCCCTGAGTGGGCAGTTCTACTTAAGTGGGCAACTCTAGCAGTGTGTTCAGACTGTTTGTATTAAGAAAGTCAGGCATGAACAAGGACATCTACATTTATCTTTTCATGTTGTTTGAAGTGTGATAAATATACACTGTCACCATCACCCTCTGAAGGTTGGAAATTCACTTTTTATCTGCTAACAGCAATGGAGTTTGAGGCAAAACTGAATATGTGATCCAAAATCATACAAAGAGGAGAAATTAATTTTACTACTGTTTGACATAATCTGGAATTTTTAAGATGTAGAAATAAAATAACAGACTAATTATTCTGTGTATTCACTCAGTGAGTTGAAAGTCAACCAACTGCCAGAGTCTCTGTTGGGTGTGGAGTTCAAACAGATTCAAGTGATATTAGAGCAGTTTTGAGGCATGAAGAATTTAACAGTGAAGAGGGATTGTATGAACTTTGGGAGACTCAAAACCCAATCGCACTCACATTTTTGTGGGGGAAGAAAAAAATAGTTCACTGTGGTATGGGTCAGTCTCATTTTATTTCATTTTAAACCTTTATTTTTACAATTTCATGATTTATTTTTCCAGGTGTTTTCAAAATGTGTGCTTTAAATACAGATGATATAGAAACCAATGGCAGCTTTTGAAAGAAGGCATTGACATAAGGTCTTGACACTAAGATACTATGTTCTGTAGTCAGAAAAAATGAAAAGTGAACCATCCTCTGCTTTTTCACAGGAGGGATCCCCAAAATTTTGATTATTAAAAGTGTGTGATACCTACACAGACATCACAAGTCTCTAATTTAAAGATAAACTTATATGAGGCTACTAAAACCGGGCAGGTTTGGGCCATCTCTATGCTACTGTCTTTGAGGGTAGAGTCTATTAAGTCTGTTAAATCTTGTTGGCCTGGTCAGAAGTCATGGGCTGTGCCCAGAAGGGATTTCTTGGGACTTCTTGATATTTAGAATGAAATTTCCTGACATTATTTTCCCCACTACAAGGTCATAATCAACCTTTTTGATTTGACAGGTCCCTCCCTCCTTTTTCATGGGAGCCTTCAGAGGGACTGCTCCTTGCAATGTGCATGTGTATTACTGGGCTTGACAGAAGACCCATGGAGTTTACTGCATTAACTGTGGTGTCTCTAATATCTTAGTGAATTGAAATAATGCCTGCAAAGACAAAACAGTTGATTCCTCCATTTTTCCTGAATCTTGGGAGAGGATGATAATCAGCAATATCTGATCATCTTAGACGGCATCATTTTTTTACAGACTGGTTTTGGAGTAGAATGTGTGTTTTCACTCTTTTTTCTCCATAAAAAAAAAAGAGAAAGAAAAAAATGGTAACAGAAATGTAAGGCAGAATCCACTGCCTATACACTATTTTTCTGTAAAGTTTGCATGTGCACAATTGAGATCCTTTTAAAATCTGTTCTTGCTCAGTTTCTTATAAAAATGTGTGTTTTGAGGAGGAAGTTTCCAATGTTCGTGAGGCATGTAGTGAAGAAATGTATCAACTTAGCTTGAAAAGAGATTGTTTTTTGCTCTGATAAACTGAGAAATACAATACAGGGACTCAGGGTCCCTTTGACATGCTTGATTCAATTTCAAGTCACTATAAATAAGACATGCCAAAAATGTGCAAGACATCAATATTATCTCAAGACATCCAATCTGTTGACTATATCTCACAGATTGCTATAAGCAAGAGTATAGACATGTTTTTCACATTTCTGCTAAACACATTGTTAGTAATTTAGAGCCGGAGGTGCATAATTTTGCTACTTAGTAATCTCTGCTTGATTACCTGTCCTGACTTGTCTTAATGATGTAACAATGCTCCAATTAGAAAAAAATGAACTAAAAAAAAGTCATACATGAACAATTATCTTTATTATAAAAAGCATGAGAACCATGGATCAATAAAATACAGTGTGAAGTAAATATATATATCTGTTACACTAAACAAAAGATAAAGTTACTTTATTTTTTAAAAAAATATTGACCTAAACCAAACCATATTTATCTGGGGGATTGCTTGTTCATTTTTTTAAAGTAACATAGCAAAATACAAGCAAGCAAAAAAAGGTAATTTTTTAATGTCTTACTTGGACCCCTGAAAATCTGTATGTAATTGCTACTCCAGCACAATCTAATGCTACCAGACAGCAAGGAGTACGTTATTTTTATGGGGTTTTTTGGGCAACTAGTAAAACATTTTGCCACTAGATGACATTTTAGTCTGGAGAAAGGGTTTATTCAGTTATATACACAGCTGAATTAAATATCTGAGAGCTAACCTCATGTTCTTCTTATGAGAAAGGACTATTAAAATTGCTTAAGGAGCAAGATTCAGTGCATAAATTCACTTAAAGTAACCTAGACCTAGAGTAACTTTCTCCCAGGCAAGTACTCAGACTGCTCAGCTGGGCCTATGTCCTGCCTGTCTCTTTGCTGAGCTGGACCACTGCACTAACTGCTGTAGAAATAAGGATCCAAGGGCTAGAGGCATCATGAACCTCTTCTACCACTTACTGGTTAGACCTCTCCAGCTCCTATTACTGGCTTTACACCAAAGAGTATATTGTCACTGACCCAAAGAAAGAAGAGAACATTAAGACAAGGAGGAGCAGCCTCTAGGTCTATTGCTTCTTCTGTACATCTCTCTCTCTCTGTTTTTCCCTTTGAAAAAAATAAAGATGAAGCTTTTTCACAGAACATTTTTGTTTTGATGGATTTGTTTTCTCATTCTGGCTACAGACACTGGTGAGAGGCATGTGGATGAAATTATGGAATTTAGAATACAAGACTGGAAGAACTCCTTTGCAGCAGAAGGTATACTCAGATTTATAGAATATTTTCTTGTAAGGGAGGCCAAAATACTTTACTTTGTTATGAACTGGAGGCCGAAATAATCAAAAGAGCCTACAAGAATTAGGTGCAAAATTGCTATTGAATTCTGAACAAAGGCTGAATACTGCTTCCCTTAGGTTCTTGGAAAACACCAGGCTTTATATCCAATAGTTCTATAACAACATAATTTATTTAATGCAGGGAGAGCAGCCAATGGGAAAATCTGTTCTTGTCATGTCACCTAACAAAGAACAATGGAAAGTGATTCTGAAAACCTATTTCAAAGACAGCCTGAAGCCCAAGCAAAAGACAATAACGGATATGTCACAATAAAAAAGGTAGAATTTCTATTTGATAGAAACAGCTTCTAATGGAATATTTTACAAGGTATATTGGGGGGAAGTTTGAAATTCCAGAGCTGTGGAAAACAGTGGCAACAATCCCATTGCTTTTAGTAAGCCTACAATTTCAGTACAATTTTTTTAAACCACTGACCATGTTAATGAGAAATCTTGACTCTCCTGATCACAGGCCTCTTTTTTCTTTTTTTCTTTTTTTTGTTTAAGTGGTTAATTATTTACTAAACCTGAAATTCTTAAATCTCTTCTTGAGACATGTACTATTTAAAAATATTTCAAGAATATATGTAAACGGATAAATGACATTTTCAGTACAAATACATGAACTAGAATTCAGGGACAATTGAGCTGAAACTTTTTCATTGAAGCTGAGGAAAATGAAAATCAGTTATGTGTTTATATTTCTGCATTTACTAGGTTTGGCTTGAAAGGAGTGTTTTTATGAGCTTCACAGATTAACCAAACCCAGGAAATACTGAATATCTCTCCAAGAAGTTTCTCTAAATGTCACAACATTTTCCATACAATTCCAGGAGAACAGATTAATTTGATCTTTAGAAAGTTACTGCAATTCTTGTAGGAAATATTTTTTACCAGAGCTTCTGCTGCTATACATTAACTTATTTGCATTAATTTTGCTGACTTTTTACCTCTTTGCAACAGCATATTCTTAGATCTCTTTACTTGATATGCACAGGATTTGCCCTTTCCTCACAGGGTCATGAGCCCAAGCAACTGAAACCATATTCCAGGAAGATTGTATTTATTTTTAAAAAAGTAAAATCAGCTCAAAATCCAACTTCCCTGAGACATTCACAATTTTAAAGGAAGATTTAAAAAAACTCAATAATCTGGTTGTCTACAGTGTATTTTTTCATATTATTATGACAGTAGGAAAAGATTCAGATAGAGACTTCCTGTTAAAAAAATTCTGTTTTCAATAACTAACCATAAAACTTTGTGGTCTGAACAGTATTTTATGTATTTGATGTTGCTTTGTCAATTACCAAAAGAAAATGAGATAGCAAACAGCAATCACTGAGATTATGATTGTGTTGGCACTTGTTGGAGAGCTTTACTTCTGCAGAAGATAAAGGCAAATATGAAAAGAGATTTACAAGTCTCGCCTAGACGTGATCTGAAAAAAAAAGCCTTATGCATGGCTTAGCAAAAACCAGCTGGGTTCATAGCAACTGTTCATAGCAAACTGTAGAGAATGATCTTTTATTTTTAACTGCATTTTTATCTTGCAAGTTTGTTGTTGTGGGTTATTTTTACTATTTTTTTCCTGAAATTAATTATTGCTTTTCAGTCACAGTTTTATTCTATTTTCCAAGAAGTATCAAAGCTGAAGTTGTAGGCTTCCAGGTGTGGCTATGCAGAGCAGCAAGGATAATGAATCTTGTATCATCCTAGCATCCTAGGGACTCCTGCACTGTAGGCAGTTTTCCATAGGTTGAGCTCATGATCCAAGGGAAGAGACTAAGTTAATTAGGTGTAAATTACAGAAGCTGAAAGTTCCTGTTTACTTCCTCCTTGCACTCAAGCCTGTATAAGCAAGGTTTATACCTTCGTTATTTATAGTGGGTTTTAACACAAAAATGAAACCAGTAGTGAAACATGTGACCTATAAGGAGGGAATTCGTTTATTCAACTCTAAGAAAAAAAGCCCAAACATACATAAGGGGATGGTGTACAGACTTTTAGAGGTGCACAGTGGAAGGGTGAGAGACAATAAATACAAGTAGAAATTCTTCTTAGATGTTAAGACTGTATTATTTTTTTATTATTATTTTTTTATTTTTCGGGAAGATAATCAAATGCTGGAAGAAACATCCAGGATGCTGTGTAGACACTGTACTTTGAGATATTCATCAGATACCTGCACAAGTTCCAGAGCACCTGACTTCATTAGATTTTCTTTGAGCAAGGGGTTGAACTAAATGAACTCTGGAGGTTCCTGCTGGCCTAACATGACTCTACAACTTATTGTCATCTCTATACTCTAAGATTAGAGGAATGCCATACCAAGAACAAGAATTTATGTGAGGTTTTTATTCCTTTTTATTTTCTTTAAAATGTGTTTATGAATTGTTATTCTTTTAAACTTAGTTAATTATATGGAAATGAATGGTAAGCTTTGTTTCTGTTCAGAATTTCTTTTAAACTATATTTGAAGTTTAAAAATTGCAACCAGAGTAACATGCTGGCTTCCAGCTTTCTATAAGCAAATACAGAGTCCAGGACATGTTTCTTTGCAATAGTGATTTAAAGCAAGTGTCTGGAAAAAAGGTGTTTTATAACAACTGGAAAATTCCAGTAATACATTTCAGGTTTGTGATCAGCATTACTTGTTCGTTAAAGAGGATAAATCCTTAAGGAAATGCTGTGGAGCTGTATATTTTTAAAATATCTCTTAATAAAACCACAAAAGTGTTCTATATTTCACAAAATATTTATTGTATGCCATTAACTGAAAAAATGCCACCAATGCTGTGGGAAAGAACTATAAGAGAATCTTAACAGTGATATGAAATTACTGTGCTTGCATGGTTTCCATTTCCAAATCCACCATAACAAAATGTGGAGAGCAAATCTATCAACTGTGAATCAGTGGTTCAAAATCTTACTTTTCACTCTAGAGTTAAGCTAGCTAAAGAGCAGGAGTAAAAGGATATTAAGCAATATCCTTATTGCATAAGATTCTTGTTAAACACATCTATATGTTATCAGTTATATGATACAGCCAAGTGTTTGCTTTAAGCACTCATTATTTTAGTTTGGAAAACATGTGAAAATGTTCATAAGACTAAAAATTGAAGGTAAGCTAAATGTCTGGAACACTAATATTACCACAGAACTCTAGTAAGTGCCATTAATTACTGAAGAGACCATTAAAAATAAGTACATTTTTCAACCTGGGAACAGCAGTGTCCTCCAGAAAGTACCCTGTTTCATGATGTGCATTTCTTTCTCTAAAGACTCTAGTCCCAGGATGATTTAACTGTAAAAGAATGCTAATCTGCATCTATTTATCACTCTTGCTTTTATCGTGGTGAAAAAAAAAAGAAAAAAAAAAAAGAAAAAAAGAAAGAAAAAGAAGTGGGGAAAAAATATTGAGATACACATAGCTGAAGGCAAAAACCAGAACTTCAAATGTCATTTCTCTATTTCCAGTCTAACTGGTGATTTGAAGTATTTCTAAGTATAAATTTCAGATACCAGAGAATCATAGAATGTCTTGGGTTGGAAGGGACTTCTAAAGGTTATCTAGCCCAACACACCAACAATAAACAGGGACATCTCACACTAGAACAGGTTGCCCAGAGCCCCATCAAGCCTGCCCTTGAATGTGTCCAGGGAGGGGGCCCCCACCACCCCTGCAGGCAACCCATTCCAGTGATCCACTGCCCTCACATTAAAGAACTTTTTCCTAATGTCCAACCTACATCTACCCTTCTCTAGCTTGAAACGATCACCTCTTGTTCTATTGTTACGTGACCTAGTGAACAGGTCCCACAGCCTTCTTATAGGCTCCTTTCAGGTATTGGAAGGCCATGATAAGGTCCCCCTGGAGTCTTCTCTTCTAAAGGCTGAGCAACACCAACTCCCTCAGCCTGTCTTCATAAGAGAGGTGCTCCAGCCTTTTGATCATTTTTACTTTCCTCCTCTGGACATGATCCAACATGTCCACATTCTTCTTGTGTTGGGGGCTCCAGAGCTGGATGCAGTACTTCTGGTGAGGTCTCACCAGAGTAGAGCAGAGGGGCAGAATCACCTCTCCCGATCTGCTGGCCACACTTCTCTTGATGCAGCCCAGGATGCAGTTGGCCTTCTGGGCTACAATTGCACATTGGTGGCTCATGTCCAGCCTTTTCATCCACTAGTACCCCTGGGTGTTTTCTACAGGGCTTCTCTCTAGCTTGTCTTCCCCCAGCCTGTATTGGTATTTCTGGCTGCCCTGGCCCAAGTGTAGGACCCTGCACTTGGCCTTGTTGAACTTCATGAGGTTCCCCTGGATGCACTTCTCCAACTTGTCCAGGTCCCTCTGGATGGCATCCCATCCCTCCAGCATATTGACCACACCAACCAGCTTGGTGTCATCAGCATACATGTTGAAGGTGCTCTCAATGCTACTATCAATAAAATTGATGAAGATATTAAACAACACTGGTCCCAGTACAGACCCCTATCAAGGTTCTGTAAAATAATTGATGGTTCTTACAAAGTCCAGAAGTCAAAGTCATTTAGAGAAATCAGTAATGCACTGAAAATGCCAATTGAATCTTGTGGGTTTTTTATAGGAAGGAATTACTATTTTATTTTGAAGAAACAGATTAGTGTTTGATGTTGAAACTACTGGTTTTGCTGAATAACTTACCTAACAGAACTATGATAATCCTATTTGAAATTTATAAAATGAAATTATGGAAATCCAGAGATGCAAATGTACAGTAAATCCATGCATTTGAATGAATTTCATAGCTGTCCAAAGTAATCATGCAGCTTAATCCTTTTGCTTCCTGTGCTCTTTTCTGTTAATTTTGACATTGTCAAGGTTTAATTCTGGGCCGGCAATTAAACAAAAGACAGATGTTCTCTATTAACCCTTCTCCCCTAGCTGAAAGGGAAAGAGAATAAGGGAGAGAGACTTACAGGCTGGAAAATGAACTACACAGTTTTAAGGAAACAACAGTCATGAAAAATAAAATAATAAAATATGCACAAATACATGCAAATATGTACAAAACCACTACCACGCTCTCTCCCAATAACCCTCACATCACCACTGAAGGTGCAGGACAGGGCCTGGGAGAGTCCTAGATTGGACTCCTGGATTCAGTGGCAGATGGAAACAGGAGTCAGAAACTCATGGGTTAGGATCCAAGGCAGATGAACAGAGTGCTCCCAGAACAAAGGCTACGGATGAAGAAGAAAACCCTCGTGGTCCCTCAGCTTTATTCTGAATATGATGTGTATGGGATGGAATACCTTGTCCGGTCACTTTTGGTCACTTGTCCAGTCTGCTCATCCCCACAGGAGGGTCACAGGTGTAATCCCTGTCCAGCCCTGTTGTTTCCAGACCATAAGATGTTTAGGAGAACCAAGCATTGACCTTGTTTTCTATAAGAATAAGCATAAGCAAGAGCCTTTCTGCAAACCATTCTCCAACAATAACCATAAACATCAAGTGTTATGAGTCATAGAAGCAGACATTGACCAAAAACCATGCTGTTTATTTTAAAAAGTGCAGTTACTTAGAAGAGACTTAACAGAAAAGTAAAAGTACCAAAAAGAACATTGGTTCTGTCCTGGTTCAAACCAGGACAGACATGATGGAGGCAGAGTACATTTCAGTTTTATCTCTAGCATTCAGTCTTTGTTCACTTTTTGTGTGAAGTAGTAGATGAGCTTTTTCTTTTACCTGAATTTTGATGTATTTAACCAACCTTTGTAACTTGCTTTTTCATGTCTCAAACTCAGTGTCAAGCTGTACCTTCCTGATTTTATCCTTGCATGTTTTATCACTCCTTTGGGCTTTTCCTTAACAATGAATCCTGTGTTCCATTCTCTTTCTAATTTTCTAATAGTTGAGAGCTCAGCTGACCTATATAATCTTATTGGCCATTATCATACTTTCTCTATGTTTCTGTGGTGGTTTAACAAGGCAGGCTAGGATTGGAGGAATTAAAAACAGTAGTCTGTGCTGGATCTAAGTTTTGGGGGTTTTGAAGTTTTTTGGTTGACAGCAGCCTCCAGGGAAATATTCACTGGGTTGGATCTCCTGATTATACAGCCCAATTCATTTACTGCTTATGTTTAATCTCTACGTGCAAAGTGAAAGGCACAGTCTTATTATTCCAGGTCTAAGGCAGTTGGAAGTGGGGAATCTTCACAAAAATCTTTGTGAGAAAAGTTTTGGCAAAAGATATTTAATGAGGTTCATATTGGCTCCCTGAGACCCTTAAAAATAATTTCATTGTTGATCAGTCAGACAAGAAGGACATGATGGTAAAGTCAAGTTTCTGGTCTTGGAGACATTACCCTTCTGAGATCCACCAGTGGCAGAAAAAGTACAACATTGCCCTCTACATTTGAACACAGTCACTCATGACCTACTAACTGCTTTACCCAGCCTATAGTTGAATGCCTTCATCTCCCCAGCTGCATCAGAGTTTACATGGTGATATTTTTCTATAGCTGGGCCCTCTTTACACATTGGAAAGACTTCAATGGGTGCAATTTCATGGCCTTCAAGATTTATATTTGAAATAGTTTAAGATTAAAGGAAACTTATTTAACTATGTAACTGAAGACAAGGGATTTTGAGCACAGCAGGCAGTGTGGGAGGGTAAAAGACTGTGCAAAAGAATAAATGATATTGGGAACTTCTCTGTGCTTTTCATATCTCTTCTTAGCATAAGAATAACTGACGTGAAGGAAAAAGAAAACATGTGCTCTATTGGATGCTTTCCAGACAAATGAGGAAAAAGTCTAAAACAGATTGACTGGAATTCGTGGAAGCACATCAAGTCTAAAGTTCTAAATGAATATGATCCTGATTGGGAAACATATGTTTGAGGATTTCATCTTGAGGAGAGGAAGAGAAATACTCACTGGCCCAGATTTCTCTTGGACAGTTATTTGTACCTGCCTGTAATTGAAATAAAACCCTGCTATCAACTCCAATGAGCCACACTGATAAATTCAGCCTTTCTGTTGTTCTACTAAAACCATCCACAAACCATAAATTCTGATTCTCATGGTGTTTAAAGCCTTCTCTAGATAGGCCAATAAAGATTGTAATTACTGAGCTTTGTCTTCCTAGCACACAAAACTTAATGTCCTTACGTGGGCAAATGGTATGGAACCTAATTTTGTAAAGTCAAGGTAATAGATCTTTAAATGAAGTTGACCTCAGGTCACTGGCGTTATAGTTCTGTGAGTTACTGATTCTTCACTCAGCCTGAAATCAAACCCGCTTAGTCTTTTTGTCAAATCAGAAATATTCAATAATTTCAACTCAGTGTTGCATCTAAGTTTACACCAGGAAAACCTGCATGATTTGGTGTAAATACTCTATTTGTCACATGTTGCATGAGATGTCTCTTGAAATCCTTATGCCTATAATTTGCAAAGGAAACAACACAATTTTAAAGGCATCAGCAACTGAGTAAGATAAAGTCTTGTGATATAATATTGTATCTGAAAAAAAATTTAAAAATCTGTCTCAACCTCAAAAATTAATGAATTTGAGAACAAAAGAAAGTGTAAAAGTGGGGGGTTTTATTGGGTCTGGTTTTTTTTGTTTCTGTTTTTTTAACATTTTAACTTTTTTTTCTTAAAATTTATTTAGATGTTAGATTATATTTTAAAATCTAAATATACCATAACTGTTTATTTCAAGTCAGATTTTTTTTCCTTAAACACATATCTTTTTATGTATTTAGAAAGGAAAATTTGTTTCTATCTGTTTTTTATAGAGCATTACATCAATTTCCTCAGCAGATTAACAAAAGCATTAAAAACTCCAGCCACTGATTTTTCTATTGGCACTGTTCACTTCCATTACTTGTACATTGATTCAGTCCATTCTATTTCATTACTAAGAATACTCATTTGAAGGCAAACATGAGTAGATATTGCTCTTTGTCACCTCAGGTTTACAAAAACAGCGTTCAACCCCAAATATTTTCATCATGGTATCAGTAGAATTAGTAATTATTTACATGAGTTGAAACCCAGCAGCTGGCTTAACAAAAAAAACTACTGCATTGTGTAAGTCACACTCAGAAGATGGGTCAGAATTTTATTTAATGTCACCTGATAAAGATCTGTCGGATTCAGTATAGCTACATGCATTTATACTGGATCAAATTGTTTTATTTGTAGGACTATTTCATTCAGTGTGGAACTGGTTAACGGGTTCCAAGGTAGACGTATGTATAGGTTTATATTTCTGCAGGCATATATGAATATGTGTATCTTAGAGCATGAAGCATTGCATTATGCAGCCCAAGTATATTATGTTGGTAAGAAGATATTCCTGTCAATTACTTTGTTTGATGTTAGGAAACATACTTATTCTTCTCCATCACTCAGAAAGTCTTGAAACAGTGAGCTCAGAAACAGAAGTCAAAGAAACAATCCACTGTGTGTGTTACTGGAACTCCTGTAAGCCTTTGCTTTGAACTTTTAGGGCTTGACAATATTGATTTAAAGTAACAAGCTGTGCAATGTCATCTCACATATCATTTACACTTTGTGTAAGATGATAGAGACTGCGGACGTGTGTGTGTATCCTCTGTAGTTTATAAATCAGATTAACTTCAGAAAAGCAAGCAATAGTTTCTGATGCCTGGGTTAAATTTAAAAAAACTAACTGGATATCCAACAGTGAACACATTCCTGGTGAAAATATCAGTGAGTTATTAAACTATAAATTTAACCTTAAAATTCTATACTTCTAGTAATGAATACCAGCTTGTTGTGAGCTTATTGTACTGTTCATAACATTCTGATCAGCGAAATGAACATTTGGAAATACTGGGTCTTGCTGACAATGGAAAACAGAGGTGTTAAACATAAATTATGGTACAATGAAACAATGAAAAGTAAGCTAAGGTTTTTTTTTTCTATAAAAAACATTACAGAACCTTTTTATAACAGAACTAGCTGAAAACATATAGTCACATTTTAACAGCTGTTGCCGAATTAGGTAAAAGCTGTGATACAAAATTTGTTTATTATATGATTTAGACCTCACAGACAGCCTAAGCCAGTCAGAAATTGAGAGAATCACTGATTGAAGGAGATGAACATATTATTAACATTTTCATTATAATAGCAAATAATTGTTACAATCTCTAAGCTTGGGAAATACCACAAGACTACTGCTGGGTAGTAAAGGATAGAAAGAAATTAAACTGGAAGAGATGAAGGTAGGACAAAGCACCATTCTTATTTTATAGGATGCAGAGAGCTTAAGGAGGACACTTTCTAGAATCCTCGACTGCATGTCCCTGGTTTCTCCTTATTGTAATTGAAGAAATAAGTGACTCATACAGGCAATTTGTTCTTCTTTGGAATAGATCTTCAAGATAAACTCGTCATGCATACCTTGAAGGTGTGGAGATGCTGAGCTGTGGTCCAGGACACACCCTGCATTAGACTTCTTGATGACTGGGTGGCTCTGGCAGGGTGTGGAGTTGTGCATCCACATCACTACTAGCAGGACTGCTAGTCCACCTCCTGCTCTGAGAGATGACCTGTCTCTTGGTCTAGAACATTATGTGAGGTAAGAATCTGTGTTTGCTGAAACTTTTTCACCTCTTATGAAGGGTTTCATTGCCTACTAAATTGGACAGATTTAAGTCTGTCTCTCAAGAAAGCGTCCCAGTTCCTGGCAGTAGAGTTATTTTCTCCTTCTCTCTCTTGGGCATGATTTTAGGCAAGTTTCAACAAGCACTACACCTCAGTTTGTTTTATTGTTTGAAGATTTAGAGAGTGGAGGCATGTTTTGTAGGTTCCAGTCTTTAAAGTCAGATCTGAATCTGAGCTATCTGATGTAATGTTAGAGAGCTCTGTGTGCTGAGTTACTTACTATGAAGGGAAAGTGGTTTATTCACTTTTTTTTCATGGAAGAATTTCCTGAATAAGTAATGCTCATCTTCTCCTAAGGGCTTCTTTTTCATCTACAGGCACTTCTTCACTTGAAGTTCAGGCTTTTCTGAATTCCTTTTTCAGGTGCTTATTTTTTTATCTTGGTTGTGTGGGAAGCTGATCTGACTATTGTAGAGGCTGTGAGTTCCATGGGAGATTATGTAGGTAACATATATCACAGAATCACAGAATTGTCATGGTTAGAAAAGACCTCTGAGATCACTGAGTCCTACAGTCCACCCAGGCCCCCCAAAACCAACAACAACCCACAAAAAACCCACCATGCCCACTAGACCATGCTCTGAAGTGCCACATCTACGTGTTTCTTGGATACCTCCAGGGTTGGTGATTCCACTTCATCTTAAGTATCTAAGTACCCTTAATATGCTCCTCCTGTCCCACAACTTCCATTTTATATGTGATACCTGGAGTTATTATTTAATTTTATTTTTATTTTATTTTATATTTTATTTTATTCTCTAACACTACCTGCAGGAATCTGAATCCATTGTGCTTACTCTCTAGGAGAGTACTTGACATGACCCAGATACTGCAAGGCTGATGCCTTTCTTTCCTGTGGAAACAGCTATATTTTGTATGGAATAATTAAATATTACTTAGGTAAGAACAAGAGAATAATTTTTTTTTTTTTTTTTTTTTTTTTTTAAGCAGCTACAGAACTCACCTAAGGAAAAATCAATTTGGGTTATGTTCTTTTTCTAATTAATGATTCCCTGTTTTACATTAACTAGTTTGTAGAGCAAGGGCTAGAAGTAAATTGTAAATTCAGCTTGCTGTCTTGGGCTGAGTTAATATTTAATCATTCTATTTAAAGATGAAGATTTTCAACCAAAAAACTAAACAAACAAAAGGAATGGGGCACCTCAAGTTCAAATTCTTGTACCTAAAAAGAAAGTCAGATTCAGACTTTCTACTTCCCATGTAAGTGTCCTAACCCCTGATCTAAGCACTAATTCCAGAGCCTGGGAATGCAGGATCTTCATTGATATTTTGTGCAGTCTCATATTCCAAGTTTGTTGAAGAATACTAGGTGGATTCAACCCTACAGGGCAGGAGGTCTTGGTCTGTAAACTTGAACATGGAAGAGATGAGAGGACAGATGAAGTTGAGTCAGATTCTTATGAAGAACTGTAGATGGTTTCAAAATATCATGTTCAAAAAAAGGAAACAGGCCTACAGTACTTACAAATTTAGGAGCAATTGAAAAGGTGGTCTGTGAGGAATTCAGTATTTATTTTTGCATCCAAAGATGCAAGCCTATTAATAATTTTGTGATTCTTTCCAAGAACTCTATTTCAAGGAAAAATGATTGGATAAAAAAAATATCTAAGCCACTTAGCAAAATGGTCAGGAAGCTCCCAAATCACATATCTGCTTTCAGAAACATCATTCTTAATACACTGTTCTTTCTTAGGATACTTTTGGCAAAACAAAGAATTAAAGTCAGATTTTCTGAATTTGAGTCTAGTGTCTTAACCGTAACAGCAGCCTCTTCTCAGAGCTTGAAGTTCACAAATGCAGATATAAATCATCAGTAACCCACTGGAGAGATGCCAGTGTAAACCAAAGCTTCATGTAATACGGAAGAGATTCAGGCAGTAAAAAGTTTCATATTCCTCTCCCCTTTTCCACTTCTTAATTCTTCAATTTTGATCCTCTTTAAAGGTATATTAAAATAATTACACTAAATACAATATTTGTTGAAAAAAAAACAAAAATGGGGGGGGCGAGGGGGGGAACAAAAAAGAGAAAGAAACTCTGGTATCTCAGTGCTTTATTGTTTCACTATAATTCTTTATATAAGAAAACTTGATTTTTTTACCATTAACACTATAGTAAATGGCAAAAATGTTTAAACTACATTTTACTTCCAAGAAGAAATGTCAAGGCTTTCTAGACCTTGTCTTTCTCCTTTCATCTGGTCTTACCTATGCTACTCCATCTATTCCTGGTGATGTGACTTGGAGAAGCCCAGATGTGTTATGACTACCTGACATGAGACTATGTCTTATTTCTATGTTCTCCAAGTTATAATCCATAAACTCTTACATTTTGCCTGTTATATTGGGCTAATTAGATTAGTTACCTGTTCAAAGATTGTCTTTTGCAGGATCAAGTTCTTCTACTGTAATAAAGAAAAAAAAATAATTCAATTTTATTCTTAAATACAGATTTTGTAAAAGTGAATAAGGTGACAAAAATCTATGGGAACTGGTCCTATTCTCCATGGAAAAGAAAAAAAAATCTGGTAGGCACATGGCTGAAAGGGAGATAAATGAAAATGCAAATAAAACTTAAAGGGTGCATTTTTGTTATTATTGCTTAAAGGGGAAAACTATGGGACTAAATTGAAATATTAGGTAACAATGAGCAAACAGGGACTTGGGCAGAGTTGCTTCACTGTCAGAAAAAGGGGCATATGGAATAAGTTACTAGTGGATGTAACTGAAGTACAATTTCACAGAGATAAAGGGATACCTAAATCTCTTTCTGGAAGGGAGGATTGAAGAATAGGGTGAAAAAAGCAAGTAGGGTAGATTATACTAAACTATGATAGGACAGGCATGTCAGCACATATGAACCTTTTCTGTCTCTGCATTTCTGCTGTTTATTTGCTTCCTTGCATTATCAGTCCATAAGATCAGATCCACATCATCACATTAACTCTTTCACATCTAGAAATTTCCACTGTGCTATTCAATGCCCAGTGCATCAGGGAATTCTCCCTAGAGTATTCAGACACTCACGACCAATACAGTGATGTGTTCTTGATATGAACGTGTTGTAAACCAAGTGGCAGACAACTAAGGTGAGATTCTTCTGACCTAGGTACAGTATAAGTATCTGCTGCTGAACAGATGTTCTCTTTACTGTAAATAGACAGAAAAAGACACATTTAAGCCATCTGAACTGTTTCAGTAGGATGCGATAAATTGGACCATAAATGTTTCTATTTCTCCTCACTGAATATATATATAAAAAAAGCTTAAGAAGACTCAGGCAGACACAGAAATCCAGACCTTAGAGGCTTACAGTTATTCAAATGAATGTACATCATTCTCAAAGGAAAATCATTTGCATCTGAGGTCTCCAGACCTGATATGGATTGTGATTCAGAGACACTTGAGCAAGTGAACTTGCATTCAGCCAGCCCTGGAAAGTCAGTGCAAGGCTGCTTCAGTAGCTCCTTATATTTTATAAACTGGAGAGCCCAGAGTTGGACACAGTATCCCAGATGTGGCCTCACCAGGGCAGAATGGAGGGGGAGAAAGACCTCAGTTGACCTACTGGCTACACTGTTTTTAGTGCACCCCAGGATGCCATTTGCCATCTTGACTAGAAGGGCACATCGTTGGCTCATGGTTAGCCTGTTGACCACCATGATCCCAAGGTCCTTTTTGCCATGAAAATATGTTTATTAATATATTGAGCAGAACTTGGCCCAGGACTGACCCCTGGGGGCTCTCCAACTAGAGTCTGCCCCATTTACTACAACTCTCGGAGCTCCATCCTTCAACCAGTTCCCAGTCAGCTTCTCTTCCCTATCATCCAATCCACAATTCTTGAGTTTGGCTGTGAGGATGCCATGGGAGACGGTGCTCAAAGTCTTGCTGAAATCAAGGTAGACCACAGCCACTGCCTGGGTGGGCTACCATTTTCTACCTTAAGGCTTCAAACCATGTATGACTCAGTGCAATGCAGGCACTTTAGCTTATTTTTTTTAAAATTCAGAAGGCAATTCAGAGCACATACGTCTCATGATTTTTTCTCCTTGAAGCAGTTACACTTCAGTCAAAGCACCTAAATAAACACAAGAGAGAGATTACAGCAAACTACTTAAATTGTGCACCTAGAAAAAGGAACATATGGACACAGAGCTACCAGAAGAGAATGAGAAATAGCCACTGTCAAGTCATCTACAACACATTCATCTATATCTGCAGATACAAGCAACTTTAAAAAGATAATTTTCTCTTAGCTGTTCACCTGATCATTTTTCAGTCTGAATGATTTAGCTTATCCCCAGAGCTGTACAAATTACAGACTATGAATCCTTCAATATTTTAAGTCTGTGTTTGAAGCCCCCAGTGTAAATCAGATAGATTAGGAAACTGAGTCTTGGTCTGCCACAGTCCATATGGTGATCCTTCACATTGTGCTGCTGAATTACAGCAAAGGGAATAAATTAATCCATCCTGAACTTGTGTCTTTTCCAAATCTTCCCTTTAATTTGCACTCCTTTGAAAGCACTGAAGGTTACAAACTTAAGTATACACATGTGGGGTTTTTTTGTAACTGATAAATGTAGTTTCTGGAGAATAAGTGCTTATTTTTAAAATACTCTGTGTATATATTTAGAACAAACTTAATCTTCTGTGATGGGATACATGTTAATGAGAATGCTGTGGGTAATGTTAACAGAGCATGAAAAGAAACTGTGCATGATGCAAAACTTAGTTTAATTAAGGAACTTATCACTCTCCTTTGTCCACTGCTATTCTTCCCTCCAAAAAATAATGTTTGAGAAAAATAGATTCTATCAAAAATAAAGAAAATTATCAGTTTTATAATGTAATCATGTGTGTAACATTATGAGCTATAACTACTACTGTGATTATTAAATTCCTATTAATTGTATTACATTAATATACCTGAGGAACTTAAAGAACTTTAAAATATGGTAGAAATCATAACAATGCATGTATTTCAAATAGATTTCTGACAGTTAAGAGATGTCCAAGTATCTTTTAGCTCAAATTCCTGCTGGATGGTACATGTAGATTCACTACTTTCTTTAGAGGTCCAGTTTAATTTAATGTGTGCCACTGTGTTCTTTGATTGCTCGGAGAAACTAATGAAAGGCATGAAATGATTATGTTCCATCATTTCTCTTACTCTTCTTGCCATTTCGTGTGTAACACAATCATCAGAGTGCTCTTACTAAGAACCTTGGCTTCATTCCACTCCCAGCTCTTATTTAATAACTTCATCTCTAAGACTACAAAGAATCATAATCAGTTTCTATCCAAGTGCTGAAATTAATTTTGTGGAAATCCATCTCTGGATGTTACAATGCTGACTATTGAAGCTATCTTGAAAGCAGACACCATGTGGGGGGAAGGAAGTAAGGGAGAAGGGAGAGGAGAAAAAAGAAAGAAAAATTTGGCCCCAGCTCACAGAAATCAAGCTGTGTTCTGTGATGCTATGAAAAAAAGAGGGTGGTCTCCTCCCCCCCAGAAGTCACGCAACAGGAGCAAATACTCTCTCCAAGCTGCTGGCTGTGTAGTTCTCTGTTTTCTCACCTCAGATGAGTGAAAAGTTGCTTCTTTTAAGGAGATAAACAGGTAAAAACTTTATATTTACAACGACTCTGAAGGCTACCACAGTCTTTGATGTCCACTGGGATGTCTCAGTGATTTTGTTGCCAAAATTCTGTACTTTGTTCAGTCAATGGAGGGTTCTGAAAAGTCTTAAATTAAGTACATATAGTAGACTTGATAACTTTTTCACTTCTTTAAGGTGGCATCTCAAGGCTCTGGGTAGGATGTGCTTGAACCTGTGTGTGACTTTTTATGCACCTGACTCTGCCTTAGCAACCACAGTGGACTGTCTGAGTATTCTGAATGTAAAGTAAAGATGGTTTAGAAAACATAAGTGGAGACTTGACCTGCTCTCAGTATTTCCTTACATCATTACAAAGGCTGCCCAGGGAGGTGGAGGAACCGTCCCTGGAGGTGTTAAAAAAAAAGGTGGACATGGTGTTTCAGGAGATGGTTTTGTGGTTACGGGTTGTAGGGCGAATGGTTGGACTTCATGATCTTGGAGGTCTTTTCCAATCTTGATGTTTCTATAATTATAGCAGAAATCAATTTGGAAATGTCTCTGTTCAAGATTTTTTAGAAGTTCAAAGGCATTTTGTGTAACACAGCCACTTAGGTAACATAGCACTTCTGGTTAATCCATGACTTCTACATCTGCAGGAAGAAACAGAATGTTAAAGATCACAAGATTCTAGCCAATATTCATCACTGAGCATGGAAGTAATGCCTCAGTCCACTGAGGGTTAACAATAACTGAGATAGATACTCACAAGCAATCTAGAAAAAAACCTTCATTGCACATTACTGCTGGGTGAAAACGCTGATGTTGTACAGATGGCGATGAAAACAAGAAGGGAGGGAAAGTCACAGGAGCTTTTTGTTTAATTTAAGGTTCTATTTTTACCTACATGGTTGGTGCAGTACACAAGGTAGTATACATGCGGCTCTGCACACTGCTCCACTTATTTATCCAATTGGTGTTGACACTAAAAGTCTTTTTTTGGCAAAAAATCATGGTCAACTATAAATCTTTTTTATGAACACATGCACTCAAGCATAGAAATCAACAAATGCATTTGGTTTACTAGCTTATTGACTCAAAATATGGTGGGTTCAGGACAGAGACAAGGGCCTTGCCTAAGTAATACTGCAAAGGACAGCATTCTCCAGCCCTGTTCCTTCTCTTAACCTAAATGAGCAATGGATACAAGATGAAAAAAGTTGTTGTCATTCGTAGGAAAGGTTTCAGTTGGGCAGAAAACCTTTAGTGTCAGAGATATTGCAGTTTATCTCAGAAATAATATTATCAAACTTTAATACAGAAATGACCATGTCTTTTCAAATATTTCATTCCTCATGAAACTGTGCCAGGTACTAACACTGTCTGCCGGCGTCCGACTGACACACTCCAATAGTAATAAATGGGGCACTGTATGCCTAAGCTCCCTAGCTGAGATATGACATTAACTCTTGACCCTCAAATGAAAAGAAAGCTCAGTATCTCTTGTTACTATTATAAATGTTGACTTTAGCATTCATTATTAAAGAACACATTTCAGTCTCATTCCACACTGCATCATGCTACGCGTGGATCTGTAACAGTTTTCATTTGTACTGTTTCTTTTCACTTTGTCTGCATCTGATAAGCCATAAACCTTGGGGACTGAACTAAAACACAAGCACTACTGAAAAAAACAGGTCTGTGAGATTTTCTGCTTCATCTCATGACACCATGCTGTGTAATGTTAGAGAGTAATACAACATTTATTGTATAACATGTTAGAATGTGAATACAATTGAATTACCTTTTAATATTCCACTCACACAATACGCATAAACCCCACATTCAAGTAAGACATTGATGAGTCTCAGGGCTTCTTCTAGGACACTTCATAATTCAGATGAGCTGCTACAGTTCTCAGTAATGAACTTTTAGCTCAAACCACAGAAAATTAGGCTTTTCTGATCCAGAGGCCTTTATCTCACTCCCTAACACATGAGCCAAAAATATAATTATTAGATACAGCAGTTAGAGGTGAAAGATTGCATAATTCTTTCAAAAGTATCCGCTTTGAAATATGAAAAAGAAATTACTTTGCTGAAATTAGACCAGATCCTGTTACCTCACTGTAGAGCATTAATTGTTTAATATATGAATTGCACAATGACAGGAATTAGTCTTCCTAATCTGACCAATAGGCACCAAAGACATCTATTTTCTTAAGAGTGAAATGGATATGAAAAGTTGTAACTAGAAGGATGTGTTTCAGCTGTGAATTTGAATATGTCGTTTTTTTCAGTTTAGCACTACATATTTATGACTGTATCGTGGATGGTAGGGACTGTCTGGCTGATGAATTATGATTGCTGTCCTTGGTGGCATTGTGGAGAAAGGGGCTAGTGTAGCTACTAGGTTAGTCATATATTTATATTAAGCCCAAGTTTTTATTGGCTCTAACTGCTGCCATTTAATCTTTGATGATAACTGAATACAATGTAGTTTGTATGTAATGAATCTCGTAATGCCCATTCTTGTAATTCTCAAAAGAATCCAGACTTTTAATATTTTGGTCATCTTCTCCCTGTTGCAAGTGACACTCCAGAAAAGTGTGAGAAACGTGGAGATCAATTTTTATTCTGTCACCTAAGGGATGTATGTCAAACTCCCAGGCTCAACTGCGTGAAATATTTTCCCACGGGAGTACACTCATTTTGCTGTGATACTCTCATCCTGATACCACAAAAAAAGTGTCAATCCTTGTGTACGAATCAGGATGAAAACCCAAGTAGTAATGGGAAATATCAACACTTCTTGTTCAGAGAGGCCATACTGGTTCACCTGCAGAATAATTACGTTAATTGTTAATTCGTATTATATGCATCTTCTTTGTCAGTCAGTTAAGCAGAATAAAGACAGAAAGGATGATAAATACTTTGGGCCAAGGCAATATATGGTGTCCAATGCCTTATTTCCACAAGCTTGAGGCTGGAACCTGCTCTGCCATCACAAACTGTAGTGTTGAGGGATTTATCTAGTTCTCATCATCCTAGGAACAAGATGTTCCTGCCTGATTTACAGCCCCATCATGTAAATCAGCTTAACTAAGTGTGCATTTCTTGGATACCCTAACCTGTCTCAAATGTCACTACAGATCTATCTTTAGGAAGTCATGTCCCACTCTGAGCACATGCAACTGTGAGACCCTGAACTGAGTCCTCAGCATCTCTTACCTTGTGAACTAAACTATAAAACTTTAGGGTCCACTGACACAGATGTAGGTCATGCAGAAATCTGCAGAATATCAAAACACCAATGGGAGTGCAGCCTAATTAATGTCCCATGGGGATCAACACTTCTGTCACCTGGGAAAATGTGCCCATTTCACATTTTTCTGTTCAAAAAAACAGACAAATTTGGTCCATTGTTTTATGGAAAGTAAACACAGCTTTTGCCTGGTTTATGGTCTTAGTAATTTAAGTAGGCATTTAGAAGGTGATTAATTAACACTACATAAAATAAAGGTGAAAGAGGAACATTCACTGCCCATGAATTTGTGAGCTGCGCTACTACATTTAAATGACAGTATAAAAAAGATTGGTCTGAAAGAATTTGATAACTAAAGGTGTCTAAAGGTGACCTTTCCTATAATACCCATTAGCTTATTTTCCTTTCTTCTGTGGAAAAAGAAATAGACATTTTCCCTTTGTTCATTATGCTAATTTGTAATGTAGACTGATAAATGTGAGACAGGCTAGGCAACAATGATGTTGGAAGCAGAATATATAAATGAATCCAAGCTGAAATAAACTGACAGTGATTAAACGATCCTTGCAAGGTAAATCCTCAGAACTGTATTTGGATCATATACATCCTTGCATACAGAATTTGTCTGCAATTAACAGAGAGGTACTCTAGGCAGCTCATATCTTTTTTTCTGTGCATGCTTGAATAAATGACAACATAGAAACAGAAATTTATCAATGTCTCTGAGCTAGATTGCTGTCCTTCTAACAAGGAATTAGTCCCACCAATGTCTAAGGGCTGATGGATGTCTTCAACAGCAGTAAAGAGTTCATAGCCTTGCCCACAGAAATAGGCTCTTAAATCAGAACATGTTCTTATCTTTGAAGCTTGAGTAGCCATTGACTCTCTGGCTGTTCCTGCCCAACAGCTGAACTGTCTGGCTTTGCAGTTAGCCCTTTAGTTAGCATTCGCAGGAGCATTTCCCCTGCTGTCATCAAATCTGTCATAGATTACTCTTCTGTCTTTTAAATGACCATGGAGCTGGTAATTGCTCTCATACTGACTGCAGGGGTGTGGGTAAGGATTGCTCCAATGTGAGGCACAGCAGCTCAGCAGAATGTGGTTCTGCTGAAGTATTGAACACTGAAGTATAGAATGCTAAGGCAAGACTAAAATATTCCATGGCAGGGATTTGCTTGCCACTGCACCACAACCACAGCCTGCCTACCAGTCTATTCACCTGAAGCCCCCATTTGCCAATTTCCAACTCTTCTCTGTATTTCAATCATGAACTGCTTAAGGAAGGTCATAATGCTATTTCCCATTTTATATAACTAAGGACAGGGCTCTAAACACCACACAGATTCAAAGGATGAATAAGAAAAATAATTTATGAGTATGTTCTTGTTCAACATAACCTTTGGGAGTAAAACTGCAGTAACTTGAACTTGTTGCACATCATGGAGAACAGGGCATTCATTTTTAGATCTTTTTATCATTCCATTAACTCTTCCAATTTAAAATGTGAACCCCCAGAATTGTGTCCTCTACAGAAATCTTTCAGTAATCAAATTTCACTTTTGTAAGTTACAGTTTGGGAGGTTGTGAGCCAAGGTCACTTTATTCTGCTGAATACAGCTAAAAGTCAGAACGAAGTCCTGGAGTGTTACTGTAGTCTTGCTCAATTATTTTGTATTTCTTGCAGTAAAGCTTAGTGAATGATGTAAAAACATGTTGTTTTGTTTTGCTTTGGAAGAACACACTTCTCACTGAATGATGTGTGTATAAAATATGTTGGAAACAAACATTATT
The DNA here is from genome assembly GCF_020740795.1 of Apus apus. NCBI lineage: Eukaryota > Metazoa > Chordata > Aves > Apodiformes > Apodidae > Apus > Apus apus. Next base: position 197,764,704 of record NC_067282.1, read on the forward strand.
CCACAATGTGACTGTTTCTGATGGGAGATTCTAAGGTCTGCACTAATCCTGGTAATAAATAACAGGAATAAACTCAGTATGCAGCCTAGCTACAATGCTGGTTTTAGAATCTCAAAACTATCTTAAGGAAGATGAAGTACCTTCATGTATTTTCAATTCTTTGTTTTCTCCTGAGTTAAAATCAAGGGCTCTTTTAATTAGAAATTGGACTGAGTCCACCAATTCCTTTCAATACAATCTTCTCATAATGATGGAGAAAACCAAATGACCATTCAATATGGGGTGATTTGGAACTGTTAGTACAGAGTTGAAGAGTCAGCATGCTCTTCATTCCAACGTGAAGGGTCTCATATATAAAACTGAGATAAAAGAAGTAACCTAGTGTGTTCATTTTTTTTTCTTCTGGGGGAATTTATATTTCTAATAACCAAAACAGCAATCAGTTTCAATTCATTTTACGTAAAATGCAGCCACAATAGCCAAATAAATTTGATATAATAGGCTTCACAATGTTTAATAAACAATATTTGTGTGTGTGTTTTGTTGCATATCACACTGTTAGGGTGAAGATTTATTCTAATGGAATTTAGTTTCCCTGCCACTGTTGATTTTCTTTATACCAAACCCACTTGAACTTGGATTTTGTAAATCCTATTCACATCAATAATACCTAGATCTGAATGGCTTCCATATGAGCAAAGAGCACATACATTAAAATACTTAAGCCTGGGAAAGAGGTGACTGATAGGGGGAAATGGCAGAGGGCTTTAAGTCATATACTATATGCAGCACATGAGCATAGAGTCAATATTCACTCCATCTCATAGAACAAGAATTAGCAGACATATAATGATAGCATTAAGGAGTAAGTTATACACCAAAGCAGAATATTGTTTTTCCCACACAACATCTAATTACATTATAGAGCTCATGGCCACAGGATTCCATGGAGATGAAAAATATACATGGATTGAAAAAAGAATAAATTAATGGAGGATAAATCAAATGGTGTTATTAAATATGATTTGCCAGAAAGAAATGTTGGATCAGGAAGTTCTGAAACCACTGATTACTGGAAATACCTTGGTCTGATAGGAAGCTTCAACCTTCTACTCTTCATGTCCCATAGGATGCAAGTCACCTCATCCATCAAGTTTAGAAATGTACAGTGTAATTGCCTTTGTGCAAGTCCTCTTCAAAGTCAGACAGGAGCAACAGATACTCCTGGAGTGCAGAAATTTGGACTGTTTCAGGTATCTATATTAGGGAGGAGTCAACTGAACAGTAAACACATAATTCTACCCATTAACACTAAAGAAAATCTCAAATGAGGGCATCTATTCCATGTTAGGTCAGATATATCCCAGTCCTATTACTATAGCCTTATGCAGATGACAATGACAAGATTTTTCTTTGTAGTCCTCGTATTTGTGCCTTATTTCACATTCAGTCCAGTGAAACTGAAAGAAAAAGGACCTGTGTCAACTTATTTTTCTTCATCAAAAGCATTACCTAGAAGAGCTCATAATCTGTCTTAATTTTTGTAAAATATCTACACATGGGCTTCAGTCCCATTGAAATGACTAGATTTAAGTATATGTTTAAGATCTTTGCTGAACTGACACCAGAGTGAAATATGGTAGAGAGAAAGCCACCAAAATGTCAGAGACACTGAAATATAGTTCAGTTCCAATAATAGCAAGTCTCTGCTTCAAGGAGAGCTGATCTGAAAAAGAGAAGCAAAATTACTCCACTATATAAAAAGGGTTTCCACTGTGCTTTTAAATTCTGATATAAATTATTAAACCTCTCAGATCCTTTTTAAACCCTTTTTTAGATCAAAGGAACTTCGTACTTTCATTATGTAGCCACTTCTACAGAGAAAAGAAATTGACAAATATCCTGTAAGGCAGATCTGAAAATATGATCTTTTAGAGCAATTCTGACTTTCTTGCTCTCCCATTTATTTTTTGTACTTAATCCAAAAACTCTTCTGATATGCTACATCCAGCTACAAAGCTAGAGTATAACACAGAAACCTAAAGCTCTGCTTTAGATGTTACCCATGCAATAACAGGTCATTATTTTGCAGTTAACCTGGGAGGCACCATGAGACATTCATAGTCTTTGCCATGCACTTTTCAAATGACATTGTTACTTTTTCTATTTACAAGTTTAACCATTTCCACCTTCATCTAAAAAAAACATCCTGCAGTTTTAGAGACGTAGTTGTGGATATACATTTCAATCTTGCAACTGTGATGGAAAAAAATTATCTGCATTTTTAGCTTTTCAGCCACCCAGGCACCACATTTTTTCAAGAGAGAAATTATCACTTATTTGGGATACTTTTTTTTGGTATGACTTAGCAACATTACAACTACAATTAGGGTGAAACATTTTTACACTTTCTGTTTAGTAATTACTTCAGAAGATAGACCTCACAAAGTCTTAACGTAGTAATTCCAAGTTATCCTACATTTAGCCCTACAAGAAGTAATTGGGCATGTGGAGTCCAATGAAGTCCATCACAGCCATGCTTTGGGTCCTATTAGGCCATCCAAAGGTAAATGCTATGTCATTTACACACTCATACATGTGTAATAGGCATGCATGTAATATAAATTGTCAGACAGGTGTAACACTGGATTTTGTCTGTTAGTTATAACCAGTGTTCACTCTGGGGATGACACCTGGTAACATTTTTCAAGTATGTGGCCAGGCTGTGACAAGTTGTATTCAGAGAATCAAGGAATAGTAGAATCATAGAATGGTAGGGGCTGGAAGGAAACTCTGGAGATCATCAAGTCCAACTCCTCTGGTGGAGCAGGACCACCTAGGTCAGGTCACAGAGAAATACTACCAGATGGGTCTTGGAAGTCTCCAGAGAAGGAGACTCCACAGCTTCTCTGCGTAGCCTGTTCCAATCTGTCACCCTTTCAATAAAGAAGTTTTTCCTCATGTTGAGGTGGAATTTCCTGTCTTCCAGTTCACATCCATTGCCTTTTGTCCTATCACACGGCACCACTGAAAAGAGACTGGCCCACTCTTCTTGACATCTGCCCTTCAGATATTTGTAAACATTACATCTCCTCTCAGTCTTCTCTTCTGCAGACTAAAGAGCCACAGGTGTCTCAGTCTTTCTTCATATGACAGATATTCCAAGATCATCGAGTCCAACCATAACTGTACCAATGTACTGACCATGAACGTCACTGTACCAACTCGAATGCTTAAACCATGTTCCTAAACTCCAAGGATGATGATACAACCTCCTGCCTGAGCACCTTATTCCAGTGTTTGATTACCCTTCCAGTGGAGAAGTTTCTTCTAACATCTAATCTCAGTCTCCTGGCACAACGTGATACCATTTCCTATTGTCCTGTCCAGGCACTGGAGTAGTCAACCATTTTGGGGAAACAGCAAATGTGGGCTGGCTGAACCTCATATCTGGCTTTGAAGGGAACTACAAAATCAATTGACAGTGTAGGTCTTCCATGTTCCACTTCCAAATATGCTCTGTTTCTTACCGCATGTATGAACATACTGTGCATGCACAGCTCAAATTTCCAGTGTCATTTTCCTTCTGTTTCCTGACATTGTGAGTAGGGATAGTCAATTAACAACAAGGATTTTTTACTTCTAATCTAATATTGTCCCATAAACTTTTACTGGAAAACAGAAAATAGGTCTTTAATTTTGGAAACAAAACTGGGACTCTTTTTTTTAATTTTTTTTTTAAGAAACTCTAACTGTTAAATTACATGGTTACATCTTATTTCTTCTAACTCACTCTAGGGAACAGTAAATCTTGCATCCATTTCCACATTGGAGAGGTAGGAGGTGCCTCTACCCTCCCCCATTAACCCTCCTGACATAAATTCTGACTGTCATCCACTCTCCTGGGAGTGAGAAAATATGGATCTGATCCTCTGTCTGAGGAAGGAAGGGAAACCAGTTTCCTCACCTCCTGTGTGAGTGGTCTGAGTGCTACATTATTATATTAAAAAGCCACCTCTGCAATTACTTCCTTATCCTGTGTCCACACATTAGGCCTTGTCTCAGGTGGGTTTTGTAAGAGTTATCATCTTTCTGTGCATTAGATGCATGTTAATGGGCCATAAGCAGTCAGTCAAAGGCTCAGATGGGGAAATAGATTTTTGCCTCAATTTTGATTAGCTTTAGGCAGAAAGCAAACATCAAGGCATCACTTCAGCTGCCCAGTTGATTTAAATTGCCCGGATCTGTGATCCTCTAAAGTTGCTGGACATACACATGTAACTACCAAAAAAAATCTATGCCCTTTCAGACTCGGGGAAAAAAAAAAACCAAAAATATACCGGATACCCAGTCTTGTGAAAATATTTCGGACACATACGTTAAAAAAACTAAAGTAATCTCTGAATTTCTCAGGTTAGTGCTGTTTCCAAGTGAATCTAAAGCAGAAACTGGCTCCAGAAGCCAAGCAGAGATCCACCACTGAAGTCTGGGATTTGAAGGCAACTGCATGAAGTTTATTGGTATTGCAGTTTTCGACTTCCTTACTTAACTTCATATAAGTTCTACCTTAAATATCTAAGAATGAGTATCAGATAAATTTCTTTTGCAATGTGAGATTTACTTACCAAGGAAAGCACTAGATTTGCCTTGCCTTGTTCAGCTGTGATACTTGAAGAACACACTAAGGAAGAAATAGTCTACCAGGAGCAGAAGTACCAGGTTATATTTGTCTGTGCAGGGCTGACAGTTCACCAGAGAGGGATAGAGCCAGGATTCTGCCAAAATTTTCTCCTTGCTCTAAATACCCTGAGCTTAGTTGCACAGAACCAGAAGGTCATGAATGACCAAGGGACAACTTTAAATATAAGCTCCATTATATTCCTCTACAGACCATATACTCTAAACTTCCTTGATGACTTCTGGCACATCTTACTCTTTCACACTATAGAGAGGATCTGTTCTCTCAATACTGTATAAAATTACTAGTCTTGTTAAGTGTATGAATCTCTAATGTCTGAGAAACATTTTTGCTTATCTGTATGTCTTTGTCTGAATAATACTTCCAAAAGTCAAGTTGTTCATTTATTTAAGGCACTGAACTTGCAAAGCATAAAATTTCTAAACTGAGAATGCTGGAATTTCTGACATCAGCGGCAAAGATTGGTTTGCAAATGTAACTGGAGTTTTGATTTGCTTCAGTGCTATACAACAGTTTGGCTTTTAAAGCATCACATTGCTTTTTTAGTACATTTAATTAAACTTTTAAGACTGCTTGGCAAGCTTAAATTCCACTTGTTGCAATAAGCAGCAAGGTGATTATTTATAATTTCATGAAGAATGTTTTCATCTGTACTCCAGAGCATATAGTGAGTTTATTCATAATTCATTACTTTTAAAGACATACATAAAACATGATTCTGTGCTCTAACTTTATGTGTTACTATTTAATGACACTTAGAAAACCTGACAATTAACCATGCTTAAACAAACTAACAATTTATATAAGCAGAATCAAATTTAGCAGCCAGTGTTAGAATTTAGACTCATGACTGGGTTTTGTGTTTGGTTTTGCAAGGTATGACCTGAACAATGTCTTTTGCAAGACTAACCATTACTTCTGTCCCCCTTGTGATGGGGATTTAAAACAGTTTCTAAGTATGAGAAAAAGAGAATGTGGGGAAAGAGCAAGAAAAAAGACAAGTAGTTTAGCTCACCTCTTCCTGTCCAAGAATTAGTGCAGCTTCTCAAGACTCCCAACACTGGACATGATCATGACTGGAGAAATATGGATCTAGTCTAATCTGGTATTTTCTGTGTTCTTTGATGAGTAAAACTAAGTGTGACTCTGAGATAATCCATACTTACAGTAAGCACATCTTCTACTGTAATTAAATGCCAGCAAAGTTATAGGTGAAGTGAGAAATATTTGTCAAGATTAAATAAGCAATTTTTATAATATAGTCATCATTTAAAAAAAAATATATCTATTTGAGGTTTAAATAATAAAGTGAAATGTTATTTGAAATTTCATCTTGCTTTTCATGCACTTTCTCTGTACTCACCTTAGGGAAAATAAATCATAAGAGGTGCAAAATTTTAAGACTGAACCCTTCAGTCAATGTTCAAGTGAGTTGCAAGGGATCTAAATCTCAGCTCTTAGATATTAAGCTTAAGTTTCAAGTTCTTGACTAGATGTTCCTGTATCAGTTTGTAAAGAATAATGTACGAATAGGTTTAACATACATCAATATTATTTAAGAAAGCAAGGCCAAACACTGGAAGTGACCTACTTTCATTTTGTCAGATTTTGCTTGCAGTGTCCTCTGGCATGTTGGTGAACCAGGGACACCAGCTAAATGGATCTCATCCCTCACCTTGCAGAACTTCTGTTTGCTTTGCTTGGGGCATTCTGGGCCAGTTTAACAACCTAGTTACACATTTGTAAATTTTCTTTAAAACTAACTGCAATCCAAGAGGGAGGTTAGACATTAACCTCCTTTGCTGAATCAGTGTCAGGACACAAATCAAGATGCATGTTAGGGCATGTGTCACAAGCAAGTGTTGAGAGAGCCAAAGCTGGTGACAAACCCAGAGGTTTCAGAGCATCCCAGTTCAGAATGGGCAGTAGTGTCAGATAGACTATCCAGCATCAAATCTGTGAGCTAGAGAGAAGCTGTCCAACATTTGGCACAACTCCTTTCAACTTTACTTAAAATATTTTCAGCTATGGTGATACGTTACCTCGATATTTGCTCACACCAGCCCAGAAAGCTGAAAGCTCATCTTAGTGAGTAAGTTGGAAGGTTGAGCTTAATAAAACTTTAGTCTCATCTAGTTAGTGCCTATCTCTGAGGCACATCTGTAAATTCTTAGTTCGAATAACTTTAATAATGTCAGGATCCTATACTATCATGCTGAGCACATAGATACACAGAAATTTCTGGGTATGTGTTATATACTTAAGTGGTTTTTGCTGTGATCTACTCTTCCTGAATTTCTTCAGTATGGGTGAAACATGTCATTTGTTTCCATAGTGCAGAGTAATAGCACAAATTAACATCTTATGAGCTATCTGTCTTATACAATAGCATACCACACATGTCAAAATATTTAAACATAATCAGACTTGGGCCCTTACCCAAATCCAAATAATTGCTAAAGTTTTGGAAAGTATTAATGCTTTATCTTTCCTAGTTCCCAAATCAGTCCAAACCTTTGTATGAGCTCAGCTCATCATGTGTATCTTTGAATGTAATGTAATACAGACGAATAGTAAGATGATTTGCGGGTATGAATCAGACTGAACAAGGTCTCAAAGCAAAACTCAGGAAAACTCAGCAAAATTATTGTGTCCAAGCACCAGTTTTACACGGAGTAGCTGACTGTTTGCATGCAAAAAAGTTGTTTGGCTACAGTTTCTCACAAGAGATGTGTTGTAGTCCTGTAGATTAAAAACGTAAAATAAAGATGCATATGGATTTTTTTTTTTTTTTTTTGAATTGAGCATTACAAATAGAGGGTAAATTTAGAGAAAATAAGACTGATATTAATTAACTCAGGAGCTAAAAGAATTTATTATAGAGATAGGCTGAAAGACACAAACATGCACAGCTTGTACAGATCATTGCAAAGTAAATTAAGCTTACTTTGCAACAGTTGGAAATCATTAAGACACCACAAAACAAATTATTTTATGTTGTATTAGAAGATAATCCTTAAGAACGCCTGTATTAATTTGCAGAAACTTTAAAATAACAACAATAATGATGCTGTGATTTTGTAGTTTATCACCTAAGAAGTTCTGTGTCTCTCTTAAAGCTGATCTTCATTCAACAGCTAATGACATGCTGCTGAGCACAACTCCCCATTGATAGAAACTAGGATAGATGGTATATCCCAGTACAGTATCTCTTGTTGTCTTCAATCCTTCTGGTCAAACAGAGCAAACCCTCTGCCTGGCTCCTTCTCCAATAGTCCCTTGAGTGTTTCAGGTCAAACACGGGTTTCTACTTGTATCTGTACATCCATAGTAGCATGTCAGCTATAGCACATGGCTCTACAACCCAGGTGACACAACACAAAATGGCAGTCACAGTTTGGCGCTGTGTAAGGTCAATGGCTCAAGGCACAATTTCTGTGATTTTTTGGCTGCCACAACTGTATATTTTCTCTGGCTGCTGCATAACCTGGACATACTGATTTAATGACTTTTCCTAAGAGCAAACCCCACTGCTATATTCAGAAAAAAGACTATATATTTAAAGTTTCCTTATATCAATATTATGACTGTACCCACATTGTTTTATAGCCCCATGCTGACAAGCCATTAACTTTGTTTACATTAGAGCATGGCTTAAGTTGGAATTTGGAGTTGGATTTCAAACACCCCAGTATCCACAAACGTTAGGAGAGGGGTCCTTGGCTTAGCTTATTGAGGAACAGTGCAAAATTTGGATTTGGATCTAAGTGTAATTTTGAATTTATGCCAATGTTTTGTGTCAGGAGCTTAAAATGTGGTTCCTCCAGAACAGGGGTGCCCTATTTAAAGGATGTTATGTTTTTAAGTCAAAATGACATTGTAGAGTGGGCAAATGCCTGCTGAGTAGTGGAAATTCTTAGGGTCTCATACCTCATTTTTCAGTCTGTTCAATGTATTTTGAAGAAAAAACATTTCTTTGCCTTCAGTGAATTTTCTCTTGATACCCCAGTTGTGACAAGGGTTAAGGGCTCTATGGAAGATTTGACTTCAGTTTCTGATCCTGTCACATGTGTTCCTCTGACAGTGTCAAGGTACATCATGATGTCTAGTTGAATGGTGGAAGAAGAATAATTCTATCTCCCTACAGGTTGGTGAAGATACGTGTTTGCATGGTAGAGTGATCTTTGCCTGCAGACACAAGAGCTGCAGAACAGGACTCCACAGTGAGCAAGTCTACACTGTGAAATCAAGAAAGGTAACAAGCAAACCTGTCCAGGGCTTACTAGCTGAAGCTAATACCACATGCATGGAGCACAATCAAACACAATCCAGCTTCCAGTCTGCCTTTTTCTGCCCAGCCTGAAGGCAGGCAGAGCCAGCTTGGTTTGTCTGCAACTACCAGCATAGCTATGGCTTTAAGTGAGCACCAAAGGTAAGTACAGTACCATTTCTATGTACAGTGTTTTAGTCAGTAGCATAATTTTAAAAAGCTAAAAAAAACCAAACAAAACCACCACAAAAAAAAACCCTGAAACCTCATACAAGAATAGGATTTCATTAATTTTTTTTTCTGTTACTGAAAAGTGTCACTCAGTGATGACTGTGAAGCATGTGTTCATGTCAGGATGAGCTCTAAAAAGAGCACTCCATTTCTTTCACAGAGGAAATAAACAGTGATGTTTTGTATTTCTCACTTTGAAAAGCAGGTCCAGCTCATGTCCAATGGATGTACTTCAAAGACATTGCTCATCAATTTTTTTTCATGTGGCTACATGTGTGGCAGTATAGAGATGAATAGGCCAGCTCCTGAGAAGTGGGACACAGTGCATTAAAATGTACACTGTGAACAGAGTAAGATCAGAAGATCAGAAGACTTTCTAAAGTAAATAATTCACATTTCACAAATATATACAATGTATCATGAAACTTGAAACGGCTGTCTTGGAAACCTTCCAGTTTGTCAAGTAATCTGGTTATCAAGTTTTTAAAAAGCACTGACAAAAAGAGGACTTTTTTTTTTTTTTCCAGAAGAAGCAGGATGGCAGCAGGAAATATACTTTATAAAGGAATTAACAAACACTCTTTTTACTGGCAAGTTGCTCCAAGTAACTTAGAGGGGATAAAATAGTCATCTGATTTGGAAATGTGCTTGCAATGCACACATGCAAAAATCCATTTTAAAACAGGCCTGCATGACAGACAGGACTGTAGTGTAGAGACCCCAAGCTCTAAATCATCTAGCTCAGGTCATGATACCAGTCAGTAACTTGTGCTGAGGGACACGGGTGCTAGGGCTGGGACCTTTTCTCTAGCCATACCAAAGCTCTCAGACAAGGTAGAGCTTTTCTGCACAATTGTTCCATTCCCTATTAAAAATCAGAGTCCAAAGTTGTATGATGACAACAATGCTAAGGTTATATTTGTGTGTCTATTGGCAATTCCTCTGATTTTTCTTTACTGCTCTTCATGGTTATAATTTAACCTGGATTATTGTTTTTAAAAAATCATATTGTAAATTCAACCCAAATGTGGAGCTGCTGCTGAGTTCAAATATATAGATTTGTAAAAATAAGCTCTTATTTTCTGCACCTTACTAGCAATAAGGAAAAGATAAAGGCATAGAGGAGGGGCAAAGTGGAAAAGGAAATAGGTGTTGGAGGAAATATGAACAAAGTTTTTACATAACAAAATATTTTTTTACAAGGTTCTCTCAATGAAATATGACCACTCCAAGATAACTAAATATTTCACTTGGAAATGGAAGAAACTGAGGAAAGAGGCTTTAAAAATATTATAAGATGGGAATGATTTAAAAAGGAAGTAAAAATACATCTCCAACCTCAAATAACAATTGCAAAGGATTGACATAAAATTTCAAATTTTCCTTAGTTATAGTGACACAATTTTTGGACGATGCCTGTTTTGGTAAGACTTTAATTAGTTTTCCTCCTTTTCTCCCTTGCCTTGAGTTGCAGGATGTTTTCTTTTCTAGTTTTGGCACCTTTTCATAGATGAAATTTAGCCAACAGTCCATTTTATATGTCTCTCAGAAATTTAAAGTTTTTGAGAGAGAACTTATTTCATTTTGATACAATGGTTTAAAAGATAAACATTACTTAAGTTAGATGCACAGACACTTTAGATTATAAAAATAAGAAAACAGGTGTTGTAAAATTGTTACTTGTCACAGAATCGTCATGGTTGGAAATGACTTCTGAGGTCGCTGAGTCCAACCATCAATCCAAAAAAACACAAACCCCCAAAATCCCCAGCAACCAAAAAAACCAAAACAAACAAACAAACAAATCCCAACCAAACAAATAAAAAACCCACCAAAAACTCTCAAGCACCTACACCCTTGGTCACCAGAGCACAGAGCATGTCCTGAAGTGCCACATCTACATGTTCCTTGAATACCTCTAAGGATGGTGGCTCAACCACCTCCCTGGATAGACTGTTCCAGTGCCTGACCACTCTTTCAGTATAGAAATTCTAATTCTATATTCCTAATATTCAATCTGAACCTCTCCTGCCACAATTTCAGACCATTTCCTCTGGTCCTATTGTTATTTACTTGGGAGAAGAGGCCAACACTCACATCTCTACAACCTCTTCTCAGGTAGTTGTAGAGGGCGATGAGGTCTCCCCTCAGCCTCCTTTTCTTCAAACTAAACAACTCCAGTTCTCTCAGCTGCTCTTCACAGGACTTGTTCTCAAAACCCTTCATCAACTTCATTGTCCTTCTCTGGACATGCTCCAGCACTTTAATGTCCTCCTTGTAGCGAGGGATCCAGAACTGAACACAGTACTCAAGGAGCAGCCTCACCAGTGCTGACTACAGTGACACAATCACTTCCTTACTCCTACTGGCCACACCGTTCCTGATGCCATTTGCTTTCTTGGCCACCCAGGAACACTCCTGGCTCATGTTCATGCAGCTGCCAACCAGCACCCCCAGGTTCTTTATTTTATTCTAAGAGAGTTACTCCTAAGATGACTTGCCCTGTGTGGATCTTTACATCAAATTTACGTGAGATGAAAATGAGTCTTAAGCATAACACACCATGTTCCTTCTGATTATCAGTCTCTTTGGTATAACAACATGTGTCGTTAATTGGCTAATCTAATCATCCCTCTGCCACAGCACTGATTCACAGTAGCTGAGGATCTGACTCATTCTCCTTCACTTACATTAAATACCTCCATGCCCCAGGTCTTTTGAACAACTGCATGTATGACATAATTTTATTTCTCTGGAACAGCTGAAGTTCCTTTTCTGCTTGGAATGCTAACTCTTTGAGTACTTTGTTGTTGGATTTGGGATTATGGACTACACAAAGGGATCATTTATCACTTTAAAAATTCATCCTAATTTTTGCCCAGGGAAAGCTGATAGTTCTAGTCCTAACTCACTGAATTTGCATTTGCATGTCATATATTCATTAGTTAACCCTTAGTAGGAAACTCCTAAATGACTGGTGAAACTGTATTTAGAACTGGGCCAACGTTACAAGTCACTTATGTGGTACTTCTCTGTCTCAAATAGCTTTGAAGTGGACACCTCCGGAAAGCTTGTGTTCCTATTTTCATGCTATCAAATCAACAAACACACCACTTCGGTGTCATATGGTGATTTTTTTAACTTTTTCTACCAAAAAAAAAAAAAGTGACCAGGACACAGACACCCTGTGTTTAGAGTTAAACTAGGTCTCAGGCCTCTTCAAACCTCAGGTACATCAATGTATATTTAAAGTTGCAGGGGTTTGTTTTGATTTTGTTGTTGGTTGTTTTTGTTGTGGTTTTTTTTTTTCTTTAGTTTCTTTAGTTTTAAAAGTGAATTTATAAGAAATAAAGAACTCATGATGCAAAGAGTTAATAAAGCAGCATAATCTTAAGAAATAAAAGCTCATATTTTCATAAGGTTATAGTAGTCCAAATCATAATAAATTCCATCTGGACTTTTGGAAAAATATATCACCACTAAAACTCAAAATAGCCAGATAGAAAGAGTGGACCATGGAGTGTTAGTGAAAACACAGCTTAACAGTTGGAGACCAGGTTTGATGTCTGATCTGAAATGTGACATTTATGGACCCACACAGTAGCTCTTGTTCAGCACTACACAATAAAATGCACCTGGATCCCTGACAATGGGATATGTCTTCAGGCATGCAAAGCAAGGCAGACATTTCCCCAAATGTTTGCATTTCTCCCTGACAGTGTATTTTTCAGAAAAGCACTCAGATAAGTACACAGTCATTTTCACAAAAAATTCTATTTTCCCCTCCAGTGAGTTCACATTCCTGAAAGCAGAAGTTGACATGGCTAAAGTATAAGATAGATTATTTTCAAATGTCAATCCATTAAGGAAAAAAATGTCAGAATATGGCATTTTCAAAGTAACACGTGCTCAATAGTTGTCTGAAAAATATATAAAATATATAAACATACAGTAATTGAGTCAATTTAAAAAATAACCTTTTCTACACTGATGATTCACGAGGAAATTACACTTGTGTGCTATTATATACACTAAAAAATTAAGTACTTAGCATGGTTTATATATGTTAACAGTCTATGAGATGAAGTGAAAAAATCTACTATGTTTCAAAGAAGTGAAAATACATCTTATTTCCAGTTGTTGAAAGTGTAAAACTGTCATTAATTGGAGCCTTTCATCCCAGTGTCAAAATTTTTAAAGATCTCTTCCTCTGGCTTAACTTGCTATTCGGTTTAGTGATTTTATTGCTTAATTTATGCTTCTATTAATTACACTGTGATGTAGTTACCATGGGCCAGATTCAACAGGGTTATAAACCAGTGTAATCAGTAACATTATCACAGCTTCTCTTTGGCTCCTTGTGATCATACTGAAGGTTGCCCCCAATGTAGGTTTAAGCAAAGCCTGCTATCCAAAATACATATTTTTCCAGGACTGATGCTAAAAAAATAAGGAAGCTCCAGTCTGAAAATGTTCTTATTCCTGCATATGTTTGGCATGTCTTTCCTCCTACCTCCTCTCCCCTTGCAAACCATCACTGCATTTCATCTCAGAACAAAACAGTAAAACAGTTCAAGTGTATTTCAATATACAATATGTAGCCATTGGATGAAAAATGGATGTGTAAGCATTTTCATTTTTGTATCCTCAGTGTCTCTTTCTACTCTAAATGCATGTTTACAGGAAATAATTATGGATGTAAATCCATGGACATATTCTGGTAATAATTATCCAGTGAAATCTCTACTGAATTCAACGGAAAGCAAGAGTTCATGTATGAAATATCAGAACACTATAAGCAAAGTATTATGTATATGTAAAAGACTTTTTTTTTTTTTTTTTTTTTTTTCTCTACAGAAACTCCTTTGAAAAAACAAGTGTACACGGTAGGATATAAAAGTTTGAGTCTGTAAGAAAATGGTCTTAAGAGCTTTACAGAAGACAAACCCTCCTTTGGAGAAGACTCAATCCTCATCTTTACTTTTCAACAAGCTTGGCGCAGACATACAAATTTAAATTTGTATTATATTTGAAGATGTTTAATTTAATTTTCACCTTCTGTCTCTGTCTCTTTCTTTCCAGGAGTGTCAGAACCACCAAAAAAAAATTACAGCTCTTTTGAAGGAAAGTGTGTTCCTTGTAGCAGCCTAAGGACCAGCTTTTCAGCCAAGACAAAATAATGCAAATCCTTTGTCAAAAGATATGTATTCACTCACATGGATTGAATAGTTGGCCCTTCTCTGAGTATTTGAAGACAACCTGATGAGAGATCTTGGAGAGTGTTCTGCTGTGGCACGTGCAAGGCTGCACATGTGTCAGACACATGGGGTTAGTACGTGCCCTTGTTGTTGTTTTTTTCTCCAAAATAGATCCCACCAATTTTAAATGCAAGTTGTGCATGTTAGATCTGGGTATTGCACTGCTGCCAGTAAACACAAGAGTCAGACTGCAGTACTGCTCAGTATAAATCCTGTATTCATTTTCTGTCTCTCAGCACTGTTTTAGCCTATCCATTGAAGACAGTATTCTCAATCTCAAATACTTCTAGATAATGGACAGCGAACAGCTTTTGCTTGCTTAAAAACAGGTTAATGTCTCTAGTGGTAAAATGAGAAAATTTAAGATAAAGCTAGCAAGTTAATTTTTTACAGAATAACCACAACTACCAGAAGAGTACTAAAATTTGTCATTAATTTCTGTATGATGGGCAATTCAACAGTCCCTCCCAAGTGTAGAATTTAATTCAACTTTTTGAAATAATATTCAAGAAATAATAACATACCTAGACTGATTTCTGATATGAGAAAAATTAAAAGTAATTATTTATTTTAGAATTCTTCTGAGGTAAGCAGACAGTTGGTTTTTTATTTTCTTTAAAAGTTTCTCACTGGAAAGGGTGCAATGAATTTGAATGCATGTAGAATGAAGTCCCTTGTTTTTTGGTCAGGCATCTCAGAAAATAAATATTCATGATTTATAAAGCTGAAATAAACTTTCCTTCTCTGCATTGCTTTGTGAGTCCAGTTGTTTTGTTGTGTGAAACAAAAATGGAGGCACTACAGAAGAACAGAGACCCAAATAAACAACACTAATATCAGCCAATTAAAGAAAGCAATAAAATTAATGGAGAGAAAGGATGGAGAAAGATCTGCAGAAAAAGAGAGTTGTTTTGGAGGAAGAAGTTATTTAATAAAGAGAGCTGTCCTCTGACTAAAAGGGCTCCTTATAAATGTGGGAAAAAAACCCCAACAATCAGAGAGTTTGTTCTGATATCAGGAGATGGTGATCACCACTAAAAAGAATTATGTGGATCCAGACTTCAGCCACCTTTGAGGAAGGAAGAAATTAGAAATCTGGGTTTGTTTTGGTTTCGTTTTTTTTCCAAGAATGAAAAAGATGTTATGGAGCTTGGAGATCCAAAAATGTATTGCAATAAATTATAGAGCCATTCTGGTGCTCTTACAGAGGCAGTAGACTAGGAGAGTGAATGAATGGATCATTTTAAAGTTCTGTAGTGACTCAGATGGAAAGTCAAACACTCAGAGTCAGAAGTTAGTTGATGACTTGGAAAAATACAGGGTAAAAGATTGATGCCAATATTTGTCCACTGTTTACAGAAACCTTTGTGGCAGAGTTTACTGTAGCATTCAGCTTTCCTTCTGTAACGACCTTACTGTTCTACCCTTCATCTTTTCCACCTTCTCACACTGCTTTTTCCCTGTGCAGCTCTCCGTACGCTGCTGACTTGAAAGCTGTTGCAGTGCACTAGACAGCCGAGGTACTGCAACCAGGGGCTGCTCTGAAATTAGCCAAGGAGTCACTTTGACTCCAAGATGGTCTGGGGTAAAGGGAATAGAAACATATCCATTCCACACCTTACCTACAATGAGTCCAAGCTGGGCTTGAATGAAATGCCAACACAGATGACCCAGTTCTTAACCTGTGTAGGTTGGTAAAAGCCTGTTGACAACAGTGGATCTATGCTGATTTAAACGACCTGAGTATCTGACTGGGTTTTTAGTTTATCTCCTTTAAGTTGTACTTGTTTTAATGTGTTAAATATGTGATACACTGATATGTTAGATGGACTGTTTTTAGCTAGACAAGGAGATAACCATCTGGTAACCAAGAGAATAAAGAGTCAGGTTCCTGGAGAGCTGTACTTTCAAGACACCCTTACTTCTGTTGTACATCAGTCTTTTAAATTCTTTTCTACTTCATACATACTTCTACATATACAAAGCAATGAAAAAAAGGATTAAAAACTGTGTCTGCATTGATTAGATTTCACTGCTGTTTGGGATATCTTCTGACTGCATCCAGATAGTTTTCCAAATTACCTTGGCCAGTTTCTCCAGCAGAAGAGCCACGTTCTTCTAATCCAGGAATTCATTACTGTGTGTTTACTGTTGAACTAATTTACTGTCACTCTGGAAATATTTTTCCCCTCTTGAGATGCCTGCCTCAGCCTGGAGAAAGAATAAGTGATTTGCTAATGGTACAGCACATAACATTCTTTTTTTTGTTGATCTTTACCTTGTAAGATGTATTACAGCTGTAGCTTTTGCTGTAACTGTATTATTTAATGCAAAATGAGTTATACCCATATAAATGTATGCTATACATTTTAAGGAGGACCAGGAGATTTACACTAGGATTAAAAATGTTTTTGCTGTAAGTCAACATTTAGAATTTTTCAAAGAACTGTGCAATATATTCAAAACATGCAGATAAATATGATTAGAGTAATCCTTCAGGTGAGAAAACAGATGTAGAGTATGAAGCCTGGGCTGGTGAATGGATTAGACACCTCCGAGTTAGGCACAACATTGCTTGTTTGTCTCCAGGAGCTAGATCACAATGCCCTCAATTGGGTATTAACTTTGTGTAACAAAAGATGTCTTGTTAGAACAATCCAATACCTGCACAATAAGAGGAAAGATACCCAGGAATGTCAAAGGTGTGGAACCGAATGCTTCCCTATCCTCCAGTCTGTGGCCTGAGTCACAGCTAAGATGGAGGTGCTTGTACTCACTTGAGATCCCAGCTCCATGAAAATGGTATTTGGAAAAAAACCCACACCCACCTCTTTTAAATTGTGCCATGCCAG
Organism: Apus apus; assembly: GCF_020740795.1. Lineage (NCBI taxonomy): Eukaryota > Metazoa > Chordata > Aves > Apodiformes > Apodidae > Apus > Apus apus. The sequence continues at coordinate 197,782,014 of NC_067282.1, forward strand.
CATTATGCCAGCTTTTTCGTAACAGCTGAGCATTCCAACAACTTTCCAACAAAAGGGAGGACATTATGGTTTCACACTTTCTTTCACCTTGGAGGCTTCCAACTTACATCTGAGTTCAATTTCCTGCTCTTTTGGCTGTTTATGCAGTTTGCATTATGAACACTGGAACAAAAAGAGAAAAAAAAAAAAAGAAAAAAAAAAGAAAAAAAAAGAAGAAGAAGCACAAAGAATCATTAGAATAATTTAGAAACAGTCTTCATGGTGCCCCAAACTGCTGCAATACAAAGTAACCCCTATTTTTCTTGTGCTTGGTTTGGCCTGCAACTTGAACACCGGGCCAGCTGGAAAGCAATGGTTAATGCCTTCCATAACAGCTGTCTTTGTGGACAAGACAGTCTTCTGCAAAGATGTTTTGAATCCCTAATGCTAAAACAGACCTGGAACCCAGGTTTGTTACTTGCTAGGAAGCAGGCATCATGACCTCCTCCTCAGAAGTGCTTTAAAAGAAGGATCCATCCTTTCTGAATGGAAAACATCTTGAAGCTTTGGGCTCTGAGTTCTGTATTCCATTTAACAACTGCTTAATGTAAAATGCTTAAACAGGGACCAAGCAGGAAACAAAATAAAATTCTTCATGTTCAACTGAAAGACTAAACTTCTCTTAGTGTTTTGCTTGCTGATCTCATAAATCTTTCATTCCTTTGCTTAATAGCATAATTTTAAATGGAGGGATGCAGGGATGTGTCTATCTGTTGCCAGCTCAGCCTCAGAATGAAGAAACTTCCCTAGGATGGAGAATTTCTGAATTTGGACCCTTTCAGACTGAACAGGAAATGAAACCCAGCTCTGCAAGTTCAGCAGACAGTGCTCTAACCATTGAGGTATGACATAAACACTGTTAGATATCTTTCTGGTGGTCTTATTTTAAAAGAAAATGGTGGCAAGAACAAAACTTGAGCAGGATCCTCATACTAAAGGCTCACCTCAGAAAACACATTTGAAGAAATGTCCATTTTTCTGAATCACAATAAATGAACAATTTCACTCTGTCCTTCCAAAAAACCAAAGAGGATAATATACTTTAAATGTAAAGCAATGTGAAGAAGACACCTTGGAAGGAAGAGCCAGTAAGGATTTTGTCACCTGGTTGTAGTTAATGTGTTTTTCAGAGTCTAAATTCCACTTCAGAGTGCTAATTCCTTCTGCTGAGCCCTTTTTTCCTCCTTCTGTCTTCAGTCTGATGCATTTTTACACCCTTTCCTTTTGCATGAAGAAAGCAGAAAACAAATGTTTCACTTCAGTGATGCAGTTAATTACATGAGGCTCAGGCTAACAGTAAAACAGAGAAGCAGTTTATGTAAAACTGCACACGAGTTAAACAGTGAAGGAACAACCTGACACACCTGGGATCCCTGAGTGCAAAACTAACACCTGATTTTCTCAGCAATTCAGAGAGACAATCTCAACAGTTTTAAAAATGAAACTGGCTACTTAGCTGCTTAACTGTGACTGCAGGCATCATTTTTTTAAAAAAATTGCATTCCTGTGTAAACTGCTGAATCGCATTTATCACTCGTAAAATATTCTGCTGTCATATTGGAAACTTAGAGAAGAATGTTTTTCCCTTCCAGCCTTTAAAGGATAGCATCTATCTGTTGTTAGGGAAAGTAAAAGAATTGCAGACTGACAGAACAGGTTGAGGTTGGAAGGTACTTCTGGAGATCATCTTGCCCAACCCTTCTGCTCAAAACAGGTGTCACAGGCTATTCCAGTCAGGGTTTGAGTATCACCAAGGGTGGAGACTCCATAGTCTCTCTAAGTATTTCGTTCCAGTGTTCAACCACTCTCAAAGGTTTTCTCTTATGTTCAAATGGAATTTCCTGTATTTCAGTTTGCAACCATGGCCTCTTGTCTGTTCACTGGACACCAATGGGAAGACTCTGGCTCCCTCTTCTTTTCAACTCCCTTCCCCCGTCAGATATTTATATACACTGACAAGATTCCCATGATTCTTATTGTCTCCAGGCTGAACATTCCCAGCTCTCTCAACCTCCAATACTTTAATCCTCTTCTTGGCTCTTCGCTGGCTTCAGTAAGTAGATGTCTGTCTTTTACTGGGAAGCCCAGAACAGAACTCAGCACCCTAAATGTGTCCTATCAGTGGTAAGCAGAGATGAAGGTCCATCTCCCTCGACCTTCTGACCATACTTTGTGTAATGCAGCCCAGGATGCCATCAGCCTTTGCAGCAAGGGCACTGCACTCGCACGTGGTCAACTTGTTGCCCACCAGGACCCCCAGTCCCTTTACTGCAAAGATGCTTCCAGATGGGTGGCACCAGCCTCTACTGGTGTCTGGAGTTATTCCTGTCTCAGGGGCAAGTCCTTTGGAAGCTGCTGGTCAAAGACTTTAACAGCTGAAGACAGTATGGTGCAGCAAAATCTTAATGTTCTGGCTTATAGAGGTTATATAGCAGACAATGGGTGAAAAATATCTATTACTTTAGAGAAGTGAACAAATTATTGTAACTGGACAACTAATTATCTAGTTACTGCCATCCTAATTTTAATATCTCAGTGAGTGAAGGACTGGGGTATTAGACTAATAGTGGAGGTTATCCAATCCCTCAATCAAATGGCCTCTTGGAAAAGATCCTATTCTTGTAAAGGGATTGTCCAAAATCTCTGACTATACTTAATAAATAACTGACTTTTGGCAGATCTGACTGCACATGCTGCTGTTATCATCAGCTTATTTTAAGACTGGTAAGTTAGCAGATGTTCTAGCTAGTTTGTACTTTTAATCCATCTCACTTAAATTCCCTATTCTACTATGACTCATTAACATTCAAAATCCTATCTGCCCTTTTTTATATAGGGTTAATAAGATCCAAATAAATGGATACTACAGATTTTCAAATGGTTTTATTGCTTTTTAAAATATTTTTAAAGATTAATAATGTCATACAGTCAATTCATGACCCATTGTGGAGTCCATAAGACTTAATAATTTCCTTTAACACAAAGCCATAGCTGTGTGACATGTCTTAGAATTAGTCCAGCGAGCTGGACTAATTCTAGAGATTTTAGAAGACAGATCCAGATATCAATCTTTTCAAATTGCTCTTCCCCATCCCTTTATTATTAACACAAACCATTTGGATATCTCAACAGTGAAATGTTTTTTATGAATTTTTCCATTAATCCAACTTCCCTCTACACACATGTATAACACTGGGATTTGACAGCTGGTCTGTTGGCACCAATTGCTTAGAGTCCTTGAGGGGAAAATAAACCTTTTAAAGAACACTTGGATTTTACAATCAGGTTTTGAAAACAAAAGATCTGTCAAATTCTGAGTCAAAGAGCTTGCCAGTACAGCTTTCAGCATTCAACATCAGTATCCTCTGTTTTACATCTCTATAGCTAAAAGAGAAGGTATGGGAGAGCTGCTGATTCTGACAGGTCATCTTATTATTTTCAGGACAGTGACTACTCTTAAGCAAGGGTGCTATTGAGAGTCTGAATTTAATATGCTTAAGGTGTAATGTTTTTATTTACTCCTGACCCTGGATGCTTATGTGACTCATACCACATTGCAAAGACTAGACACACTTTTCAGTTGTTGGCACACAGACACTTGGAACAACTTGAGACTCTACAGGTCAACCAAGACATAACACAGGTTTTTTACTTCCGAAGAGGCATCCGGAAACCAGCAAGGAGACCTCAGAATTTTTCAGTAACATTAGGTGCTTGGGTGCACAAGCAAACCAAGCTTGAATTCAAGGTCAGCTCACTAAATATTTCTACAGGTGGATGTGCTCTCAGAAATCAAGTCTTGCTCCAGTATACAGCTTTGAGTGCTCCAGTCTCTCAGTGATAAGATGTTGACATCCTGTTTTTCACCTCTTTCCAACAAGAATGCTTTGAGTAGAGACAATTTGTGATTCAATGAAATATTTGTTCAGTGAGGGTAGCCAAAGCAAAATTATTTCCTTCCTTAATCTTCACTGAAAACTGTGTGTCTAGCTTATGAGTGAATTCTAATACCCTCTTCCATTTTATCATAAAAAAGTAAAACACCAAATCTTTACCAGTTCTAACATCACTGTGAATTTATTTTTAACAATTTAGTCATGAATGGTGTTTTAACTATACTGCTTCTTTCAAAAACAAAGCTTCATTTGCCTTTTTTTATACAAAGCCATTAGGTTGGGTTACAAGTAACGGTGTAGGGAACATTACTGGGATCGACTTCATAGCTGGTGTAGCATGATTTGTGACAAGTTTAAAATATGTGAGGATTTGGCAGGAATTGCAAAGGAGGACACCACTCAGCAAAAAGGTGTGGTGAATTGCAGCCCCAAGATGATTGCCTGAAAAGTTCATCCAAAAGCTTATATCAACATACATGTAACTAAGGAGATCTTAATAAACAAGTCATAAACCAGGCACAAAATCACTCTACATGAAAAGATAATCTCAAAGAATATATGGGATTACTGAACAGAAAGAGAGACCTGGGTACTATAAAACTCTGATAAAGAGCTGTTGACATGGGAACACTGTAAGTATCAACATTAACGAAAAGCGTAGAAGGAGACTGTCTTTAGTCACAAATTAATAAAATCAAAGCATATTTAAACATGGGGGGGGGGGGGGCATTCTAATATGTATGAAGTAGAAAGAAGGAAATAATAGGAACAAATTTATACTTTTCTGATAATCCACTATTTAAATGTCAGTCTAAAGGACTTCCTTGTAACTCTGTAAATTCATGTCTACTTTATATCCTTCTTGAGCAAAATCATTGGACAAACTCAGCTGCTGTGAAGTTAACGTAAAGAAAATTCATTCAATGGGAACAAGCAATTTAGATTACCAAGGGTACTGCCTCATTATAGATTGCTGTTGTGATACACACGGTGAAAAACAGGAGCACAATATGACTTTCTGCCTAGTAAAATTCACTGAGTCAGGGAATCAAAGAATTGTCAGAGTTGGAAGGGACCTCTTGAGATCATCTAGTCCAAATCCTCTGCTAAAGCAGGATCACCCAGAACACATGACTCAGGACTGCATCCAGGCGGGTCTTGAACATCTCCAGTGAAGCAGACTCCACAGCCTCCCTGGGCAGGAGGAGGACATTAACCAGCCAAAAACTAGGTATGATGGTAAGCCACAATCCATGCTGTTACAAAACGCACAGACAGGCTAGATTAACCTCAACTCTAAAGCCACATGTAAATGTTGTTTACAGTCACAGTAAGCCCATCCTGCCTATGAGCTAATAAAGCAAGGAATGCCTTTTCCCTCAGCCTTCACAGTGAATGAACATATACAAAACCTGCTGTGATCTGTCTGCTGCTGGGAGTAGAAAGCTACAGCTCTGGAGAGATCACATGAATATGCATCAGTAGTCCTGCTTCTTAGCAAGTGTTGCAGAGATAGTAAATCTGCTCCACACTGCCTGCTGGTGTTCTGCTGCTGATGGCTTTTGCAGATAGACTAATGAAAGTTATTTGTTGGCGTAAAGGCAACCACCAGGCTCTCAAAATATTATGTGTTTTTTCTGCCAATAGAGAACTTGGACTTACATGACCTCTAGAAGTGGTATTTTTCCTCTTCCAGTTTGGCCAGGGCATAATAGATCTCTAATTGCTTAATTGGTATTTATTCCTTTAGGTTTTTTTGTTTTGTCATAATCTGCAATTATTTTGCATCCATTTAGTTCTGTTTTATAACCTACAAAAAAAAGTAATGTGATCTTTTTCTTTATTATAAAAGTTCTCATAACTTTTAAACAGGTACAAGTAAACAACACACCTATTATGTACATCATACACAATCCTATAAAATAAATAATACCCTCAAGATTTTTACAGTTAATCAGGTACAAATGTTGGCTTCAAAAGTTTGTCCACCATTAAGAAGTATTTCAATTATAGTATATTTTATGGATTTTACTCCAAGTGAACTGTATAGCATTACATGAGATTTAAATGCTACAATCCCAGTAGATATTGCAGAAACTTTGTTCAAACTGCTCATCAAAAAAGTATTCTTAAATTATCATCCACTATCTATGCTCTTGAACTAATAGAAAAGAGTATATGTAATGAAAGAAGAACTGATGACCAAAATAAATATAATAACTTAAGGCATACAGCATGATTTCTTGCAAAATTATACAGACTAGGATGGATTTTTATCAGTACAAATGAACCTCTTTAATCCCAATGAATAAAATTTTAATTTCATTTTGTTCTAGATAAAAATATTATCATAAACAGCACAGATTAATTGCACTACTTTTCAGGATTATTGGTATAGAGCTGAACCATAAAATATAGGAATACAATTGTTCAGCCTTGAGAAAAGAAGGCTCGGGGGAACCTCGTAATCATGTTCCAGTATTTACTGGGTGGCTACAAATAAGATGGAGACTTCCTTTTACATGCAGTCACATGGAAAAAGAAGAGGGGTAATAGGTACAAGCTACTCTAGCGACATTCCAGTTGAATACAAAATGAAAATGTTTCACAGGTACAAGCATCAGCCATTGGAAAAATCTCCCCAGGGTGATTGTGGTGGATTCTGCAACACTGGACACTTTTAAGGTTCAGCTAGACAGGGTGCTGGGCCATCTTGTCTAGACCATGCTTTTGCCAAGAAGGTTGGATCAGATGATCCTTACAGTCCCTTTCAGCTGGGTATTCTATTACTCTAGACTGTTTTTTTATGTGCCTAATCACTGCTGAGTTGACTCCAAGGCCAGCAAATTAACCAATCCATTTTGGTCCTACCAGAGTGATGGTTTGATGAGAGTGGATTTTCATCCTTATGAAACTTTCTATGTTAAAAAGTACATATAAACACAGCCCACAGGAAATCAAGGGAGCTGTTGTTCAGTGCAAATCTATAGCTACAATATGCTGGACAGATGAGGACCAACATTTGAAAATATTTTTTTTTATTTTCCAGAAATATATTAAACTGCCCTTGGGACAGGAAGTCTTAGAATATGATCTATTCTATTTCAGCCTCAGTCTTACAATATGATCTATTCTATTTTAAACTCCCCCACTTGAGGATTTAGAGTAGGCTGTCCCCTCCATAGCAATAACATCTCTACACCAGGAGACAGCCATCCCATGGGAAGATAATTTTGACATGGTGACATAAAGCACACTTCATGCTCAGTGACCCTTCAGGGCTGTTGCAATGTGCTCCATGCCTCACCTTTCTTCAGTTCTCCTCCCTTTTGGCTGCTGTTGTCATTCCCAGCCCCTTGCTGGAACAGCTTGTCAAGGGATTTCCTGCAGTACAGAGGAATAGGTTGTTCTGAAGGTCAAGCACAGCCCTGAATGCTCTCATCTGCTGCGATGGAAACCACTGGGCCAAAGTCAGCATTTTCTTAAAACTCTTATGCAGCTAACAACTTCTGATAATGTCAGAAGACCTTCAGCAACTAAATTGAATAGATCAAAATTTCCAGGCATTGAAACTTCCACCTGAAATTATTTTATCTCTGGCATCACTGAGCAACTCAACCTATGCATGCAAATACTGCTCTGGATGCATTTGTAGGCATTTCTTTGCCTATCTCATCCAAGCCATTCAGTCTAGAGTCAGAGAGAAGGGAGGAAAGTGTCTCTAGTCTTGGAGAGGGATTGGCAATGGAGAGCTTGAATTTTTCAGTATCCATTTCAAGCTCTATCAAAAGCATGAGAATAGCTGCACTGGTTCAAATGTGAGGTCCTTCTCCACTTTTCCCATTTACAGCAGTGCACTTTGGGAATCTGTGCGGCCAGAAGCAGGATGCTAAGCAAGGGTCCAAGGGTATATTAAGACCATAATTTTCAGAACTCTGCCCCCTCTCTGCTTTCTTTGACTAGAACTGTTGATTCAGGCTTGGCACAGTCCACATACTGGAAGCTGATCCTTGCCTTTATTTCCTACATCAGTGATCAGTTTAAGACAGATGACTAAACTATTGTTTTTCTCTGAATATAGACAATTATTGGGCTGGGCTGAGTGTGCTGGAGCCATCCCTCCTCTGAGGTCCTCCTCTGATGTGTTCTTGAAATGCTCAGTACAGACTTTGCTGGAGGCTGTAACAACACTTTCTCTGCTGTAAACAGTAGTGAGCTGTGTACACAAGTTGAACATACTTGCTGATTAAGCCTAGAACTTCTTTCTAGATTGCTTTCACAGTAGGTCTCATCCTAATGGGAATAATTTATAAAACTGACATGCAAATTAATCAAATTGAATAATAGAAGTAAAGAAATGTCCAATCAGAGGAGGGATTCCACCCCTTGCTGCTATATGAGTGAGTTATGGTGATGACAGACCATTTTCTGTATATCTCTGGGGTGGGTTGACCCTGGCTGGTCACCAAGTGGCCACCAAAACAACTGTACCACTCCCCTTCTCAGCTGGACAAGGGAGAGAAAATATTTTTAAAAGGCTCATAAGGACAGGGAGAGATCACTCAGCAATTACTGTCATGGCCAAAACCAAACTTGGGGAAAAAAGTAATTTATTACCATTCACATCAGAGTAGGATAATAAAAAATAAAACTATATCTTAAAAACACCTTTGCCCCACTCCTCCCTTCGTCCTGAGCTTAACTTCTGAATTCTCTACCTTCTCCTTTCCAGCAGCACAGGGGGACAGGGAATGGTGGTTGTGGTCAATTCATCACGTGTTCTCTGTTGCTTCTTCCTTCTCTTTGTCACACTTCTCCCCTGCTCGAGTGTGGTGTTCTTCCCACAGGAGACAGTTCTCCATGAACTTCTCCAATGTGAGACCTTTCCACATGCTGCAGTTTTCATGAACCTCTGCAGTGGAGACTCCTTTATCCAAAGGTCCCTTCTCCGGCATGGGCTTCCCATGGGGTTGCAACCTCCTTCAAGGTACTCCCACCTGTGCTGGTATAGGGTCCTCCATGGGTTGCAGGTGGATATCTGCTCGACTGTGGACCTCAGCGGGCTGCAGGGAGACAGCCTGCTTCACTATGGTCTTCACCACAGGCTGCAGCCATAACCAGAATGGCTTGTCAACTCCCTGCACCTACAGAGAGCAAGATATGATCAAACTGCTCATACCCCCACCAATCCCAATATATCCCCCTGGCCACCAGAAATGGACTAACCCTCTGTGCAATCACATGCAGAAGGGATCAAGGATTCTAGTTACACCCAAGGCATCCCTGCTGCAGTGTGACATGCCCAGCATCTGCAGGGAAGGCTCCTTCCTTGTCTGCACTTCCTTGAACTCCTCTGAATGAAGAAGAATGTGTGAGAAGGTCTCTCAGGCTGCATCACCAGTGGGCTGATGCACTTCTAAACAGGCAAACCCCAGGAATGGTGTTTGGAAGCAGATGCCTAGGGAAGAGAAAGCAGACAGCCAAAAATATGTAGGATGCTTCCCTCATCATACTGTTTCATCTTCCAACTCTTCTCAGCCCGAGGAGTTTCTGAAGCTGCACTTTGTCTCTTTGGTAACTCCCAACAGATGTGTCTTCTCAGTACTTGCCTGATCTTTGATTGAATCCACATAGACTTCTTGTCCACACATCCTTTGGCAAGGAATTTTACAGAACTGCTACCCAGTGTCAGAGAATCACCTGAAAGAGGGTGAACAACCAAGCCACCATCGCCCTGTCCACATTACTCATTTTATACAGCTTTTGTACCATATCTTCTTTTGGTTATTTTATCTCCCTACTCAGATATTTGATGTTCAGCAGTCACTGGTGAAATTTTCTGCATATGTTGTAGGGGTAAGATGTGTTGCCGTGATTGTAAGTGCTGATAATAGAGTCAGTTTTCTAAAACCTTTGCATTTCAGCTTAATTGCTACTGTAAATCCCTGCTAACGTCAATTTCTTTACAATATTTTTTCTAAAAGTTATGTGGAATTAAATAGGAATTTTATAGTTTCAACATTTAGTACGCAGAAAGAACTTCATAATTTTCATTTACATGCTTGTAACGTAACATCTCAATCTCTAAGTTTATTATTATTGACAGAGAACAAGACAGCAGGTACAGGTGAGCTGAGGCTTTTTGTACCCCTATGTGGGATTACTCTTGTTCTCAGTTATCATCCTGCTATTGCTCACCTTTTCCTTCCTTAAATCAAGTGTTACACATAAATGCTAAATACTCTGTATTGCTACTTTGAGGATGGTAACAATAACAGTAATTAATGTTTGTTTAATCTCCCTCTTTGGATTTCAGTGTCAAAGCAATAATACACGCCAAAGGACAACAGGGAAAAAATAACTCTTTGACCACAATTTCCTAAATCAACCAAAGTTCTAAAAATATAAGAACCTATATTGAATCTGTGCCAGACAAAATGGGAACAGACAGGAAGAGAAATTATCAACTACTTCAGGCTCTGAAGACAAGAATGCAGCAGTACATGGTACAAAAAATGAGGCTGGTATTTGCAAAGGTCTCATCACAGAAAAGCAGAGTATCAGCTGACATGTCTTACGGTGTGTAGGACACAGGGACTAGATAGCACAGACACCTGAAGCTCCAAACAAGTGGATATGAGATAAGCTGAGAAATTATTTGAGAGTGAAAATGCTCTCTCAAATGCCTCCTTTATTTTGAGGAGATGAAAATACCCTTACAACTTTCATCTACACTAGTGAATGTGACCAAATGAAAGCATGCACCAAGAACTGTCATACAGTAACTTACACAGCCAAATCACTGTCAGGAGCAGTTGAACTTCTGGCCCAGGTCAAGTAACACTCTTATAAACAATACCCAGATATGATTCAGGAGCTCGCGTTGGAAAATAGACCATATTGTTGTGGCTGCCCTGTTGTGGTAGGGAAGCGGGTTTAGCTGAAACGTCATACGCCAGTTAATCCTAGGATCACAGAGTGGTTTGTGGCTTATTTTGCTTACTGCTAAATATGCAACCACAAAAGTGGGAGTAATGCACTTAAGCTCCAGAGAGAGGTAAAATTTCAGAAAACATACTGCTTGTATTTCTAATAAGTTTCCTGTTGCCTAGATCTCCCAATCTACTAGGTTTCCTCATGGGACTGGCTGGGTTGCTTTTCTGAAGCTTATCATAATCTTTTTCTTTTTTCTTGCTGTTGCAAAGAAAACCTTGGCACCTAGCACAGCAATCTGGATTCTATTCTGAGAGCAAATCTAAGCTCTTTTTGGATCTATCTGTACTGTAACACCAAACTGGAAGAGAAACAGGAAGGATGCCATGGTACAGTAGGGAAAACAGATTAGAGAGCAGAATATGTTTTTCTCACTTTATACACCTCAAGTGTTGCCTTTATCATACAAGCAAAGACAAAAAATTTCCTTGAGCCAAAAAAGCTCAAGTTCAAAAATAAAAATGAAATAAAGCATCAGCATAAAGAATAGCAGCTATCTCAAACTTGTGATGCTCAGTGATGTTTTTTGAAGAATCCAGAAAAAAAATTCAGAAGATGTAAGTTTTTATCTACCCTGGGTGGCAAGGGTAGGAAGATATGTTTAGATGAGAAGCCAATGCTTCCATGGCAGCTTTAATCTCAGCTAGAATAATTTTGGTTTTGGCTTAAAATATATTTGCAAATATAAATACAAAAAAGATTAACTAGTTTAGACTTTTATGGGAGAGTGGATTTGAGTTTCTCTCTTTCTTTTCCTATTATGGGAATAGTCTGTATGAGTTTAGACTAGCAGAGGCTGCAGATACATTTATTTTGGAAAAAAAAAAGGGGAAAAAAAAAAGAAAAAAAAAATATCTGAAGTGCCTCTTTGCTATGTTGAGGTCATCAACTCCTGTGAAGTTGCTTTTTTGTTTCCAGAATTTAATAGAATTCAGTTCTTTGGGACACCTCTGGTAATAAATAAACTTCACTAATTTTAAGACAATTATCTGCTTAAGCATTGAGTTCACTGTGTGATTAAACATTATGGTTCATATTCTCAAAAAATATGCATTTAACCAACAGAACAAATGGAGCCACTTCAATCATGAAACTAAATACCAGTTGATTTAACAGTTCCAGCCTTATGGATATTTACATTAGCTTCTAGATGAAAAAAGATTGTTCTTCTACCAGTAGATGCCCATTTTGTTCAATGAGATTCAGATCACAAACAGCTTGAATGTACCACAAAACAATAATGACAAATATTAAGCACTGGTAATCAATGTATACCATAAAGAAGAATTCTGAATTTAAATTCAGGTTTGCTACTTTCACTGAGGGAGATACAAAAACATAAGAGAGGGAAACAACTAACATTTTGAATTTTACAGATTTGCTCTCTGAACCAGTAAGTATTGGATAAAATGTCTTCTGGAAACTGACATTTGAAGGTAGAGGCCTCCTGGCTTGTGTAACCAAATGGAAAAAAATCTACATATGTAGCCGAAATGTTATTACTCATGATAATGTGGATAAGCTTAGGTAGTAGCTTCTTTCACAAGAGGGAGGAAAGAGAGGGAATGGGAAGACTTCAGTTTTTTAAGCCAAAACCTTTCTTTCTCTTCTCTTAAGGTGATGGGAAATGTGTTAGAAATACTATTCAGAACAAATATTGTATTTATAAAGTCCTTCCTAATTCCTACAAAGATCAAAAGAGCTCAGCTGCTAAAGGGTATCTATATGATGCAAGTTAACTTTTCTACCAGAATCAAGAGTTTGTGACTACTAATCAAATGGTTCATAGAGGAGGTACTTCTGCAGAGTAGAGAAGGCTCAGGCATAGCTCCAGCCAGAGAGAAACAGATGACTGATGCCCTGAGTTTTGGCAAAAACTGAAGTGGAATAAAGACCTGAATCAGACTTTGGTGTATAGCCAGTCCTTTCTGAACTGCAGAGAATCCAGCAGTCTACATGTCCCCATTATAGTCTGACACTGAGAAAGCCAGTGTTTGACTGGAAAGAAGAAATATGGAGGAATTATCCTCTTTGAAATTCAATAGAGGAGCACACTTGAGCAAGTTCTGCATCCTATTACACATTGCTTGTTCTATGTCCTATTAGAAGTGGGCAGGAGAAATATTATGACAGTTTTATTGTGTTTGGGATTATATCAATGGTCTAGCATATGAAAAGCCAAGTGCTACTGGCTGAACATTTCCCTTTCAGATAATTTAAATGGTAGATGTTTTGAAACATTCTCTTTTGGAAAGACCTCCTGTTACCTATGCCAGGTACATGAAGTGTGTAGCAAGCACTACAAATCCAGCACTAGTCGATGTGCATCACTGAAGAAAAATCTCTATGTGTGGTAATGAATTAATGCACTAAATTAAAATACTTTAGACAGAGAATTCTCATGCTACCCAAAGTCTGGATAGGGTGACTGTACTAGTGTTTTTAATTATGAGGCAGTGCAAATTGTACTATTTCATCTTCTTGTATTCTTTGCAGATCAACTTGATATTCCGAGGATCTATGATTACTCTTACCATAGTGGTCCTTCCTTGGTGGGATAATCTAAGGTTTATGTTTTGCTGTTGGATTTGGCATGATACTTTAGTTCAAGGAGTCTAGCCAGAGCTACTATGTCAAATGTTCTTTGCTCCTTGCAGACATTTATATATCATACCTTTTACTTAGACAAGTATGTAAAAATATTAAGCCCACACGTACTTTTTTGTGTCATTCATGATTTTTTTAAATGTATTTCTGGTCATAGTGTAAATTAAAATGCCTGTTAACAACTGTTATCTTTTTTTATAAAAATGAGGAAGCTCAGACTGGCTCAGGTAACAAAATATGAAACATCTTCAAATGCCTTTAGCTCTGGTTCTTGGGACCCTCCTACAATATCAGACTGCTTTTAATTAAGCTATCTTGTTTTTTCTTTTAAATTGTGCTCTATCCTAGGAATCATTTGGAGTGTGATATATCATAATAAAAATTCTTGTGCTGATTTCAGTTTCGGTCTCACTGAATGACATGGTTAGCTTTATATTAACTTCAGGGGAACTGGGATCTCACTGTATGAATCCTGCGCGTCAGCAGAAGGATCACACAGCCTCATACATGAGCCTAATCCTTTCCTTATGCTGCCAAAATGCATGAAGAGATTGAATTGGATTGGTCAAGCTACATAGGGACAGTGTTTCACCAGATTTCATCTAAGCACCTTGTTCAAGTTAATTGCTTAAAAGTTAGTAGAGAGGTACGAGCATGTTTAGAGGTATTTATCCCAACAATGTTGAAAAGTGAATAATTGCTTTTTTGACATGTGTACCCCTCTCCACTAACTACTGCAGAAGTGTAAATGAATAGCACACACAGAATACCTGCATTTTAAGCATAAAAATTCTGGCTTCTCCTACTGAATGAGGAATGTAAAACCAGCTACATGAAAGAAAAAACAGCAATGTAATCACCTAGCATGGCCACCAACCACGTCAATGCATTTTTGGCCATTACAAGCCCTTAATTTATCACATGATTGAACGTGTTAGGAGGTAAAAGATCAATGTATCACAATATCACAATAGCTGTAGTTTCAGTTATGTGGATTTAGACATATGATTCTGAGACAACTTACTGAACCAAAAATTGTTCTAATGTTGTATTGTGTTCAAAATAAGCTTGGAAACCAAGTGAGGTTCAAGGAAAATAAGAAGAAACATCAAGAAAAAAGAAACATCTGAAAGTGAAAAAGCAGTGAAAAAAACCCAAACAAAGTCAATGACACTGGATGAGCACAGAATTAACAATTAATTAATGAATGAGAAAGAAATCTGGAAACTTGGAGAAGACCTTAATATTGAAGACAAGCAGCTTCTGTTAGACTTACTAGAGAAAGTAGAGAAAGGAAAGCCAGCGACAGGGCAAAAGGGAAATGTGATACGGTAAAAACACAGGAATGATGTGCAGTACTGTGAATGGGGCTAAGCACAGCAAGTTGCATGTCTGGAGGCCAAAGGAAAGGATGTTGTAATAATCAAAACATCCAGCCCTTCATCTTAAGGGAATTCAAGCTGAATATAACTCTCCATATATAGAGAGAATTGGCAAGTTTAAGACAAGGCTTTGTCTAAATCTTGGCTTCTTTGCCTGAGAGGTCAGTAGGGCCATTGTGCTGGACTGGTGCAAATTGGCTTAAATCCCCTGAATCTAAACCTGACCTAAACATTGCATACAGGCTTGGTTCATCTGAAACTGTCTCCTACCTAACAGACAGCAGAAAAAACAGGAGCCAGAAAAATGTTGATCAGCAGAGATTCAAAACATATTATGAAAGTCCTAAGGGTTCACAGAGTGGTTCAACCTTCACTCATCTGCCAGTCTCTCATCTACTTTGCTTTACCTTGGCTTTACATTAAACTCCTTTAGTCCACTTTAACACTGCACAAAGGCCTTTGGATTGCTAGTTTTCCTGAGCACAGCCCTTGGGGGTTGGGAGAATATGTTGAGTGAGACGTTAATTGTAAGGTAGAATTACAAGGCCTCTTTACATATGTTGAAGACTCTACATTGTAACTTGCTAAGTTTAATGAGACTCTTTGAAGAAAATACAATAAAATACGCATTCCTGTCTCCTGTGCTGCTTTGAAAGAACTTCAGAAGAGATATCTGTCAGAAAGGGAAAAGAAAACAGCCATTTTTTAAAGATGCAAGGCTTAACTTTTGAACAAAGCCCCAGTGTTCCAAATGAGCACTAAGTTATGCTAGCTTTATGTCCCTCTTTTGTAAGTAAATCCTGCTCATCTTCACTTCCACAAAACCAGTCTTAGAGTACACCTGAAGCTTCTAGCAGATGTCAACTTCAAAAGGGGGTCTTTGATAGGCAGACTTCTGAGGTGATAGAGGGCATGTTTAAAAATGTCTTCTAAGACTACAAGTTCCTTTACAAGGGTGGAGTCTCTTATCCTGCAGGAGAGGTGAGGAAAGTGGAAAGGAATGGTACCATGAAATCTTAACCAGAAATTGACTTGGTGACTTCATTTCTTTAGAAATTGAAACTTTTATCAGGAAAATAATAATAAAAAAATAATCTTTTATATCACAAAAAAACCCTGCACATTTCTTCATACTCAGATTTGTTTCCTATATTTCGCAAGTGATCCTTTCTGCTCTCTTGCCTATGCAGTCTGATCTGTACATTCCTTTTTTGAGCACAATTCCTCCCACACTTGATGTTTCTCTTGCATTTCCTTCCTATGAACTGTTAATCTTTCATTGTTGAATTACTCTCAGTGAACTTCTGTTTGGTGTTTTTCTAAAATCTTCTCCTTCAACCCTCTATAAAAATGATGGGTTACTGATAGATAGACAGACCAGAAGACATTTCACCAGATGGAATACTTTACAGGAAGCTCTTTCCTTTCAATGTGATTTTATGCACTCAAAATGAGGAAATTAAAATTATTTTCAAATAAAAATACATGAAGTCACAGCAGCAGCTCTGTACCTAGGCAGAATCTAGACCTGGATCTGGTAGAATGTGGATCTGTGCACAAATATATAGACTACAACATGAGCCAGATACCAAGGAAGGACCCTTTTTTGTGGAGTAAAGTCAAAGTGTGTTTTTTTCTGACAAGAAATGTTGGACATAATCCTCTTCACCCTCGAAGGAGAGTAAGTGACAGTAAATTGCTGCTGCCCTGTGTGCTTTCCTGAAGGATGAGAAAAAGTTGAGCTTGAAGCTGAGCAGCTGCTCTGTCTCCTGCAAAGACGAATTTGAATATGGTTCTTGCAAACAGTGTGTGTTTGCTCTAGCCACTGGCATTTAACTTGGATTTATGTGTATCTGTTTCTGGTTTTGACCAAAAATTGTTCACTGCATATGAGAAGGTTTTCTGATGAAGGTTTTATCAAAACCAGCATGCTCCTTTGAAAAGCGTTAATGAATTGGAATTTCCTGCTGAAAACATTCCACCAAAAAATTTCTGAACTAAGTCTAATCTTCATTTTAGCTAGATTTGGATCTGATCTTCAATTACTAGAAAACCCTTCCTTCCTCTGTAGAGTTAACTATCAAAAGTTCTTTCAATGAACAAAGACAGACAAGTCATTAGCTTTTTTTTCACAGAAATGTCTGAAGTGAATATAATGAAAAAACTTGTGCAGGCAGGTGAGGCCAGAATTGTGACTGTCATATAAATAAGCATACCAGGAATCAAACACGATTTCTAGATAACTTAAAAAATAACAGGCCAAGCTTGTGAATAGGGACTGTACAAATATTTTTTGAAAAAACGAGTCTCACTTGAAAAGTTTAATCATTGTTTAAATTTTACACATGAGATCATTTGCAGTCCTGTTTCTTTTTAAAGAAAGACTGATGTAACTTAAGAAACATGAAGGCTGCAGTGATTTGCAAAACTTAATATTCACAACATCACTTATGGAAATACGACCATCTCAACTCCATGAGGCATTAAAAAAACTTTCAAATAAAACAACACAGCACTAAATGCTAAAGTGTTATTCTGAGAAGTCACTTGGCATATCAGACTGATTCTCTTTTGAAGAATATGGAACAAATCTAAATTATGCACCTGCTAGTATGTAACTGTGCTCAATTTTTGGCTGGCTCTTGTTAATTATGGATTTAAAATCCAAAGTTTGGTGCTTCTTCTATAACACAGATGAACAGTTATCAGGAAATTATGGTAAATCTCAACAGGAGGATTTTAAACACAGGAGTCTGAGCCTTTTTTCACTGCACTTTTTCCTCAGAAAAAGTTGCTCAAGCCACAGAGAAGCATACTCACACGGTCTAGTTTGGGAAGTTAGTAGGGACAGGAACTTTCGTATCTTTCTTTCAAGGTCTAAATAGACCTGTTGCTTTCTAAACATGAAATCGGTGGTAACTGTGCCAGTATTTGTGTGTTATATGATATGCATCATATACAAATCAATACTTACCCAAGAAATGTCTGAGAGTATTGGAGCTGGGCACCCAAGCTCGAATCATCCAACCTTATTTTAGACAACTGCAAGGTGTGTGTGCACAGCAGAGGGGTTCCTTTCCACCCAAGGAGAGAAACAAAGAGTTCCAGGGTGCAGCTCTCACCTGACATGGCTAGCTGGAGTGAGATAAACCTCTTCTTAGCACTGGCAACTAGCTTAGCTGAGACTTCCTATGCAGAGGATTTCTGCAGTAAGTTGGAGGAATGCCACGCTTAAAATCTGCTGGAGTCTTGAGCTTGGTATTTAATTCCTATCACAAGTATGATCTACAGTCAATTTACTTGGTTGTTTTTTAGATCATTAAACACAGAAACCAACGAGGCTTTCCCAATTCACATGCTAATAATCATGTGGCAATTTCTCAGTTTTGTGAGCACTGGGTGTGCACCACTTCCTTGCAAGCCAAGCAGGGTTTTCTGTGAAAGTAAACAAGTTTTTCCACAAACAGGAAGGGAAGAGTGCATTTCAAAGGATTCAGAAAATTTGGGTGATAAAAGTAAGACAGTGGCGGGGGTACAGTGAGGATTGTATCTGACCTAGAGCTTAGATTCAGCTGGTATGTTAAAAGCATTATTAGGAATACCTGAGTTGGTTGTTTGCTTTCTGATAATAGAAAAACTGATGATTTTATAGCCAAGCAAACACACACATCTTAGATGTCATATTTTGGGTATGAACTAGCAGAATTAATTGTATATTTCATTAAAAAAAATAATCTTAATAACTGTTTAAACCTGTGTAAAAATAGTATTAGCTACATTTTCCAGTCCAAGACTGCCTACCAACAGAAGACAATTTGAAGATTTAATTCAGTATCTTGGTTAGGATAAAGATCCAGAGTTGTAAAAGAGCAAAACGAGGAAATATTTGAAGAATAGTGTTTTCTTGGTTTTGTTTTGCTATTCCAATTCCAATTCCAATTCATATTATTATTTTATTTGCATGAGTCTTGGCATATTGAAGTATTCCAGAGAACCGAAAAAAAAAATGAATGCTGTGCCAATATTTTAAAAGCATAAGTGGGACAATCTGGTAATTATATGCCTGACAGTTTGACATTGACACAGGGCAAAATAATAGAATGGCTGATCTAGGGCTTTACTACTCAAAATCTGAAGTAGGGTAATTTAATTAAAGTCAGTCAATATGGGTTTATAAAAACAGCTTTTGTCAACCTATGTTTTGATGAGATTACACATTCCTGCTGATAAAGGTAAATGATGCAATATACTTAAACATTGTAAGGTATTTGACTGTTATCACACAACATTCTATGAAAGAGTGCATTATAAAATCAACATATGACATACTATGCAGATTAAAACCTTTCTAGCTGTTAAGTCACCAAATACACTCTTTAGTGGGGAATTATCAAGTGGATGTGTTTCTTGAGAATTGTTTTCTAATACAGAGAACATTGCCATCCAATATTTTTATTAACAGTTTTGAAAACACCCAATTCCTAAATACCTTCACATCGTAAATCATGAGTAAGAAAAGAATGAAGAGTAATAAAGAGAACTGGTTAATATGGTGTTTGATGTCAACAATAAAAAGTTATGCGCATTGTAATAAAAATGCAGGCAATGTATTTAGAATATGTGAGTGATTCCTGAGATGCAGAGACCATGGAAAATGAGTGATAATACTGTGAATATCAAGCTAATAATGATCTCAGTCTGATTCATGCCTATCAAAAAGAACATGATGAAAACCAAGGGAAACGACTGAGAAGCTTGTGTTACCTCTGGGGATATCGTGTCTTGTTAAGAGTGCCTCTGTTCTAAGAAGCAGGTTTATACAACTAGAGGGAGTTCACAAAAAAGTATAATAGAAATTTTGAGAGATATGCTTGAGAGTGACAGGATCAAGCAACTAAGGGGACTTCATTTGTTTGAGGGGAAAAAAAAAAAGCTATCAATTGTCTGCAGGCTGCAACACTGACAAATCTCACAGAAATGTGATAATTTTATTAGTTCTATTTTCTGGGTTTGTTTGGTTTGGTTGTTGGTTTGTTGGTTTGTTTTTTTTTCAATCTAGAAGACAAAATTATGTCTGTATGAGCAGGATACTGAGGGAACATAACCTCCATGTAGAAAGCATGTATGAGAGAGAGAAAATAACTACTGATACAATCTATCTAGACTAATAATTTTCTCCATCAGTAAAATACACTTAATTAAAGATAGGTGTTTATCTAATGATATGGTTTGTTGAGATTAAGAGTTCAATACATCTATAAAGTTAGTACCAGTTAACTGTGTGCTATTTCTTATGCTGAAGGACTTAAGCTAAAGACCAATGTGTGCTGCACCAGATTCCAGCCTATCTGTGAAAAACAGTAACATCCATGTTGATGGCCACATTTTATCTACTAGCTGTGTGTTTAAATTGAATTCTAGTGAAGTATATGAGTGCTATTGCAAAGACCCATCAAACCGCATTGCCTGAAAAGTATGTTCACAAAAATTGACAGAGGTTTGGGAGGAAGTTTTGTAATGAATGCAAGATTGGGCTTGTAGTGAATGCATTCAATCCTTTCATGAAAGAAGTAATAAAATACAAGCTGAAAGAGAGCTTTACAATTCTCATCCTGTGAAAGTCAGGAATGTTTCACACTGAAAATATGTAAAAATCCAGAAGCTGTTTGCCCAGACTGTTAGAGCATGTTCTCAGTCCCTGACCACTGGTTTGGAAAGGAGAAGAAATGGGTAAATACTAGGAAGGTAACAGAGCTTTGGAAAAAACAAACCAACAAACAACAAAACCAACCAAGAATAAATGAACAATCATTAATATTTTTAATCTGCTGTTGCTGTTGCTATTTCCTTTATCTCTTTGACCTCCCTCGGGCTACATAGGTAATTACAGACATGAGGAGTGGGTTGGGAAAAGTCTAAAAGCAGAGAATTGACTTGACAAGATACTGACCCACACCTTGTTCTGGGTAGCATAACCATATGACTGGCCAGAACTTGGAGTGACCCAGGAGAAACAATTCTGTGTCAGCTAGGGAAGACGCAAGATTAGGTGACCCAAACACATTGATTCACAGCATCTCCCTGGAACCATATTTTTTTTCAGGAGAATCATCTAAGTTTTAAAGTTGGCTTCCTCTGGTAAACATCCAGTGAGGTGGTGGTACCAGTTCTGGTGCCTGCTTTTTTCCAGGAGGGAGTGGATTTCCTGGGTTTTCTTGCTCCCAGATGGTGCAAATTGTGACACTTATTCCCAGTAGGCAAATAGGAACTGTCATCTGCAGTGGAAACATCAGTGTAAAGAGCCCCTGATGTGCAGCATTCAACACAAGACAGATACTGTCAAGATCATCTCTGTATCGACCAGCAGGAAGGAAAAGCAAACACATTCTGCTCATACTCATTTGCACACTATGTTGCCATAAGTTTTCCCCAAATACCATGTAGATGGAAAAGTAGACCTCATGCTGCTGTAAAGCAGTAGTTATGCTGTGGTGGCAGGAGAAAACAGTTAAGGGATTCTTTTTCTTCCAAGAAAAATCATACTTTTCAAATCCACCTGAATCACAGCCAAAGGAATATTCCTTATCTGGCTGCAATAAGAGTTCTTTCAGGCAGGGATATATGATATACACACTCTGCTCAGGCAAGGTTTACACTGCCAGAAGGTGGAGGGAGGGGATGAATCAATGGGATATGGGTGCCTAAATCTCTCAGATCATGACACCCTGAGGGGCTTAGGCCCCCACCCTCCCCTGAATTTTATAAAGGATTTGGGTTCCTGCAGACTCACAACCTAGGAGTTCCCTGAAATTTCTCTTCATAAACAGTTTATATTTTTATTACGGAAACCACAGATTAACTTTGCACCTGGGAATTCTACCACACACATCCTGAGCTGGAAATCACTGAACAGGAGTTAGGATGTTTAAATTTATGCATTACTGCAAAATTGCTCCTACACAACAACATCACTGTCTGATATCTACAGTTATTTTATTTGCATTGAAAAAAAAAAAAAGAGAAAATTATTAAAAAACCCCCACCAACCCAGATAAAAGACTTAATTTGGTTGCACTAAACTAAGACTTTGCATTAAAAAAACCCAACAAAACAACACACCATGGCAGCACAAATCAAAAGACAAAGCTGTGACTCAGGTCAGGGCAGGATTTAGAAGTAATTGTTTCAAATTGGGTCCCAAAGTAAAGAGGTAACTAGAAAAAGTAATTTGTCTCTAGTGCATTCTCTCATGAAGTGAAGCCTTCTCATTTTTCAGTCTTTCAGGGAATCTGACTTTTGAATGGGACAGATTGCATCCTAAAGAAGTAATGTTAAAAGCTACAGATAGAATTTTACGCAGCATCTAGCGTGACCTCAGGCTGCAGAAGGTGAGCACCACTATCCCCTCCACCATTCTTCATATATAACCACTTATCACACTTGAACCATTGCATCCATTTACCCTAAGTGTTAGTTTTCAGCTAGCCTGCAGTCACCTTTTAATTCTTTGTAGTTTGGTGGACCAGATGCTGGATTAATCATGTCCTGGAGGTAGAGGTTGAAGCTGTCTCAATATAAAGCCAGTTTAGGTCAAATAAGCTTTCTTAGGTCATGGACAATTTCTCCATGGTAGATCTTTTGCTCCAGAAACTGCTGACTCCAGGCTCAGTACTGAAGTGACTGATATGTGCTAAGCCTGAGTTTAAAAAAGCATGAGCTGGTCATGTGTGAAGGAAGTTCAGCTCCCCTAAAACACACTAAGGACCAGTGCAGATACTTCATGGCTTTTTATGGAGCCATCCCTCTGGCATGGCCAGGACTAAAATGAATATAAATAAGCCCAGCTTTATTCCAGTGATTCTTCCCAAACCATGCAAATATCTAACTGGATTTCCCACGTTTCAGTTATGTCTTGCTTTGGTTTTATCCCTCATGTCTTCATTAATATTATATAATCCAGGTGTTTCATTACCTAGACACTGAAGTCTCTTATTCATAATTGAGATTTCATTGTATCAGAAAGCTTTTTGTTTGTTTTAACACAGAAACATTGATACTCCAATGCCAGTTCAAAGCTATCCTTTCTTTGCAGGGACATGAGTCCACCTGTCTAATGGGATTCTAACTGGGAAATAGACAGTTTTTTGGTACTGATGTCTTACACATTCTCATATGGAAGATCAACTATTTTGCATAGCCTGATTTGATACAAAGGAAAAGCACAAGAGAGCAAGAGAAAGAGTCAGAGAGGAACATGCTCAGGACTCTGCAGCATCAAGTTAAAACAAGCCCAAAACTCTGAATCCAGGCCCTGCTCCAATGCATAGTTAATAATTTTATAGAAAGAGTGAAAGATGGCACAGGAAGGATTTAGAGGGCTTTCAGCACAGAAAATTCTGGCACTTTCCTGGAATGTGGTAAATATGGGGCAGTGAAGGGCTTTGAAGTCAGGTCTCTCCCAGAGGTGTGCTTCACTTACAAGGCTCCAGAGGAAAGGCAGAGCTCCTCATCCTTATCCTGGTCATCCTGCAGGGAGGGGGAGAGAAAAAAAAGGCTGAATGTGCTCTGAGGCTGTGCTTCACTGCAGCCAGAGAACAAGGTACGTGTTCTCCTGCCTCACTTGTGAACCCTAAAGGGACTTCAGTTAGGGGCAAAAAGCCTCATAGTTAGGACACGTGCTCAGCAAAAATATTTAGGGAGGCTAAAAACTTAACCTGTGGAAAGGGAAGTACTTAGATGCAACATGGAATGTTAGAGATACAGATAGCAGTTTTGTCATTTAGAGGAAACAGCCTTCCATACACTTGCTGTGGACAGAAAACACTAACAAACCATGGTCAAATCTGCATCCCTCTGTTTGGGGCATATTCAGGTAATTCAAATGCTGCTCATTTTCTATTAATTCCTCAAAAGGATCTGTTTAAATTCTTTATGATGATTTATTTGTAGACCAAGGAAAGCCTCTTCACAGAATGGGAACCTTCCTAAAAACCTTTGTCATTAATTGCAATGCCTGCATTTTAAGACATATAGTTTTAATTTTTTAATATCATACTCAGCTCTTTGTTATCATGTTTTGTACTCCAGTTTTCTTCTGTTATTTTTTAAGCTGGTTTTAAAAATTAAGTAACTCTTTGGAAAAGCATAATTTTAAATATGGGGAAAAGAGATTGAAACTTAAATAGAAAGATTTTTCCTAAACTCAACAGCTAACTATGAGAATTCAAGGGGAGATAACAGGAATGAATTTTCCATTTTTAGCTTTTTAAAAAAATTAGATATGCTTGCTATACTCTGAAGTTCAACTGCTTTGGAAATTAAACATTATTAAAAAAAAATAATAAAAAAATTCCCATCATTCACAAATTAAAACATTGCACTTCTGTTTTTTGCTTCCAATAGGTAAAAAATGCAATTCCATCATGTATAAAATCCATTCGCATAGGCTAGGCACAAAAGTAATTAATTGAGTACATGAAAACATAATACATTCCTGGTATCTGCATGTGAAGGATTATCTCAAAAAATTACTTATAAAGCAATTCTTCTTCAGATCTTTAAGGAGATATGCACAAGCTTTCCATTAAACAGTTCTGCTAAGTTACTTCTTAGCAGAGTATTCTTATTAAAGTTTTAAGCTATTCCGTATGGTTGAAGAGGAATACAACTAGGAACTGGAAAATAGAGAGGGACAGAAGACATCCTCAATTTGTCTCCCTGACAAGCTGTTGCAGAACTGGCTACAGAGGATTCATTGGGTAAAGAGCTCACATTCTCTTATTAAAAATTAAAACAATAAAAGATTGTGCTGATTTATTTTTAAGTTCCCCAGTACATTCAATGCACTTGCTGCTTGTCATCCTGACAATGCACATTGTATTTGCTTATAACTGGGGGGATCAGGACAGACTGGAAGCAAAAATGCTTGCCTCCACACTGTGAGATGGCTGCTCTGCACTCTTGATCTTGCAGCTGTCATAACTGCAAATTCACTATGAGTCCCTGTGCACAAGCCTGGTACAACCAGCCAAACTTAATGGGTATGGGAACAGGAAGGTATAAATAGACAAACTCAGGCAAATCCCGTTTTTGCCAGTGTAGCACTTCTTAAATCATGGTTTGGGCTTAAGAAAAATGTCTCTAAGTTTTCGTTCTGAGTTTCTCAGGTTTTCTATCTTTGAGAAACCAACATGCAATGTGAATTATTTAGTCTGTTCTACAGCTGGAGCCAGCCTCAATTCAGTTGCTAAACATAGGCATCCAAGACCACTGGAGATGTTTTTTTCATAGAACAAGTGGTATAGAACAGAACCTATGGCAGATATGCAGCCTTCTGGAACAGCATCTGCAGGTTAGTAAGAGTGTCTCACAGTGCCTAAAATGGTGTCAGTTTCCTATTAAATGTAATTGAATCACATTGAATGCATGAAGGCAAAGGGTGTGACATATGTGGAAGATCCAATTCAACTTATCTTAAAATAAACAACATAAAACAGCCAAGAACTTCTCTTTCAGCTGTTGTCATGTCAATTACTTATTACTGTAGAACATTAAGTCAGAAAAAAGTATGATTGAATAGATATGCAAAACTTTGTAATTTTTACCCAATTTGATTAACAAAGTAGAAAAAGTGAAGTCTAATATAAGAATCATCTCCTCAGACCTGCACTTTAAAACTGGAAACACATGCACTGATAATAAGCATGATGAAAAACAAAAAAGCAAGCACTGCCATCTTGGGAGTACACATCATAGATTTTATCTGTCACAGATACATAATTTTTCACCACCAAGCATAACTTCATGTTTTAGCCATGTTGATTTGAATCTCACAACTGAAAATGTGTTGATGTTTTTCATGGGTTTGCTTAACACCACAGATGATAACTTGTGTTTAGCAGTGAGTGAAGGTGTAACCCTGCCAAAGCTGAGGTGGGAAGCACCCCCAAAAGCTGAGCAATTTGC
Source organism: Apus apus (assembly GCF_020740795.1). NCBI lineage: Eukaryota > Metazoa > Chordata > Aves > Apodiformes > Apodidae > Apus > Apus apus. Next base: position 197,807,896 of record NC_067282.1, read on the forward strand.
CTTTGTATCCAAACAGTGACAGAGGCCAACCCATAGCTCTAAGAAATGGACACCAAAGCTTTCAAACCTGCTATTGGACCTTGACAAATGACATTATAACACAGTGTTCACAATGTACATAGGCCTGGAAAAATATTTTCTTCACTTGTTCATGTGTGTTGCAGCTCTGTGCAAATGTTAAAGCAAAGGTTAGAAGCTAATGATCACTCCTTGGACACTGTTCACAGTGTAGCTGCTTAGATCAGACCATGAATAGCAGAATGTTCCTAAATTACAGCAGTTAAAACAGTCAGTTAAAACCCCTTAAAGAGTCTCAGTTTTCCTGTATGTGTTACCTTTGTTCAAAAATTGCTCTTCCCACTTTCCAATTGGTTTTGTATGATGCAGAGTCCACCAGCTCTGCTCTTGGACTGCAGCATGTCAGTCTCCATCTGCTGGCTGGAACAACAGTGAAACGAGCTCCTCAGCTTAAACCCATTAACTATTTTTCAAGTGGGAGGGAATCACAGAACTCTGCTGTGATGCTTAGCCTGCTACATTGGAGGCATGGAGCAAGTGTTACAGAAAAGTCATCAAACTTTATAATTTTCAGCTACCATTTATTCTGCCAGAAATTCTTGCAGCCTAAGTTAATCATTCTGCATTTCATCCATTTAGACTAACTCTAGTGTGCAAGCTTAAAAAATATAACCATCTGTATTACTAAATATAGCAAATCCCCATCTTCAGCTTTAATTAACTGCAGGAATATATGATATAAGCTCTTTAGATAATGTCTTAAAAAGCTGGAATTTATAAGTTTAAATTCTCTCAATTTCCTTACAAACAATTCAGATTTGCTACATGTTTTCACTACTTTGTATAATAATCGCAGGAGTCTTTCATAAACAACTGCTAATCTGAATTCAAAGGCTAGAGCTGTAAAATGTAGAGAAATAAGGCATTCCATGTTGTATTCTGATTATATGTACATGAACACGTGTGTTTTTGTACATACAAATACACATATTCAGAGTCTAAAATTGCTAAACAGAAGAACCTGTGTAAGTTGTCCTCAAGCTCTTCTGCCTAAGTCCAAAGAGTGGATCCTACATACTCATTTCAACACTAGATGAAGATAATGGTGATATACAGTTACTGTTACCTCTATATCAAAGACAATGCAGGTAGCAAAGTATTTCTAACCAGGTATTTCCACATCTAGGAAAATCCTGATCCAACTGTAAAAAGTAATCTGAAGCAATGTGATGGATGGACAATGCTTTGAACTATTTCAATCTGCACTGGAGTTTTATGTTAAAGTTTGAAACTTTGGAAGGATTTACTTGTAAGTAATAGTGGAAAAGCATCAGTTTCATTTCACTTATTTTCAGGCAGCCATCCTAGGTGTGTGATTCCCTTAGGATCTTTATCCAGACAGGAGTCTTGAGGTAGTTAACACAAGATCTCTCCTACCCCTCCAGGCATTTCTCTCTTTTATGTATTGAAACCTGCAGCTACTGCTCAGTGCACTGGCTGCACTGCAACAGCGTTTGAGCAATGAATCTGGATGTAATGAATTTGGCCTTCGGAAACTTAAGAAGTCATTTGCACCTCAGATATAAATCCAGTCTCTGGATGGAGTCATTTAAGCATTTGATTTTCAGTGCTTCCAAATGAAGAATTGAGCTCTGTGGCTTGCCAGTAACAACCCAATAAATTTTAAGATAAAAATGTATTTTCTGAAAAACAGAAAGCTCAATCATGCTATAAGCCTTCAGCTTAGAGCAAGGATATTTAGTTGCTTTGGTTCTCTATTTAGTTTGCAGTCTGTGACAGTAACTAGTTCCCCTTGTGCTGATGATTTTCTAAGTGTTAAAACACACATTCAGTCAGACTTAGATATTCCAAAGATATAAAGAGTGAAGCAGAGCAGCCCTATGCCAAGTTGTCTTGGAAACATACATGAAATAGAGTTTAATCATCATCATGAGATAAGTACAAGGATTTACTAATTTAGGTAGGATTTAGTAACGTAACCATTCATCCAATAACTTTGAAATCTAATAAGTATTCTAGGATGGAACACTTTGTAAAGAGATTTTCAAGCTATCAAAATGCACTATTGCATATTTTTTACCTAATTGATTTTAGTGCAGTGATATGCATTTCTAACATAAAAAAAAAAGAATTAAAAGATAAAAAACATAGATTAGAAATTTCACTCTTTTTTTCAAGCTTTAGCCCCATGCAAACTTGTATTTACCACTTGAGAACTCGCTGGATATCAAAAGGTGTGCAATCACCCAGTGAGATTTCAAAATCACCTTGTGTATACATTTTATTGATTTCATGTAAAAATCATAATATTTTTAATTATTCTATTGAATGCCTTCAAAATCCACACCTTAATTCTTAAAGAATCCGTGCTTAAAGCGCAAGCAGCTACCTAGATTCCTATGTATTTCTCATTAATTTCTGCTTCGAAATGGGGAGAACTGAAACTGGTTAAAAGGCCATATCACCCAGGTCCTTTTAGTGTGCTCAGTGACATAGTTTTATATTCCTTTGCCTTTTCTAGTAGCTGAACCTGGCTTGTCATTTTGCTTATGGTCATACCAGTCATTGAGTTTTAATCCTTCACAAAACCAACAAGATGATGGCTACAGTGGAGCAGCATAGGTGCATTTATAAATACAAACTATTTTGAGAGCCTGAGGTGAAAGAACTCATTACAGTGCAATGTTTCAAAAGCTTTCTACCAAATATTTACTTTCCTCCCTCTTCCTCATATAATCACCTACAGCAGTGAGCTGGAAGGGCAATACGAAGACGTCAGGCATCAGCACAACCACTGTTAAAGCTTCGAGTTCACTGCAGTAGTGTGCCGTAGTGCCACATAACTGAAACAACCATCACTTGATACAGCAAGAAAATGAAGCACTTTTCCCATCAGAAAAGAGTCCTTAGTTTGACAAATCACCACACAAGCCATTTAGAGCATTTATTTTCAGAGTTAAATTCAGTGTTACTCTAAAAATGATACTCTAAACATCTTATGTCCACAGACAGAAGTCCTTTCACTCACAGATAATAAGAGGGTAAGAACTGGCACAGGCCAACCTTGAGGATTTGGAGGGACCAAACTAGGTAGCTGCCTTGATAGAATGTGTATGCTAAAGCATGATTGTTAGATACATTTAGGCTGGCAACTTGTACACTGCAAGCAAAAAGAAGGGCTAAAGCATCCTGTGCTTTCCCACAGCTCCTCTGAAGTATGATTAGAAGAATGGACAAGTTCTCCCCAGATTTGACAAAAGTCAAACAAAGGCTTAATTTACTGCAACAAAAAGGACCATATCACCAGGGTCCTAGAAAAAAAGATCTTTATAATGCCAGTAAAAACACTGAACTTTCAGAGTACATCTACATTTCGCAACAGTGAGAACAACACGACTAAAATAACCAGCTCAGGTCTTTGCAAAAGTCTGACTTTACAAATATGAAACTCAGATTGCTGTGATTTGCCTTTCTTCTCAAAGATGCTGTTCTCTGTCTATTACATCTGCTAATACTAGTAGACAAATTATTAGTGGAACATGGTACCATTACAGACATCTAGGCTGTCTTGGGAGAATAATTTTCTAGGTCCAAGCAGTCAAATATTCTACTTGTAAAGTAAGAGGGGAAAAAAAAAGAAAATAATGAAGAATAAATGAGCACTTCAAAGTTTAGATTAATGGACAGAAGACATCAGAAAGAAAAAAACACAGGTTTTTACACATTTTAACTGAGGCAAAAAATTTCAGTTTTCCCAGTTGGTGTTGAATACATGTAAATAGGGCTATACCTCTAAAAAAAGCAATTAGGTAGAGCTGAGAAAATAGCATAATATATAAGGTTCTCTTTGATGTTGAGCAATTCACTCAACAAGTAGTTCAGTTTGTCCAGAATCCAACTTCAACAGCAACCTGATCAAATTCGCATGTAATGAACCTGTCCCCTGGGTATATTACAGACTGCTGAGGGATTGATCAGGAAAGCAAACTTCTTACCTATTTTGTGACCAACATCCTCTTGTGTATCTATTAAACTGTTTCTTAACAGCAGTATATGTATATGTATGCTCCTTAGAATATCAGAAAGAAGTAAAGCCAAAACAATGTTCTGTAATTTTATTTTATTTTATTTTTATTAGCCTTCTGCTTTTGAAAACAGACTGAAACTTTGCCAGTCAGATGCAGAGCAAGCTTAGAGAAACCAAATAATACCTATGGCTCTAGTAGCATGATCTAAATACGTTCCAAGATTCACAATATACAGCTCTTGGCAAATAGTGAATATCACACATAAATACCCTTTATAAGACATGTATCTTTATTTAAAACTTGATTCTTATATAAATAAAGTATTACAGGAAAGTAATGTCAAATTGTTAAAGAGTGATATGAAGCAGTCTCCACATGTCATTTAGTCCTACTTCCATGCAAAAAATGTTGAAAGAGCTAAAACATTCTTGGCTTCTAAAGAAGAAACCATATTGGATCTTTCAGCTGTTTCCTTTGGGAGAACATTAAAGTCAACCCTGAAACATCAACAGGACATCTAAGGAAAAGGAATGGTAAGAGAGAAATCACAAAAAGAAATGCTGATCGTTGTGGGGGTCTTGAAAGTTAGATAAACATTTCATGATTTAGCTGGCTTATAGACATTAGCCTTACTGTTGCCTGCAGCAATATTACACTGCAGTCATCCTTTGTACAAATTATATCAGGCTATCTATTTTTCTGTCTCCCAATTAAAAAGTTTGTGTTTCTTTTCCACCAAGACTTGCTGATAATAAGAAAACATGAAATATTTGAAACAGCTTTTGAAGGTAACTTCAAAGGGGTTTTTTTGGCCAAAACTATAAGATTTTTCTCTCACCAGTTTACCCAACCCACCCTTCTAGTCAGGTCTTAAGCATTTTTTCTACTATTCCTCTACTCATTGGTTATTAGATTTTCACTTTTCCTGCTGCTAGAAGTCCTCTTGGCGATTAACTTGGGAATCTTCTTCCAGATTGTTCCTTTTTCAAAATTGTCTTATTTCCTATAATCTAGTCCTAACCATGGTCATGGTCTTTCTTCTCATCCAATAGCTCATGTTAGAAACTATAAACATCCTATTTCCCTGCACTGGACACCAGAATTTTAAATACAAATAAAATGCTGTATTTTCCATTAAATCTCTTAATTTCTAATGAATGTGAAGCTTTTTTCAAGCTTGGCCCAGCAACAGGAAAGGCACTAGATTTTAAAAAAATAATATTATTTTGGGCAGATATGCTTTAAAATAATTATTTTACTGCTCAACAGAAGAAACATTAAGTTAGATTGCTTCACTCATGGGAAAGGAAAGGTTGTGCAGAAGTGGGTGGAGTTGAATAAGAAACCTAGACAAGAGAGGAAACCTTCCAGCAGAGGGAGAGGCAGGTCATACCAGAATTGGGAGGGACAAAAACCCTCCGCACCTGGGACATGTAGCCTCCCAGACCCAGTAACAATGTATTGGGACACTTGAAGAGAAAAGCAAGCAGAGCAACCATAGCTGCTCTTCACAAGCCTAAGATTCTTAGCTAGGTCCTGAGCTACAGGACTGGTTTTAGGTCAACTCACATTTGGGGCAAATGCAGCAGGTTAGAAAGATCCAAGACTATTCTTGTTTCAGAGACACTCTGGAGGAATAGATCTTTATCTTCCAGAATACTTTAAAAGACATATTGCCTATTGCCTGGCAGTATTGCCAAGAGCATCAGTCTGTGCTGGCCCAAATTGTTACCTCATACATCTTTTGACTTTCTGTGGGCTAGTGGAAATCAATAACCTTCAGACATACAAAACAACCATCTGCCCAGGCCCATCATTAGCAATGTATTCCACTCCTGCTGGCCAAGCATAGCCTAGACACCTCAGTCTATTTGTACTTTTTCCTTTCTCTTGAGCCACATTTGTCATTTAATATCAGGAAAACAGCTTGGTTTTTAAGGCTATATCCAACCTCATCAAAGTAAACACAAGAATTTCCAATGATCTCAGTGGAATTTGGGTATGGCCCTTCACCTTCCTCTGTCTTTGAAATATAGACAAAGATTTTGGAAAGACCTTTGTGGCTTTGCATATCTTTTCCACATCTAAGTCTAGTACCTTATAAGATGTTCACAGAGCCAAGAGGCTTACTGCTTGTCTTTCCATCTTTTGTTTTTGGTGTTGTTGTTTTACTAATAAATTAAATCCTTTAAACAGGGGGTTAGCATACTTTAATTGTTTCCCATTACTGACCTGAACTTTTAAAAAACAGATGTCAATCTTGAGACCTCATCTCAACAGTAAAGCACTACTCCTGTTGCTGGAGAAAACAGCTTAGTGATCAGGTCTGTACCTGCCACAGATGGACTCTTCTTTGAGCAAACTCCCATAAATTAAAAAATGTTATCTTTTGCGCTTTTGTTGAAATTATGCTGAAAAATTCCTGAGGTATCTGAGGTGAGCATCCATGGCAACATAATATTTGTGGGCTCAAATCATAAGAAAGCTGTAAATGCTATATGAGCTGAAAACAACTGTGTGATTCCTTCAAGCAGGGAAGCCACAAGATACTTTAACAGATACTAAATCAATAAAGGAGCATGACTACACGTATCCCTAATGTGATATTTCTGACATTACTCTGAGACAGTATTGCCTGCCTTTTTGCCCACTTGCCCCCCCAAAAAAACCCACTCTAGATATAACATTTTAAAACATATTAATTTCCCTTTTAAATGTGTGGAAATGAAACGGGAATAATATCAGAATATTTGTTCATTCTTCTAATATCAGCTGCATGATGACCCAGTTCCAGGTTTGCATTCCCCCTCTCTCAGCCTAGGTACACTGATCCATCCCTTACTGGTACAGTTATGACATCCATTGGCATTCTGATCTGATACAGTATCTGTTCACTGTTCTGCTACCAAAGATGTTTCAACAAATCACAGGCCTAATATAACATGTCTTCGGATTGCTTGGGGTGGAGGAACCTGCATATACCTCTTCTTCATGTTACTGTTTCTCAGCCACCACCTACCTTTCTGCAACTGATCAGTCCCTCCTCAGCTTTGGTTAGCAGCTCTTTAGGCACCCTCAGCTTTATATGAAAGAAAGGACACAGTAACAGTCTCCTCTCTACATCAAGGAAAAATGTGACATTTCTTTAACAAAACAGGATTTCCAGCACTTCTGCTGAATGGTGACCTACTTCTTTCTTCAGAAGCAGGGCTGCCTTTTGTGCAGCTTAGCTTTCCTCCTTGTTCTTATTTCACTCATCTCGTTTGGAGAAATGCAGAGAAACACAATCTTCTAAACTGTATTAAATAACACAGTCTTCGCCATTTCTCTCTATGCAATGATGTTCTTTGGTTTTATTTAGGTTCACAAGCATGCTGAAAAACAGGTATGTCCTTAACTAAACTCTCCAACTAGTGCTCCCTGATACGGAGACTAAAAGGATTGCTTAGGTGCAGTGCCCAATCATTCATATATCCTTAGCTCCCAGTAAACACTAGGTGATTGTGCGTGGTTTGTCTTATAGTACTGAGCCTGAACACATGTTCTTCAATATTGCCCCAAAACATTTCTGTCACCTCTGTTTAAAACTGTTTGGGTCAACAGTTCTCTCTAATTATATTATGCCTTATTTATAAGACTAACTCCAGATCAGCGGTATTGCTAGAGTCCCTGTTTGTAATAAAATAAACAAAATCTCTTTTCGTTTAACAGATTAGAAATAGACTAAGATATGATTCAAAACAGTAGTTCACCAAACATTAAATCAATAGGTTGTCAACTACAATTTTTTTTCCATTCATCATCATATTCTCTTACTTACTCCCTTAAATTAAGCTATTATTTTAAAAAGCTTCTAAAATCTCCTCTCATCATGAGCTTCTACACACTCCACACCACAGAACAGCAAATCCTGGGCCAAAGTTCAGAAAGCACTATCCATCAGTGCTTGAATTTTGTCAGGGACTAGCTCTGCAGAGTTTTTCCAAGGATCTCACTTTTCTCTTACATTTCTCAAAAAGTCTGTTCCTTGAAGATCACCAGTTTGTGAATGAAAGGGAAAATACTACTTCTTCACTGTTAATAAATGATATGTTTTTGTGGTTCTTAACTCTGTTACTCAGGTATTTTATAATAATCTACCACATTACAGAGAATGAATCTTTCTTATCTGTCTTGTTCTGTCAAGACATTCTTCATGGAAGAATTTATATATATAATTGATAGAGAAAACAAAAAATAAAAGCCTAATACTCCTTTGGTTTTGCTAAGGACTGATCCAAAGATACTACCATTTTCATGTCAAAACTCCTTTTGTGTGCAAAATTAAGGGCTGTGTTATATCAAAGACATGTTCACTGCTCGCCAAAAGCAATAAAAGGCCAGAACTGCTTAAAACACAGAAATAAAGCAGAAGCCTTAAAGTGGAATAATTGACACTTTCAGCTAGGAGGTACAGTACTGAGGCATTTCTAACCTTTGTAGGAGCTGGTAGTGCTTAGTATCTTGATTTATTAATCATTTTTCCCCTAAATATCATCCTCAAGAAAGAATTTTCAAGTAGTTTTGAGGTGAAGGAATGAATTTAGACTGTAAGCATATGGAAACAACTCCAAGTTTCTCCTATATTACCCAACAAAATAACCTAAGTGATCTCAGTCAGTTATGAAAATGGGACTTGGGAACCTGTGTTTCACAGACGTTAAATATTAACTAGGGCTTAAGTGCCTGAAGATCTCTTAGAAGTTGTGTACTCATGCATTAACTTATTTTATTCTTTACCCCAGGCTCCAGGTCTTTCTGAGATTGTGGGTATAGGAATTTACAATGACTTAGATTGCTGTTATGTAGATTCAACTAAACGCAAAACAAACTCATTTTCTCTAAACAAACATCAGATTTATTGAGTCAGGTTGTTCACTGTCAACCTAAAGTAAGAGTTCTCTAAACTACTTTGATTATTTTCAAGTTGCTTTAATAGGTGTTATATTTGCCAACAGATTTGGTCAATGGACTGAGCAGAGAATTGTGAAGAGCAGAGGTGACCACAAGTTCATAGACATATGATGAATTTTCCAATAAATGTAAGCAGATTCTTGTCTAAATTGCAGCTATAACCAGAAAATATGAGTTCATTTTGCTGGTTGACCTTTGCACTTGAATTTTACAAAATTCCATACAAAATTCTTGCCAACAAATCAACAGAAAATCAAAATCACATTTCTCATTTCTCTCAATGCTATTGTTAGATTATTAACATGCAACCATTTGAATATATATATATATATTACAGATATGTACACTATTTTATGCTATGTAGGAAAAGAAATGCTATGCTGGAAGTCCAGGTCTCAGGTGTGTCCGGTTCTTAGTTTACCTCCCTTGAAGGCCTTCTGAAGGGCTGTGCCTGATTGATGGGTTACCGCCCATAATGAACGGAACAGGAGGCAGATCTTTCCCTCAGCACACATTCTCCTCTTTCAACATGTACTTGCTGTGGGACAGTTATTTGGCATAAGTAAGAGAGGTGAAATAGAGGAATAAGTTCTAAAGGTTTTGAAGACTTAGCTTAACGCTTTTTGGTAACAATAACATTTGAAGATGACAAAACCAGTTAGAACTATGTGGAACACCGAGCATTTTAGAAGAACTGTGGTTTGAACCTCAATACCAGTCACATAGATGTTGGTATTTATTAGCCTTTATACATTGACTGAGTAAATCCAGAGTAAACTAATGAAAGTGGTGTAACTGGAAGGTTTGGGAGAAGGTTCTAAATGAAACAAATTCCATTAAATCATTCAGAAGAGTTATATTTAAGAGTTATATTTAAGCATTAAGTTATCTCTGCACCAAAAGAAAAGCATCACATGCCGTCCAAGAAAATCTACCTTTTTTCCTCAGATTTTATACTTTTTTCCTGCTGTTCTTTTTCTTCTGAATAATTCCTGATTAACTTATTACTAGTATGGCAATCTCCCTTCTTTGCCTCCACCTTCTTATTATGCACAACTAATTGTCCTTTGTGCTCTCTCACTTGTAGCTTAATGGCAACAGCTCCTGTTCCATGCTAGCTGCACCTAGATCGCAAGCTGAAACTTCCAAAACTAGTCAGGTCATGTTGTTGGTTATGTAAATCTAACGATGCATGAAAGTGGAAAACTTCCATCCACAGCTGACCAGGACTTTACATTCCCTCTAATATATGTATTTGTTACCTCTTGACTTGATTTCTGCCATTCATGTGTGGAGATGAAACCACACTCCAGCCCTGTGCCCTGTGTTGATGCCATACTAATCTTGAGCAGAGCTCCTGTCCTGGGTTTCACACTATACTGACTGTATCATGATTATAGCCCATCACAGCAATCCATGCCTCCTGGCATCACTAAGTTTCTCATCAGTAGTTAAGGGTTCCTGCTCTCATTTGTCCTTGTTTGCAGATGTGTTGCACAGCTGTTCGGAGCAGTAACTTGGTATCTGTTGACTGATAGGATATTGGGATTTTTAGTCACCAAACTCCAGGGGCAGAGACAAGAGTGTTAGGTACTTAGATGTAAAAATCTGTGTCACAGGATAAAGTCTTCCTTACAAAAAGTACATTCATACAGTAAAACAAACGGGTCTTTCCAAGGAGGACTGTGAATTTTTATCAACAGCATGGTGACACTAATCCACCATCGAGTTAATTATTTTTAAGTTTTAAGTCTTTTTTAAGTGCAAAGTCTTAAAGACCCAAAGTTAGATTTCATCCTAATCATTAACTCCTCAGTGTCAGTGAGGTTTTGTACATTTTATGAAGTTTTGACATGCAGATAAAGGAAGAGTCTCTGTGGAATAGATATGGATTAGTTGTGTTTTTTTTTCCTTTCTTCTGTTTTTTTCATTAGCACTAGAATGTCTCAAAAATGAGAAAGAAAGATCTACTGTCAACAACTATTTAAAAACTCCTTCTACATGGATCATTTGGAGAGCCATTAGAGCAGGTCTGTCACTTAACTCCATATTGAGAGGGCAGCCTGACATGACTTCTACCGGTTCAGGGTTAACTCCCTTAAGTGTTCACTCTGGATTTCTCAAATAGCACTTGCATACAGTGTGACTGAATCTGATAGGAAAGAAAACCTAAATGTAGAATATCAGGAGAGTAAGGAATAATAATCTCAGACTTCATTCAGTACTTCTGAAGAGGTACTGTAAGACCCTCACCTAAAAGTTAGACTCCAAGAGCCAATTTTTTCCTTTCCATCCACATTCTAGTTTTCCTTCTTAATGTCCTAACAATCCTAGTATGAAGCGTCTGCCCTCCCAGAAGTGACTGAAAATTTGCTGGTGTTTGGTTGGTTGGTTTTGTTTGGTTTGTTTTCTTTAAACACCCAACAGGTCACATAAGGAATTTTAGTTATCTCTTGATAAAATACCAGAAAGTTTTTTTCAAACTGCACTTGTTCTTTGGTTCAGAAAGTGGCTTATCTGCATTGTTTTTTACAGTTGCATAAGTTAGTCTACATGGTTATAATCAGAAAGTTATGACTACAAAGTGCAACTGCAGTGAAACAGTACAAGGCAGAAGTGGTACCTGTCCAGACTCCTTCTCTTCTTGCAGATTTCTCCATAAGGAACTCTACAGTTATTAAACATTTATTGTTATGGCAAAAGCCCTTGTAAAAGACCAAAAAGGTTGCTTTTTGTTGTTACTTTAGCTGTTTTATTTTCTTTTCTAAAGAGATTTTTAGAGTCTTCCTGCGCTTCTTTATGTCATAAAAGTCCAGTCCCTATGGAAGATAATAAAATATGTCCTATTAGGTTGGAAAAGTTTTGATCCCAGTGAAAAACTTAGTTCCAGGAAGCCAAACCCTATAATTATATAAATTATTATCCACAAGTTTAACAGATGATTCCATAGACTCATACTTTTTTCATATGCAATTTAGAGTACTTTCTCAGGAAAATCTTGAAGGTTTGTTTAAATGTACATTCTGAGAGTTAAGTGGTGAGTTAAAAGCATTAGTATGATGAATGCCTCTTTCCCTGTCTGCATGTTGTCTTTTTTCATAAGAACAAAATTGCCTTCTCTCCATGCATAGTAGGTACATCAGGTATTGATATGACACTGTCTTCTCTTTGAGTACAGGAAATAAAAAGTTTTCAGAGATGTCTTGACACCTCTACAATCTTGGTTTTAATTTAAACATGTAGACATAGTTTGCCACCTTGTGGCAAATGTGCTTTCGAAAACTGAATGAATAGGTCTGTTGTCACAGCTAATTTTCCAAAATACAAGTCCATACTTAAAAAACCCAGTTTTTAAAACTCGGACTCTCTTTTAAAGGAACCAAGATTTAAAAAAAAAAAAAAAAAAAAGAAAAAGAAATGTTGCAGTAATCTCTTAGTTTAACTAATTGAAGTACACCACGGGTATCTGCAGCCAAGAAAAAAAAAATAAGCATTGTTCACACCAACCATGGAAGTCATATAAATTATGCAGGCTGTTGACAGCTGAGTAACTACAGGCAAAATCTTTCATGACTATAGATGCAGTCTTATGAAGAGAAAAGCTTATTTCTTAAGATTAATGACTATGGTTAAACTACCAACAAAGATCAAGGTATTACAAGTAGCTAATGTTTATGTTTGCAGATGAAACCACAAATAAACACTGGAAAACTGAATTGGGTCAGCCAGAAATAAAGATATTGAAGAATTATTTCCTGTTCTTTTCCAGTCATTTTGTATAGAAACAACAGCTTGAGTAGATTTGCATTTATTCAATTAGGATGCTAGAAACAAACAGGTCAAACACCTTTCTACCCAATTTGATGCAACAACCTTAGCCATCTTGAGTATCTAACAGACTATAGTATCTACTTCCTCTTTCTAGACCATTCATTAGTGAAATAGTTTGTAAGAAGGCCTATAAACAAGTGTTTTGGATGTAAATATGAAATGTAAGAGACATAAGATTCATTGCCAGATGTGAATTAGCCCCTTTTCTTCTCCTCAATTAGAGGAGGAATAGCCCCAAATGGGCTAGTTTTACTTTCCCAGTGGGTTCGTCCCTAGCTTGGGACCGGGTGGCTACACCAGGTATGTCTCTAGAACACAAACTCTGCCTAGATGTGCACCCACCAGCACAAACACAGAGATTATGTGTTTAAAATACCACTTCACTGTAACAGTTTTGAAGGGGGGGGGGAGGGGGGGACGGCAGAAGAAATTGGATATGTAAATGTACCTGGTCGGCAAAGAGAAAAAAAGACTATTTTAGTTGGGGTTAGAGAGAGCCCGAAGCCTTTCTCATACAGGGTGGACGAGATGCGTGAGTGTGGCAGATGACTTTTGCCTGGGGAAGAGAATGCAGAAAAAGATAAAGAAAGATTTCTTGGTTAGTGAGTCTTACAGTTCCCAGCTCAGAAACACTGATAGGAGTTACAGCGACGGCTGCCTTGGAAGAGCAGCTGCTGGGGTTTTGGGGTTGCTGTGGCAGCTTGGTGGCCCAGGGACGGCAGGGACACGGCTGGAGCTGTGGCTGGGCCTGGGGGCCGTGGCTGCAAGGGCTGGTGCTGTGGCTGGACCTCGGGAGCGCAGCCTAAGCAGCCTAAGGAGCCTTAGAAGCGTTTGATGACAGAAGGCTTTGGGGAGCGAGCAGTGATCCCAGCTTTTTTAGTGTGCTCCATCTCCCTTCTTCCGTTTCGCCGTTTGTGTAGCTCCTCATCCTTTGTTCCAGCAGCAGCAGACAATAGGCGGCATCGACCTACAATGGCCCGTAACAACTGGTCTTTGGGGCTCCCAGCCCTAAGGTGCGGTTCCTGCAAGGGCTTAGTCCTCCCTGCAAACACAGCAAGGTGGGGCTGGTCATCCCTGGGCTTAATTGTTTGAGTTCCCGCCTGCAGTCCCCACTCTGCAGTGTTGCTGCCATTTCTATTTTTTTTTTTTTTTTTCCTTTTTGTCTGTTTCAGTCTCTCTATCGCAGTCAGTTTGGTTGAGAGACAAACCTATTTTGGAGGCCGATTCTCCACACTCCTACATTGCCTTGATTAATTATTCCACAGACCCTCTATTACTATTATTATTGTTGTTTGAACATGGGCAGTCATTTGGAGAATTTTAAGTGATCTGAAATTATTTTCCTTTAATTTGCTAATAGGCAGGAAGAAAAACTTACTCTTAATTGGGCCAGAGAGTTTGCTTTTGCTTTTGCTTTTGTTGGTTTGCCTTGTTTTTTATTTTGTTCGATTTGGTTTTCATTATTTTTGAGTGGTTGGATTTTTGGGTGGTTTTGTTTGTTTGTTTTGTCAAGTTTTTTTATTTGTTTATTTTTGTATTTTTGTTTGTGTTTGCTTTTTTTTAATTTGGTTGGGTTTAGGTATTTTTTTGTTTGTTTGTTTTTAGGGGGTTTTCTTGTTTGGTTGGGTTTTTTTTGTTAAGAAGCTAATCTTTCTTATGGCAATGCCAAGATTTACTCAGATTTAGTAACTCCAACTTCAGGTTGTCTTGTCTTTAATTTTGCCAAATGTAGATTCAGTTTTTCCTAAAAGTTTATATGGCCCACAGATCCCACCCAGGGAATCTTCTTGTATGCATGTTTCACTGGTTTGGTATAAGGTAGATGTGAAAGAGAAACTCATATGGCTTAAGCTGGTTAATAATTGTCAGTAGGTCCTTACTGTCCTAACACCAAATACATGTGAGAGAAAGTACCAAAAGGAGAAAAGAACAGCGCTTCATTGGAATGAGTTTTTCTCAGTTGCAAGTGTTGTGTTTTCCGTTAAGTTTTTAATATTAGGCCATAAAAGACAGTGGAAAGCTGTCCAAAAGTAAAGAGCAATTCATGTAGTTACTTCGAAGTGGCAGAGAGTTTCACAACAGATCACTGAGTGTTTCTCTAGCATGTAATGTGCTAGCTCATTTGGGGATATCATAAAACATGGTTCTCTGGATGACTTTTTCTCCATGTACTTAGGAAAATTTCCATTTCTGTTTTGAATGAGAGATTAAAACAGACCACATAGCTGTTTCTCAAAGGCGTAGGTCTCTACAGTCTTCCTCTTCTTATGAGCAAAATAACTTTCCAGCCTCCTCTCCCTGACTGTCTGCATATATATGCCATGTGAATTGCTTATTTTTTTGTTTGTTTTCTGAGCTATATTGACATATTATTCTGTTTCATATCACTTTATGGGTTGATATAGTCATGCCAAGACTGAGAGTCCTCTTCCACTTGTGTTTTTCTTCCTTCAGAATGCAGATACAAGCCTAGCTCTCTGCTCCATCCAAGGAACAATTAATACAATTGCAAAGTGAAGGGAAACTAGGTGGCTTTAAGCAGCTTAATCTCTCAGTATCTATATGCCAGACTAGTTTACTAGGTGAGCTTACAGAAGCCTTAAGATAGTTTTCACTTGCTGCAGCTATTTTGAAAATCAGGAATAAGAATTGCACATTAACTCAGCCTTTGCCATTTTCTAGATTCAAGATATAAGAAATACACTTCTATTTAGCAGTACTGAGACTGAAAGTCTGCCCAAGGTAGATTGACTCCTTTTTTTAAAAAAAAAACAAACAAAACAAAACAAACAAAAAAAAACCATGAGGGTTCAGACTCAAGTTTTCTGATACCTAACTTAAATAAATAGTCTATCAGCCATTCAGTTGTACTCTGCTGAGATACTCCCTTTCTCCTCTGTTTAAAAATAAAACTGCATCTGGACATGCAGGAACACTAAATAATGACTTATTTCTGAGTCTCAAGGATATTAAAAAATCAGCATAAAATAAAGATGATAAATATTCTGGTTTCTAGTAAATTGTAATGAATCTGTTTCTGCACTACAAATCTGAACTTTTAAAGAAATCAAAAGTAAAACAGGTTTTTAGGAAGATGAAAGCTGTAATTTCTTGTAAATCTTAGGTCCAACACTTTGAAAGAAAAAGGGGAAGGGGGGCACAACACATCACTACATTCCAAGAAACTTCAGTAAAATTATGGGAACCATGTAAGTTAAAAAGGCAATATCTAATCTAACTTTTTCTTTCTACCCAAAGTATTAGCCTTTGGGCTAACATGAAAGATATTCCACTCTTACAGTGGATAAATGACTCAGTCACCAGAGGCAACTGTCCATTAAGGAGGAAAATGCTCCCAATAGCAGCTGAAGGATAAACAGCTGCAGATAGCATTATTGTGTATATCAGGTAGTAAAATCAATATGCTTTACCCTTCATGGTCTAAAATAGAGTGTAAACTACCTTTGGGAAAATATTAGATAAAGTAGGTAAGTGTTGCATGAGTTTAATCATTCAGTTTATCATTTGGAAATGTCTAAACACAACCATGCTAATGCACGATACTGGTGGGCAGGGGTAGATGTTAAGTTGCTTTTGGCTGTAGCCCTTTAATTTTATGAGGAGTTGGTGGTGTTTTATTTTGTTTTAAATTAAGAGAATAAAAGAAAATATTTTTTTAGCAAGCTATGATTGAGACATTCATCCAAAAAGCTAGGCTCGAATTTTCTGTTAATTTTGTTAAACAACCCCTGTCTACATTCCAGAAATTCCTCTGATTTTTTTTCCTTGAGCTAAATGAGAAGTATTTGAAAACTTTAACTTTGATTTGACCAAGAGGTTTTTGGTTTTGTTTTTGTTTGTTTGTTTGTTTGTTGAGGGTTTTTGGTGGTAATATTAACCCAGAATTTTGCACATTTTTAAGCATAAAAACATTTAGACTGGGATCAAGATAAATAAAAGTAGGTGGTCATTTTACCTCTATAACAAATCAAACAAAAAACCTCAGGCAAGAACACCTTTAGGTAGTTCAGAATCATGTTTGAATCTAAATACTGTGGCTTAGGCTCTTTCCAACAGAAACACATGCAGTAATTGGAAGCTGGAGGTTTTATCTCATGCCTTTTGGAGGGAACTTTAGAGAGGTGTAAAATAATTTCTTCTTGTGTGAGGGAATAATGAGTTTTAAAAGACACCCAATCAGAATATGAAGGCCTACATGTTTCTTCTGTACACTGAATACAAGTAAGTTTTCATGGGTTCCTGCAGGATTTTGTGGATTTGCTTATTATTGAATACCACAATTTTATATATTTTTTTAACTCCTGAAGTAATATCAGCAGTCTCATGTATGTAAAGAAAACTATCAGACCTCTCTGTGTGTATGAGGTTTTTAACTTGACTTACTACAGCAACTAGGTTTAAGTCCTTTGCTGTCAGTGTCCCTGTTCATTTGTATTATTAATTTTGCACTTTGTTCCTTCTCCCAGTAAAATCAATACTGTATTAAAGGAGTCCAGCAGGGGAGTAGAAGTGTCAGAAAAAGAAGTATCAGATTCTACCTGTTTTGTGAAAATGGATGACCAGCTACAGCAAGAGAACCTACATGTTATGCCTAATGAAGGAAAAAAGATATTCATGTTCATGCCCATCCCACACAGGAAGAAGTTTTAATAAGCAAGTCCCAAACACAGGAAAAGTTTTAAATGGAGCCTGTGCTTCCTTAGACTCTGAGGTCAGTCAGGCATGAAGCAGAAATATATGGAACACAAGGTTTTCTTATTTCCTGTGTTGTGGAACTCCTCGTTTAAGTAATTAGTCTTCATGACTGTATACAAATAGCTTATATAAAGAGAATGCTTCTGGTACAGTTATTTTTTGTAAGAGAGCAGTTGAAACAACAGTTGTGCAAGAGATTTCCCTTTGTGAATTAACCTAACAACTGCAGGGTCAATTACCTCTTATCCCATCATACAATGACTTGGAACAGCCGCTGTCAGTTGTGCTCTTGCTGCCTGGAAGGCATGAGAGCATGTGATAGGTACATTGTTTTAATTAGCATTCTTGCATGGACTTACACACAATTAATATTAGATTTAGTGCATGATGAAGCAGTTAAAAAAACTGGCAGAAGGAATGCAGCTGGATGAGGTTCTTGTTTTGATCTCTTGTATTCCTTGGATCTACCAGGAAAAGGTCTGACTTCCTTCTAATGAATATTGCCAGTGTGTCTTGTGTCTTCAGTATGGCTCATTACTTTACAGTCTCATTTCCTAAAAGTCTTGGGTGAGTAAAATATGTTGTTTTGCCCTGACATGGAAAAATAACCATGACTATTCCTTAAATTTCTGAAGCAAGGTCTGTGGGAGATGTATGTTCTCAGAAATGTCTGAGCAATACTTGGGCTCTTAAACCTTGTTATGATACCACAACATCTCAGAGTTGACCCTAGAGGTAAATGCAGCAAGATATCCTTGCTGAAAGATTTTCTATGGCAATTTTTTGGTTTGCAGTATGGTGTCTTCATCATGAAGATCAGAAATCTGTGCAAGATAATTTAAAAGAACAATTGGACTTTTTTTCTCAATATATTCACAAGGCATAAGGGCATCTCTGAGGCATGGGTTGTAGATAACTGTCTACAGAGAAATTTTCATATTAATAAACTTTGGGATATCTGTAAAAGAAAGCAATAAAAATACTATCATACGATTTGGCTTCAGTGCAGGTTAATGGAGGAAAGGTTTTACTGGAAGATGCTTTTTCTCTAACAGTTTTCCCATTTTTTTATCTCTCATTATATGATTTATTCTGTTTGCTTGTAATTTGTAACTTATCAGAGTTTTTGTTTTCAAATGTAGGTGTTTATAAAAGGAAACCAGATATAGATGAGAATCTTTTACTGTTGCAGACACTTCCATCCAAACAATTTGCCCTGTTCTTCAAAGAGGCAACTTATTGCTCTATGTCTCTCAAGAAAAATAAAAAGAGAGGACTCTCTGTCATAGTCTTCTGTATTTGATTGTAACATTAACAGTTTTATCCTGGGATATCTAAATCAGTAATCCCCAGTGAGTAAGACAGTAGCACCTTTCACTGTAACAGCACTTCCTTGAAAGTGTTCCTCCATGCTCCTTCAAACACACATTGTCCTTCACTCCTGTTAGCCAATAAATCTGTCCTTTAAGAGATAGAGTAGATTTTATCCTGTATTATTTCCTTCCTCCAGTATAAGAAACAAAAACCACAGCTTTCCATTGTCTGAACAACAGGAAGTATTTTGAAGAGCATTAACAGGATTTTTCTGAAAGCATATATTATTATCCTGCTACTGGTGCTTTTAGTGTCATTATCAACAAGACAAATAATTTTTATTCAACTCTATTTATACATGTGGTAAACCAAGAGAAAATGTTTTTGAAAAGGCTCAATGAGGTGTTACTTAAATGTGGTTTTCAGCTTCAAGTGATTTATTATCTATACATTGAAAGATTTCATTCCAAAAGGCTTTAGCAATCTGCACTCTTCCTCCTCATTGCAAGCCATATTTGAGCTAAGATTACAGCAGGTGAAAGTTCTAATGTCTGTTCAACAGACCATATGAAATAATTACATCCAGGAATCATTTGGCTCTCATTAGATCCAAGACTGAAGGATCAAAATCTTTTGAAGGAAGGAAACCTTCCTCCCCCACGCAACACCCCACATCCACACACAAATATCCTATAGGCAAGTCCTTTCTTTCCTCAAAATATGCTTAGCAAGCACAGATACTCAACTTCATCGACCTACCACTGTTTTTTTAAATCCCACATGGTTTTATTTCATAGGGCATTTCTAATTAATTACATGTCTTTTAATCATCTTCTCCCTTACAGTGTTTTTCCTCTACTACCTCCTCTACTAGCTCTGTTTTTTTTGTGTGGTTTCAGTTCTCTGCCTATTTTTCCTCCCTTTTGACTCCAACTATTTTTCCAGCACTGCTATGGCTCTCCTGTATGATAAAGAATCAACACCAGTAGTCTGAAAAGTTGTTTCAGAAGAGGAAGAAAATAAAAGCATTATTTTATACTCATTATTTCTTTTTTTGTTATGTTTTGTATAGATGATAATCACCAGAAATTCATTCTGGCCCAGGAAATTCCTTCATAAATCAGATCCAGGAGATTCTGTCTAAATCTTCTCAATAGACTAGACATCTGAGAGTTGGCTTAAAGCTACTCTTTTTTTGATTCTTCGAAATATATTTTTCTGTTTCTTTCCTGAGGCTTTTTCTTCATTTTCTGTGACCAGAGATGTTGCCTAAGTGTGAAAGGAAAAGAAAAGTGTCAGCAGCTCAGACTGGGTATATAATTGGCAGCAGAACTTCACATTTGTCAAGTCCAAACCCTCTTTTTTCCACAACACATGACAGCTGTATACCTTCTGTCATCAAGACTTATGTCTGGAATGGCAGCCTTGGGAAGCCCTTAAGGGTGAGCAACTACTGACATTTGCTTTGGTAATCAGATAATTAATTCATGAGAAGCTGTAGGAGTCGAGCACACAGTTGCTTATGGAAACTGAGTATCTTTCTGCATCTTTAGGTGCCAAATCTAGTCCCACTCATCCTTCTGGTTTCTAATAAAACTAAAAGTTTGAGCACTGTCAGCACCCTCTAAAATTACTTGAAGACTGACATGGGAAAGTTACCCTAATGTTCTAAGATGTATTCATATGAATGTCAAGAAGAGAACATAGAAAAATCTTAACTTCATTGGTTAATAAGTCATTAGAGGTCCACTGAAAAACTATTAGGAAAAGAGAGTAAGAGAAGCTGGATTTTTAAGGTGCAGATTTGTTTGCCAAAATTCCATAGTCATTGCTATGACTCATCTTACGTAACCACTATTTTAATTGCCAATGTTTCTGAGATGCCTCTAGTCTGTAGCTTTCTCAGATGGTTTTAGTTAAAGATACCCAAGAATAATTATGGTGAAAGTAGTGCAAAAGCACAGTTCATGGATGCCCTTGAGATGTAGGTCTAGCCAGTACAAAAAGAAGTTAAAACCAGTCCATTTATATCCTACCATCAAGAAGATGGGTAACAGATGTTGAAAAAATTTAATATATACTTCAAGGGTACCAAGGGTGGTGTCCTTCCATCATAAAACACATTGCTATTGCTGTGGGTGATTGTCTCATCATCTGCTATGAATATTTTCATCATTGTAACCACCTAATATGGCCTTCTGCTTCTTATGGAGGCTTAACTCTGGGATTTTGAAAGATGAGGCAATGTCCCATGCTGCAGAGACAGCTGCAGCTTATGCTACTAAAGTATTTTCAGGCTTACCAACTTACGGAATTTTGTATATTATCTAACCTGTTTGGTCAGTATATACATAGCATCATAGAAAAGTTTGTGTTGCAAGAGACATTTAAAGGTCACCTAGTCCAATCCCCTGCGATGAGAAGGGGCACTTTCAACTAGAACAGGTTGCTCAAAGCCCTGTCTGATCTGACCTTGAGCATTTACAGAGATGGGGCATCTGTCACCTCTCTCAGCAACCTGTGGCACTGTTTCATCACCCTCATTGTAAATTTTCCTTATATCTAGTCTAAATCTGCTCCCTTTTAGTTAAAACCATTACCCCTTATTCTGTCTCTCTAGGGCTTCCTAAAAAGATTGTCTTCATCTTTATTATAGGTACTCTTTAAGTACTGAAAAGCCCCAGAATCTTGCCTTCTCCAGGGTGAACAACCCCAGTTCTCTCAGCCTTTCCTCAAAGGAGAGGTGTTCCATCCCTGTGAAAATTTTTGTGGCTCTCCTCTGGACCTGCTCCAACAGGTCCATGTCTTCCCTGTGCTGGGAGACTCAGAGCTGGACACAGTATTCCAGTTGGTGTCTCAGCAGAACAGAGTAGATCTTTCTCCATCACCATGTTAAAATCCTTTCAGTTAAAGAGGAAAGTTCTCAATTTCTTCATGGGTCATCCTCCCTTATTTAATGTTTTATTCCTCAAGTATGGACAAATGGTGTATTTAATGAGGACAGGAAGCACGGAAACCAAAAGTCTGATTCACTTGCCTTCCCTGTCATGATTTCTCCTGCTTTCATGGTGTCCTGGCTGGAGCCAGGATTAAGTCAAATTTTCTCTTGCTGATTTTTTTTTTTTTTTTCTTCAGTGACCTCTCTATTAAGCAGCACACAAGTTTTCCAGCTAATGGACTGATAACACTTGAATGCTTATGCTGTTACCAAAAGACCAAGGACACTTCGCTCTGCTTGTTGAATCTGCTGCTTTGGATACTAAAGGAGCAGAATAGTCATGTCTTCAGCCCTCTTGTAGGGAGGAGCGGACCAGAAGGACAGTAAAATTGGCCAAAGATATTCCATCCCATATATAATTCAGGTATCACGAAAGTCAAGCTCCTTCCTTCTTCTTCCCTTCTCTTCCATTCATGGCCAGCACCCAGGGAGGACTTCATCTATCCATCTCCTTTGATCCCCAGGCTCGTGCATCCCTGACCCTCATCACTCTGCCCTCAGCTCCTGTCTCTCTGCCTCTCTCTCCAGCAGCTCTGGGACATTTCAGAGCTGCTCACAGCTCAGGAGATGTTGTGGGAGTTGCTGGGGATGGAGAGAGGCCATAGGGTTTTGCACATTCCTGCACATACTTGTATATATTTGTAAATATTTTCTTTTATCATTAGTATTTAATTAAAGCTGACTAGTTTAGTTTTCAATCTGTAAAGTCTTTCTCCATATTATTTTTCTCCTTTCCCTACCTGGGTGGGAGGGGGAAGGGATCAAGAGCATTGTTGTTGCTGGTTTAATTGCTGATCTTGAGTCAAACCGTGACACATGGTCACATTTTTGCACGTCTCAGTCTCTTCTATGGTTAGCAGGGTGCCCTCAAGATATGTACTTGAAAAACTCTCTGAGTTGCTAAGATTTATACTAATAAAGAGGGAATTCAGATTGTTCCTAGGGAATTGCCATTCCCTAGAAGTTGGGGTTTTCTTTGATAGTTTCAGACTGTTGTGATACACCCCTCCCAGTCCTGATAACTTGGAATATCAGAGTTTTCAGATGTATTAAAAAGTACTGTTTGGCAGGAAAGGGCCTTCCTCTTCAGTGTTCCTCCCCATCCCAATGTTCAAGTTGCCTGAAGTGAATATTCTGGGAGTTTAAATATCCTTTCTACCATCTTCAGGAAAAGACACTCAAGAAACTCGTTAGAATAGATCTGTTACTTTTGGAACAGAAATCTTTTAATTGAAAAAGTTTATTTAAATGTTGTGGTTGAAGCACATTTTCCCAATCATTTTTTCCATTTAAAAAAGTCTCATAAACTGTACATTCTACATCCTTTATCTCTCCTCAGATAAGGATTATTGTGTGCTATAGGGCACAACTTTGTGGAAATCCCTTGCAAGTACATATGTATTATTTGATGGCTATTTTAATTTCATCATGAAGAACAGGGATTAGGAGATCTAAAATGAAGGAACATCAAAGACATTATTTGCTGGTAATACAATAAGGCTGTCCAGAAATGTTCACAGTTTGCTAACATGACTGAACCGTGGATAGGGACTACTTCAGTGGGAGCTCCTGGCTGCTTATTATTCGTTATAGATGGTCCTTTTCTAAAACAAAGGTATAAGATCTGAGATCTTTCAGGAAATTTTTATCTCAAATACATATGAAGAGGGAAATAACTACATAATTACTGTAATGCTGCTTTAGTTAGCAAGACTTGGGAACATTGCAAACGATGTTCATCTAGATGCTGAAGCAAAGACATTATTAAACTAAACGGTTCTACTTGTGAGTTGACAGTTGAAAAAGTGACACAACAGTTGCTGAAAGAAAGAAAAGGCCAGTAAAAATTGAAGTAAAAATAAATTAAAAGGATATACTAGTGTGATGAGACCTCAGATGTAGTTAACTACAATTTTATTTTTCTTTCTCCTTCCTGTCATTACTTCTTTGAAAAGGAGATGCATGCCACATACACATCCAAATGCTAACTCTCTTTTATGTTTACTGTATGCTTACCTGCATCCTAAAAGGTCAAAATTTTGTGATAGGAGAGGGTCACAGATTCTGCCAGTCTTTAACTCTGACTATTGCCTAATTATATTAACCTTTGGTAATTACAGAATTGGGACATGGAATGTAAAGATACACTCTTTCTTCAGCAATCAACCTAAAGGAGTGGAGTGTCCCAGAGGAATAAAGCAGTAGAAGGAAAGCAAATTGCCTTGTGTCTTCCACCTTTGATCTTTGATATTCTTTAATGTGAGAGTCTAAATAACAAAGATACTTTGTGAGGAGTCTGAGGAAACAAGAGAAGGAATCATGCAATCTAAAAGAGGGATCACACAAGTCTGATTTGGGACTAGTTTTGCTGAAGCCTAGTCTAACTGCATAATGAGAGGAATCAGAATAAAGCCTCTCTGGTTTGAATGCCAAAAATAACTTATGAGCCCCATCTAATTGTATTTTTTTTAGAAGTACCAAAATGGTATTACTCTTTTAAGGGCTGTTTTTACCAGCCTCCAATCCCATTATCCAAAAGCTGTTACAAGCCCCATTCCCTGCTCCTTCAGATTGTGCTTCACCCAGCAGTGGTCCTTACGCAAAGCATTCATAGAAAGAGTATTTAAAAGCACTCATGAAGCCACAGAAGACATGGGCTCTAGCAGTTGATGCCATCACTTTCAAATCAGCACACTGAATGTGTGAGGAATCTTACCTTGATAGTCTAGTCATAGTCCTACTAGTGAGACCAACCTCTTTGCCCGTGCCCTCCTGTCACCTCTGCTACACAGAGCTCTCCCAGGCCTGGGTTGTCCATCTGCACAAAACTGAGTATTGTCAGTTGCTGAGTACACACATATCACTACATGATGGTGTAGCATTATAGTAGTGTCAAATTGTGTGGAAAATCATGCCTTCCCAGGTACTGTGCCATGTGGGAAGTTTTCAGTCCCAGAGGCAGAATAGCTTATCCACACTGACATCTTTGATTTCCTTCTGACTCTCATCAGCAGATGAAAGGTTCCCTGTCTCTGACTCCTGGTATGATGATGGCTAAAATTTAGATGAAAATGGGTCAGTGTGATAGGAATGTTCTTGGTATGTGCCTCTATGTGACAGCAACAGCACTAACAGTGATAGAAATCAAGTGATATCAACAATCATAGCACATATATCAATCACAGTAAGATGGTGTTGAGACTTTTAAAAAAAAAATTTTACTATTTTCTCTCTGTAGAAACACACACACACAAAATAAAGAAAAAAATGAAGCACGAAGAACCACAAGAGAAGGATAGCATCCTGACATCCAGTATGCAGGAGTGCTGGGTACTGATCGACACATGAATGAAGAGCCAGAGGCTCTTATAGGCCCCAGTTAACTTGTAAACACGTGTGGGTTCCATGTGTTCACTTCTGACATGAAGCTGGTTTCAGTCTCTAATCAGAAGGCTTGGCAAGTGTGTTACTTGTCCTGGGGTCTCTGGCCTGAGAGGTTTGCTCAAGAGAGCCAGCTGACTTGCCCTTCAATGAATGTGCCCCTCCAAGTGTTGCTCCCAAGTTCCCACATCACTACCTCTCCAAAATTTTCTTGTAGATAGCGTAAGCCTTTAAGAAATGGAAGTTAGTTTTCCTTTTATTTAGGTCCTTGTATATCTGTATCATCAAACTACAAAAATACAAGATTTTTTTTCTTTTTCCCCTCTTCTCCCTTTCCCTCTGTCCTCTGAGGACAAAATTGATCACCAAGTATGTTGCAGTAAATAAAACTTGGAATGTGTTGCTTTCATCCTGTTGAAATTCTGTTTTTCAATTCTGATCTTTATGACAGCATAAAAGATAAACAAGCAAAAATTTCAATAGAATAATTGAACTTTAGGAGAACAAGATAGATCTATTAATTCAAATTCTTAAAACACTTTGCCCTTTTAATTATTTTTTCACAATCTGTTCAAGATTCCTGACATGTTCTATTCAGAGATACAGGAAAAAAAAACAAGGAGCTCTAAGAATACTGATAAAACCTTCATTTGATCAGAACTGTGAATATTATAATAACACAGAGAAACATATAAGCTTCTGAAATACTTATAGCTGTAAAGAGATTTTTAAAATATCACCCTAATGAGAGAAGATTTAGAGTTTTATTTTTACAAAAATCTCATAATTTTGATACACTGAAGCCATGCTTTCTGCAATTTCAGATATGGTATCATTGATTTAAGAAACAGACAATGACTTTACTCCAGAGATACTGGCACAATCAATATTCTGTTCTGGCCTTTCAAGTCAAAGTATTTGCACAGATTTTTTTTTTTTTCCTTGACCTTCCCTTCTGTCTAGAATATCGAGCCTGGTTCCACAAGCCAGTTTCTAAAATATGGCAGAAACTGAAGTACTTTATAAATAACCCTAAAAAATTAAGAAAGTCACATCTTAATAAACTTTAGATACCTCTCCAGAGCATGTGAGAGGCCTGACTCATCTTTGGGTCCTTTTATCTGAGGATAGTCCCTGTTTTCCCAGAATACATTTTAGGAGTATCAAATAAGTGAATCGACCCTGAAGTGCAAGCTTTAAGATGTATTATAGACCCAGACTCCAGCAAAGCCTTGAGTTGCCTGAGGTATTGTACGTTTCCTTTTACTGTGAACAACCAGTACCATGACCTTTAAATAAGAAATAGTCTTTTTCAACAAACATATACATGAAATATCCTAAAAAATTATCTGAAGGGCTTAATAAAGTTTATAAAAAATGAATATTACCAGTGAAATCTTATGTCTCTTGAAGATGATACAGGATTATAAAACTTCATCATTAATATTGTCTTTTGATATTTTATAAACCACCATATTTCTGAACTCTATACATTTGAAGGAGGCAGCCAGTGAGAAAGCAGACTTTTCTTAGGTCCTAATTTTTGTGTTCATTAGGATCCTTCCAGAGATCCATATACCATCCAGTGATAAAGCAAACAAACAAACAAGAACAAATAAAAATATCTGAATTAAAAGTGAATTTCATAGTTTGCTGACACAGATTGAGAACACAGAAGCTGTATTTGT
This sequence comes from Apus apus, assembly GCF_020740795.1. Classification (NCBI taxonomy): domain Eukaryota; kingdom Metazoa; phylum Chordata; class Aves; order Apodiformes; family Apodidae; genus Apus; species Apus apus. The sequence continues at coordinate 197,834,844 of NC_067282.1, forward strand.
GTAGAGGTGAAGTATTAAAGCTTGCAAAACTCATGTGAAGGCTGAACAGCATCCTGGGGATCACCTGCCACCCAGTTGCTTATTTTTGACATTAACTGGAACTGTAAGCGTTGAAGCTGCTTTCCTGCAGGTGTGCGGCCTTGCTACCATCTAGTGGCCAAAATAAATCTTTGCATTATTCTTTGCATGCAAGTTATTCAGGGGCAAGTATCCCATATCTGCCCTCAAAACTTTTAGGAGATCTCTGGATTAACAACAATAGGACGGATGAGATATTTATAGACCAGTGGCAGGACTGAAGAACAAAAATAGTTGGATTTTTTTTTTTTTCCTTTTTTTTCTTTTTACATAGGAGTAGGAAGGTGTGATTTCTTTGCAAAACAAGTATATTGTCTACTTTTACTGCAGGATTTCAGACCTCTACCGATTTTACAGGAGAAATGTGGGAAGCATTTTATGTTGACTCTTTTTAACATGAAGGTACCAGCATAGCAGGTCTCACTCTCAGTCCTCAGAGACAGACACAGTGATTTACTCTAATGTGGATAATAAGAACTGTTTTCTAATGTCAAAAATTCTGTTATACTGGATGTTTGGCCTGAAGATAGATATTGCCTAGAGATTCTTTGCTGCATCCTGAGTTTAACAGCTAGACATAATCAGTGGAATAAAATAGAGGAATCTGCCCAGGATAAGATGATGTACTGGACAGCAGCAAAACATTATAAATAAGCTCTTCATAGCTCTCTCTCTTTTTTTTTTTTTTTTTTTTTTTTTTTTTTTTTTTTTTTTTTTTTCTGGATGGTCAAACTCATTGTCCCTTGCATGGACAAATAAATCTATTCCTTATTCTGTGACGGGAAGAAGCTTTTCTTATGGCTTTTTACTAACAACTGCAATGCTGACTCTGCCATCTAGTGACCGACACACAAATAAAGAATAGAAGTTGAATTCAGGAAAGCTGAATGTCTTGGAGCTTCTGGTAGCTGTAGGAATAGTCCAATTATTAAATCAGTCTTTCAGTTTGGTCTTCTGAATTGATCTGTGCACATTTGAAACTGAACATAATAATTAGACGTTTTGGACATAATTTTGAGAAGGATCTGTGATGAGAAAAACATTATTCACTCATTTTTTTTTAATGCAGGTCAAAATAGTGTTGTTTTTTTTTCGTATCTCAAGGCCATGCTCATGATCAGAGCCCCACTGTAGCTTTCCTTAGTGAATTATTAACAGCCTTTGAAAGCAAGTTCTCTAAGCAAGCCAGAGGAAAGTTTGGCAATAGTTATTTCTAGTTTTATCAGCTGGGAAATCAAGGCACATAATATTTTACAACAAGTCTCTGATTCATCAAACCCAGCCTAGAGTAATAGTACATTGGTAATTTCCACAACCTTCTCTTCAGCACAAGCTCATAGACTAGCACTACTTTCAAATGTGATTTCTTGTGCTAGTAAAGACATTTTAGGGTAAACCCTTATTTTTCAACGTGATCTGGATGCCAAAATATTTATTTCAAAACTGTTTCTACTGTCTTTTGGGATTCCTGAAAACTACAACTGTTAGTGCTTATTTTCTTATGTGTTCCAGACATTGAAGCCTTTACTTCTTCCTCTAACCTTAGGGAAAAGTCTAACCTAAAGGTAATAGGTAAGTTGAAATAAATACTGTAAATAAAAGAAATGGTACATTAATAAATACTTCAGGAACAGATGTAGGAGAATCAACTGCAAACCAATAAAATACGTAGAATGAAGTGCTCCAGAAAATTGTGGGAATTAAAGTATTTTTCTTCCCAAGATTTAAACATTTGCCCTTATACGAGTGTGGGCTTTCAGCTCACGGCAACAGGATGGGCTAGAAATTATTACTTAAATGGAAACATGAAAGTAAGTTCAATCACATCTGTAAATCTTGGCAGGCTTAGATGCACAACCTGCACATGTTCAGTCTCCCTACAGCCTCTTCCATTGCTGAGCCAGGACCTGGGGTGATGTCCAGTGTATGAAGTTGTAAAACAATAGACATTCTGGAGCTCTGCTTGTGCCAGGGAATGTATCACATTGTGTGATTCAGAGCATAATGGTTTTGAACTAGAAATTCCATCATGGCTGCTGGCTCAGGGCTCCTGCCTCATAACCCCAACACGTACAGGATGTTTCTATGAACTGAGGACAGCTAGTGCCTCTCTAGAGAATGAACAGAAACATCAGCTTTATCTAGAAACTGATAAGGTTGTAAGACTGCCTCAGAGCTGGAAAGTTTCAGGTCTACTAACGTTTCAAGCATGCTCTGTAGATGAATATATTGTTAAAGAAGCAATCCTCCAGATTAAAAGGATCAATGCAATTTGTCAGTCCATTGTGTGGAAGGTGCTTTGCTTTGAGGTTGAACAGATCCAGCAGCCTCCAGGACCACTTGATTTTTCTGTTGAAATGCTTCATATTCTCATAGCCAGGAGTTAGCACTCAGTAGAAGGGTACAGATAGCTTACATCTGCATTAGGCAGGCTGGCAGAGGTCAATAAATTACCAACACTGGATTTGGTGGGGAAGCTGGTGTAATAATGACCGAAAGCTGTGCTGGAAGGGATGTCCATATTAATCTATGTCCCTACCTGCTGACAGGGTCAATTTCAGCTTTGTAAACTGTTACAGATACTTGTGCTGACTTTCATAGAAGCTTCCATAACAATTTGTAACCTCCCCAAGAAACCTCTTCTAATCTTTTGCACTGCAATGCATTCTTGTCATCTAATCTCAGTCAGTATGTCAGTATTAATAGAGAAAGGGATTCCTTACCTTTCCCCCCCACACACACATTTTTAATGTTGTAACATCAGTAAAATACTCTGAAATTTTTCTCTTTGCTGATTAAGCAATCCCAATTAAATTTAACTCTTACAGGAGAAACAAAAATCCATTTCCTTCTTTGCCTAATCAAGGTCTAAAGGCATATTGGGATGTGCAGATCTGATTTTTCTTAACTCTGGAGAGGAACAGTTCCTGTAAATTGTTACAAAGATGAAACTGGATCACTAGCTGCCAAATTTCTAGTGAAGCCAGACATACCAAGGTTGTGGTCTTTGCCAACAGAACTCTTCAGAGCTTTGTATAGTTCCTTATTCCCAAAGCTACCACAATAATCCCCCCCAAAAGCATGTTGAATCACTTTATTCTTACAAACATAAGTATGTGTACATATTAAGTATGATAAATTGAGAAAATCTCATATAAACATAAGTGAACATGAACATATAATTTTTACCTTTCCATCTTTCATCTCAACAGCCCTCTATTATTCGTTTACACCTCAGCTGGTATAAACTGGATCACCAAAACTCATCTCTAAATTTGACTGACTCTGCATTTATCTCACTTCTCAGTTTCCTCTTGTTCAATTTGGACTTCCAAAAAAAATGACACTGTTTTGTGCCCGGTTTGAAGGAGTCTGGAGGAGCTGTGTCAGGTCTGAAGCTGATGGAGTCTTGTTCTGTCACTGGAGTGAGTTCAAGGTGTGGCTTTCATGTGCAAATAGAAAACACCCTCCTGCCACACCATGTAGACAAATCTATCCTAGTTGGATGGATGTTGGTCTCATCTCAGTGATTACTTTAACAAGATGTGCTGCAGAAGTCACCAGCTGCCCTACAAGCCTGAATTTTCAGAAGTCAGTCCTCAATTCAGTTCAGCTCTGATGGCAGGACCCTCACCCACCATATGAATTTAAATGTCAGCTGGTTGCATTCCCCAAAATCCCACATTTTGAAGGACTGATTTCTGTGTTTGATGCTCACATATGCAATACCGAGGCTTCAGAACAGACTGAATGACCTTCTTGTGCTTGCCCGGTGACACTGTGCCTCTGCACATGTGAGATCCCCTCTCTAAATCTCAGCAGAAAGTGCTGTACTGCCTGTCCTTGGATGCTGCATTCCCAGGCCAGGCTGAGACTGTAACTCTGCCACTTCATGCTACTGCACCACTGAATGGAGTTTCTTCCTTCGGATTGTTGTGTCTGCTCCTGCCCCTTTAATATCATGTCTTTTTTGAACAAAAAATCTGACAGTTGGCATTTCTTTTATTAATCCTCCATTGTAGTTCTCTTTTAATTATAGCAGCATATCATGGTTCCAGGCAAGCACAGCATCTTACTAAAGTGGTGAAGTTGTCTGTATCTTTCATTGACAGCTTGTCTCTTGCATTGCCAGAAGATATTTCTTTAGACTCTTCTCTAAATTACGGGGATGGAGAAGAAAACAAAGCAGGCTTTCTCCCTCTGAATTATATGATAGAAGTGTCACTGGAATAATATGATTATTATAGGCTGAAGAAAAATTCCATTTTTTCAGTCTTGCTAATACATTTCACAGATATAAAATAATTGCAGATCTTTAAGGCACCCTTCAAACTTGTGTCAAGAAGGATTCTTGCCATATTTCTGAGGTATCATTCTACACCCAAGGATTGCAAGATGCATAGGTTTACCACCTCCAAACACAGAGCGAAGAATCAGAGAAAAATCCTGGAGTGTCTTAGTGTTAAAACAGGACTCTAAAGCATCTATTTGTCTTTACTGTATTTAGGCTGAATATATTTCTAAGGAGCAATGGTATTTTTCTTTTGTCAAGGATATTAAGCAGCAAGATTAAAAGGAAAGTATGAAGAGTATTTAGGCATAAAACTGAAATTGATGAGACCTTAAATGTCTTTTGTATCTCTGTTTAGCTGAAGGAAAACATCAGCTCTTTCTAGAAAACTTAGAAGGAGGAACAATCTTTCTCTTAAAATTCATTAAGTTCCAGAGTAATTTATAGCGTGCATGTATTTGGTTTTCCCTCATTTGTAATTACTATGATAATTTTTCTTTCAGAAAGACAACTGTTTAAATAAATCTGGCAAAAGCAACTGGGTTAAAATCTCGTGGTTTCCACCTAGCAGTTATTCAAAGAGAACACAATGCTCTTCAGCAAAAAAAAATTCCTTTTAGAATATATTCTCCTATAATGCAACTTTGCAATTTAAAATGAGATTATAGCAAGAGACAACACAATTTAAGAGATCTGTGGGAAGGGACTAGACCATTTGTCTACATTTTATTAGCAGATGGGATATTAGCTCAGCATTTAGGCTGAGCCAAAATTACACATAATATTTGGCTTTTGCAAATTTCCAATAATTAGAATATGACAGCCTTTCTCTGCTCAGAGATGTTCATGAAAGTTTCCAAACACATTATGTAAAGACTGGTAGATTAAAAGAAGTGAGCAAATAAAGAATAACTGATACTGAACTAAGAAGTAATTTGCATTCTAGGATCTATCATTTTACTACTTTGTCATCTCTGCCAGCATCATTCTTTAATTTTTCATTCTATCAACTAGCCATTGTCCACTCTTCTTTGTTCAAAAAACATTAATATACACCAGAGAACAGTACTTTGAAAGCTGACGGTATCCTGTCAAAATGAAGTATCTGGGATTCCAACAGCTTTAATTTATTAATGGAGATTATCTGTTTAGGTAATGAAGACCAATAAATCTCTTCACAGATGAGGAAAAAAATAATAAGCTCGATAGCGTAAGCTGTTAAAAAAATAGTTCAGCAAAATTTCAAAGTGCATAGTCAGAGAAGCCAAGTGTGGTGTTTGACTAATGTTATTGCTTTAATAACAGCCCATAGTCCCTCCCAAAACAAGGAGATTCATGGAGGAAACATGGGAGTGACATGGAGATGTGCTGCCATGGAGAGGAAAGGCTTCTCCCAGCTCCCAGGGTGCCTCTCCATGGCACTGGTTTGAAGCCCAAGCCACTGCACTCATACTGCCCGTGTGAAAACTCCATGCAGAAAAAAATCAGCAAAACAAAACATCTTTGTGCTTTGTGCTCTTTCTGCTCCCTGTTCAGTTTCATCATAGTCCAGAGAGGAAATAAGTATCAGAGAAAAAAATAATAAATAAACTGGGAATAAAAACCCTCAACTAAACAAATAAACAAACAAAGAAAAAAGTCAAAAAACCCCACCAAGACAAAAAGCTTTTGGAGATCCAGCTTTCTGAGAAGAACAGTGACCATCTGAGACATAAGAAAAGGTCATATACCAGAAGAAGGTGTGAGCCCATTGAAGCTACTCGAGCTACTCCCATCTAGAAGAGCTGATCTTGCACCCTCAGGTATCACCCTATATTAAACAGGCATCAAGTACAATACAAGTACCAAAACTCCTCTGTGATTGCTTTGCTTTAGTGATGTCTGTGGAGCTCTGCTTTGCTCACTGCTCTGTCACTAAAACTAAATGTGTAGTTCTTTAGTGGTTTTTTTGTTTGTCTGTTTAATATGTTTTGCTACCTTTTAATCTGAAATCATATGAGTGATAGCAGAATAAAACTTTAAAAGTTATGTCATGCTTTTTTGTTACATTTAGGTATTGGTGTTTAAACAGCTTGCTATTTTGTATTCAAGAGAAAGAGAACATTTTCAGTTATGAATTTCAGGAGAGAGCTGCAGTAATAAAAGATCTCAAAGTCAATATTAATGGATTTTTGCTGTCCTGATAACATCTTCCTGTTATGCCTTGAAGAGGTTAATCCCATGTGAGTATCTTTACAGAAGCTACAGCATAACTTGTCTGTCTTAGAAAAGATGTTTTCCAAATACAACAGGATTTTTCCAACATAGACTATAAATGTAGGAAAAAAACCCAACACACCTGTTTTTCCTAGTAATAATAATCCATTCCTGTTCTGTTTTGTTGTTTTTTGTTTTGTTCTCTTATTTTCAATACCAGTCTCACGGTTGCCAGGCTAAATAAACAGAATTTGCAGCTCCAGAAATCAGACAAAGTAACCAACTCATTTAAAGTGAAATAAAGTTCCAAATACGGGCATCAGTTTTATAAGTTTGCAACAGCTACACCTAGACTCTAGAGTAAGCCCTGTGGCTTTTTATGATGTCCATCAGGGCAACTGAGCTGCTGTATATTTTTTTTCTAAAGTTTAAATTTAGAAGACAAATGACTTTGTGTCTGTTTCGTCCTCAGATTTCCACATACACCTGAATTTACAAGACACTCACTTTAACTTCAGTGGTACTTATTTTGAAGATATATATATGTTCATAGGTAATTCAGCAAGCAAATAAGCCAGTTAATTAATTCAACTGTGGTTATTTTGGGGAAAAAGCCATTATTGTTATGATCTTACAGCTTTTTATGGCTTATAATGGGAGAAATTCTACAGAAAAGTTTCAAACCTTAAAGTAGTGGCACCTGAATTTAAGACTCTACTTAGATGTTAAAGGTGATAGGCACCATGAATCTGACATTCAATTTAGTTGTCTAAACACCATTATTTTGTATCTAAGGATTTCCTTTCACCTTCAGGACAGATAAACTGTAAGAGACTCTTGTTGCTTGCTATTACTTGCTTGTTCTTTATGCTTTCCATCGTTGCTAGCAATAAAGGGACTAATTGCTTTTGCTTTTTCTTTACTTTCTTTTTAAATATTTTTCAGAAAATGGGAGGCTACTCTAGGTCTTTCATCATATCTGCAATGCCTATAAGGCAGTTTTTGAAATCCAAAAGTATTTTAAATGTTATTAGGGTTTTGTAACTGAACTGGCCCCCATGCAGCACTCCAGAAGAGCAGAGCTCTCCCACATGTCCAGTGACATGTTTACCAGCCATGTGTTGATGTCTCAAAATAGTTGTTCTTGCAGGCTCCTTGGATTGCATTGGCTAGAATGCCATTAACTATGAGATCTTTGGAATCTAGCTTATATAGACAGCTAAATTTAGGTGTCTTAATCTTGAAATGAATCCCACACAAAGTGACAAATTAGTCATTGGTAAATGACAAATTTATCATCATATGTCATGTATGATTTCTATGAAAATTAGAATAACACTTCATAATTCAGTAAGTAAAGTAATGTTTTTGGAAACAGTGTCTCTCAACCTAATCAAAATTATGGTAGATGTGGAAATGGAGAGCAGCATTTGAGAGGAGTAACTCTCACCTTCTGTAATTTCCATTTTATATCTCAGTGCTCAAATTCAGAAAAATAAGTTACTGCAGCTGTATTTATTAAAAGCAATTATAGAGGTATATATGCTTTCTAAAGAGTGTAGGAAAAGCTGTGTGGGAGCTGTGGAGAAAGCAGTGGGAAAAGAAAGAGAAAAACTACTACCACTACTTGAGAAGATGGGAAGGAAAGAAAGAAAGAGAGAGAGAGAGAGAGAGAGAGAGAGAGAGAGAGAGAGAGAGAGAGAGAGAGAGAGAGAGAGAGAAAATGTGGCAGACATTTCTCCAGGTCCCTCTGGGAAGAAGTGGGCTGTACTAAGCATCTGACTGGGGATAATTGTTCATACATCCCTGCCTTGTTCATTCACATTAGTAACAAGAATAAGCAACAAACACTAAAGTGGATAAAGACTGAGAGACAGGATTCAAAGCCACTGAACTGTCAGTGTGGAGTTGCTGAGGATCGTAACATTTGATCACTTTAGAGAATGACCTTATTCTCCTGGGAATCATTACCTGCGAATTGCAGTTGTGTGTTTAAAATGTATTCAGCAAGAAGACAAAGTCCCAGTGAAGATCACCAGAACAATGCCAGACTGAGGAAGCACATAGTGTAAATGGGGCAACTTAAAGCAGATCCTTCTGGAACTATCCAAGGAGAATGGTGGGACCATTTTCCCCAGTGGTAAGCCTGCTAAGAATCAAGGACATTCTCCCCTAGAGCACCTTGCAGTCTGAAGGGGTTACTGTCCACATAGGTAAGAGCCTCATTATGAGATACCAGAGGAAGCAGACTTGGGAATTACATAAAACTTAATATGGGATATTTTAAAGAAATTGTGTGAGTGTCTGAGACATTATAGGATGTTTAGGGGTGGACCAAAAGTGGAAAAGAAGTCAAGGTAGATCAGGAAGGCAAAAAAAGGAAAAAAAAATTGAGAAGAAAGAGGGTAAAACACAGTGGTCATGCTTAAATACATTTTTTTGGTACAATTAACAGATTGAGCTCTGCATTTCATAATCCAAATCTGCCCTGTCTTCTCCTTAAATCTTCTTTCTAATTATCTTCTGTGTGGGTGTGCTCTCTGTTTTGAATGGGCATTTGTGAAAGCTGATGAACTTCAAAATGAACTAACCAGCAAGTAAGATAAATGTACCAGCTACTGGATAAAAGATACCAGTTGCTGGATAAAACATGCTGTCTCCTTGAGTGCAACTGCAAATTTCGGGGGTTCATGTGTCTGGGTACCAGCAAATGGAGGGGCAATCTGGATGTCTGGGGACTGGCTGCTGGGTAGGCTGAGGATCTAAAGCTCACCACTGCAGTGATTAATATTTTGTGTGCAAATATGTATATTCCACTCTCCCCCACCCACCCAATTATCACTTTTCCATCCTGATCAGGCAGAAAGCAGGAACAGGATCAGGCCATCCACAGTGCTCATGTTTGTGTGAGTTCTATGTGCATTTCTGTGGATGTTGGCAGTTCCCTGCTGTTTGTCTGTGCTGATCTGTGTGCCCAGCTGTGCATGTGTGTATGCAGGCATATGTGCCTGTGTCCTGTGAATACATCACATCCTCAGCCTTGCTACTGGCTGAACCTTGGGACACGAAGGCACAGCAACCTCACATCCATCAGGCTTCTGTTTTCAGCTTCCTCTAATAACAAATATGCTTGCTTTTGTGCAGCAAGGGAGGACAATCCTTCAGCTGAGATAATACAATACTGTCAGCTGAGATCAATGGAATGGTGATAATTTACCAACTAGAAACACATTTTTCCATTATAGTTTTTAACACTTTAAGAGATGAAGCTGTAAGTTTATCTTTTGAAGGCAGAGGTGCCTAGCTTACCTTTTAATTATCCTATGTGACTTTCTGAAAAAAAAATAAATAATATATTTGAAGCAATAATGACAGTATTTCAATTAACTTGGGTTTGGAATGTCCAGAAATTATACTGTGTTACTGCTCAGAAGCCTGCAACTGTGTCCTTATTTTTAATATGAGTATATCAGAACAATAATAATTGTCTTAGCTTCATATAGCATACAGTATGTAGCTACTAATAAATAAGAGGGCAAAAGTGGGCTCTGATGTGATTCATATTGATTCTTTAATATAAAGATACTGCATTTTTTGAAAGAAAGACACACTATGCATATAAATCCTATGAGAAAACAGTTCTATTTGCTGGCACTGCTATTGTAGCTCCTAGTTTTTCAATATGTCTGAGGAAATGGTGTTCTGTGGGAAGCACTAAGCAATTGTGGAAGCCCACAACAAATGCAGATGTGGACTGTAAGTTTCGGAAAGGAATATTTCCTCTCACAGGAATTATTTATTGCTCTGTTTCAGCTTGTTTTCTCAGGTAACATGTCAGGGTTCAGACAAGTCAGGAAGTGCGTGGGTAATTTATGATACCAAGTGTATAATGTAGCATGGAAGGTCAAAGCCATTTAAATTGGGAAAACATTGAAATAGTGTTAGAGAAACTACTGTTCACTTCTTTGTTAAAACAAACAAAGAAACAACAAATAAACAACAACAACAACAAAAACAATCACAAAAACAAAAAACAAACAACAAAACAAAAAAAATAAAAACAGCTTAAAGGTTCCAGGTCATGGCATGAAATTAAGTGTTATTTCAAATAACTATATCATCTAGATCTCACAAATCGATCTAACGTACCTCAAAAATGATAGACTCTTTTTCTCCTGCACTATGTGATGGAACTTAGTCAAGTAAATTAATTTTATTATAATAAAAAAAAATAAAATGTTTAGAGTTCTTCTAGTTTCTGTAAAAAAATTATGATTGACATGCTTGTTCTTGTGCCAGCATTTCCCACTATTATGCATGAACCGAGTAACATTTTTGATGGTTGATTATGCTTCTTCAAATATTACCCTTTTCAGTTGCTTACTTGTTTGTTTGGTTATTTGTTTTTACTTAAAAAATAAGAGCTATTTGGGCCTTGGGTCAGGAGGGGTCTGGATAGGTCTGCACAGACATCTGTAGACAGTGATTGAAAAGCCCTTCCCCAGTTCTATGGAAATGAAGTATAATTCAGTTCTTGGCTCAAATATTTTAAAGCTAGTTAATATGGAGGTATTCTGGTCTCAGCCTCTCAGTCCTTCATTCTATCTGTTCTAGTAACAGAGTGAAAGCAAATCTGTGGTGATTCTAGTGATGTACTTAACGGAATTTAGTGAAACGAGAACTTTCTTGCTTTTCATCCAATCCCAGTATTTGAAGATGTGTGCCAGTAGAGAGGTGGTTTGGATGGGAGTCTGAAGAAAGGCCACTTCAGGTGCTGATAAGCCTGAATTCATGATAAATGAAGGTAACCTTCTTGAAAATGCTGCTGTTACAGTCCAGGCTACATGAGGAGTTTCAGTAGGTGCAGTTTACTGCCTTCAATTAAATGGAATTGATGTTCTGCAAGCCTCATTTTGCCCCTGATGCAGTAGCTAAATGCATTGTCAGACAAGATTGGAAACTGACAATAGCAGTAACAAATTCATTCCATTTATTAGATCTGTTGTCATTCTTTGGCAGCTTTCCCATTCTCAAATTATCTTCAGGATACAAAGTAACTAAGCTGGATGAGAATAATTTGTCTTCAGTATGGGTTATTGAGCTGAATTTTTTCACAATCATTTTGTTTGAGATGGATTTGTTTGCACACTGTACTGATGGTTATATTTGTCTTCCTTTATTAAGACTAAGAGCTTTCAGGTATGAAGCTTGAGAAGTCCATTTCCTCTTGACAGCTTCACCTTTCCACAGAGACTGAGGTACTGTCTTCATCTTCAGCTCTTAGTGGTGTTGTCTGTTTTTTTCACTTTGGGAATAAATTTCCAAAGTAATTTTGGAATCAAGTAGATGTGCAGCCAGAAAGCTGCCACCTATCAAACAGTGAGCATCCTGTATGTGCTTAGGCAGTCCACAAGATAAAATGGGACTTCTTGGGTTGTGCTATGAACCAGTCTTGCCGTATAATCTTATTGGTAAATCTATAAAACTCCAGTTTATAACAAATAGTATTGTTGACCTTCTGGAAGCCAGTTTTGAAATCCCATCAAACTTGTGTCCAGCCCTGGAGCACTCAACACAAGAGGGACCTGTTGGAATGAGTTCAGAGAAGGGCCACAAAAATTATCAGAGGGCTGGAGCACCTCTCCTACAAAGAGAGGATGGGATTGTTTAGTCTGGAGAGGAGAAGGCCCCGGAGAGGCCTTGTAACAACCTTCCAGTACATGAAGGAGCTATAGGAAAGGTGGGGAAGGATGGTTTACAAGGGCTTGTAGCGAGAGGATGGGGGGCAATGGTCTTAAACTAGAGCAGGGTAGATGTAACATAGACATTAGGAAGAGTTCTTTACACTGAGAGTGGTGAAGCACTGGAACAAGTTGCCCAGAGAGGTGGTGGAGGCCCCATCCCAGGAAACATTCAAAGTCAGGCTTGACCAGGCTCTGAGCAACCTGATCTATTAAAAAAAGTCCCTGTGCACTGCAGAGGGAGCTGGATATGATGACCTTTAAAGGTCCTTTCCAACCCCATGCATTCTATGATTCTATGCTGATAAGGACCAAAATTACACAGGGTCTGTTTCCATATAACTGCTTCTGTACAGTAGTTGCCAGTGTAACCTATATATTGTGGTGCAGCTGTAGCATTAACCACAGTACTGCTCCCTCAGAGGGCTTTGCCTATGTTAAGCACCTTGCAAGTCTACAGATGAAGTATGAACAAGTGTTGCTACTGCTGGTTTGCACTCTAAGGAAAATGTTTTTCACTAACTGCTTTTACAGATAGTGATATCTTCACCCCCTTCTGAGAAAAGTGCAGACAATGCTTAGAAAAGTGAGGAATTATGAATACTAGTATTATGAAACTACCTAACACATCCTGCTTTGCCTGAATGCTATGACATAGTCATTGTATTGAGACCCATGCTTGATAGCTCTGTTTAGAGAATTCAATACCAACTGCAAGGAAACTGGGTTGCAGCTGTCATGGCAACATTAACGTGAAGTTTTTTGTTGTATATCATTGTAACTACTATATGGGATTTTCTTCTGTTTGTTATTTTTTTCTCCCTTGGATGTTGCATTTCTATCCTTTATCCTCTTGCATAAAGTAATTCAAGGATGTATTACAAACTAATGACTGTTACCATTGTTAGCAATGAATCCTTATCTAGAAACCCAGCTTAATTAAAATATTATTGTAGTGAGTCTGTAAGTCAATGCTAGAGAGACTTCTGGTATTTTAATTACAGATCTCTCTTTTGCTTTCCCACCCTCCACATATGATTTTGTTATCTAAAGCCACACCTAACTCCTTCTTCAGGACCCAGCTCTTCCTCACAAGGAGTTATCTTACAGCTCTCCACAAACCAAAGCTCGGATCTTCTCACCCTGGGCTGACCTGCAGTTTGGCAAGATGCACCTCAGCAGGGAAGAAGGAGCACAAAAATTTTTAAAGTTTTATTTAATATTTGTTAGCATTTGTCAGTGTGTATGTTATGACTGATCACAGACCATGTGCTATTGTTGGTTCTGGACAGATAAGTAGATTAATCTTATTTAGGATAATGATAAATTTTAAATTAGCATTTAACTTTTTTCTGTAATATTTCTTAATCTGTTCAGTTTCACTGTTTCTACTAGGAAAATTTTCAGGCTAATCAAGAAGGACATGAGATAATATGCAATGAGAAATTCTTGAAAATACTCAGTTGTACTTGAGTTTACTTCACAGTGTTACCCACCTTGCCCAATTATGAAATGTATTAGATTATAAAATTCAAAGAAAAAACCCACTTATTTAAATGAAAAAGTGATTATGGCTTGTCTATCTGGAGATGGCTATAGAAACAGATTAACATCACTCTCTAGGAAAAATCCTAAAAATTAAATTTAAATTTAATAAAGAATTATTTCCATTTAATAGTTCTTTTTAAATAATCATGTAGAATTTCACAGTAAGAGTATTTAAAATTCCAGATGGGTTAAATTTCTTCCCCTCACACCCTTACCTTGCATAATATGTATGGGCACACACACAGAGTTCCTTTCATAAGCCCATTTTACACAACTGAGCAGAATTTCCCTTATGCTTCCTGTCCCCCCCAACTCCACCTTAGTTTTAAGACAGTTTTATAAAACCAGCACTTCTCTGTCTTCACTCCTCTCTGAATCTAAGGACTTCACGTGTCTCCTATCCCACTTATCCCTATGCCAGCTTCTCACACGCTGTCATTTATATATAAATATATACTTTTTTTTCACTTTTTTTTTTTTTTTTACTTTTTTTGCAACTGGCAGTTTGCTACATGGATAAATTAGCAGAAACAGTGATTTTAGTCTCCTCTCGATATCATAAAGGGTGTTGCAACTAAAAGGTTTTTTTCCATAATCTGTTTTTATCAGACTGTCAGACGTGCTTCAGATCTACTACCCCCAGACATCAACACCTCAAACACTGTTTCTAAAGAAAAGACTCCTGTTTGCCATGAAATCTGGTGTCTGTTGGGGTAGAAGGGTGTAACTCTGAATGTCTTCTGGAAAACAACTACCCTCATTCTGATAATTTCAGATGCTTGGCAGCATCTTCACAGCCTTATCAGAGCATGCTGCACCAATATGAAGAAAAGTATGAATGACAGCTGGTCATCAGTTATGTGATTGAACTTTGAAATAAGCATGAAGAGTTACATTCCCTGTAGTGTCTCTCTTCAGGTGGACATAACAGAAACATGGACACATCCCAGTGATGGCATTTCTCTGCACTTTTTTTTTTTTTTTTTTTTTTTTTTTTAATATCCAGACCAAACATTGCACAAAAAGCTGGATGGTGAAAGAAGGTCAAGATACATCAGTTCCTCACTTTCTCAGCTTCTTCACCATGGACCTAGAGGTGACCTAAACGCTGTTTGAGAAAGGGGATGGACTATCTATATACGCAGCTCACTCCAAGGTTTTTTGAATCAGACACTCCCTGGGCACCTCCTGAATTACGCTGTTGTTGAAAAATAACAACGTATATTTTGGCATTTTTTGTAAATGCAAAAGTTCAAGAACAGTAACAATAGCTCAGAAGAGCGATTCAGAGCTGTCTCCAGGCAAAATGGGACAAAATAGTGTTAAAAATTTCTCTTCCGTTGTAATAATTCTCAGGTCCTCAAGGAGGAGCTTGTGTGCAAGGTACAGACCAGATTTTCAGTAGGCAAAACATTTCATCTGGGTTATCCGTGTTTAGTAAAACAGCCAACCTCACATGATTCGTAATAGCTTAAACCCTTCTGTTTGGCAAAGCAAAATGAACATCCAGTTCATATAGATTTTAAGCAATATGCAGTAGACTTCTAAACCATAGCAGTTTCCTTTTTTTTTTTCGATCCAATATCCCAAGATTTAGCCAGAAAATAATAATTTGTGTCATACTGAAAGAGGGGACCTGAGGTGTGGTTACACAGCTGACAGCCACCGACTTTGAAAAAACCTTCTGTATGCTTACAAAATTCCCAAATACGGTAGATTGAAAATATTTTTTTTTATTTTAATATGCCAAAAAGGTAATAAAAAATACGGAAAAGACTGTTACTTTAAGTTGCTAACATCACACACGTGACTTATACAAGTGTTTGGACTTTTGTATGTGAGGAAAAATCTCAAACATATAACAATTGTAAAAAGTTGGGGGTTTTTTGTTTGTTTTTTTTTTTCAACAGAAAACACAGTTTTTTCATCAGAAACAGATAGACACATCTTTCACCCAAAATGATTGTTAAAAATCATCCTTGCAGTCTAACAGAAGAAATGCTTGACAAATATTTACTTGTTCTCCCAGTTTGGAAGTATGCGATGTCTGTGAGAGCTGATTCACAATGCAAAAGCTCTTTATCTGGAAGTTTAAAAAAAAACCCAAATTTTATTTAATTCAACAATTTTCCATGGAAATTTCACTGTTGTATGATCCTGTTCTCAGCAAATTACTGATCTCCTGAATCTTTACAGAGAAATTCAGCCTGAGGCAGACAGCTAGTATTTAAATGGTAAGCTGTCCAGTTATAGTTTAGACAGGCAATATGTCTAAAAATAGAATTTTAAAGTAGAAACCACAAGACAATTCAATAAACTGTGTTCTCAGCTCTGTGATCTTTGAATAGTTAAATGTCTGGAACTCAAAAATACATAGCATAGTGCTTCAGGTTTGCATCATTAATAAAATCCACTCCTTCAAATGACAGATCTTATCATTAGTTTTAAATCAACAAATCAAACAGGCACAGAACAAACAATTGGATCACTACTGTCTGACTGTCACTCACCAGCAAATCTGAAGGATTTCCTCATGTTTTGCTGAGATGTCAATGATTTCATAATGTAGACAATTTTAAATATCCAGATGCTGGCTTGCACAGAAAACACATTACACTTTTCCCTACTTTTAATTTTTACATGTCAGGAATATCCATAGCAGTCATTGAGCTGCCTCGAAGAATTATGAATGAAGAGAAAAAGAGCTATGAAATGTAAAGTTGTTGAAAATACTGCAGAAGTTTGAGAATTTAAATACTGCATAAAAATGTATACAATATGAAGGATAGAAAACTCATGGTCTCAAAGGTATCAAAACATAAACTGGTGCCAGTTCTTTCCTGTGCAGAGTAGAGAACTTAAATTATGAAGATTTCATTATTTATTTATTTTTAAAAAAATTGATAAGCATTTGTGTTTTTTAAACTTTTTATTCTAGTGGCTAACTCGTGAGGGAAAGCAGTTACCAAACACTGAGCAGATATGTAGTATGAGAAATTAAAAGTAGGATTTTTAGGGATTTATAACTTCAAATTTTTGTCAATATTTCAAAGTCAAGACAAAGAATCATATACATAATAAATAAATAAATAAATAAATAAATAAATAGTTTCATAAAGAGCTTGGGAACTCACTGAACTCCATGGAATGTACTGAATATAATACCTACAGAAAACCAGGACCAGGTTGACTCAGGTAGCCAAGCTGAGTTTCTTAACTTAAAACCCTGATGCCCCCTAGTTTAAAATGAGGAATGCTTCATAACAGTACAGACCTTTAAAAAAGCTCAATATATACTGAAAACTTCAATGAAGCTTACAACAGGAAGGAAAGACTTTGGTAATTAGAATAAAAAGCAAAAAAACAAACCCAAAAAACATCTGAATTCCCATGTAAAGCTGATGAATTCAAAGAATTATGCCCTAGAAAATACCTCTTCAGTTCTAAAGATAACTGCAATAATTTTCTTCGGTTTTCTTGTTTTTCCTTCCTTTTCTCTCTCTTTTTTAAATTTGCCTATAGAGTAAGCACATTTTTATTTCTACAATATATTGGAATTTGTTGTAAGGGCTAGAATCAAAAATCTGTATCCCAGACAGGCATTTGATGTAAATTTGTGTATACTTGGCATCATTCTGTATGAGTTGAGTATGTTGAATTCTCTTGGCAAAGCTAGTTATTTTGGCAAAGAACAGAAGTCTTTTCACAGTTGAACACTAATCCAGTTGCCAAAACATATCTGTAGTCCCTAGGATGCCTTTGGATAACTCACTCAAAGAAAAATTGTTGACATAGAAGAATCAACTTCAAAGTCCATGGAAATTAACAGAAAAACTTCTGATTTGTTTTGAATCCTCATCCAACATCAACATAAGTCTATGGACAAACTCATGCAAATAAGTCTTACAGGATCATATCTGGTAGGAGTATTTATTGTTTATTATAAACACAGAGTAAATAGATCTATTTTTCAAATATTGGAAGAAAAATTAAGTGGGTAGAAGGATTATTTCAAAGTCTTTTACCAGGACCATAACTGTAGAAGCAACAGTATCTTCTGCTACAGAAGGTGAGAAAGTTTGAAACTTAATTACACCCTGTCCAAATACAACCCAACTCCTATTAAGAAACATTTCTTTCCAATTAATAGACAAACCACTGTTAGTAAAATATTTATTACTTATTTGTATTTTGGAAAAAACACTAGGAATATTAAAAAAAATGCTAAAAATGGCTGGATTAACCTTGTTTTTATCATAATTCTTTTGGGCTTATTGTTATCCTAGTGCTTTTGCTTCACAGCTTATTTTTATTTAAAATATGAACATATAGTCACACATTATGGCCAGATGTATACTTGTTAGGGCCAGGGAACATCCCTGGTTATAGGTCTAAAATATTGCAGTGGTCTCTAACATGGTACTGGTCCAAACCAGCTAGCCCAATTTGGTGTAGTGCTGTTTTCTAATAAGTGGTTTGCAAGCATTCAGTGTGATCTGGAGGCCTAGAGTTTAAAGCCACAGGCCACCTGAGGGCAGCTGGCCAGAGTGGTAGAGAATGGCCCCAGACAGATCGCATTTACTAGTATAAACACAGCTAACCTGCTGTCAAGTCTAATCAGACTTGGTCCTAAGTAAGAAATGCAGAACCTGCATAAGAAATCATGGAGGAATCAGCTGTCATGTGAAAGACCCAGGAGGTTTGATGAGAGAGAAGAGAGAAAGGGGGAGTAAGTTCCTCTTGAGTTATTTATGCTTGGTTTCTATTTATCTGCCAAGCACAGATCCACACATAATTTGCAACAGAGTAAGTGCTGTGCAGGCAGTTTTTATAAACCCAAAAGCATCCAAATTTGTCAGTAAACAAGATAATTTCCATTAGCAGACATGCACTGAGCTCACTGTGCATCTGGAACCTATCAGGCTTCAGAATAAAGCTATATGTCATATTTAACCTACAAGAGAGTGATTGATCTTCGTAGCTGAAATCTCACGGGCCAGTTTTGTGAAAGATGACAGCATGACAGTCAGTAGTCCAGCTTTTCTTTAAAATGTGTTTTAGTGGGAAATAATTCCACTAGACAAGTCTCTGATCTCAGTCAAACTGCTGGAAATCTGGAACACCAGATATCTTGCTGATAAACATCATCTGCATTATTCTAGTTTATCAAGGAATAATGGGATAATGATTTCCCCAAGAGGCTACACAATGTCATGATCCAGAGAATAAAGAAGCAGAAGAGCATAAGGTTTGTTACCCTACATTAAGCTTAGCAAATGAATCACCATACTCTGAAGTAAGTCTGTGGTATATTGTCTATTTATTGTGAAAAAATGCACAATTTCATCCCAAATGTCTACCTCAGAAAGAAAAGGTGAGGATTAATGACTGTAAGTTGTGAGTAAGTTTGAAGTGGCAGAACAGAGAAATCCCTAGAGCTGAAAAGTTCCCCTGGGATTTCTGCAGATGATGTCAACTTTGCTCCACAGTTAACACTTGACAAAAGTTAGTAGAACTGTTTCAGCACCTGGAATGGAGCATTTCTTTATCCAGGAGTTGTTATAGCAAATCCTGTCTCATCTGTTTCCTTGTATAACACCACAATGGATCCAAAATCCAAACCTCACAACCCTATGTGTGTTTCCAGAAGAGTCTCCTAAACCCAGATGCTAGTGTCATATATAAAGTCTTTTTCAGTCACATACTTAGGGTTATTTGCAGATGGATTAACACATTTTATTAAAGACAAGTTGATGCTTCACATGGTGAGCCATCTTCTGATCTTCTTTCTTAAATATGTGTGGACTGAACAATTTTAAACATTTCAGCACTAAATACTGGGCTTCACACTTTTTTTCACCCTCTTCCTTGTCTTTTTTTTTTTTTTTTTTTTTTTAATTATTAAAAATTTACTTATCAACCTGTAAGTGATTTGAATACATAATATTTAATTTCCCAGTTTTTATGTAGGGGAAAAAAAAAAAAGTCAAGGGTGAAGCTTAAGAACTACTGACAGGGATAGACTGTCAAACTCCAGGATGGAAATTGCCAGACTGTGAAAAGTACTGTTTATGTGTTTCAAGAAAGCAAGATAATCTCCCTTTTATATAGCAAGATAGAATAATGTGTCTTTATTAGATTTTTAACTTATATCTCCACTAAGACTCTTAATAATAGATGAAGTTTCAGGTTATGAAATATTAATTCATAAAACAAGGATTTCTAAAGTCTGAAAACTTCACTTTTTATCTTGTTCTTCAGACATAACACAGATGTCCTTTTTTTCCAATTTTAAATCTGGTCCTATAATGAAAAAATCCATCTGCTTTTTGTTTTCATACCTTCTTATGTTTGTTAAAACACGGGAATAATCCAATTTTCACAATTTAATTACATATTGAGGATATGTTTTCTGAAGATGAAAAACATTGCCTTCTAGTGGTGCTTAGGACTATGGTAGATGCATTGTTTCAAGCTGATAAAACCAAATTATTTACTTTTAGTGGCATTAAACACTATGGCATTTAGTGTTGCACCAGGTGCAGAATATTAAGTTCTAGGTGCTGAAATTCTTGTTAAAATTATTAATGCTGAACCCTAATAACTCACCTATCTACATAATAATTTTTCTGTTGTTTTTTTTTCTTGTCCAGCTCTTCTTATTGGTGACGAGCCCTTGAATACAGTTCTACAAGATATTACCACATTCAAGAAGCCATCTCTCTTTTAAACTGATCAAGTTAATTGGTCAAAGGAATCTCAGGGAAACATATATTTCTGCAAAATTATGAGTGCAAAAAAACAAAAACAAAAATAATAAAAAATAATAATAAAAAAACAAACAACATATGGGAAATGCAGCTAAAGTATAAAAGTGTGGCTACAGTGTTCATATGAACTTGGGCTCACACTGACAAAGGTTTAAGCATCATTACAGTGTTACTGCCAGTGACTGGCTCACTGAGTAACGTTACTGCTACTCAGTGGATCATTTGTGTATCTTATACACTGAAGAGAAAGAGGGCTAGATTGATACAGTTAATATTCCAAGCAAGATACAGCTGAGCTACCTCACAGTACTTGCTCTAAAACCCGTTCAACACCTATGTGTGTACATGTTTTTTGTAGATGTACAAGAGGTGTGTGTCAGAGTTTTCAAACAAATCGGCAACATCCACAAACTCACGTAACAGTCTTATCTTTTTAAGCTTTTTCCTTGGCACTGAGTTTGATATTGAAACATCTTCTATCCCAAGAATCTACTAACCAGTAGATAAGAGACAAGGCTGAAAGATTATGTCTTGAATTGGGACAACTCTCCAAATCTACATCTACCTCAAAGGATGTTGAAGTGAGGTGTTGTCTCTACTCCCGAGTAAGCAGGGATAGGACAAGAGGAAATAGCCTCAAGTTGTGCCAGAGGAGGTTTAGATTGGATAATAGGAAAAATTTCTTTATTGAAGGAGTGGTCAAGAATTCGAACAGACTGTTGAGGGATGGAGTCACCATCCTTGGAGGTGTTAAAAAAATATGTAGAAGTGGCACTTCAGGACTTGGTTTTTTTGGCATAGTGTTGTTGGGTTGATGATGATATTAGAGGCCTTTTCTTCCATGATTCTATGATTCAAACTCAGCCAAAACTCTTGTCATGATCAAACATGAGAAATCAAAACAGAGGGACTGAATCCAGAACATTCTCTGTTGGGAGATCTGAATGTTAGGATACTATTCATAAACTCTGCATTAAAGTATAACCAGACAAAGTGTGTAGACAGTATAAAGGATTGTACTGAGCACTGGACTCCCTTTCCCAGGGTGTGTCCAAACCACTTTGACTCAAGAGCCTGTATTCCACCCAAGCTACATATTAGGGTTCTAAGTGCCTGCCTGGATCTTAACCCTAACCTGAAAATATAATTTTATTAGCTTGACCCTGCAGTGCCTTGAGTTCTCTGCCAGACCCTTCTGCTTTCCCATTCCAAACACACAAATGACACATACATACTTTCTGTGGTTTGGCAGCGATTTCAGTCTGAACCTGAGCCAGGCACATAAACTGTGCGTCAGACACCTCCATATGCCACTAGTTACCTGGCTCATTTCCAGCTGGACTCCAGCCACAAAGCTGTTGAGGTGGCTGTGGGGAGTGCAGGCATCCCACCTCGGTGTGGGTGTGCTGGGATGGGTGTTAATCTTAGTCCTATTGTAATCAGAAATAAAACTTCTATTGTGTCACTGAGATCAAAATTACCTGCGCAACGCCAAGGGGGAGCAGACAGTAATCCATTAGCTTGGGTTTTGAATTGTTGCTATATCATTTATAATGAAAGGGCTCAAGGCTGCTGGGAACTGTCCTGGCTTGAGCCAGGATGAAGCCAATTTTCCTGTTTACTGATATTTTTTTTTTTCCTTCAGTAAGCTTTCTTTTAACTAGCAACACTCTGTTCTTCTAAAGCTGATAAGACATTGGAATGTTTTTCTAACTGCTGGGTCTTCAAGGTTGCACCTCCACTCTGCCAGCTCAGACACTACTAGGAGATCTGTGACCCCCCCAGAGGAGGCTGAGTTAGACAGACAGCAAAACTGGCCAGAGATATTCCATTCCATATATCTACGTAAGCTCAGAGGAAGGTCAGAGATCACAGAAGACAACTTCCTTCCTTATTCTTCTTCCCTTCTCTTCTGTCCCTGGCTGGTGTCCAGGAAGGACTCCGTCCATCCAGCACCCTCGACCCCCAGGCTCGAGCTCTCCTGACCCTCATCACTCTCCACTTTCTCCACCAGCAGCTCTGGGATTTCTCAGAACTGTTCCAGCTCAGGGGAGTGTGGTGGGAGTTGCTGGGGGTGGGGGGAGGCGAGAGGGTCTTGCACATACCTGAACATATCTGTATATAATTGTATATATTTTCTTATATCACTAGTGTTTAATTAAAGCTGTGTAGTTCAGTTTTCAATCCAGCCAAGTCTCTCTCTTTTTCTCTCTCTCCTTCCCTACCTGGGTGGGAGGGGGAAGGGATCAAGAGCATTGTTGTCAGACCTGAGTCAAACGGTGACAGGAACAAATCATATTTTTAATTGTCAGGTCCATTCTATAAGATGCTGTAAAAATGCAGGATGAATCCTTCCTTTTTGAAAAGCATGGCAAACGTTAATCTCCATTTTTCTGTATTTTATCATTGTCAATAATCCGTTGAGTGCACAAAGTAAGAAATGAGGAAGACTAGAAAAGGTGAAGTTGTATGAAGAGTTTCTTTACCTTTTAGTGAACTCTGTTTCATGAACTTCAGTTACACAGCTGTCCTTGGGCCTAATTCAATGCAGAGAAGTTGAAGTAATATTGCTAGATAGCTGTAAACCTTGGGGAAATCCTCTATTAAGGGAATGATGAACCTTAAGGGAGTATCAGGCTTTATTGTTTCTCTGCTTCTTTCAACACCATGTTCTTGAACTCTGAAATAGCATTAGCATCCAGGTTTATACTCCTTAAACCAGGATTGGCTAGTTAACTTGGTTATTCTTTATAGATATATATTATATTATTCTGTTGAATTTCCATTTCAGAAGACTTATTTTTCCATTTCAGAATTAGTCCAATGGCAAAGGAGAAACATTTCTAAAGGCTTGAACCTTCAGGGAGAAGACACAGAGTAAAGCTTTCTACAATCACTATTGACAGAGCTGCCCTAGCCTATTATTTATCTATCTATCTATTTATTTATTTATTAATAACTGCAGGTATTATTACATGTCAAACTTTCCACATCTAAATACAGGATTTGAAGCTAACTTTGTACATCGCTGAAATTCTTTTGCATTTCAGATCATCCAGATACTCCTTTAGCATGGATAGCTTTATGACACAATGCATGATGTACAAATGCAATATTGCTTACTAGACCTACACCAAAGTCCAGATTTTACTATTAGTGCCAAATATCAGAGATGTTAATCATTTCAACTCACAGCTGTACAATCTGGAATCCAGTGAGGCATTCATCACATTAGAAACATATAAGTATACCCCTGAAACTCAAACTTGAAGAGAATCATAGAATAGTTTGGGTTGGAAAGGACTTTAAAAGGTCATCTAGCTTAATTTACCTTCAATGAGCATCTTGAACTAGATCAGGTTGTAATCAGAGCCCCATCCAACATAACCTTGAACATTTCCAGGGATAGGGCATCTACCACCTCTCTGGGCAATCTGTTAGTAGAATCACAGAACCATCGAATGGTTTGGGTTGGAAGGGATCTTAAAGATCAACTAGTTCCAACCCCTCTGCATGGACAGGGACATTTTCCGCTAGAGCAGGCTGCACAAAGCCCCATCCAACCCGGTCTTGAACACTTCTAGGGATGAGACATCCACAATTTCCCTGGGCAACTTGTCTGAGTGTCTCAACACCCTCATACTAAAGAATTTTCTCCTAATATCTAACCTAAATCTTCCCTCTTTCAGTTTAAAACCATTACCCCTTGTCCAATCACTACACACCCTGGTAAGAAGTCCCTCCCCGGCTTTCCTGTAGCCCCTTCAGGTACTGGAAGCCTGCTATAAGGTCTCCTCAGAGCTTTCTCTTCTTCAGGTTAAACAGCCCCAACTCTCAGCCTGTCTTCATAGGAGGAGGGCTCCAGCCCTTGGATCATTTTTATGGCCCTCCCCTGGACTTGCTCCAAGAGCTTTATGTCCTTCCTGTGTTGTGGGCTCTAGAACTGGACACAGTACTCCAGGTGGGGTCTCATAAGAGTGAAGTAGAGGGGCAGAATCACCTCCCTCAACCAGCTGGCCATGCTTCTTCTTATGCAGCCCAGATTTGTGGTTGGATTTCTGGGCTGTAAGTGAACACTGCTGTCTCATGTTGAGCTTTTCATCAACCAGCCCCCACAGGTCCTTCTCCTTAAGGCTTTTCTCAATCCATTATTTGACCCATCTGTATTTGTGTTTGGGATTGCCCTGTCCCAGGTGCAGGACTTTGCACTTGGTCTTGCTGAACTTCATGAGCAACTTCATCTGCCAACTCCCTTAGGAGCCATGGATGGATCTTGTAATGATTCTATGATTCTATGGTCAAGCCTGACTTGCCTTTGGTGAAGTCATGCTGGCTGTCTCAAATGACCTCTCTGTCCTCCACGTACCTTAGCATATCTTCTAGGAGGATCTGTTTCAGGATCTTCCCAGGCACAGAGGTAAGGCTGACAGTTAAGTAGTTCCCAGGATCCTCCCTGGATACTCCAGGATACAACCTGACATGAGCAGTTTATTTGAAAACAAAACCAAAACAGACTTAGCTTCAAGTTTTTATGCATTATTATTTCTTAGCTGAACTTTCTGAGATTCTTCTGTAGACAACATGTCGTATGAATAGATCTTTAACTAGACAGAAGTAAACCCAAAGGTCTGAGTGTCAGAAACAAATGAGCAAGTATTTCCACCTGGGTCCAACTTACCCTACAAAGTGATGCAAGCAGTCATTTTACTTCTTTCTCAAAAAATGCATCAAGCAGAAAATAGCCTGTGGACTTAAGTTTGGAGGAAGAGGTGTGGAAAAAAAAAATACTTTAATGTATTCCCCTTTTTTTCATACTAAATCCAAAAGAAAATAAAAAGTGTGGCTCAGAGTGAAATTTTTGAAGACACATCAAGGAGATGGAAATCTTAGCCAAACTGCCCTCAAAAACTTTTTTTCCCCCAAACTGCAAACAGTTCTTTGCTCTGTCTCTCAGGTCACCACGGTCCTCAATCTGTCCTTACGTGGTAATGAACAATGATTTCAAGGATCATGAACATTTTTTGATTTATTTATTTTAGTCGAACTTGTGTCCCACCTGATTTTCTCCACATATTCTCAACCACAAATGGCTTAAAACCAAAGACACATTTTTAATACTGTACATTTGTTGTGAAACCACATTGAAGCAAATCTTGACATCACACATTCAGGCATCTTGTATACAAGAAAATCAAAAGCATAGGCCATCTGGAGGGTAAGAAAATCAATTCAGTAAGGTTAGTTTAAATTTTACTCCCTTTTTAAAAGCTTATCAACTAAAGGTCAAACTTCCCTCCAGTGGCAGGAAAGGGTGGGAGAAATATTGTCTGAGGGAAATTTCAGAAACCTCAGCCCCAGAAGAAATCTGCAGGGACCTCCCTTGCACTCTGCCTTTCATTTCTTTAACTTTCTTTACTGAAGGCTTAAGTGCATCATTCCAAAGCCTTTCCAGGAGACGAATAAAAAGGAAAAAGCCTTTGGTACCTTCATTCCACTCTCCATGTGTAAATTCTTTGTGGGCATTAACAAGTCTTAACTTGCTGACTCCCCTCACCTGGCCTATGGCCCAGAACCCCAGTCCATCCCCCTGGAGCCATTGGTCCCTGCCCCAACGAGATCACAGGATACCACCTCCAGCCCTGCCATAGTCCTGCCCTGCCCAGCTGTGTCAAGCCAGACCCAAGAGGGAGGTGTCCAAAACCCTGGGATGTGACTGTCTTGGCTTCCCTCCTGGCCTGCTCTGCCCCTGGTTGTGCTGTCTGCAGGAGTCCCTGCCACTCCCTGACCCAGGGACCTGCCAGCCCCAACAGTGCCCGTGAAAAGGCCTAGAGTTGATTTAGAAACAGAATTGTCACACCTGGAATCAAATGTTTCTGGTTTACAGGTCTCAGAATGCAGATGGCTATTGTTGCTTCTGGCAAGACACAGTTTTACAGTCTATTTTGAATATAAAAGAGTCCAGAGAGGTGCCTGCACTACTTAAACTTCTGCCTTTCCTTGATGTCACTCCAGGCAGACTAGCATTTTTCTTGTAGAGCATTCCCTTATGAAGAAGAAAGTGAATGCCTCAATATATCAACTTTTATCTTTGTTGCTGGAGCTGAAGATTTTATTTATGTTTTGGTTTATATTTTTATTTTTTAATGTGACTTTTTTCCAGCTCCCTTTTAGTGTTTGACTTATAGGGCGCTTTTGCTACATTTTTGTCCTAACTTGCACTACGTGGCCCATCACCATAGTATTTCAGAAGCAACACAGGCAATAACTTCTTGCCCTCTCTCTTCTGAATGGTCATTCCCAAGTTTGAAGGACATTCAGCAGCTTGACGGAGCTAAACTTTTCGATTAGCAAAATTTCAGAATGAGCATCATTGTCAAAATGATCTGCTTTCACTGGGGACCGAACCGCAGGCTGGCTTTAAGGTTTCCTGCAATAAAATGCACAATGAACTCATTGTCCTGGCTGCCAAACACCAATGGGAGGCCCTTGACAGCATGGTGATATCAAACCTCCAAATAAACAGCAATTCTCCTACCAGACTGTAGCTTCCGGCAATGCTCATCACTTGATACAGTCATTAGTTTTATGCACTTTTAGAACAAACACTTTACTAGGAACCCAATTTTCTTCTGACAGAAGAGACTATTAGGCACCCCAAGCATGATTAAGTGTCAAGAGCTCCTTCCAACTGAAACATGTCATTGACAGAAGGTGATTTGACATCAAAGTTACACATGGATACTTTGTTTGCTTGGTTTGAGCATTTAAAGTTTGCAAAAGGGGTTTCTATAAAGTCTATATTCAAAGGATGCTTTGATTTTTGAATAAGTAACAGCCTTGAGTTTTGCATTATGCAAGGACAGCTGGCAAAGCATGTGGGCTGTGAAATAAGCGAGAGGCTTGATAAAATCCATCCTGAAAGAGAAAACAAGGTTAGGAGCAATGAGCTGTGGCTGACTAGAGCTGTGGGAGCTTGGAAACCTTCCCCCCAAATGCAAATGCTTAAGGTTACTTATCTGAATTGTCTGTTGAAAGACACTGTGTTCTGTGACAGCATGAAATGAGGGAAGATGAAACTCAGTTCTGTCCTTTGCTGTTCTGCAGTGCCCAGCATCCATTCCCAAAGAAAGTGCTCAACTTGCAAAAGCAATTTAATATCTACTGGAGGGGCATTTCCCGTACTGGAATATAAAATAAGCTGTATTCTACTCCTTTAATTATAAGGTATTCCTCACACATAGATTTTTTTTTTATTATTTTTATTTTTTCAGTAGTGAGAAAATAATCTATTTTCAGATAAAAAAATGTCACGGATGGCTCCAGAGCTCGAGTTCTGGCCCTTTGGGATTTTGAACTGCAGTAGTGATGCCTCAGAAGGGGCATTTTAGCACTGCACAATATACAGGAGTTTCTATTTGCTGCGCCAGTCCCAGAAGCCAAAATCAGATCAGAGAACTAATTCTCCAAAGAAGGCTCTTCTTTCAATAGTCTATTCAGTCATTAAAATGATCCAAACTTAAACTTTTATTCTAGAGCTTTTCTAGACAATCTTTTTGCTCTTTTTCTATTATTCCATTTATTGTTAACAATTTCCCCCTGAGCTTTATGAAGTGTCTGAAATTTATCAACAATGTCTCATTTAAATTTTCTGACGATGACTAGGGAAAACAGGAGATTGTGTTAGCCATTACCTTACTTAAGTATGTCCTAGAGACATGCTGTACAAAAACTATAATATGTAAAAACAAATTAAAAAAAAACAAAATAAAAACCAGACCAAACCAAACCAAACAAAAAAAAAAACACAACAAAAAAACCAAACCATACCATAATACTGTATTTTAAATACTTAGATAGCAAAGATGGATTTAATGCAAATATAGTCAAAAGTCTCAAATCTTTAACATTTGTCAGTAATCTGGCAGACAATAATAGACCAAGATACTTGTTTTTTTTTCTTGTAAAGAAAGTATTGGTCACCTCAGCCAACTTTAGTGCTGGTGGTGTTAGCTAGAAACAACATTGTTGTCCTCATGAAAATATTGCATTACAATCAGACAAGCTAACCTCACAAGAAATTAGCTGTAATGGACAAAGATGTAACACACCTGAAAGGAAAATCAACCCTGACAGATTGATGGAATGCTAACATAAAACGTCAAACAAAATTAACTTAATTAACCTTCAAGGAGTAGTATAAAGAAGGATGATTTCATGTGTTAAATGGCTCGTTACATTATAAAGCTTCGATGTTTTTTTGGTGAATGTTCACTTATGTGAACTATTTTACAGAAACCAGGAGCATCTTTGTATATTGGTATAATTCAGATACATGTAATAAAGTTTATTTTTCAAGTAATTCTGTTAGTTTCATTGTTCTCAAGTTATGCTGCAAATAAATTCTCTTTCAATAAGAGACATATGACAAATCATTGTTCGTAGTAAGATTTAATTCATGGGGAAAAAAATCCTGAAGCTGTCTTATACTTGCTTGAGACATTGCTGCAGAATTCTAAGTATACCTCCCTGCAGTTAATGCACAGAAGCTGTGAAAACAGCCAATATGAATAGACACAATATAGTCACAAATCAGGAAGTTACAGTACAGATGCCAAAGATGTATGTGAGCAGATGTTAAATGGTAAGCAGGGCCAGGACAAGGTCACAAGCTGGAAGGATGAAGTACCAAATACAGGCAATTATGGGAAGCTGCTGCTTTGAGCTTCTAACTCAACTCAGTGTTGAACTTCATTTGACACAGAAGCTGTTGCTTCACACAGTGAGGTGTGATATGATCAGTGAAGTAATCAACTCTGTTTTCTCTCAGTAAAAAATATATTCCAACTTTTGCTGATTTTCTATCAGAACTTTTAATCTCTACTCTGCAAAAGAAAAGGTTTTATATCATAAACCTCTGAAAAGATATAAACTGTAAAAAAAAAAAATGTTTTAAAAGTGATTGTACTCTGTATAAATGCTATAAGGAAATCATACGGAAAGATACATTTTTATTAAGATAAAATTGATGAATGCCTATCAGAGTAGAATGGAAGTGGTAGATAGTGTTAATCTTAAAAAAACAAAACCAAAAGCAAACAAAAAAACCCACCCAAAAACAATAATAAAGAAACAAACAAACACCACAAAACAGAACAAGCAAACAAACAAACAAAACACAAAAAGCCCCAAACCAGACCAATACAAGCCAAAAATTACTCTCCAAAGGAACATTTCATGGTTGAGAGAAAGACAATTTATAAGTATTTTTCCATTTTCTCCAGGAATAGTGGAAGTATATGAATGAGGTAGATTGTTAGATTTAGATTATTAGATTATTAGATATTAGATTATTATTAGATTATATTAGATGTGATTTTGGAGTATATAAAGGACATTTGGAAAATACAGAAACATGAAATTCAAGAATGCTAATTTGTACTTAGGCTAAAAGCTTGTCTATATGAAGTTTGTCCCCTGTGCTGTTTAAATATAAGAAAAGATTTTTTTATATTCCTACAGTACTGAAATGTATATTTAAAGTAGACCTGGAATTTCATGGAATAGTTTTAGTTTAACTTCTCAATATGACAAAATTTTCTCTTAAATGCAGTTCCTATGTAACTCAGTAAGGTCCATAGGCAAATTCTCCAAAACAAATCCCGACAAGGATCTCCACATGAAGACCTGTTATGATCTGTTGAAGTACTAGGCAATTGCAGGCTAGATGACTAACCAGTATGAGAATTTTGTTTGTTCAGCTCAAAAAAGTTGGTAATAACCACATCTTCAAAAACCTGAAAAATAGTTTCTTCATTACTGAAGAAAAATTGAATACCTTTCCTCAGAGCCTGATCTTTCTTGTTCTTTATGTATCTGAAAAAGAGTGTCCAAACCATTACCTATTTTTTTTTTTTCTATCAAGTTTCTTTTTAGTGTTATGATCTTGGGAGCTCATGTCTGCAGTTTCAAGGGTCAAAACTTACATATGGGATTTTCAATGTTGTTTAAACTCTTCCTATTAACAAGCATGTTCCTAACATCAAAACAGTTAAATAAGCAGAAGAGATGTGGTAGCATGAAATATGAAGACATATAATCCATCTACAGAGATATATTGACAGGTTTCCTCTTGTGTAGTCAGAGCAGCTTCTGCAGAAAGAGCCAGACTTTCATGAATGGAAAGGAAAAAGGTATTGATGTGCTCTTTATTAAGAACAAATATTGTTCTGTTTGAAGAACAAATCCAATTATTTTTCTTTGACAGAAAGTTATAAAAAAAAAACAACAAATGAGTTTATGGTCTGTTAAAAAACCCAAACAAATCCACAAACAACAACAACAAAAGCAATCAACACCAAGATAACAACCTACATCTATACAGAAAAGTTTTCAAAAGGTGTCTAGGGCATCATTGATAAGTTTATTTTTTCTACCACACCAAGAAGGGACATGCTTTTAACACCATCAGTATTGTGATTCTCTCCCTATTTATCACAGACATAAGAAATCACAACTGACTTTCTGAACCCAAATAGCAAAACTGTGTACATGCCAATGGGAGTCAAGGACCACTTTTATCCCCACACATGATGTAGTGGCATTAAGTAACACAATGTGTATGGAAAGTTCTAACACCTACTGATGAGTTTCCATGATTTATGGAAACTGGGGAAAATATCATCCTTTTTTGCACACATTTTGAATACTGGAAATGACATTGGTTCAGGAATCATTAAATAGGTAAAACACAAAACTCATTTCTGGTTGATATAATGCAAGAATGCTAGAAACTACAGCTAAAGAAAAACATAACTGGCAAATAAAGTGAAGACCATAGGGGTATAGTAGACTGCTTTGAAAATGGTCTTAGATTTTTTGTTATTATATCATAGAATCATAGAATCACTTATGTTGGAAAAAGCCCTCAAGATCATCAAGTCCAACCAGTAACCCTACTCTACCAAGTCCAGCACTAAGTTATATTTCCAAGTGCCACATCTAGACAACTTTTAAACTCATTCAGGGATGGTGACTGAGCTACATCCTTGGCCAGCATGTTCCAATGTCTGACAATGCTTTCAGTGAAAAAGTTCTTCCTAACATTTAGCCCCCTGGTGCAGCTTGAGGCCATTTCCTCTTTTTCTATCAGAAGTTATCACTTGGGTGGGAAGTAACAACAAGGATTTTTTTCTTGTTTTGATGTTTTTTTAGATTCCTTTCTTTCTGCCCTTTTTTTTCGTCCCTCCACAGTCCAACTATTTGTTCACAGTATGTACAGCTTGTGCAATGGAGCTGGTATCAAGCAGAGACTCCCATTCAAAAATATTTACCCTAGTTATAGCTCCATCTATTGTTTTGTATATGACACTTCCCAGTCCTTTGTATTCATGTAGAGTCCCTTTTTACAATGCCAGCCAGCAAAGGTCAGTGATAATGCAAATGTCAGTCAGCTTTACTAGAGACATAGCTGACAGGTGGTATTTCAACCTTTGATTCTGGAGGGAAACCACATATAAAAATATCCTGAATTTGCTCCTGTATCTTAGAACTTTCACACGGGACTGACCTTAAAATCACAGGCCGTCATGAACTGAGGATGTACATTCACCTGTCCCTTTGTCCTGCTGCTCTGTTGAATGTCCTGCACTGTCACAACAGTAAGGGAAGAGTTAATATTGTAGGTACATGGGAGCTTAATACCTTCTTAGGGCAAAAGCAATTTGCTTCTCCAACAGTGAGCTCTACTAACATTCCAACAATTTTAGAGTTATTTTCCAGGTGATGGGAATAATTTATTGTTTCAAACTGAGTGATTCAGGTGACAGGTATTTCCAGGAGGTTCAGTTCACATGCAGGTTCCTCTTTCTACAGTAAGAAATAATTCTTACAGATACGGTTCAGTGAGCAGAGAGAAATATTTTACATTTTTCAGGTTACATAAATTTCTGTATTCTTTAAAGTACTTGCTTCTCTCAGAAGAAATTCTCCTAAGCAAAGCAATGATTGAAAGATTACTCAGGATAAGCACAAAGAAATTATTTAAATGCTATATCCTTTCTTTGAGATAGTGTTGTAAAAAGTGAGAGAATATAAATTAGTTTGGAGATTATTTGTCTTGTAAAGGTGAAAATCTATTTTTGTTTCCTAATTTAAACTAAAAAAATTGCAGAAGACAAGACAGAACAGTACTTACAGCTCTTGGCTTTTCCTTGGCCCTGTTGAATGCATGCTGTTTGGTATTTTGTTAATTCTTAATTTAGAGATTAAAGCTCAAGACCACAGCAAAAGGTCTGTGTTTTGTTTTTTTTTTTCTTGACTTGGTCTGCTGCCTTGAGCAGATGTCTTATATGGTGTCTCTCTGTCTTTCTGCTGAAGGATGAGAACTGTGTGCCTGGAAAAATATTAATTATGTATAGCAGTTAATCTAAATCATGCTGTAAAATTCTATAGAAGAAACTGTATATTCACCCCATCACACTAGTTTTCTGTAAGGGGTATCATCTGTTCAAGGGCATGACCCAAATTGCTTTGGTATTCAAACTGATATGGTACTGGCTGATACACCTCTGGCACTGGCTGGACTAATCCATTTTTAAGGAAAAACAGCATGTTTTGGACACCTGAAGGAATATAATATTGTTTCTGCCTAACACAGCAGCTCACCAAACCCAGTATCTCTCCCAAAAAGTACTCCCTTCTCCACTGAATTCCCCTGGATGCCATGGAGAAGATGGAATGAGGAGATGCCATGTGGCTCAAATTACAGATGGTAACATTCCAGAGGCAACCATCCCGCACAACTGAGCAAGAGCTGGTGGCTCTTTCCTCTGTGCGAGGAGATGAGCCACAGCTCTTTGTCTCCGGGCAAGTCATGGGCTCTCAGCTTCTACCAGACACAAAACTGGCTCCTGTGGCTTTCCTGCACATGGACAGGAGAAGGTAATGTGCTCTCATGCTGGTTCTGGGGCTTCAGCTAAACTCCCAAAATTAAGCTTGGCATCTTGGTGATACCTTGCAATTTGTAGTAAAATCCATGCAATCTGAGGCTGTGCACACAGACTTTCACAGTTCATGTTAAGCAGCATTTGTTTTTGTCTATTTTTATTTATTCAAGGATTGTTATTATAATGTATTATGCATATTTATATTAATATAATTTATTCCTTCTTAGTGTCCTGCATCTCCTCAAAGTGACAGCTTTTATTTATACATCATTCCCAAAATACTTTGTGTGTAGATACATTAGAAGAGGAAAGAATAGTAAAGAGCCTCCCTCTTTACGTTTTTTGAAATATTTAGCTAGTGATATTCCAGGGACTCTCATTTATTGATAAATCATTTTCTCCATAAGTCCTAGAAGTGTAAAGGTAAATCCATACTGTAGTTAAATCCTGTGTAAGAGGTAATAGAGATACAGAGACATTTAGAGTACATTTTAAAACTAGTTGTCTTTCTTCAGTTTGCTATATGAGTGAAAAAATATATGATTTAAAAGGCAACTATGTCATTCAGATCAAATAAATTTAAATCATTTGAGCCTTCTGTCTCTCTTTTAATTAAAAAATATCAATAGACTTCATAGGCTGATGAACATTGACAATTCATTCATTCAAGTTATTACTGTTACAAGCAATATCTTTCCTTCACAAATCGTTATTAAACATGCCTGGGGATCTTGAGACCAACTGTCTAGCTGGAGGGAAGGATCCTGCCCAGCACTGGAGGTGTCCCCCAGAACGTGCTTTCTGAGGGAAGGGATGTTAATACAGGAGCAGGGACAGTTGCATAGCTGGAATCAGTGACACCTCAAGAGTCTAAAGCAAAAGCTGCCAAAAACAATGATGCAGACAAAAAAATGAGTTTTTCAGAGATTTAAAATTCTAATCCAGAACAGTAAAGTACAGTTCATCTTTGCCCACAGGGCAAGGGATGCTTCAGATTTTGCACAACTTTATTTAAATCTGTATCAGTAATTTCAAGTTACATAAGCAATTTCAATTCAAGTATCAGTAAATTCAGAGCTAAACAAAACTTCCACAAGAATACTGAGTTAAACTTTCTCAGAGCCCTTTTAAACCTTTGCCTGCAGTGCTGTGCAGTTGAACAGCAGGGTTTTTTTTTTTCCTTCTCAAAACTGACCTTTTACATTTAAATTGGGAAAGACACTTATTTTTAATACACTGCTCTACCCTGTGACAATTTAATGTTGAGAAAGTGATGAGAATGCTATGGGACATTGGCTTTTATTAGAGAAAAACAGCAGC
Source organism: Apus apus (assembly GCF_020740795.1). Taxonomy (NCBI): domain Eukaryota; kingdom Metazoa; phylum Chordata; class Aves; order Apodiformes; family Apodidae; genus Apus; species Apus apus. The sequence goes on from NC_067282.1 coordinate 197,869,732, forward strand.
CTCAAAGCCTGGATGTCTTTTTCAGTTGTAACAATTCAAAAAAGTGTGCTCACTCCAGCTTGGACTTTCTGAAAGCAATTGAGATAGATCACATAAATGGAAAAAAGATTTAGGCTCTGTTTCAGTTGTTTTGCTTCTCCTACACTTTTTCTCTCTGTTTTGCCTCTGCCTGACCAGAGAAAAGACGAGCTCTCCAGGGAAGCTGTGATCTCTAGTGTTACAATTTCTAACTCCATAGGGCTTAGTTATGTTGCAGTACATATTTACCTCACACTTTTGAAATATTTGAGGTATGTTTTCCCTAAGATAATGCAGAACTTTTTCTGTTGCATTATTTCAGAAAACAATGTATGGTGCTCTTTTGACAGATACTTCTGTTTTCTGGTGGGAATAGTAGATTAAGAAGGCAACGAAGACTAAATACCACAAAATAATGGTTCAAATATGATCTAATTTGATTCGGTACTTTCTGTCCTAATTCCATGTCACTTGATATAAAACAAAATAAAAATATCTATTCTGCTCACTAAACAGTAGCATAAATTGTATGACGGCTTCCTAATAGAGAGTGATCACCATCTCATGACCATTCTTGTGATCTTGTGCATGTTAGGATGAAATGATCACTACAGACTTATTCTGTGGACATCTAAGAACTCCACTTAAACATGAATGTGGCTTACATTGACTTTAAAAGAAAAAAAGAACATGAGTGTAAGTTTCAGGACTAGGTTTGAAGAAGCTGAAGAAAGGATCATCAGCCTTCAAAAACTTTCTACTCTTTCCCATGTTAAAGAGGGCAATTCTGATGTACACCTTGATGTACATTGGGACAGATTACTAAATTACAAGAGATATTTTCCTTGTTGTTGAAATATTGACATTTTCCTGTTACCTGCAATCAATATTTTGAAAACCAGGTTCTTTACTGTATAGGTCCTTGTGTATCTCTTCTGGCCATTCACAAACAAGTTACAAACATATAACTGTTTGTTGTTATAAGGTGGTAGGGACACGAGAGACATTTTAATTCTAAATTTCATTAAGATTTGCAGTAAAAAATGAAGAATGGAATTTTAAGTACCAGTTCAATAATTTCTTTTACAGGTTATGCAGTCACATGAATAAGAACTAACTCTAATAAACATATGATTTAAGGTCAGTAATAACTTCTATTCACTGCAATTAAACCAATTAAAACCAATAAATTAAATAAGTACATTAATTATATGTGATCTGGTTCTGTCACCATTTTTCACACACATTTGTATCTTTTCCCTCAGGACAAAACCCAAGATAAATAATATTTAATCATTTTTGTTACACAAATGCAGGTGTCTCTATGTTGTAGAATAGGTTTTTAGAAACAATCACTGCTGCCTCTTACTAGGAGGCCTGTGAAAACTTAGGAGATACTCTTTAATTGTATAAATTTGTAGAGTGATTGTGGAAGAAAGAAAAGGAATGTGATAAGAGCTTTAAAGATTCATCTCTTTATTAAATATTTGGGAGTTATTGAGCTCAGGTAAAAAAAAATAAATATTGTCTTTTAAAAAGTGTATGAGAGGAGGTCAGTTCATTCCATCTCTTGCCTGCGCAGTGAAAACCAGGCTTCAGTTCTCATTGGGTTTAAGGAATGGGACTGGAACTCAGCCACTTTGCCTTCTGGTGGGAGCCAATGTCTTTGTAAGCAAATTTTCTAACTACTCGTTCTGCGTGCTCAGATATTCTTGGTTTTCAAGGTCAATTTTTCATTTAAAGTAGGGTGATTTTGCAAGTGCAGTGCCTGAACAGTTCCCAGCACCGCAGAACTTGCAAGGTGTCTCTACTATATAGTCTCCATGGAAGAGCAACCCAGAGATGTCTTTCACAGGTAATGTGCATTGTGAAAAATCCTGCATTAACAGAAAGAATTGTTGCCACATGAGTCAGTTAATAGAACTTCAAGTACACTGTGATTGCCACGTATCCTGCTGAAACCCCAAAAGATCATACCCAAATCAAGCTCTTTTCATTACATTTCTGCTAGTGGCTAGGCTTTGTTGAAAAAGATTTTTCATACCTTGAAAAAAAGAATTTGCAGTAGAATTCAAAAAAAAAGCTTGTAATGAAAGTACTGAAGTGCTTAGGAACTATCAAAACTGAGTTAATTTAAAAAAAAGTTCAGCGAGAAAGAATATTTAGTTTCTTAAAAAAAAATAGTAAAAAAATTTGCTAAATCTCTTCTTTCCATATGGTTTGACATATCCTGTACCCAGACTTCCTCAAAATGTGTCAAGAATTACTATTGTAGGCATATTATACAACTTGGCTGTTATATGTTTAACCTTAGGAGAAGACAGGAAAACTCTCTGGAGATGAAAGTGAACAAGAGCTTCACATTCTTTTGTGATAAATCAACCAGAAGTCACAAGACTTCTGAGAATATTCACATAAACACAACCTGACCCAAATTTAATACTTTGAAAAGCACAACTGCCAGAATTTAGAAAACACCACCATAAGGACTGACTTCCTTGTCTAATGGTTGCTTTCAAAAAACATTTGGCCCTCTGGTTCCTGCTAGGAAGATAGGAGCCCATCTGTACTACTTCAGGATCCTCACTGGGCTGAGCCACAAAGAATGATGATTTACCTCTCTACTTGCTCAGAGGCCTCTGCAACACACCCCAGTGTGTGCAAGAAAGATGTCCTCAGCTCCTGCTGCATCTTGTCCCAGGTTGCCACCAGCTAAGATGGTTAAACATAGTATGACATTTCATAGAACTGTGGAGCGATTCTTCCTAGACTTCTAACACGCTGTCCATCAAAACAACGAACTTCCCACGCCTACCCCGAAATCCACTGACAGAAATTCTTTTTGAGGGATATTTGTACCACCTCCTCCATTCTGTTCTTGTCTTCAGATGTGATGGAGAAAAGGCTAGGCTTCTCTTCTTCATTCTGCAGCCCAGCATCTATACTCGCTTTCTCCAATGAGTCTGAGACACCCTAATTAAACTCATATAAGTGTCTGCAAGATAATTTTACCAAAAATTCACAGTCTCTTAGTTGCAATCTCTGTTGTGTCTGCAGTGCAGCACAAGTAAAGCTGACATCATCTGGGTCCTGTTCAAGGTGCAGTTCTCTGGATCTGCTTAGAAGCTAGCCACGTAAGTAGGTATCAAACTTTCAAACATGGCACATGCTGAGCTCCACGCTGCTGCCATACCAGCTCTTTGCAGAAGAATGAGCTAATTTCAAACTTGCTTGGATAAAACTGCATTGCAGTTACTTCCGTAGAATACTTGGGTTATGGATAACCAGCTTCACTAAGCTGTGACTATGACTGCAATGTAGGCATACTTTGACATGACTCTGCCACTTTCTGGTCCACATAATCAGTCCCGGCTAAATACTATTTTTAATCTTCAGTCATCGTGCAAAAGCAATGCATAGTGACAAAATACATCAATACCACAAGTCTTAATACTGAAACTACAAAAAGACTATCACCTTAGGTTTATGGGGTTATTTTTCTATATTCCTTTGGAAATAACATATATATAATAATTAGAATATAAAGAACACTGTATATTTATTAGCCAATAGATTCCCATAGACTTGTGATCATCTTCTAACAGAACAACAATCCTGCCTTCAGAGCTAAGTGAGAAAAGACCATGAAACCATCCTCACCACTGCATCCAACTCAGAGCTACAAGTGTAAGTCAAGGTTTCTGCACTACTTTAGCTCTTTGTTTTTATGGGGGAACAAAACTAGCATAATCTAGTTTCAGTTTTTAAAGCAAGGGGGTAAATATGAATTGAATGTAAAGTGTGTGATATCGTATAGTGAAAACTAATGTTTTAGATTCTTTGCATTCTCCTTTTTATTACTTTCCTGCCACTCTAAGGTAGGTTGTCCTAAATGTAGTGCTTGCTTTAATGTGGCAAATTAAGAAGATCTCAATAGATTACATATTGAGAAATTAGTGTGTCTGAGTAAGTGTGACAAGTGCATAAAAAGACTTAAAGAAGGATTTGTGTACACGAGTTTAATGGCCTATTTTTCAATTAGATTAAGCTCTGAAATTTGACCCATTGACCTTCAAGTGTTGACTCCTCTGGAGAAAGCAAGTCAATAACTTATTCTGCATAGACTGCAGATGAATGTATGGAGGAAGAACAGGTAAATAAAGTTATATTGCAGTATTCACAGATCTGTTGCCACACCAGCAGAATTAAAGCAATTTTTTATCCAACTAATGAGTGTTCTGAGAAAATTTTAGTTTGTGACTGGTGCACTTGAATGAAAAGCTATTTTTAACAGTTCAGACTGTTTTTCCTGGTTTGCAATTAAAATATTAATTGCCTACGTCTTTGAGGATATTTTACTTAATATTTATCTCAGAGAACTTGGAAAACTATTAAAATCCTAGTGCTAATATATAGCAAAATCACTCACTATTCTAGTAATCTATTTTGCATATTCTGTGTCAGTATTATGTAGGCATACAATTATGTTATTTTGCTTTAGGTGGTTGCCATATATAAGCTGTTGCCTTTTAATACTGATGTATAATTAACTCTCTTTTCTACTTTACAGGAGCTATCCCACAGAGCTGTTCTGTCTTTTACAGCTTCTTTCTCCCATTAGTCTTCCCTCTAGCACAGTTTGCTCTGAATTGTCATGTAAAAAAGCAAATGCTGGGAAAAAATCTTTGATGAAACCAGGTTAAATTCTCCATCCACTTTATAGAATAAATTGAAAACTGGTTAAGCCCTTGGTCAAACTGGTTTGTAAAACACTCACAGCTTAAATGTTTTGTGAGCATCAGCCATCAGGGACACCAGCCTTCACATGCTTGGCTGAAAGTTTGGAAACAGTTGGTTTGTTGTACTTGGAACTCAACACCTAATTAAGAAACTTATGTTTTCTGAATATCCTAAATCACTACTGAAACTCTTCTTTATTTTCTTTTTTTTTTTTTTTTTTTCCTTGTGCATCTTACTCTCATCCTCCTCTTTGGGTAAACTGATCATCTGTACTTCAATTTCTCTAACATAAATTCTTCCTTTTCTCAGAATTTTGATGATTTACAGAATAAAATACCGAGGGGTTGTATTATCTCAGCAAGACACTTTTTCTAAATCATTCCATGTACTATAGTTCTCTGCATATTATCATCCATCCCATATTTTATGCCCATTATGATAATCACTAAGTGATTATTAAATATTATGACACTTAATTTATCTAAGAAGTGCCTAAAATATAATTATTCTGAAGGAGATGTCTCTTGAGAACAACCTCTAATAGCTACAGCTGACAATATCCTGTAGCATGTAAGTGGAATTTAATGCTGTACAAAACAATTATCCAGGAAACATGCAATGAAAATGCAATTTTGTGGTAGAGGCAAACTAAAATATGGCAAGCACAATGTTCACTAGCAGCATAAAACATATGTGTGCCTTGCTAAATGTCTCAGACTTGGGTTGTTCTTGTCAGGTGTACAAGATTTTATTTCTGGGCCTTTTGTTTCTTTCTGCCAATTCAATGTCTGCATAAGAACAGAAAGTATTAAGACAGCTGCTCACCTACTAATTGTTTTTCTGTGTTAATTTTTTTTTGAAAAGCAACCTTGTTTCCTTTAAGTAATCTTCTGTAAAGGTGCTTGTTAAACATAATCTTCACTGTGTAGGCATATTTTCACTGTATATTTAGCTCATAAATTACTGGGGCTGAAGGTTACTTTATATAATTCTTCTAATGAAGAATCTGAAGGTTTTAAAATTTAATGAGTTGAGAAAATACCTATTTGCTTCCTTAGACTGGGATTTCAACTAATGTTATCCAGAGGGGCACTAGAGAGATGAAAAACAGCTGTGCAGGTTTTTTTCAGCTTTTTGCATCAAGTAGAATACAGGAAAAGAGAAGATAATATAAACAGAGTAATATGGTTGGAAATGTGATGCTCCATATTTAAGTAGTTAGATTTACTAAACCTACAGTTTGAAAATGTACCATGACTTGAAAATGCCTCTGGAACATATGTTTGAAAGAGCTTATCCAAAACCACTGTAATGTTTTTATGTTAATACAATACTTGAAGTTTAATGTTCTAATCAATCTTTTTTTTCTAAAAAAAAAAAAAGTCAGTTTCCCTTGGAAGCTATCTGCAAGTGAACCTTTACTTGAATAAAGATACTGTCATTACCTACTTTATTCTTACATATACTAAAAAGGTTTTATCTAATACACTTATTCAGAATTGGGATGAAATACTGTACTGAGTGCTATGCTACTTTATATCTTCCTTTGGATGCAATTACATGTGGATAAAGGTGCTTCCTGAACTGCTTTGATGTAACCACTCCAGTTCAGGAGAGGAAAATAAAAAATAAAGGTATAACTGTATGAATAGGTAGCTCTGGAGTGGCAGTGAAGAACAGCACAAAAAAGGAAAATGTGTATATAATCTGAAATGTACTAATACAATTGTTTTTTCTGGGACAGACTATACTCAAATCATTCTCTCTCAGCTTGGTCCTGTGCAGGCCTGGCTGCTTTTGGGCTAGATCCAAGGCTATTTTCCTGAGACAATTTTAGAGCTGGATGCAGTTTTTCATGTTGTATTTCCTGCAAAAAAATTAAATTATTCATCAATTATGAAACACATTGAATGCACATTCTATAGAAACTAGAACTTTCCAACAAAAAGCACATTAAATTTTATAATTCATAGCCTTTAAATTAGAAAAAAGATCAAACAGCTTTTTATTTGATTCAAAGACAGAAAAAGAAACTTGTTTTTAATCTTGAATCAAAATATATCTCTGCTTGTTCTGAATTGACATATCCCTGTCTCCACTGCCAGAAAATACCCGCACAACAGCAGCATTATCTGTCCAGCACTTTAAGTTTTATGCTGTTAGTGAAGCTTTTGGGTTTTAGTACCACCATTAAGACAGCAGCTCTCATAATATATATTCTGGCTGAAAGCTGAACCAGATCTTGAATGTTTCCCTCAGCTTCTCCTGTCACCAGCTACTCATTAATTCTTCCTTGCTCCTCATTTTGCTCATTCCATTTTCCAAAATCCACCTCCTCTTTTCCATGACATTTCTCATCCTTGCCCCTTAGCTTTCTTGCATTTCACTTCTCATTTACATGTGTTGGTTTGCATTTAGCACATATAGTGAAAAGTTAACTGGAAATAGAAGCTGTGAATGCTCAGGCTAAAACTTACTGGATGTGGAAAACAAAGTGCTTAGGATCAGGACCCTGAGAAAGAGCAGTACTAAACCAGCTCCTGGATAAATATCACAGCAGTATCTAGAAGAACCTCACTTCCAAAATTAACTACACCTTAGCTGCAGCTCATTAGCTAAACCCAAGTGTTCTGGTTGAGAGAACCAGGATAAAAATTTCCTATAGCCATACTGACCTGAGACCTTCTCAATTTCTTCCTAATATCTAATCTAAATATACCCTCTTCCAGCTTGAAACAGTTACCCTTTGTGCTATCATAACAAGCCCGTGTAAAAAGTCTCTCTCCAGCTTTCCTGTAGGCCTCCTTCAGTTACTGGAAGGCTGCTATAAGGTATCCCCAGAGCATTCTCAGCTTCCCTAACCTAATCCCTGGCTGCCCAGAAAATGTCTCTGTATTCCTCTCAGGCTACCTGTCTTTGTTTCCACTGTCTGTAAGCTTCCTTTCTGTGTTTGAGTTTCTCCAGAAGCTCCTTGTTCATCCATATAGGCCTCCTTGTGTTTTTTTTCCTGAATTTATCTTTGTCGAGATGCATTGCTCCTGAGCTTGGAGAAGATGATATTTTACAGAATGAAGTGGATTGACTGCTGTCATTTAACTATTTAGCAGTACCTCCAAGCTCTCATTGGAGAATAATAGGAAAACACTTGAAAAAGGCCCTGTTCTCACCAAGCAAACAGTTGTTTATCTGTTCATTCTTACTTTGTTTCTGTTTCGGGCCTAGTTGTGGCTGGTCTGGGCTCCATGTTCTTCAATACAGGAGAGCAGCTGGTGTTATGAACATCAACTTGGCCTTCTGTTTGTACCTTTCAAGGTTGTTACCAGCTCAGAGCTTGCTAAGCCCTTTCCTTTTTCATTAGAGTCTTTCTACTCCAGGCCTGGGCCTGCAAAACTGAGAGACAAAAACAATTGAAACATAGAGGGAAACCAAGGCAGGCATATTGAGAGATGAAGCATCCTGTTACACACTCTTTTGACTGCTTCTAGAAGTTCACCAGACTTATTTTAATATTTTTCTTTGTTTTTATGTATTTTAAGTGTTGACAAACCGTAATCTTTTATATTGCAGAATCATTAATTAATTACTGTTACTAGATTACAGCTTCAGACAACTCCATGCATTTCTCCTTAGCCTTGGAGACCAACTCATGAACATCCTGAACATGAGCCAGCAATGTGCCCTTGTGGCCAAGAAGGCCAATGGCATCCTCGGGTGCATTAGAAAGGGTGTGGTTAGTAGGTCAAGAGAGGTTCTCCTACCTCTTTATTCTGCATTGGTGAGGCCGCATCTGGAGTATTGTGTCCAGTTCTGGGCCCCTCAGTTCAAGAAGGACAGGGATCTGCTTGAGAGAGTCCAGCGCAGAGCTACAAAGATGATTAAGGGAGTAGAACATCTCCCTTATGAGGAGAGGCTGAGGGAGCTGGGTCTCTTTAGCTTGGAGAAAAGGAGACTGAGGGGTGACTTCATTAATGTTTACAAATACGTAAGGGGTGAGTGTCAGGGAGATGGAGTTAGGCTTTTCTCAGTGATGACCAGTGATAGGACAAGGGGTAATGGGTGGAAATTGGAGCATAGGAGGTTCAAGGTAAATATACGAAAAAATTTTTTTACTGTGAGAGTGACAGAGCACTGGAACAGGCTGCCCAGGGAGGTTGTGGAGTCTCCTTCACTGGAGACATTCAAAACCCACCTGGATGCGTTCTTGTGTGATGTGCTCTAGGTGACCCTGCTCTAGCAGGGGGGTTGGACTAGATGATCTTTCGAGGTCCCTTCCAACCCCTAAGATTCTATGATTCTATGATTCTATGATCCTTAATTTCAAATGTTCAAAGAACTAATATGGAAATAAAATGCTATCACCTATTATTCTGCAGATAATCTCTAAGGTGTATCTCTAAATAATCTCTAAAGTGTATGAGGTACAAGTTGGAACATAGGAAGTTCTATTTAAATGTGAGGAAAAACTTCTTCACAGTGAGGGTGACAGAGCACTGGAATAGGCTGCCCAGGGATGTTGTGGAGTCTCCATCTCTGCAGATATTCAAAACCCACCTGGACACAGTCCTGTGTAAAATGCTCTACGTTATCCTACTTCAGTGGAGAGATGGACTAGGTGATCTCTAGAGGTCCCTTCCAACTCCAGCAATTCTGTCATTCTGTATGTCACTGGAAACATGGAGAATACAGAAGGGACGCCTGCCCTCTGCATTGCCCTGATCACATCCTGCCACTGCTGAGTTCCCATGTTGCAACTCCCCACCTTTTTTTTCATAGAGTCTAAAGTCTTCTCTCAGTCTGATTTTTCTCTTAAACCCTAGAGGTGCTACCTACCTCTGTCTCTGCAATATTACTTTTTCTTTCAGTTTTGCCCTGCTCATTTTACCTAGTTCTGCCCTGTGAAATTTCTCAAGGCTCCTTCAACTATTTAGCAATGTCCTCTAAAGTGTGAGCTGCTGCAATATGACAGGGCTGTGTCACCAGCAGCAGAGCTGAGGCTTGGGGAGGTTGCAGGGAGCTGAGACCCACACTAGTCAGATGCTGCAGAGGATGCAGGAAACTGGAAATATAACCATTACTTTAAAAAAGGAAACTTCAGGAATAGGGAAAATAAATGAAAGCTGTTGTTGAGTGGAAAGGAGTGGCAAATTTTCTCCGTGTTCCTTTTTCTTCAAATAATTCTTTATGATTCTATACTTCTTGAACTAACCCACTGATTATAAAGTATGGTTTGCCCAGAACTTAAGAAGCCAGGTCATGTAGAGTTTCTACAAGTGAATATCATTAACGATATAAGAAAAGTAGCCTCTAGACTTCACCACAAACCTCTCAGTTCAGCTATCCACTAGCTCTAGTATTTGCATAGAATGGAAGGGAGATCTTTTTTTTCTGGTAATTACAATACAATACATAAACAATACATTCAACTGGCAACTTCTGGTAAAAGTATTAAAAACATGTAACTTTTAAAGGGAAAAGAACAAGTGAATTAGAGGTTTGACAACAGACATTTTGGCAGTACATTCTAGCAATAAATTGTGATCATATATCTATTTTCAATGATAAAATACTGCTTGAATGTGTCATTATGGAAACAGTAATAAACTTTTATCTGCTTATCTTTCATCAACTTAGATCACATAATTTAACAACGCAGAAAAAGAAACTTAATAGTTCTGGCACAGAATTTCCTTTATAAACTTAGATCATGACTAGCACATCAGTCTTCTTAGGATTTTGAAGAACACACATATTTCACAAACTCATAGAAGCTCTGCATGAAACATCACATCAGAAGTTCTGCAGCAAGCTGGAGTTTTAACATCATTGCCTCTGCTGACTCAGTAGTTTCTACTAAGGGATTTTTCTTTTTCTATAAAAAGAAAGTAAACCTTGCAGAGAAGAATCTAAATGAGAGGAAGAATAAATATAATCAACATTTTTTCTTTTATTTTAGGCTTGTCATCTGCATACACATAACAGATCTAAGTACCTTTTTTGGGACACATCATTTGACATTTCTTGCTTCCAAACACAGCTCCTTCTCAGATGGAAGATGCCAGCCATATTGAATAATGCAGGCATATATTCAAAATACTGAGCAGATTCCTGAGAAGGGTTGTGTTAAGTCTGTTATTTTTTTTGGTTTATCATTCTGTGTATTTGCTGTGTATAGTCTACCATCTGCTAAATATTTGCTGCATTTTAGTAGTGTATGAAGTTTTATTTGTCTGTAGTTCATGTTAGCCTACAGGGTTTTTTTCAAACTTTTTGGGATTTCTTGAAGATGAAAAACAGTACATTAGTGACAGTCTCTTTTATTTATCTGACCAGATCTTCTGAGTCTAGTTATCTAGTCCATTTGATCTCAGCTCTGTTTCAAACTGATTTCTTCTCACTTATCTTAATAAAAGATTTCAAGCATAACTTACTGAAAATGGCACCTGACGGTCTGTGACATTTGATATCAAACAACCAATTCGATCTCCCAGCTTTGTAGTCTCTTGTCATGAGGGATGAGTGTTCTCTAAACGAAACACTTAACATATGTGGTCCTCAGGCTTAATGTTCCCCTGACACAATCAACTACTGTTCCAGTACATAACCCACTGTTTCAGAACTCACATCATAAGGGCAAATACTTGCTAAACTTTACTAGCCCTGTGTGGGATTAAATGTGGAGGAACAGATGCAGTTCTGCTGCACTGGTGCAGTCCCTGTTCATGGCCAAAAGCACAGCTCTGCACAGCTCTGCTTCTGTAAGTGATTCATCACTGGAATGGACTACATCTCAAGGTACTCAAATCTGGAAAGCCAGGTGGAGAGGGAAAGGCAATCTGTTTCAGTAATGGAAATTTAAAAGAAAAGGTCTGATGATATTCTGCAGATACCCACACAAGGCAAATATGTCTTTTGGTGGAGCTGTCTGATCTAACAGATGAGGCTGGATAGTGACCAGAAAGAAGTCACCCATTTTGAAAAAGGAGCAATGAATCACTAGCACGCCTGCCTCAGGAAGGAGGAAAGCTGAAGCTCCTCAAAAAATGAAGGACTGAATGAATAACTTTTTTTTTTTTTTTTTCCCCCAAAAATAATTAAATATAGATTAAAAATTCTAGTTTTAAAATAAATTAAAAAAAAAAAAAAAAAAGCCTGAAGCAGGATCCCATTTATCTTACTTTTAGAAATGTATCAAGGTCAGTTGTAGAGTCTAAGCAGTAGTTAAAATTATGCTTACTGGCTATTTTCTTCTCTTTTAATTTTATCCTCCCCTTTTGAGAGGAAAAAAGGGTTAATTGTATTTTTGATAATGTGACACATTACTATCAAAATAAGCTTTTACACTAGATTTACACTAGATCGGGGGGTTGGACTAGATGATCTTTCGAGGTCCCTTCCAACCCCTATGATTCTATGATTCTATCCTCGGGCAGGTGGCTAGACTGACAGAGGAGGTTGAAAGACTTAGAATCATCAGAGATTGTGAGAGCGAAATAGATTTTGTTTATCTTTCCAAAAGTTATGCCTTAGCAGAAATGCAAATTATGAAGCTGATGTGGTAAAACCTATGGGCACCCTTGGAAGGATGTTGCATCGACTCAGCCAGTTGATCCAGTCTGGCCTGAAAACAGAAAGGTTCCTGATTAGTTTTTCATCTCTTTTCTATGAAACCCAGCACTGCATGGCACTGAGCAGAATGGTCATCCTTCAATGAACAAGTTAGATATTTTGCATGCTTATTATCCTCCCAAATTTGCCCATCACTGAAAACATTGATATATCCCTATTATTACATACATATTCACAGTTATAAAACTGAATGCAACTGTTATATCATCAGAAATGCAACATCTGAGGTGAATGATAATACCTGAAGTGATATTTCAATATCAAACATGAGTCTTAAATGCTCATCTACTTTGTGTATCCCAAGAAATTATAAGAACTTTTTTGCCTTCAATCATTGTTTTATATGTTCTAAGGAGTGTAGTTTTCATTGCTATTTTTATGATTTCTGTCACATCATTAGTTCCTTCTAAACCACCCTTTCAAACCTACCTCTGAAGTTGTGAAAATTGTTCATTCTAAAAATGAGAGAGCATTAAAGCTTATTTTTGTTATCTAAGCCTTGCTTTGTGTCAAAACAATAAGCCTGCTTTTGTGATCTCATTCAAACTTTATTTATCATAGCTTTGCAGTAACAGATGGGAAAGCTGGAAGTGGCAAGAGCATGCAATTGTAATCCCCTGTGCTTGAAATAGGAGAGAAAATATTTTTTTTTGTTTTCAAATTAAAAAATGGTGAATAATGAACATATAGAATTCTAATTTATCTAAAACATTTAAATGAATTTGTGTGCTGCCGGGATTGTTAGCATTTATTTTTAGTAACTGCTATTTAATGTATAAATGATGTGACACTGCATTTTGTAACATGACTGAGAAGACAATAAAATGTCTGCTGAGTCCCTCTGCCCCTCACCTCCCATAGTGGAACAAATAAGCAGCAATTTGGTAGGTTGTTTTGTTAATGTAGATATTTCTTCCACTCAAAATTTCAGTAACAGAATCAATTCAAGTCAGATCAATGTTGAAGATGACTGAAGTATCTTTTGGGTATTAATCACATTATCTATTTTCTCTCTATACCAACCTGTCAGGGCCTAACATGCTGGTTCTGAATTGTAAGGAAATATTTTTTAAATCAATGATGTAGCAGCTGTGTGTTTTCTTAGTCTTTTTTTTTTTTTTTTACCAGTTTATTTCATCTGTCCTGCAAAAGATAAAAAGCATGAATAAGTAGTCTATTCTTCTATTTTACTGTATTCTATTCCTTTCTTGATTTTAAAACTTATTCAGGTACAACGGGTTTAAACTCAAGGATCCACTTCCCCCTCAGATGTGTTTCTGGTTAGAGAAGTGCAGAGGCAAAGAACAAATCCTCTTGCTGCTTAGTCAATCTTTCCTCTAAGAAACTGTATCAACAGGCAACTAATATTTTTGTCCCTAACTATTTGCTCATGGCAAATAAATTGTACATTTGTAACACCCATCTTATGTGTTCTTCTACAAAAATCTTGAGACTTTTTGTCACCTTTGTGGCTACAATGCAAATGTCAAGAGGGGTTAAAGAGAGACAGAATGTGAGCTGAGGTCATTGCATATCATGTGTGACATCTGAGAGCAGAACCAGTTTTGAAATCTGCACATAGGGACAGAAACCTGTCAAAAGGGCAAGCAGCAGATGAGGAGAAGATAAAACAGTCAGGTTGCACACTGTATGAACCACATGTTTTTTTCTGGAAAAGATCCCATTACTTTCAAAGCCACATTACACATTCCATGCTCTGTGAGCACCTCCAAATAAATAAAAAGAAAAAACACCCCAGAATAGTAAAAGAGCACTGAAGCATTGAGTCCTCAATTTCTTATCTTTTAATTTATTTTTTTTTAAATACATGAGATATCATCTATATCTATTTTTTAATACATTACTTACTACCCATAATGAAGGCTCAGTGATAGTATAACCCAATTCATGGAATACTATCTATCTAGTGCCCATTAAATATAATAAACCTAATATTCATATTATGATACACCAAAATTTATGTATGTGTGTGTGCATATGTACAGACTATGCTATAAACAATGTGTAGTTATAGTATCCATTTTATATCATATAAAATCATATAAAATCATATATTTATATTTATATCATATAAAATCATAGTATTGATATAGTATCTTGCAACCATGCACTAAATTGCCACTCACAGGGAAGGAAATTACTCACAGCCTTTCACAAAAGGACTTTGTTACCTTATTTTTTTTACTCCCCATGGTTCCTCAATAAGGAAGAGTAGGTCCATAGGTATAGCAGTAAACAGGACTCTTCTTCCCATAGGGCAGACAAACATAACTGTTGTCTCTATACGCATCAAAAACTGACATTCTCCCTTTCCAATGCCAAGAAAGTAAACATTAGCTGACCCTATAATTCAAAGGGCTTTGCCTGAAGATATTTGGAAACTATGACAAGACAATGAGAGGCTGGAAATATCTGCCCAGTCAAAAGACAATACTGTAAATTCACTGATAATAGTAATGTGTGTTACTAGCTGGGAAAGTCTTCCTCCTCCCTCTTCTTCCCATAACTACCCATTTCACAAAACAACAGCAGAAGATAATTGAGACATTGGAAGATTCTGGAGAGAAAGAAAAAAGGACAGGATTTCTATTCTCTATATTGTGAGCATAAAGGAGAAAATAAGGTTGTGGGAAAAGAAAAAGAGAAAATGAATCCTCTAAGCCAGCTCCTCAAGACTGATCAAGCACTATGCTTTTTGACATTGAGAAGTGCTTGATGCCCTGTGCTTTACCCTCCTATACTCCATCCAACACACCTCATATATACAAACTGAATGCAGGCATTTGATACCATCACAGAAGTATTATTATCAGTAATGTATTTTTAATCACGTAATCAATTGGAATGCAATTATCCCCTTAACATTTAGAAAAGAGACTGTTCTGAAGTTATTTTCTTTTTCTCTCTGAGTGTAAATAGCTGTCAAAGAAAAAACTGCTTCTAGTTGATTTCTGTACTGTGCACCTTCCTCCATTAATATTTGGCCAAGATTGAGCACATTTCAGTAAATGCGTGCAATATTCTTCTATTCTTCACAGAGAGAACTGGAATAAGCAAATTGAATGGAAACTTCTTTCTGCTCCTTTTAAGGTTTTGGGGATAAACTATGTTTGGATGGTTATCAATCAGCTTCCCAGAAACGACAAGAATACAGGAGAAATCAGCACAAGCTGAACATTTACCTGTATTATCAGTTCTTCACAAGGCAATATTTTCAAGTAGGGACAAAATACCATTTGTCTTGGGCAAACAACTGCAGCATAAAAATAGATTAGAGCTTGTACAAAGTCTGCTCCTGTGTCTGCTCAGCCTGGCCACTTTAAGCACATCACAACCTCTGCTGGCAAAAGGTATAACCCATTCCACTAGCTTACAGGAACTGGGAAGCACTGTCCTGATCTAGACCTTACAAACATGCTGTGGACGTAAAATAAGTTATAGATTCAGATTTATCAGGCAGAGACAGATGCCACCTCCTTCCTCTGTTAACAGTAAGGATCTTATGTCAGCAGTTACCTCCCAAGGTGCAGCTGTACCACCTATGTTCTGTGAGAAGGCTGTCAGCGCTTAATCTTCCATAAAGGGTCCTTCACCCCTGACAGCAGTGTCAGCAAACATCAAACTACCTGCCTAATGACTGCTGAAGAGGAAAAGGTGATGGATTTCCCAATGAATATTATGTGTGACAAGAGATGTAATTCAATAGCTTTCTGGTGACTGCACACCAGCGTGTCATAAAGCTAAATTCTGCTTTTAAATCTGTTGTTGCAATGTAACCAAAACAAATCTCAGTTTTTTTTCTTTGATCTTTTTCCATTTTTGTATTTTTTGTTTTGTTTTGTTTTGCTGTTGTGGGTTTTTTTGTTTGGTTGTTTTTTGTTTGGTTGCCTGGCTTTTTCCCTCAGTAATTGATTTTAAGAGTACAGTGAAGGGAAAGAAATAGTGTCTATGCTCCTAGCACTGCTAAACAGACCAATCATAACTTTATGTACTTGACAGAAGAACATGGATATAAAGCCAACCTGGAGATAATAAAAATGTCAAGATACTGCTCCACTTTTGTATCATACTGCATGTTCTTTAAGAAGCCAATAAGGGTTAAATTTGCAGATGAGAAAACTGAGGCAAATAACCATACTCAGCCCCACCCACAACATAACAGTGCTCTTATCTAGCATATACCACTGCTGTAGCTATTACTATGATCTCCTCTGATCCCTCATCAGAATACTGATGTAACAAGCATGCTCTGGGCAACATGTCTATTACTGAAACTCTGCACACAAAAACTGAATGATCCAAAGGTCGTGTTGCTTATAGATGCTATATTTGGAAATAGCTACATGAAACATGGAGAGAGCTGAATTTTTTCCATCTTCCACATTGGTGTTCTAAATCACAGCCAGATGCTGACTTGCACAGGGAAATTAGTTGAATACCACTATGTGCAACCCAGCTCTGTGGACAGATTAATTTGGAAATCAAGGCTCAAGTACTTATCACATACAGAGGAAGTCTGGGAGGGTCAACAGGCCAACATCATCTGCTTCTGTATCTGAAATGAGTTTACAGCACTTGAGTATTTTTATGTTTTAATCTATATGCTTCAGTGGGAAGTGTTCCTGTCCATGTGTGGGGTTTGGAACTAGATGATCTTTAAGGTCGCTTCCACTCCAAACCATTCTATGATTCTATCATTCTAATAACCTTAGCAGGGAAACGTTTTCCTCTTGTCTGTGTAGCATGTTGGGGCGTTATCAGAGGATGGGCATGATATGATGCAAGAGCATTTCTTGACAGAGTCATCCATAGCAAAGTTGTGGAAAGGAGAGAGGAGGATGATTCAGTTTTCTACCAGACCAGGAAGAACATGGCATCACCTGGTGGCTTCACTCTCCAGCAACATCATTTGCTAAGCTAGTACAGACAGACAGCAAAAGCAGTGGCTAGAGGGGGCAATTCCCACCACTCCCGGATGATGGACAAAGACTAAAGGAAACAAGGTAGGTGAGTTTACACATAAATGTTTAAAATCAGGATGCCCCTTTTTCTCCTAGGCAGATGGTAGCCCAGGTCTCTGCAGAAAATTCTTTCAGCTCCTTTTACCCTTTTGTTTGCCTTCTTCCCTTTCTGTAAACAACCTTCCATTACTGTATGGAGTACCAGGAAAGGACAGCCCAATGTCTGGCTGAATGTAACACAGCATAGTAGAGACAGAGGAGGTTTCACTCAAACCTTGGCTCTCATAAGGCTTCTCTGCCTCCCCTTACCATCAGGTAGGTAGTCTGATGATTTTCTGCCTCACATTTGGAAGAGTTTGTTCTTACCTGCCCTGATTATACTTTGCAGAGGTAATCTTAATTTGAGCCACATCTGTCTTAAATTTGCACTAACTAGACTCTGACATTTCCAAGTGAAGTTCTGACATTTGTTTTAAGAGTCCAGCCATGTTCTGTTTAAAAAGGAGGGAATCTCTCTTTGGCACACCCCGTAGTGAGAATGATCAATAGCCTAACAGGAATGGAAATGTGGACTGTGTTCATTTTTCTTTAAGGTAGGAAAACAATGAGCTCAGCTGTTCAGGAAGTATAACAGCAGCTTCAGCTGTCCTGTGTATTTCAATTACTTTGTCATCACACCTGACACCAACCAATCCATCGCCAGTCAATCTCTACCACTTTGATAGTAGCCATGCTAATTTCTTATAGCATGGATGACATACTGGGAGTCTCATGTAATACTATCACATCCCTAACATATGAGAGCCCAGGGCTACACTGCAGTTCATCAGAAAACAAACAAACAAACCCCACAGAGGTATATCTCCTTAGAGAAGATATCTCTTACCCTACTTGGGATGAGAATTCTTTCTCCTTAGCCTTATCTGTGTTCCCTGAGAGTTACCTCAGAGCGGTTTGGTTTTGTTTTGTTTTGGTGTGTTGTTTTTTTTTTTGTCTCAGCTCTTGCACATCCAATTCAGCATGTAGGGTTTGTGGCCATACAGAAGAAGCCAATGTCGTGCAGCAGGTTTTGTCAGGCAGTCTCAGTGGTAGGGTTAAGGACATGCCTTCAGGACTGGACTCAGCTTCCCATCCTTCATCCCTCTAGCTGTCCATCACCTGTCCTCAAACTTATTTTCAGTTCCATACCTTGTTCAAATGAGGAGGACCAGCATATTTTACAGTAAGGTGCTTGTGGCAGGATCCAAGGCAAACAAAAAGTAGTTGCAGAGATGCGTGGTCCTCAGCCCAGTTCCAGGAAGGTGTCTCTCTTTGCCCTTTTGAAAAGGATATTTTCTATCGGTACCACACAATAGTTAGGGTAGGTGAAAACATGAAATCAGCTCTTCGATTCACTGCCATGTAGCAGAGGAGTTTTCATTTTTCTCAAAACAGGAAGAATATAGGCAGGAAAAGTTGTGTTTTCCGAGCTGAAAAAAAACTAGTGAAGAGTAAAAGGAAGGAAAAGCTTGAACTTTGCAGTCCAGAAAAGCTCAACAAAGTAGCATAGCTCAAACAATGAAGAGACTTTGTAGAACTGCATGTCACACTGTTGTAGTTAACATCTTATCTGGAGAAACACTACTTTTCTGGAAGAACTTGCAGTTACCACTGCCTTTGTTCTCATAGCTGTCTCTGCACATTACTCCAGAGCAGTCTGCTCTCCTGACATACAAAAGAGAAGAGCAACCCAGATTTTCCACTAGTATCTTTATGTCGATTCTTCTGCATAAATGCTAAATAAAATATGTTTCAAAGGCTCAAATGTGGGACAAAATGAACAAACTCCATGTGTTCTTGTACTCAATTAGTACACAAAGATTGTGGATGTTTGTATACAACAGGAGGAAATTAACCTGATGATTCCTTTCCATGCTCTGTGCAGTTACAATTAACTGCTGCAAAGTACTGCTAACTACTGCTAACCAATTACAGCTAACTGCTCAGGTAATTTCAGGAATTTGACCAATATACCACATCTCTGCTTATGTTTCTAAATGTGTTTGCATCACAGATCTATTGTAAGAAACATGCTCTAAAATGCACAGTTATTCACAATTCCTACTTAAATGTAACTTTATGGCTTCATTCTTCTGTGCCTCTTCCAACTCAAATCACCACCATTTTAAAGTTGAGAAAAACAACAGAAGACTGATAAAAAAAGCATAGCTGAAATTGCTCAGGGACTTCTAACACACTAATGCATCTTATCTAAAGGACTGCTCACAGATTTAGTGACAGAGTCTACAATGAAAGATCACCTGAACTTCTTTCAACAGACATTGCTTTTTAATTTGATTTACGTGTTGTCATGTGAAAAGCTTGTTCATAATCCGTCTGATCAGGTGTGGCTCCTCTGGATCAATAAAATGGACTTAAGCTGAGGCAACTTTGATAAGGTTTCCACAGCACATTAAACTATTGTTTGACTGTGGTTGTAACGGCTGGAAAGTCTCATGTTGTTTTAGCTGCTGAAGAGAAAAAAACAGTCTATTAGATCCTCCTATGGGTAGAGCTTAGGTGGCCTGGAGTTTTTTGATGGCATTATTAAGAGACTGACTGGAATGCAATACAAACTGTGCTGTCAGGAACATCAAACAGCCTCCACCTAACATGCTCTAATTTAGCTTTTCAAAGAGAAGGCAGAATGACAGAAAAATGGATTTTATTTTCTGCACTAAGTCAATTAGCTTGAGGCTATGAGAGTGAATCATGCTAGATCCACCTTGCACCAGCCAAAAGGATTTTTCCATTATATTTAATAAAAATAATCTTGAAAAGAGATACCAGGTTGGCAGCTGAAATTCCAGGTGTAGGTCCCAGATTTGATAAAGAACACTTGCCAGATAACAGCAAATTACTGTTTAACCTTCTGTCTGGGTTTGTCTATGAGGGAACATTTGTCCACCACTCTTGTTATTTTCAGAATAGTGAGAAATTAAAAGGATTCTCTGTGTAGAGGCTTTTTGCTATTACTGGGGAAGAAAGACAGAAGTCACCTGGCATGACATTCAGAGTAAGATGGCAAAAGCTACTTGGACTACTAAAAATGTTTCTTCCTCAATATGAAGATCTTCCCATTATTTTGAGGGTGAAAGGGAAGAAACATACTTCCCCTTGTGATGTTTTTATGGAAATAATTGACAAAACTTGCATGTTTGAGATTCAATTCAAAACACTATTTGGAAGTGAACAGAGTATTTTGATGAAAATCCTTGAATTGAGCTGAGCTACTTTGTTGATGCCAGAAGATCTAATGGCAATATATATACACATATATATTTTTTATTAATTTTTTTTTTCCAACGGTGTCATTGAAAGTGATTTTGAGGTCTCTGGATCCATTTGATTCTAATAACAGACAAAGATGGGCTGGAAGAAGGAAAGGAAGGAATAACCCCCCAAATTTATAAATCTGAAAGAGCCATTTTGATGCAGTTCTGTTCTGCATGGTAAAGTCTTAAAAGACTTGGAGAGAGGAGAGGGAAGTAAAAAACTACTTTAGGACTTAACTATTCAATAAAACCTACTTTAATAATGTTTAGGTTTATTGGACAAATATATTTCTGTAATGGATTTTGAAAAAAGTTACATTACAAAAATTTCTCAGACAATTATGATGGCAAAGGCTGTATCTTCATTAGGCCCCTGACCTTTAGTTTTCCAGTTGTCTTTTACAAAATATAGTAGGCATAATTTATTTTTTTTAACTTTTGTTTTGTGGGCAGGGAATAATAGCAATATGTCAGACATTATTAATTTATATCCAACTGCTCTTTCAATAAATTCTTTATTTCTTTGGCATAAATGTGAATGAACATTGGATATAAATGTTGACCTTCATGCTACTGTTATTTATAGAGCTGGCTTTTCACCAGGTCAGGTGTTGAGGGAATGAAATCACTCTGTCATGCTTGAACCTAACAACATGCAAGGAACTGCAGCAGAGATCTTACTTGAATGATGCTTGTAAAAATGTTTCTTTCCTGTTTTTCCATTGAATTCTGACCTATCAACACCACAGATGAATACTTGAGTTCAAATTCTTATTGTTTCCAGACTTCTCTGAACAAAAGTTTGGGATAGTGGGATGGGTGTTTGTAAGATCTGAATTTTAAGAGAAGAACCTCTGCACAACAGAGAAAACTTCTTTAAAATTCTCCACTATGTCCTTTCCCAGCCAAACAGTTGAGTTGCTAAGTATAATGCATCTATCAGCTACATGTAAACAATGTAGTGACAATATCACTTATGCTATTCATGAGGTCAGAACAAAAATCCTCCACCAGTTTAGGCAAACAAGAAACAGTCAGTTTTGTCCATAAATCTTCACTGTCAATCTTCTCTAGACTTCACATCACATTTCCATCAACCTAAGACACAATATTTGTCACATGATTTTTCAGTTTATAGAGTCTGAAATAATGTGTGGACAGTTTTGTAATTTCAGGTACTGTAAATTGGGGGCAGGTTTTGCATCAGGGTGATGAAAATCTTGTTGAGATATCTGGAAGAATAACATAAATCAAAGGTAGCCAAACTTGGCAGAATCTTGTCTCTGCTGAAAAAGGCTCTGATAAATCAAGTTCTCTAAAATATGCCCATGCATTGCCAGGGAGAGTGACAATTGCCATGGGAGCATGCTAACAATTCAATGTTATAATTACAAGCTTCTCTTTCTGTTTGCAGCAGTAGCTACATTCACTCAAAAAGCCATTCCATGGCATACTCCAGCCATTTGTCACAACTCTCCATATGACAGCTACACTCAACATTTTTTTCATTATGAAAACAATGGATCCCAAATCATAGAACTGTTGGGGTTTTTTGTCTTTATCTCTCTTCCTGCTTTTTCCAATTATTTGTATCAACTCCTTCTCAGTTTCTATGAGAAACAGTATCAACGGCTGGCGATCCCCTCGTTTGTGTAATAGTTCTGCACTTTAACAATAAAAATCACTTTTCAGTGTGAAGAATGTATCTTCTTGATGATACAAAGAGCTCAAAAGATATTAGCACTGCAGAAGTTAGCTTTTATCATGCTGCCGTTAGAAAAGGCCTTTTTGTCCTCCAGTGAAAATAACTCCACAGGTATTCAACAGATTTTTTATTTATAAGGCCTTCCCAATCATGGCATTCTGGATTAATGTCTATTAAAAGATGAACAAAAGATCACCAGTCCACTTAGTTCTGCCTCTTCCTGTTCCTCTCTTCCAGACTGCACTAGATAAGATTAAAAAGAGGTTTTCTGAAAACTTCTCCCTGTACAACAGAAGTGGGTTGTAAAGTCTATGAGGAACATGCTTGTGCTTCTTAATCACCTTTACAAATTTCTATGAATCCCTAAAATGTCAATGTCAATCAGCCACTTCGAGGACTTTAGTTTTAAGCTGTAAGAAAGTTAGTATATTACTGTGTGGTTTGTTTACTGTTTAGGGGCTGGTTTTTTGTTTGGTGTTTGTGTTGTTGAGTTTGGCTTTATTTGTTTGGAGTTTGTTTTGTTTTGTTTTTCCAATAGGCTGTCAGGGACTGTACATTGCAGACTTGATTTAGTTCCAAATTGGATTACTCCCCCATCTTATCTTGTCCTTCTATCAAGCCCATACTATAGTACACTCCCATTAAACTGTGCAGACCAGATGTAATCTTGGCTATGCTTCAGTAGGTGTTTTTTAATCTTAAAAGAAAATTCTGTTTCATTAAAAAGGTTGGTTTAGTCACTGTAGCACAAAGCATGTTCTTTCAGAAAGGCTGCCTCCAAAATCTGTAGTGTTCAAGAAAGATGAAAATGAGTGCCTGAAGCATTATCTTTCATTAAACCTTATAACCCTGGAACAAAGGCACTCAGGAGGAAGCTATTGATAAGAATAGGAAAGACTTTTCAGTTCCAAGTACTGTGCAGTGGGAACATAAAGAAATATTCAGTGATTTTTCTAGCAAAGCCTAATTTATTTGGAGACAGAAATTATATCAGAAAATAATACGATGCAGTAAAAATGACATTCTAATTTATGCACAGCCAGCCTGTGATCTACCATAAGGAGGCTGGTTTCTAAGATCCTGGGTTTTTACTCCTGAAGTACAATGAAGAGACTGCATAGGAAACTAAATGGATTTCCACTTTATACAAGGCGTTTCAGAAGGAGGAGCCTGATGTAAAGTCCACTAGAACCCAAGGACAGACAGACGGACAGCTTCAGATAGTACTCTAGATGTTAGATTCCCATTTTCTAAACTGACTACAAAAGAAGGCTCATGGAGCCTAGATACATAAGTCTCTTGATATTTAGATACCTTCATGAGGTATCTAACATTAGATGAAAGAGTCTGGACATACAATCCTAAATATATATATATATATACATATATATATATATATATATGTATGTATATATATATATTTAAATCTGGCTGGTATAAAAAAACAACCAACCAACCAAAATCCAACAAAACCCAAAGAAACCAAACAAGCAACCAACACAAAAAACCCAAAACCAAAACCAAAACCCTCCTTACCACTTATAATAAAAAAGCTGTGTTAAAGAATCTTGGCTCTTCAGCCAGCTATCTGTACTGAGAGAAGGGGTTCAGAAACTGCATTAGCATGACATGGCCATGCCATCCTTGAATCTTGCTCACCGTAGCTTGAGGATCACTGTAAGCATGCCCTCGTGATGCAGAATGAGACTCCAGAAGGTTCCATCTGTAATCTTCCTATATTAAAACTCTCTGTGATCATACAGGAATCATTGCTTTGCATGTCCTCTCATTCTCTCATTTACATACCATGGAAGGAGCACCCCAATGCCCTCAGTGGCTTTAACAGAGAGGAAAATCATACTAATTTGGTGGTTCAAAGTACAAAGAGTTTAGACAGAAAATGAGAATGAGTAACAAGGTGCAAGGACATGGTTACCCACAGAAGTACTTCAAATTGCTCATTCCAGTACACCTGAGATCCCCTTCAATTACTGGGTTTATGTGTGATCATAAGAGTAGTCCACCTAAGTGAAGCTACACGGGAGCATTAGAGTCTGGAAAGTCAGGACCAGGTAATATGAAGAAGCAGATTGTATATCAAAGGTATCTACAATATTATATTCAGCAGGAGCAGAACAACTGTTGTCAGACAGAATGAAGGAATATGGGGTTTGAATTATTTATCACTGAATACACTTGTTTTTGCAGGATCTGTTTGGCAGATGGGGCATAATGGATGGTTTGGAGAATACCATGGTATTTTATAAATAATTGTTTGAGTATTTCTTTTGTAATTCTTACTCACATAACTCACCTGAGATGAAAGGCAAAAGACAGAGAGATGTCAAGACAGTTATGGCTTTCTTGGCAGGTACCTTTTGTACAGAAAATTTCCTGGATATAGGATGTTATTCTCCTTGGGTCTTGCATCCACTGTGTCAAGTAGTCTGGGGACAAACAGTTGTAATTGAATTAGATGAGACAACTGCTCTCCTGTGCCAAGGCCCACAAGTCAGATCCAGGTATGAAAACCTCTGTGGAGTTCCCACAGACTGGGACATGCATAGGACTTAATTAAAGTTGTACAGTTAGCAGTGATATCATAGAGGAAACCTCATGACCCTTGAAATTATTGTGGATTCTCCACCCTTGGAGGTAGTCAAAACCTGATGAGACGTGGTGCTGAGTAGCCTGCTCTAGCTGACCCTCTGTGAGCAGCATGGTTGGGCTATATGATCTCCAGAGGTCCCTGCTAACTCCAGCTGTTGTGTGGTTATGTAAAGCTACCACAGTTTTGTACATGCTGCAAGTGCCATTAGTCTGAATCATGACTTCTGTGCTTACCTTGGGACAGAAATGAACTGTGATTTATGTTGGTAAGGGCAGAGTTTTCTTCATTGCTCATCATTTATGGTCCCTTTATCTCTATTTAGACTTAATTATTTATGGTTATCAGGTGCTAGCAGCTACATGGACAGTTTGGCTAAGTCTGGAATCTTCTAAGTGCAACTTAAGCTTCTAAGAGCCAGAGGTCTGCAGGCCCCAAGCTTGTATCCAAGAGAAAGAAACAGCAAATTCCAGGAAGAAGTTCATCTATATGCAACTGTCTAAAATGGGTCATGTGGCTTGGAGGTACTGGAAGCAAAAACTGAATGTTTAAATGTTTAGTGTTGCCACAGAGTGACATGTGAGTAAAAAAGCCTTTCTGTTTTTTGGCAACAATGAGTAAGGAAAAAAATGTCCAGCCAACACTTTGGCTATTTTTGAGAAGTATTCTCTTCAAATTCCTTCAGAAACAAGGGAGAGGTTCAGCTGCTGAAAACTTCCAGTCTTTACCTTTCATAGATAATTCTTTTTTCTCAATAAAAATAAACAAAAAATATTCTGATCATTAAAAAAAAAATTGATTCACCTTGTCCATAACACCTCGTCCAATAAAGAAATTTCAGAATCTAAATACATTGACATATTGTGTGTAAGGTAAATATTTTTAGCTTGTAAATTATTTTTAAAAAAACAACCAAAAAAACCCCACTGAAGTTATCAAGGAGCAATTATTTGCTCACATTTTCTCATTTGTAATACAGGCAGGCAAGCTTTGTTCAGAATGATTTAGTGAACTGTGCCAGTGCTTGAACTCTTTTACTTTAGCTGGTACCACTGAATGGCTTCACTTTTAATAACATTACTTGTAGATCTGTCTTTCTTTAAAAAAATATGGTCAGTTTTTACACAAATCTACACATGTTCTATTACATTTGAGACTGATAGGAAAAAAATACTGTTTTGTTTTGCTTTGTTTTTCTCTCTATAGACTTGGCAAAGAAAATTAATTGTCTCCAGATTCAATATCATTTTTAAAAGGAGAAAAATAAATGGGAAGGTTTATTCTATATATTTTCAGTTTGGTTGTTTTGAATATCAGTAATACAGAAAATGAAGTCTCATTGGTAACTAGAGAAGCCTCTGAAGAAGCTTGTTTCAGCCATTGACTGTTGCACATGTAGTCATTAATTTAACTAAACATCAGACAAAACAATCTCTAGAAAGAAATCCAGAACTGTAAATTTAAATTGGATCAAAGCCCACATTACAGTTAAACCATATTTAAACCCTGCAACTGGTGTTTGTCAAAAGTGTTGGTGAAATACAGCTGCCATACATTCTTCAATAATGTTATTTATCCAGATCTTCAGATAAATTCCAGTCTAAATCTGAACCCTTAATTTTTATTGGAGAACACACATAGCAGAACCATTAGAACATATAAAAAGCCAGATCTGGCTGTTCATTGCTTGGAATCTCTCTCCAAGAATGGCAAAAAAAGAGGTTGAAGCAACATGTTACACTGTGTCTCATGTAAGCTAAAATGGAAGGAAAAAAAAATATATAAACAGCTTTAATTTTTTATTTAAAGTATTTTTTTTTAAGACTGGTCAGTCTATGGTTTATAAGCAATATACAGTTCAGGTAGTCTGCAATTGCATCTTTATTTATAGACTGTTTTATGTCCTGGAATTATTTGAAAAGAGTCTGTTGCAATCTGGCACAGCCATCAAAACAAATGCAATATTACTAATACCTCACAGCCTATCAACCTTTTCATCTCCCAGAAGCCTGAATAATCTTATTCATGCTGAATATTATCCAGCACATTAACATACTGATATTTGCCCACAAATTGTAGCTACTGTCTTGCAGCCAAAAACCTGTTCAATTGTGAAATTAATTCGAATGGTATTCCACCTTCTGAGGAAATACTATTTTTAAAAAACAATAAAGAAAAATACTTATAACTATTAATAAAGCCTGTGGTTGTTGGTTTTTTTTTCTTTCTTTATGTGTTAGCAATGCTGTAAAAAATCATTGTGGAAAATTCTGTGTGTTATGTTCTTTGACCATACTGTATATCTTGTACCACTTTAAGACTGTTAATCATGATATATAAATTCTAAAGATATTTGTTAGTCTTCTGTCATAAATTTAGTTGATGGACATAATAGGTCTGCTCTCAAACTTTGGCTCATTTTCCCAGCCAAAATGCTACATGGGTTTTCAGAAATCTGTTTGCCCTTAAAAGATTAGCATGAATAATACCCACTTCCTAAACGAGCAATTTTTTCAGAATTTCGCAGTGTGGGTCAGGAGAGAGGAAGGTGTATGAGAGAAGATAACCCCAAAGAACAGAAAGATCTTCTAGCCAGAAGAAATGCATAAACACTGTTTATTATCTGATGATGAGGAAAAGTTAGAGATCAGAAACCCTGAGTTATAAACCAAATAGCCTTAATCCTCTGAAGTTTCCAGAGGTAAGGTGAGTAGACTGGAAAAAACTAAGCCAAAGTGAGTAAAAAGGACTAAGAAATCCAATGGAAGTAGAAGAGAAAATTTATTCTGGATAAGATCTGGACCAGAAATTGGAACACACTTTCTTGTCCCTTACTCTAGAAGTGCACTGGTAAACTCCTTGTTTCTATTTTACCAGTGCTGGAAAAAAAATCTGCACTTAATGTGAAGTCAGTAGTGTCAATTGTGACAGTTCTTTCTAGTTCCAGAGCCTAAAGAATAATGAAATTATTTCAGAAAAAAATAACTCAAGCTTAGAGCAGAGTGGGGATTATGTAACTGTAGCTTAGTCATGTCCTGTAATTCCACAAGTCCTGAAGAATTCTGAATGAAAAACATTAATTTTAATGATTTTTATTTATTTGAGAAAAAAAATGGAGAAGTTGGAAATGTGGTCAGTCTATTGTCAGAAATGGATCTTTTTCATGCATTTTATTGGATTTTGTCTGCCCTTTTACTTGGCTGCTCTGTAGTTATTTATTGAATTTTATTACTGACAAAATATACTGTTTCATAAGAGGTGAATTATTTGAAGCTGGAAGCGTTTCTTCTAACTTCTTTGTAGGAAAAATCCCTGGCTTACTTCTGAGAGAAAAAATATGAGAAGAACTGTGATGTGAGGCTCTGTTATTTGCTGTTCCCCAAAAAAAAATCTTTATATTTTATACTCACCATGTTGGGAACATATTAGTCATTCTTCTGATGAATGACAATAGTTGCATCCTACTTTGCTATAATCTCTAGTGAGCCCCAAACAAAAGGACAGGCAATAAATTATTAAGAAAATCACTCAGTGGTTTCTTCTTCAGGATGTGAAGGAAGTTCTTCTTTGTGTCCACTGGCAGTATAATTTGTCTAGTTGTAAAATGGATAGATTTTCAGAATTTCTGCCATGATAAGTACGTTCATCACCTGCTCCCCCACTTCTTCAGTATTCATAAAGCCCAAGTACCTAGTGATCAGCAAGCTATTCCTCCAGTTCTCCCTGGTTTTGTATTTGTGATTTCCATATTCCATAGGAGTTCTGAATAGACTTAAAAATCCATCTGCCTGGAACACACAGGAGCAAAACTGAGGTCTATTACTTGCCAATAGTTTAAAGAATAGTCTGAAACATCCA
This sequence comes from Apus apus, assembly GCF_020740795.1. Taxonomy (NCBI): domain Eukaryota; kingdom Metazoa; phylum Chordata; class Aves; order Apodiformes; family Apodidae; genus Apus; species Apus apus. The sequence goes on from NC_067282.1 coordinate 197,898,583, forward strand.
AATTATATCTATATCTAGTCTGTGTAACCCTGTATTCCAGTTACCGATTCCCCTGCTCCTCCTCTCTTTGCTTTGACTAGTTATGAACTAAATATACTAGTTGAGGAAATGTTTGTCTCTAATTATCAACCTAGCCTGATGGAACTTAAAGTAGATGTATTCTTCAATATCTTTCTGGAGGTTTCCATTTGAGAAAAAATATATATTATTGACCGATGTCATCTACCTGGACCTGTGCAATGCCTTTGACACTGTCCTACGTGACATCCTGGTACCTGAACTGGAACGAAAGAGGTTTGATGGATGGACCACTCTTTGGATAAAGAACTGGCTGGATCCTCGCACTCAAAGAGTGGTGATCAATGGCTCAGTGTCCAGATGGAGACCTGCGATGAGTGATGTTCCCCAAGGGTCGGTACTCAAACTGGTTATATTTAGCATCTTTGTCAGCAACATGGACAGTGGAATTGCGTGCACCCTCAGCAAGTTTGCTGACAACACCAAAGTCTGTGATGAGGTCAACATGCTGGAGGGAAGGGATGTCACCCAGAGGGACCTTGACAGGCTTAAGAAGTGGGGTCTTGCAAATTGCATGAAGTTCAACAAGGCCAAGTGCAAGGTCTTGCATCTGGATCTGGGCAATCCCAAGCACAACTACAGGCTTGGTGGAGAATGGATGAAAATAGTCTGGAGAAGAAGGACTTGGGGGCAATGATGGATGAGAAGCTCAACATGAGCCAGCAGTATGCACATGCAGCCCAGAAAGCCAACTGTGTCCTGCACCGCATCAAAAAAAGCATGGTCATCTGCATCCAATTCTGAAGCCTCCAACAGAAGAAGCACATGGAGCTCCTGGAAAAAGTCCAGAGGAGGGCCAGAAAGATGATCTGGAGCACCTCTCCAATGAAGACAGGCTAAGGGAGTTGGGGTTTTTCAGCCAGGAGAAGAGAAGGCTCCTAGGAGACCTCTTAGCAGCCTTCCAGTACCTGAAGGGGCTACAGGAAATCTGGAGAGGGACTATTGACAAGGGGTACAAGGGGTAATGGATTAAATCTGGAAGAGGGGAAATTTAGGTTACACATCAGGAAGAAATTCTTCAGTGTGAGGATGGTGAGACACTGAAACAGGTTGCCCAGGGAAGTTGTGGATGCCCTGTCCCTGGAAGTGTTCAAAGCCAGGTTGGATGGGGCTCTGAGAAACCTGGTCTAGTGGAAAATGTCCCTGCCCATGCAGAGGTGTTGGAGCTAAATGGTCTGTAAGGTCCCTTCCAACCAAACCATTCTATGATTCTATGATAATTAACCCCTTCTTGCACATGATCCTTATTTTGGATCTAAGCAACTTTTAGGTATTTATCAAAGTCTAAGCTGTGTCAAATTTTAGCAGTGACTGTGTGTTTTCATGTAAAATAGGCACCCTCTTAGAGTGTCCAATCCCATACTAATAAAATTACTGAAGGAAAACTAAAAGATTACCTTATTGAATTACCTATCTAATTCCACTGGCTAGGAAGCAGCCCTAGATTGCAAAATATCTTGTTTCTAAGCATAGATACATTTTTAGCCCTCATGTCGTCCGTCCTAAATACAGGACAGGCTGACATTACAGGACTTGGAAAATAAAAACAATTGAAATGGTCAGAGGGCTGAATTGCATAATTCTGTCCATTGTCCTCTCTCACTGATCTAGGAGACATAGTCTGCTTTCTTCTTATGTTTTAAGACTTGTTGGTCAAGAGCTAGAAGTCTCTATGCCTGAAATTATCAGCAACTGAATAAGTATTCAGGAAAATTACAAGTGTATGCTTGCTTTGTATTTATATATTCTTATACTCTATTTCAGCTTGCAATTGGAAACAGGCTAGTAAAAATGGATTTTCATTCTGGCCAAGCATTAGTGTTCATGTGACTTAAACACTTAGGGTTAGGTAGATCTAAAAGAAAATTTCACACATAGAAACAATTCATATGATTGTGAAATGTGTACATTCTGGGGTTTCCACCATTTTTTCTTTCCTACCACAACTGAAAAAAAGTGCTATAAAAGAATCTGGAGCAACTCTTCTAGGTGTGCCATTGTTATAATCATCTTTACAACCAAAGATGAGAATCCTGGGGTTTCAGCTTTTTCCTACTGTCAGCCAGTTGTCACTCCTATGTTGAAAATTTGAAACACATTGTTTTCTCATTCTACAATGTCATGTTGTAAACTAAAATGTGTGCATTTTATGAGAACTGTTGTCTTTCTTCTTTCTCTGACCTTTTCCAAGCCTTTTTGAATAGGAATTTTCCCCTGAAAGAGCAGATAATGAGTAACCATAGCTATTTCCCTCCTGAGGGAAGGGAAATAGCTGCTTCCCTCCCTCTCTTTTTCAATTTCTTTGTTTTCTTTCTGGTTTTATTCAAACTCATAAATGACACCTGCATGGCTCGTATGCTTATCTCCCCAGTGTTCCTTAATATACCCAGCGTGAAGTTCTGCAAGTGTGATTTCTATAATTTCATATATTTAATGCACTTACTTGGTACAAAAAAAAAAAAAAAAAAAAGGAAAGAAATACATTATTAAAAATATTTCCCAGAATTCTTTCAAACTTCTCTCAGGAATAAAAAAGCATAATAGTTTATAACTCAGAAGATGGACTTATCTGAGAAAGGAGGCCAACCTATGATTACTGGAATTGTACTACTAGTTTCTTGTTGTGGGGTTTGGTTGTTGTTGTTGTTTGTTTGTTTTTTTAAATAGTATAAATATTAATAACACATATGTTATATGATTTGCATTGTCAAACATTCAAAAATAATAGTAATCCAAGAAAAAAACTACGTCTAAAAAAAGATAAAATTAATATTAAGAGTCTTTAATGATTTCTACTGAGACAAACAGGCCAGTGTGCTTTCCTGGGCTCCAAAAATTTTATCTGGGAGTTGAGGCAAGGCTGTGTGTTAACCATGGAGTTTGACCATGGAGCAGCATTCTCTGTAAATTGGTGGAGAGAAGCAAAGGTAAAAAGATAACTCCTGCTTCAGGTAAGTGTTGGCATGTCTTATCTGGGATTTCTTCCTGAGCATTGTGATATCAATGGTACCAATTGAAATTGAATTGCCTAACACCACCCCCATTTATAAGGGTTGAAAGGAGGACACAGGTAATTATAGACCCATTAGCTTCACTTCAGTCCCTGGAAAGCTAATGGAACAAATCCTCCTGGGGACAGTCACAAGTCAATTGAAGCACATGATTGGGAAAAGCCAACATGGACTTACCAGGGGCAAATTGTGCTTGATAAATCTGATCACCTTCTACGACAAAGTGACCTGCTCGGTTGATGCAGAGTGAGTGGTGGGCATTGTCTATCTGGACTTCTCCAAGGCTTTTGACACGTTCCCCCACAGCCTTCTCCTGGAGAAGCTGACTTGTTCCAGCCTTGACAAGAGGTCTTTGTGGTGAGTGGGGAACTAGACTTTGTCTGGAGCAGTGGGGATGTGCTTTTAAACAGTATCACCTTAATAGTGCCTTCACCTTGTCCTTGACAAATAGTCTCTGTGGTGGGTGGGGAACTGGCTGACAGACCATACCCAGAGTGGGATAGTAAATTGTTCCTTCTCAAACTGGCAACTAGTCACAAGTGGGGTCCCCCAGGGATCGATACTGGGCCCAAGGCTCTTCAACATCTTTGTAAGTGACCTGGATGTTGGGATCAAGAGCACCCTGATGAATTTTGCTGATGACATCAACATGAGTGGAGGGGTTGACCCTCCAGAAGAGAGAGCCACCCTCCAGGATGGACAGACCAGAGGAGTGGGCTAGCAGGAACCTTGTGAATTTCAACGGGGAGAAGTGTAGGGTCTTGCACCTGGAATCACATAACCCAAGAGCGCGGTTGAGACTGGGATCTACCTGGCTGGAGAGCAGCCCTGTGGTAAGGGACCTGGGGGTTTTGGTGGGTAACAGGCTCAACAGGAGTGAACAGTGTGCTGCTGCAGTGGCAAAGAAAGCCAACAGGATGCTGGGCTGCATCAACAAGGCCATCACCAGCAGAGATAAGGAAGTCATCATCCCGCTCTACTCGGTACTTGTCAGACCACACCTGGAGTATTGAGTTCAGTTTTGGTCCCTGCTCTACAAAAAAGATGCAGAGAGGCTGGAGAGGGTCCAGAGAAGAGCCACAAGGATAATCAGAGCGACAGCAATACACTGACTCTGTATCCGTTATTATACACCAATGTAAACTTTCTCAAATCATAAGCAATTCAGGCTGTGCCCTGGCTGAAGAGGCATATTGCTATTAATTCAACACTGAAACAGGGAGGATATATTTGTGTAGATTTTGAACCTTTAATTTTATTTTAATGTCTGTTGCTCCTAACCCTGGGCAGCCCCTGACTATGTACTTCACACTAGACAGATACATAAAATACATTAATTTTGAAAGGTCAAAGGAGGTTTAAAATCTCTATGAATCATAGAATCATAGAAGGCTGGAAGGGACAACCCCTCAACAATAAGCAGGGACATCTCACTCTAGAACAGATTGCTGAGAACCCCATCAATCCTCACCTTGAATGAAGTTACAGGCCACTCAAACTGTACAAACAAAACCTGCCCAATGACAATGACATAGTAACAACCTATCATAGTGAAGTATAAATTTTTCCTTTTTCAAGGAATCTTATGAAGGACTCGGGTGCACTGGAAACTCAATAACTTTTAGTGATGCAGATGTCATGTTCTCATCCCCTGTGCAATACAGACTTCACTCCCAGTTACTAAAATATGCTGGGGAGGGAAAATGTCATTTCCATCAATCGATGAACTGTCCATGAGAGCCCCAAGGGAGAGCTGATCATACATCAGCAGTGTTTGCTCTGCTTAACTAGCTACTATGTATGCTCTGGCTGTTAAAATATACCAGTCTGTAAATGAGACACACTCCTCCATTACAGAGACAGAACAAATGTATCTCGGTGCAGGATTCTTCCTTTCAGACTTCTCTGCTTCCTAGAGAGAAGGATTCTGGCAGCAATGGTTGTTTCCTTCTTCAGCAATTTCCTCTCCAGAACTAACAAAAAAATCACCCACTGATAGTAAAAGGTTTTGGATCAGATTTGGACATTCTGAGGGAATTTTTATTGTGTGTAACTTTTGCAGGAGCATTGTCATGCATAATATTTGAAAACTTCATAGGTGAGACATAGATCATGGGAAGAATGAAGTGTCTCATTTAAAAGCTAGGTGTCTCATTTTAGTAATTTATTTATGGGCAGCTTATATAAACAGTTTAGACCACACACTTGTGATGGGCTTCTTCTGGTCTAAACTACCTATTTAAGATGTGGTTCAGATTGAGGTTATAGTTTCAGACATTTAAATTTAACAGTTTGCATCTGCAGATGTCAGACATTTGTATTTAACAACCTGAATTCCATCTTAAAAGTAATCCACTAAATTTTAGATATTTCACAGAATCATAGAATGGTTTGGTTGGAAGGGACCTTAAAGATCCTCTAGTTCCAACCTCCCTTCATGGGCAGGGACACATCCCACTAGACCAGGTTTCTCAGAGCCCCACCCAACTTGGCCTTGAACACTTCCAGAGATGGAGCATCCACAGCCTCCCTGGGCAACCTGTGCCAGTGTCAAACCACCCTCCCAGGAAAAAAAATTATTCCTAATGTCTAACCTAAATCCACCCACCAGTTTACAGCCACTAACCCTTGACCTATCACTATATACCCTTATCAGAATTCCCTCCCCAGATTTCCTGTAGCCCCTTCAGATACTGGAAGGCCTCCATGAGGTCTCCCAAGAGCCTTCTCTTCTCCAGCCAAAACCCCAACTCCCTCAGCCTGTCTTCATTGAAGAGGTGCTCCAGCCTTCAAATCGTCTTTCTGGCCCTCCTCTGGACTTCTCCCAGGAGCTGCATGTCCTTCTTATGTTGAGGACTCCAGAATTGGACACAGTACTCCAGCTGTGGTTTCACAAGAGCAGAGTATAGGGGGAGAATCACATCTCTCGACCCGCTGGCCACGCTTCTTCTGATGCAGCTCAGCATAGAGTATTGGCCTGGTTGTATTGATGTCTTCTTCCTTTAGAAATGTGAAAAAAAGGGACACGAGGCATGGAAAAACTTAAGATTTTGGCTATAAAATCTTTTGCTTACCTTCTGTAACCGGGTAACTATAGACCGGTCAGCCTCACCTCCATCCCTGGAAAGGTGATGGAACAACTTGTCCTTGGCACTATCTCTAGACACATCAAGGACATGGGGGTCATCAAGAGCAGTCAACATGGTTTTACCAAGGGTAAGTCATGTTTGACTAACCTTATAGCCTTCTATGAGGAAATTACTAGGTGGATGGATGATGGTAGAGCGGTTGATGTGATCTATCTTGATTTCAGTAAAGCATTTGACACGGTCTCCCACAGCATCCTTGTAGATAAGTTGATCAAGTATGGGGTTGATGATCAGGCAGTGAGGTGGATAAAGAACTGGTTGAAAGGTAGAAGTCAGAGAGTTGTAGTCAATGGGGCAGAATCTAGTTGGAGGCCTGTGACTAGTGGAGTCCCTCAGGGGTCAGTACTGGGACCGGTGTTGTTCAACATCTTCATCAATGACCTGGATGAGGGTACAGAATGTACCCTCAGCAAGTTTGCTGATGACACCAAGCTGGGAGGAGTGGCTGACACACCAGAAGGCTGTGCTGCCATTCAGAGAGACCTAGACAGGCTGGAGACTTGGGCGGGGAAAAACCTGATGAAGTTCAACAAGGGCAGGTGTAGAGTTTTGCATTTGGGGAAGAAAAATGCCATATACCAGTACAGGTTGGGGGCTGACCTGCTGGAGAGCAGTGTAGGTGAAAGGGACCTGGGGGTTCTAGTAGACAGGAAGATGACCATGAGCCAGCAGTGTGTCCTTGTGGCCAAGAAGGCCAATGGCATCCTGGGGTGCATTAGAAAGGGTGTGGTTAGTAGATCAAGAGAGGTTCTCCTCCCCCTCTATTCTGCATTGGTGAGGCCGCATCTGGAGTATTGTGTCCAGTTCTGGGCCCCTCAGTTCAGGAAGGACAGGGAACTGCTGGAAAAAGTCCAGCGCAGAGCCACAAAGATGATTAAGGGAGTGGAACATCTCCCTTATGAGGAAAGGCTGAGAGAGCTGGGTCTCTTTAGTTTGGAGAAAAGAAGACTGAGGGGTGACCTCATCAATGTTTACAAATACATAAAGGGTGAGTGTCAAGAAGATGGAGCTAAGCTTTTTTCAGTGATGACCAGTGATAAGACAAGGAGTAATGGATACAAATTGGAGCATAGGAGGTTTAAGGTGAATGTCAGAAAAATTTTTTTTACTGTGAGAGTGACAGAGCACTGGAACAGGCTGCCCAGAGAGGTTGTGGAGTCTTCTTCACTGGAGACATTCAAGACCCGCCTGGATGCGTTCCTGTGTGATGTACTCTAGGTGACCCTGCTCTGGCAGGGGGGTTGGACTAGATGATCTTTCGAGGTCCCTTCCAACCCCTAGGATTCTATGATTCTATGATTCTGTGACAAACAGGAATTTTAGTAACAAGTGCATGCAACATCCAACAGGATTTTCAGGAAAATTTTTACTTATGTCCTTTAAATTGTTAAAATCCATTACTTTAAGAAAAGCTTTCTAAATGTTGTTGAGGTTTATAGCACAAAGATCTAGAAATCAGCACAATGGGGCAACACTTCATCTTCCTGTAAAGACTTTGCAGTCTTTTAGACATAAGGGAAGGATAGCATGTAAAAAATAAAAATATAGTTACAGGTCAACAGAACAACAAGTCTGAAACAACCCACAGGAATATTTTGGTCATAAAATCCTCATCCTTCCCAGTAATGTCTTTACCATCACCTCCTCCATTCCAAGAAGCTTTTTACATTACACAAAAATTCCTGCAGTCTTCAGAACTGCTCTGTTACATTCTTTCCTGGATGCCCATGGAAGAAAGCTGGAAAATTAGACTAGACTTCTAACTGTTCAATAACCAAAGCAAGAAAAGATACATTACATTATGAAGCACAGTGTAACAGAGAGATATCTGGAAGACTAATTTGAAGAGTCTTCTTTACACACTTCACAATTACACTCTGATCAAACTACATTCTAATAGCAAATATCTATAAAGGCTGCCCAGGTGACACAGCCTTCTCTCCTTGTTTACCATAGGTAAGTTCTAGACCTATAAAGCCTATGAAATTGTTTCATTCTCTTGCCTGCTAAGCAGGAAGCTGCCAACAGTCAATTAATATGAAATAAGGAGCTCAAGAATATACGTAAAATTCAGGACACTATGTCCACTTCTAAAATAACCAACACTGCTGTAAACAAAGAATTGTGATAGGAAATACTATGAAAGGGTTTAGAGGGAAGCCCTGTGAAGATGGAGTGTTGAACTCCAGTATCTTCTTCCAGGAAGTAATTAATGGAATAATGATGGTTTAAAATACAAACCATGTTCCTCTTGAGGGGGTGGTGGGAGGTCAAAGCATGCAGTGTCTTGCTGAAAGTCACACAAATGACAGTACTAAGGGGAATCCTGAATTTAACCCCTGAATTACCCATGCTCTGAGGTAAACAAAATTTCAGTTCTTTCTTATGTTAGCCAAGCAGAAGGTTCTCCAGTATTTGTCAAAGGTTCATGGCCATTTAGGTACATACTCCTGTCATTAGGGCTTTAACCCTGTGACCTTATGAGTGGATGATGACAGAGGAGGCCGAAACATGTTGGATGAGGTTTGGGCTTGGCAGCAACAGTAATTGATTTTACATTCACAGTTGTCATTTGATTGGCTGATTAGTCAGCATAGGTTGTAATCTTTAAGGAGTGGAAATGCCACCCCAATGAAATGCAGAATACTGAAAAGGTCAAAGAAGAAGAGAATTCCCCCTTTAATTCATGAAGAAAGAGACATTAGAGCCCAGGGAGCCCACAGACATGACAAAGGTTATAATGAGCAAAGAAAATGGCAAACTGATAATCCATTTTTATGAAAAAGAATCCAAGGAGAATATAAAAAGGGCAAATGTCCCATATTTATCCCTCTTGTGGGTGTCACTACATGTAGAATGCAGACAACTGTTCGCTAGGCAAAGAAAGAAAATAAGTCACATCACTGTTAAAAGAAAATATTTATCCCACATATCTATATGCCCATGTAGACAGGAAACACTGAGATGTGATATTTTGAAACAGAAACAAACACAGTGGGAAAGATGTAATGAAAAGAAAGGTGTGTAAGTTTGTTTTAAAAATTCATACATTTCCTGCAGAATCCAGGAACGAAGAGCTCAAAAGACTGAGTTGGAGGAGACGAGTGTGGAAGAGTGCTTTTTCTAAAGTGTTCCAGATAAAGTTTGGGTCAAGTAAATGTTTTCTGCTTTTTTTTCTTCTTAATTTCTAGAATTACTACATTAGCAAACTTATGCACAGGCATATCTTCTGTACAGTAATTCAAATCCAGAGTGTGTTGCTATCATGCAATTTAATACTGCATATCTCTGTGTCTGGATTAAGGTTTCTGAAGTAAGTTTGCTTCAGCCACTAAAAAAAATACATTGAAGGATCAAACTTCCTTCTCCACGTTCTTAATATATACATATATATGGAAATATATGTATAAGCTGTTTATTTATTAATCTACACTCATGTGAACACACACACACAAATAAGGACATAGAGCTATAAAAAAGGGGAAATAAAAGCACATAGAAAGACAACCTATTCTTTTGAGTTTTGCCCCCAAAACAATTGCCTAGTGTATATCTTCAAATATATGCTAGTTATATGAATAGTTTTTTTCTGAAAATATTCAGTCTTTTGCTGCTAAAACTGAAATCCAACACTCCAGAACATTCTGGTTTTACAGTTTTTACATTGAGAACTCAGTTTTGGGATAACCTCTTTCTCTCTCTCCCTCTCCCTCTCAAGTATTTCATACAATCTTCAATTTATTTCCTTGTTATTATATTCAAGCCTGTAAACTCTACACAGAAACTCTGAGCATTGAGTGATACTTGAAGCAGATGTAAGACATGAAGACAGGAGCTCAAAGAGAAGAAAAAGGTGGTAAAATAGGGCAGCATCCCTTTGTTATTCCATGGCTCTGTAGTGTTATTCATTTGCAGCTGTAACTGTCTAGGAATGCAATGCATAACAGAAAGAGTTTCAAAGACAAAATCTGTTGTTTTTTTTCAAGAAAGTATGCAGAGCTACTGAAAACTAACATGAGCAAAAGTTTTCTATTTTTCCCATTTTGGCATGTCTGAAGTGTTGAATTTGTTTAACAGCCTGCACTTACAGAAAGAAGAATGAACTGTTATCTAACTGTTCTAAAGAGATTTGAAATAACATTGTGTTTCCAGAGAAAAGAAAGAACTGTATCAGTTTCATAAGAGATCAAAAACAGGGAGAAATTTTTCAAGCATTTATATCACCTCTGAGGCTACTAAATCAGACATGCAATTTTAAAGGGTTTGTGGAATCCCTAATTTGAGAACAGATTATGAAGGTTCTCAAAGACTTGAGATAGAACAACTCAACTCAGTCTTAAAAAAAAGTACTTGTTGTATTTTCCAGAATGTAATCAACCCAAATTACATATTCAGAAGAGAAAAGTTTTGGCCAAGTTTTTTCAAAACATGGATTCACCAGAGCTAAAACAAAAGTAAAATCTCCAAGAGACTGAAAATGGACAAGAAATTGCAAAGTGCACATGGGATACAGGGGAAACTGGCAGGCTTTGGGAATGTCCTAACAGCTCATGGGACTGTTAAATCTGCAAGAAGCAAACCCATGTTCCAAAAGGCTGCAGAGACAGACAGAAGTTACCCAGGAAGGAGAGCACATGTGTTTACAGTCTGAGAATGCTCTGTATTCAACACAGAGATTTTCACAGCACTAACTGCTACTTTAGACAATAACTTCCAGGTGGGGTCAGCTAAAGAGCAGCTACACAATGTGAGTGAATGATTACTTTAAACATCAGGGATGACCTTCTTAATTATAAGTTTAAAATATGTACAAGTTACTGTGATCGTTGAAGATGTAGCTAAGCATATGAAGAGAAAACCTGGTCATGTGGAACATCAGTAGAGTTCAGATTGCATCATGGAAAGACTATTTGTACTTTGAATACTCACAGCTAAGTGTAAAGGTCAATATGTCTTGAAAAGGAAAATTTGCAAGTGCTAGAAAATGCAAGATCTGTCTGACATTAGTAACTTGATTCAACTGTTCAGGCTAAGAGATCTAACATCACCTGAAATATCTAACAGAATAAAATACCGTGTTATGTCTGGCTGGCTGGCAGATACAACACAGAAACTATGGGACATCCATGTTTTTTTTGAGTCACAGAGGTCAGAATCACCTGGGTTTTACCAGATGTTTCTGTGGGGCTGACAGACAAGGCAGAATCCACAGGGCCAACTATGCACTATGGATTAGCAGCAGCAGTCAGCTAAGAGAATCAGGTATCTTAAATGTCACCAGGTTCTTCCATGTTGGCTTGCAAACTGCCCTTGGCTCCTCTGGGACTAGTAAAACTGGTGTAGCAGCTTTGAAGCTGCTAACTTGGGTACTGCTAAACTCCTAGAATGTTGTTTGATATGAAGCTTATAAACAGCCTAGTTAGTATCGACATGATGCTAAAAAAAAATTGTATTGCAAATGCCTGTAATTATATTTAGTGAAACAGAAAACACATCATGAAAGGGAAATTTATTTATGAAAGCCTTTGCAGCCAAGAAGCAGAGTGTTTGTAACAGTAAAACATGGATTCTATGGCTCCTTATGAGGTTGCTGTTAGGAGATAATTACTACAGAAATGCAGAGATGTGGATGAAATAGCAACTTGACAGCAGAAAGAAATAGAAGATGAACTGTGCCTGCAAGTCCTTAAATCACAAAGAGCCACCAGATCCTAGAATACCAGTAGACAAGACTGAGTTGAATAATGTAAATAACAACACTCTTTAAGGAAATAAAAATCTAAGAACTGAAACCACCATTACTTTATTGTCACCCTTTATTTGTCACTATGACAAGAAAGCATATTTTGGGCATTTTGATGATGCCCTGCATTTGTACCCATGTGTATGTGCAAATACGTAGGTACCTATATTTGTATCTATGCCTTGAAAACTATGAGCATATGTATCTTCATAACAATCTTTTTAGCCATTAGTATCTAGCTAAACTAGTATGTCTATATTACTTCTTTGAAGTTGTACTGATCTTCCTGATCGAATGCACCATATAGCTTTAAGCACTGCTGTGCTGTTAAGACCTGTTCAGCGTCTCTCAGCAGTTGAAAACAGGGAAATGCTGTGATTACTGTTATGTCACTCTTCTTTGTTCACTGATTCTTTCACTTGAAGCCTCAGATAACCCTTTAAAATTAACTCATAAAATGCTTCCATTTCTATAATCACTGAATGGATAAGATGACATTTTAACAGTTGTATTCCTTGGTGAAATACAGGTTTCAGTAGAGTCCAAATTAAGCATTAGAAAATTATGCTTTTAAAATGCCTACAGTCTTTGAAGATATTTCAAATGTAGGTGGTTTTAGCTCTTACTGTTGTCAAAAAAGCAAGTAAAGACCAAAATATTATAGAATTCAGAAAATTTCCTATTAGGGAGAAGTTTAATTTCTAATCCAGTAGAATAGTAACTTACCCTTGTAAACTAGTCACTTACTCTGAAATTCACTAAGACAAAGTTATATCTTTATAGGATAAAGTGATCTCACTGAAAAAAAACAACTAACCACACAAAAAAAACCACCACCACCAAAACAAACAAACAAAAAAACAGCAACAAAAAACAAACCAAAACATAAAGGAATTCTGTGTAACTGTGTGAGTTCTAGAATTATATTCCTTCTATAAACTTATTATTAACTTTATGTTTATATCCCAACCTTTAAGTCATTGGTATATGCCAGTTATAGGGCAGAACAAAACAAATCTATTTTGGTGTATAGACTGGGAGTGCAAATTGGGTGTCATGAGAATGATGAATGAGAGTATGAGAACAGAGTCCTCCTAAGGTTTGATTCCTTTGAAATGATATAATGATCATATATACTCAACATTTTCCAGCTTCAGATCTCAGAGCAGATACCAGCAATGATCAATAGCATTGTCCTTGCTTATGGAGGAGGAAATTGGGGTGCTTCATGATGGCTTCCTGGCAGACAAATCAAATTCAGTCACTGAATCCCAATCAGGATTTCAGTCTCTGGTAAACACAGCTTCCCACTGCACGTCTCCATAGAAATTTGGTGGCAGCAAGGATTTGCCTCAAGATTATGAATTATGAATGACAAGGGTAGCACTGCAAAGGGATTTTAGGTGGTCACAACAGATTCATTTTTACTGTTAGTGCTACAGCAGCAGCTACATACTCTGTCTATATGACCATTTGGGTCATTATCTATATGCATCATGAAGGGGAGATCCCTGAGCAGAAGATCTTGGTCTCTAAGAGCACAGGCTGAGGCAGACAGCAAAGCAGCAGTGAGCTGACAATACCTGATTTGAACACTAGCCATAACATACTTATATTTGAGTCAATTTTAAGCACCTTTTTGATAGGCACAAAGACGGAGGTCATATTAGAATTTTCTCTTTTAATGATATTCATAAGGAAACTCATTGCTTGCTTCCTGATAACAATGAAATAATTTTAACAACTTGAAGTATTACCTTGCATAGTTGCTTTCCCCACAACTGAAGGAGATAAATTTAATAAGCTCATCTTTATCTACAAATGCCTGAGTCTTTTGCATGTTGAAAATTAAAGACTTTGTTCATTGCCTTCAAAATACTTAAAACAAGTGTCTTCTGTCAGAAGTTACCTTCTCCCAACTTCAGTTAAACTTGAGAATGACTTTCACACATCAGAGAGTGCACCAGAAAAGATCAGTCAGTTCTATCTCCTCCACATCAGCTTTGTGCTGCCACATATGGCTAACATTGATTCTTCAAGCACTGCAGAGAATTTCCCTACATTTTTCAATTTTCTGGCAATTGCACCTTTAACTGAGGGTGAAATTATTATGGCTTTTGCTGTCATCTTAACTTCATTCAAAGTTCTTAATATATCCCAATTTACTCAGTGTGAAAAAAATCCTGTCTAATTTTGTTTTGACACTAAGATTACTTCCCACATTCTCTTTATTTAAGCTGTCCACACTAGCATTTTGCTTTCTTTTGTTTTGTTTTTCTTAAAAAAACCCACAACATTAGCCTGGATTTAAATTGTTGGGTGCAAAGTCTTGATTAATTTAAATGAACACTCTTCATTGACTCTGGATTTTCAGCAATATCAAGACTTGTATTCATCTGGACATGAATTTGGTATTAAGATCAGGTTTAAATGCAAAGAGTAAGAACTTGAAGGTGGATTATAGCAAAACCAAAAAAGAACCTTGTTGCAAACTGAGGGTTATAAATACAATATAATGCATTATATTATTTGGAAACAGTTAATTACATGTAACTTTTCAGATAAATCCAGCAAGTATAGGTTTTGTATCTTGAGACATTTATTCCTACCATTCTTCACTTCCCAGAGGAAAGCTATCAGTCAGTGATCCTGAAATATTTTATCACGGATGGCAGATCAAACACTTGTCCACCTCCATTGTGCTAGAGGTTAGTCATGCAACAGCAAAGGTGATGATATGTTTGCTCTTCAGCCCCCTCTCTGAGTATATCCTTGAAATGGATGATAATTCTCAGGTAAGTGAAGAATGGCTGTAATAAGTGGCTATTGAGCAAGTTCTGTTCTTCCCTAAATCCAGAGCAGACTCAAGTCCAGAGGACTTACGTCAGTAAAGGACAAACACTTTTGTGTTTACAGTACTAATTTTAACTAACGCACAGTTGTTTAAGTCCTGCTGTTAGGACAGATCTCTCACGTGATTTTGGGCAAGTTATTTAATTTGTCTTTACTACAGCCTCTCCTCTACATAATAATAATGCTTCCTCACTCTTTTTTTTATTCTTTGGGTTTTTCTTAAATCCCAGAGCAGCAAGCAGCCTACTATTCTAAAAAATACTAAGTAAATGCAGAGTCAACAGCTCACACCGAGTTCCTCATTGCTGTATTACAATACTTAAGATCCTAAACCTGCTTTGCCCAAAGCTAGCTCACCGGCTCTGGTTTTGTTGCCATTTTCAGCCTAGCTTGCTGATGGAGATTTCAGGCTCAGACAGACGTGGGCTGTCTGTGCCCTCATACACAGCCCCCAGAAGCAGGGTCATTTCCCTAGGTACCATAACGACACAAACAGCAAGAGTTTGCACCGCGGAAATGAGAATAAATGTATCTGAGAGTTTCAGATCATCTACGAGCAGGCAGAGCAGCGGACACTGCTAAAGGGTAAAAGCCTCTTGGAGAGGCAGGATAGGCGGCACTTGCACGAAGCACGATTCCCCCCACAGACATTCCCAAAACCCGGCGTGTGCTGCAGCTTTTCCTGCGGAGCCACCAGGTGGTGCTGTTGCCTCTTGCTGCTCGGGGAGCCGGGGCTGAGCCCCCGGGGCGGCAGCAGCGCCTTCGGGGTCCGGGCCCCCCCGGGCACACGGGGCTTCCCAGGACACCTCTGCAGCGCAGGTGACACAGTGAGCAGGTCCTCTGCCATGTCACACCGCCACAACCCTTCCTCTGCTAGCCGGGCTAGCCTCAGGGGGCTTGGGCAGAGCTCGCTGCCTGCTGGATGGGTTGGGTGGGCTGTTTCTTGCTTCAGAATGGGCCAAATTGTTGGCAATTTCCCTGGAAAGCCTCTAAGGGAATTTTACTCAAACACATACAATAATTAAAAGCAAAACCAAAAAATACCACTATCATTGTAATAGTCTACTTGAACTTTTTAAAATTAAAATTCACATTTAAGAGTGGAATTTTCATTCTCCTGGAAGGAAACACTTTGTTATCATCCAACTCAGAGATAAATGTGACAGATGAATAAATAGGAAAATCAAACAAGGGCAAATCATTATCCATTAGACACCAGGAATGACTTTGGGATACTTTTTAGCATGTTTGCCCAGTTTGTTAATACAAACATGGGGACACAAGACCCATGTCAGGCATTGCTGAAGGCCAGGAATGATGCTGAAGGGCATCTCAAATGATGCCAGCAAGCCATGATGCTCACATGCTAGAAGCTACTGGAAGTCTCCTTCAAACCTGGGCTCTTTTGATTTGTTGTGTTCAGGCACCAAAAGGCAAGGTCAACTTTTCAAAGATGTTTTCCTTGTGTTGATCTGAGTACATAAACCCAGACCCTTGGGATTGAAATTCTGTGCTGAAATATATTTCCTGACAATATAATAACAGTCCTTGAAATGTCATTTCATGCACACTGAGAATGTACGTAAATATTAAGCTGAAACTTTCACATGATCTTCCATTGCTCTATCCCAGGGAAATATAATTGGTGGAATGCTAATGGAATGTGACAAAATATTTAGGCCAGAAAATTCATGAGGCAAATTAAGGCCACTGGACTTTTCCTAAGCATTGCAATAGCTACTGAGACAGTGACGAGGCCAGAGGAAGATTTTGTGTTGTGCTGGGGACATCACAGTGTGGTCTACTGAAAACAGCCTTATGATTCCTGGCTGAGCCCAGGTTTCCAAACTACTTTGCAAGCTAGTATCAAAAAGTACCACAAAAGTACTACATCTAACATTAAATACAGATGTATTGCAGAGAAACAACTATTTTCAGTTAAATTTGTCCTGTCTTAGAGAGTCCAGCCCATTGTTTGTGATTTGATAGAGAAATGGAAGAACACTTGCCATTCCCAAACACTGACATGGGGTGAAAGCAAACATAAAGAAAGAATAAAGCATTTTCCCCAGAGCATTGTATTTTGAAAGCAATGAATTCTGGCAGGTGTCCACAAGAAGCAGAAACTGTCTGAAAGATAAAAGCCAGCACTACGTGCATCCATACCAGGCACAGAAGAGCTGGATCAGAGGCAACCAAGCAGGAACAAAGACCTCCATTTATCTCTCGCAGTGATACAGAATATAGATGAAACTTGGCATCAGTCTGATGGGATGGTCTGAAGTTAAGCTACAAAAAGTCCACAAAGTCCTGAATTAAAAATAAAAAACAACAACAAAACACAAAACCAAAACCACAACAGAAAAAAAAGAAAAAAGAAAAGAAAAGAAAAAAAAAAGGGTGGGGGGGAACCACCCCAACAACAACAGAAACCGCAGCAGAAACAGATCAAAAACTATGTGAGAAAGGAGAACAACTCCACCTGGGAGCCTGGTACACTTTTAAGATTCATTAGTTACAAACCAAAGTAACTTGAAAGATGGGAAGTAACAATAGATTCTGCTAAATCTGCTCCTGGAAACAGAAACAAGGCCCTCCAAAGACAAAAAAAAAAAGAAAAGAAAAAAGAAAAAAGAAAAAAAAAGCCTTTATCAGTATCTCTGAAACACTTTATTGATAAAATAATGAGAAAAATGTTTCAATATCACTGACATCTAGTTCAAAACATCAAAGACGAGGAGAAATATTTGTGGGTATTTGGGCTGTCGTGGGATTTATGCAGGATACAGTGAGCTAGCAATGCGATTGAAATGATTATTCACACAGAAAAGAAACCCTTAAAAAAACTGATACTGTTAGTTTAAGAAGGAAGCAGCCATCTATTTCTTATCTACCAATTAATTGCATTCTGCAGAGCTCTTCACTTGATACCAGCCACTTTTTTTTTTTTTTTTTTTTGCTTATCCTCCTCTGACTTTTCTTTAGAAACAAGATTCTTTATCAGTCCCCAATGCATTCCCCCAAGGTGGAGGGGAGATGTAATTAAAAGCTGTACAGTTAAAAAGGCACTGCACCTAAATCACTACACTGCAACCAATTCTCATGCAGAACCTGCTTTGTGGAACTGCAGAAATTTGACT
Source organism: Apus apus (assembly GCF_020740795.1). Taxonomy (NCBI): domain Eukaryota; kingdom Metazoa; phylum Chordata; class Aves; order Apodiformes; family Apodidae; genus Apus; species Apus apus. The sequence continues at coordinate 197,916,557 of NC_067282.1, forward strand.
CATAAATGTAACTTTATTCTAATCTACATCTCTCTGCCCATTTGTAGTATGTCAGAGAGAGAGATTTTTTCCCCATAAAATTTTAAAGTAGAAGGAGAGGAAAAGATTATGAAAAATGCTTTTAATTGAGGGAGATTCTTTTCTTTCAGGTCACCTAGCGAGGTTCCCCTTTTCTTTCTAATTAAATTATTTGTCATTTAAGTACAACTACCTGCCTACAAGTTTGTTCTGGGTGTACAGAAACCAATAGGTGTCTGTCCATTTACTTAAATAGGCTTCAAATTAGAATATGTAGGGGCCAAATCTTAATTCCACAGAACATAAACCAAAGCTCTGCTTACCTTATTGAGGTCAGAATTCTGCCTCAGATGTACAACAAGCAGATGAAAGGTTTAGCCACTGACACAGAGATTTAAATGTAATAGGAGAAGCCATGAATTACTGGGCTTTTTCTTATGTACAAAAACCTCACTCGACGAAGCTAACTTTGGAGAACTATTGAGGATATAGAAATTGAGCTTGTATAGAAAACTAGTGCACTGATAATTTAGCGAAAATAGCACTATAATAAAATTCAACAAAATTTTGTGTTGATCACCAAAACAACAAAATATCGTTTTTATGTTGTATATACCAATTGGTACAATTTTATAGTTTCTCAGAAACATGATCCTAACGACACTATGGGACTGAAACAAGAAAATTCACAGCCCCCATGTCTAGGCAGCTGACTTTAAGGGCTGAGCCACTAGGACTAACTCTGGTTAGCTCTGAACTCCCAGAGGTTCCCAAATGGAAGTAATACAGCATCTCCAAATAGTGTTCCAAAGAAGGAGTCTGAACCTCCCTAAATATATCTCCATCATCTGTGACATTCCTTCCTTTCCCTTTCTGTTGCCCCTAAACTCCCCAGCTGTGACCACAGCCTTCCCTCCATGTCAGATTTTTATTTTGGTTCCACCTGGTTCAATCTGGCTACTCTTATCCCAGTAAGGATGTCATAAAGCAAAATCCAGATGTATAATTTCACCCATGGTCTCACAGAAGACAATTTTGCCTCTTCTACCCTGTCCTCCACACAAAAGCCTCTTAAACCTCACCAGGACATGTCTGATCCTCAGAGCTGGGTCTGCAGCACAGCCTTTGTTAGACCAGGTGAATGCAAATGGCATAATTTCAGCTCCTGGCCCCTGCTCTCAACCCAAGCTGAGATGCAGACAATTAACTTTGCTTCAAGAAGAAAATGAACATGTGATCATTTAGAGCAACCAGAAAGAAGAGGAAAATACTTACTGTAGGCTAGTATCAACAATGGCCCAAGTGAAACAATCGTGGAACCATAGGATGGCTGAGCTTAGAAGGGATCTCTTGTCCAACCTCCTACTCAAGCAGATCCACCTGAATTCAGTTGCTCAGGACCATGTCCAGGCAGTTTTTTAATATATCTACAAATAGAAACTCCACAACCACTATGAGCAACCTGTTCCTGTGCTTGATACCAATCACAGTGAGTGGTCCTGTCACTGTGCTCCATCCTCATTGCACCCTCCCTTTAGGTATTTACATACACTGATAAGATCCCACCGAACTTTTTCTCTAGGCTGAACAGTCCCAGCTATCTCAGCCTTTTTTCATATGTGAGAAGCTCTACTCCCTTAATTGAACTTCACTGAACTCTGCATGATGCTCATGTCTCCCTTGTGTTTGGAAGCCCAAAACTGGACACAGTACTTCAGGCATGGCCTCACCAGTGCTGAGTAGAGGGGAAGGATCACCTCCTTTGACCTCCTGGCAATTCCTTGTCTAGTGCAGCTCAGGATAGTATTTTCCTTCTTTGCAGCAAGGGCATACTGCTGGTTCATGTTCAACCAGGTCCACCAGGACCGCAGGTCCTTTTCCTCCAAACTGCTTTCCAGCTGAGTGCCCCTCAGCATGCACCGGTGCATGGGGTTGTTCTGCCCCAGGTGCAGGACTTTGCTCTTCTCTTTGTTGAACTGCATGAGCTTCTCATGGGCCCACTTGTCCAGCCTGCTGAGGTCCCTCTGGATGGCAGCACAAGCCTGAGGCTTATCAGCCATTCCTCCCAAATTGGTGTAATCAGCAAACTTGCTGAATATACACTCTGCCCCATCATCCAGATGGTAAACAGGGCTGGACACAATATTGATCCCTGGGGTACACTGGTGGTTAGTGGCCTCCAGCTAGACTTTGTGACACTGATCACTACTCTCTGGGCCTGGCCATTCAGCCAGTTTTATGTCCACCTCACTGTCTGCTCATCCAGCCCAGACATCAACAGCTTCTCTATGAGGATCTTACTGGACACCCTGCCAAAGGCCTTACTGAAGTCCAGGTAGACAATATTAGATACTCTTGCCTCATCAGCCAGGCCAGTCTCTTACTCATAGAAGTTATCAAGTTAGTGTAGCATGAATTATACTAGGTGAAGTTATGCTGACTACTGGTGATTTTCTCATCCACCTTAGGCCTGGAAATGGTTTCCAGGATTAACTGCTCCATCACCTTTCTAGGGGTCAAGGTGAGGCTGAGTGGCCTGTAATTGCCTGGCCTTCCTTCTTCCCCTCCTGAAGATGGGAGTGACGTTTACTTTTCTCCAGTCTTTGGGCACTTCTCACACTTGCTGTGACTGAACAAAGATTATTGAGAGTGGCTTTGCAATGACACCATCCTGCTGACTCAGCAGCTGTGTGTGCATCCCATCAGGGTCTATGGACTTTTGTATATTCAGTTTACTTAAGTATTCCTTGATCTGATCCTCTTTCACCAAGTGTACATCTTCCTTGCTACAATCTTTCCCTCTTCTCTCTGGGACCTAGGGTTCCTGAGACCTGTCTTGCTAGTAAAGACAAAGGCAAAGAAGGCATTCAGTACCTCAGCCTTTTCCATGTCCTGTGTAACCAGGTCCCTCATCTCTTTCACGACCAGCCCATATTTTCCCTAGCCTTCCTAATGTCCCGTATGCACCTACAGAAACTTATCTTGTTGTCTTTAATATCCCTAGCCAGATTCAGTTCGGTTTGATCTTTGCCTTTCCTAACTTCATCCTTACTTCCATCCTCAGTATTCTTTGTATTGGTGCTTGAGTTTGGACAAGAAGTCAACCCCATTTCCAGGTATGGCTTACATGCTTTTATCTAGTTGAAATGCACCCATTTACACCCACAAATGGGTTTAGGATTCTGTTTGTTTGAAACACCACCACCAACAACAATACAATATTAAGTAATTTGAAAAAATATCAGGTATGAGCATGAACATCTGAAAACCACAGGTAAGGAACCTTCACCCTAGATGCTAAAAGCTGAATTTCTTTTATGTTTCAATTCTATGTTCCTATATGGGGTGGTGTGTGGCATTTATTGTTTCAAAGCTGTATCAACATGAAATATGCAGGTGCCACACTCTGGAATGAGTTTTGCCAATGTGCTTACTAAGCAAAAGCAATTCTTACAGGGCTGCCATCAGCAAAGCATATTGAGGTAAACAATTTAAGGAAATATTTTTTTCAATAATTTATGAGTTAATATAAAAATAATAATCATAATAAGTAAAAAGGCCCAAGGGTTTTTTTTAAAGGAAATTTGTAATTTAAAAAAATACTCTATAAAATATTATTTTCAATATCATTTGCACTATGGTCCCTAAAGCTCACTGTTCAGTTGCTAACATCCACAATCCATGTGTTTGTTAAATGGGCCTGTTATCCAAGGACAAAACAGTGTAATTTGAGTCCTTAGGAACAGCTTGGATTGTTTGTAACTTCAATTATTTTTTCTACCAAGGCAAAGAGATGAAGTGAGTAATATTCCAGGCGGTTAGGACAGAGTTGCATATACAAATATGAACAGAAGAAGCCCTTGATAACAAAATGGTCACAATTAATAAGAAACAATTGATAGCCACGAAAAGGCAGTGCTATAGGAAAAATGTTATTGCTGCAGATGCATGCCCAGTACAATGAAACAAGACAAACAAACAAACAAAAAACCCTCAGAAAAGGCCCAGCAGCATTATTTTGAATTACACAGATTTTGCCTGTGCTATTATATGCCAGATGAGGTCTGTGACTGGAAACCTACAACAGAGCAAAGTAGAGTTTCTACCAGGTAAGGAAAGCCTGGAACTTCACATCCTTCTTAAACATGGTTCACCCTTTTAATTTTTCCTCTTGGGACCATGATGTGGTTTCCTGTTATGCCCTGATCAACACCAAAAAAACATGACAGCAGGTATGTGCACAGGTTTAGCTGTGACATTTCAGGCTGCATCAAGACGAGTACAGGCAGTCAGATACAAGCCACATCCTTCATGCAAAGCCTTCAGACAGATGATTCAAGAACCTTCTGCAGGCCCTGAATACGTGCATATTTAAGGCAATCACATTTTCCTTGTCTTAGACTTAGACATTAATTCTTCCAGTCACAAATCAGCCCTCAACAGAAACAATGACTGTCAGAATATAATGCAAAAATTGTGGCTGCAAGACAGAAGGTATTTCCCCATCTCCAGGAAATCATCACTTATGTTGCATAACACCATATTTTGTATTTATTTTCTTCCTTTTCTTCATGTGTTGTAGTTTGTAATTTTTATATTGTTATTTGAAAGAGAAGAATAAGTTTCTTAAAAGTTTTAAGTTTCTTTTAAACATATCTTTTCAAGTCCGTATCAGCAAAAAACCCAATTAGAATCCTTTGCAAAAGGGAAGAGGTTTTAGCAATAAATCATTGAGATTAGAAAGCTAAGGGAAAAGACCTTTACTGCTTATTTACATTTCCCTAAAAATCAATCTTTATATTTGAATGAATATTTGCCATTATAAGGGCTGGGCACATGTAGCACATCAAAGAAGATATATTATAGTCCCCTCTGAATTTTGTTTTTCAGTCCATGAAACAGCGTCTGCATCAGAAATGGATAAAACTCAGCAGTTATTCATTAATAATTTTTAGCAATTACCTTTCTGACAAAACTACTGTCTACGAACAACGCTGGTTTATAACAGATGGCAGTCTCTGCTCTCCGTCTGACTACAAAGTTCATAATGACATCACCTTATGGTGACTCCCAATCTGCATATCACAGAGCAAAAATGCATGCTCACCTCTCTGCTGGGGCCAATGATGCATCAGAATTTGAGTTCAGTCTGTGCTGTTCTAATGTATATATGATATAGCCTCAGTATTTCCAGATTAAAGAAACTTGTTGCTGGCTTACTATACATATATATCCCAACCTTTCAGAATGTTCTTGTTTCTTGCTTATTCTATCTGCTGTCTCTCTGAACTGCAGACCCTCCTTTCCTTCTTTCTGAGCAAAGCCCCAGAGTATACTTTGCATCTGTAAAAGCACAGAAGATTTCCTTGTTTTGAACTATTTCTGATTCTCTTTGAGTTTGCCAGTTTTCAAGGAATTTGATTAGATCCAATAAGGAATAAAGGTTTAAGGAAGCAAGAAAGCTGTGTATGTGTTTGATGCACAATTAATGATTCCTTGCAGAACACATTTAAACTCATGAAAGGAAGGGAAACCAGAGTGGCCAAACAGCTGACTAACATAAAGCCAGTTCTTAGAAGTTGGCTCAACAAAGAGAAGTGCCTGGAAAGGACAGAGTGGAAGCAGCTATACTATGTCCCTACTGTGTGGTAAATCACTGCTACTGTCATTTAAGAAAAGTTTACAAAAGGTACACAGGTAAACCTAAAATTTGAGAATTAGGATTAAAAACTCAAAAGGGATATAAACCTGTATTACACTGACAGAAATAAGGGATGAAAAGCAAAAAAGTAATATTTTGCTGCTGACAGAAAAAAAGAGAAAAACTGTTTGAGAAGAGGTTTAAATATCTTGTTCTCCTTCCATTAATTACAGTCATGTTCATTTCCAGATATGTGGAGTTTTTGCATCTTCTGCTGAGTGACATAAATCCAAACATGCATCCAAAGCTTCCACCTAAAGATGCTCATACTGACATTTTTTCAGAAAAGATGAAGATATCTAGTTGAGAGAGTGTGAAGAACACGTCAGATGTGTGAATTTCTCATCTTCCACTTGGCTTTTATTAAAAAAACAAAACAAACAAACAAAAACAACAACAACAAAAAAACATCAAAAAACATTGTTAGGGACAATAAAAGCAAGAGAAGGCCTTGAAAAACAAGCCAGGTAGCGGGTTGATAAAACTCTCATAAAATGTTACCTTCGTGACTGTTACAAACTTAGAAATTGTCATACTATGCCCAGTGAATATTTTTTCTCAGCCAGTGGCATGTTTCAGATGTTTCAAAGAGAAATAAAAGAAAGTCCATGAGGAAAACTCCTTGTTAATATTTTCTGTCAGTGGCTGGCTTATAGCTTCAAACCAGGACACCATCCAATGTAATTTAATTCTCATTATCTAAATGAACGTCCAGTCCTTGCTTGAACCCTGCTATTTTCAATAGTTATTTCCATGGACCTGCTGTTCACCGTGAGAAGAATATAAATATATTTTGAAAACTTAGATTTCCTCTGTCTATAATTTGAAGCTGCCTGCTTCTTGAATAGTAGTAGAGAATAATAATGGGGCAAAATCTGGAGGTGGGAACTTGCATTTGAAGTAGCAAAATAGGATTTGATACATCTGGCACTCCTGAAGATACTGTTTGTTGCCTTTGGTAGTATTTAAATCCCCCTGTGACTCAAAATTCAAGCATCTACATGTTCATTTTATTATCTTTAGCTGTCTGTTAATTCTCTAATTCTGATGCAATGATTACTTAAGGATTCCCCTTGGCTCCTGTAATAAATCTTCCATATTTAATTTTATGTTATACCCTGCCTTTTGCAGAACAGATGAATTATTCCCTAGTTAAGGATTCCCTAAGCTAGTACTTGTCTCTGGAGTGAATAATATCACAAAGTCAAGGAAAAAGCATTTAAAAATAGTTCACATATAGTGAGGCCTCGCCTCAGTGAAACCCGCTAATAAAATCTGCAAAACTTAAAAGTGGCACCTCACCTGTTGTGGATCTAATGTATTTTACAAATCTGCTACCTGGCTGTTTCAATGGATGTCCCCATTCCTTGAGCTATGGAGAAAGAGACAAGGACACAGCACTCCCAGCACAGCCACCCCATCCCATTCACGACTTCATAGGTGGTTCTCATATTCCATTCCTCCTTCCAGAATAGAATAATTCAGAGGCCTTTCACCTTTTCTCATTATAATGACATTTTTCTTGATCTTCCACCAAGATACACCTAGACTCAATAGCCTGAACAACTGCTTCTCTTAGTTTCCATCAGTGGAAGTTATGTGGCTTGCATTGTGTATGTTTTATGGATAATCTGTCTCCCATGGGAGTAAGCCTTGTTTGCTGGGGCTGTCAAAATTCTGGAAAAGTAAATTCTTAGCTGGAATAGTCCATCAAATGTGTTTTCCCTTCAGTTTGGCAATTTAAGGTTGTTGATGTTTGTGGCACTCAAGAAATTTTTGTGTTTTCATTCCCTCATGGAATACACTTTTTTCTGTTAGTGCTTAGTCTTTATGGATCTGAGCACTGCACATCTAATAAAAATATATGGCTTTGATTCTGATAGCAAGACAGGGTTTTGCTGTTGTTTATTTGTTTTTTTGGGGTTGGGCTTTTCTGCTAATTGAAAGGGTTTAAATAAAAGAAATGTCTGGCAGAGCCAGGCTAGTGAAGCATGTTTGAGGCAAAACCATCCAGATATTGAATCAAGAAGATTTATCTTACTCTGGGCAACTAAAGGATTCCTAAGTGAAGAATACAGTCATGTAGTAAGTCTTGTCAGGGTAGGCACTCCATGTCAGCTGTTAGGAGCCACAGAAATAGGGCTACTCTAATAGGGAGATGACCTAGGAGCTGAGGATGCCCACCACATGGGAATCCTCTTTGAGAGAGCACAGTCCTGCAGTATCTGAGCAGAGCAGGGCTGGTGACAGCAACAGCTCTGGGACAGCCCAGTGAGTGTCAGACAGACTCAAAGCAATGAGTCAGGTCTGCAGTTGATCCAGTCAACAAGACAAGAACCAGGCATGGGGATGTGTGCAATGTGGCACAGGCAAGGGCTGAGGGCACGGATTGAACCTTGTTCCTGGTCTGTGGGCAGAAAGTGTGTGGATCCAATGTAAGTCAGCTGAGGACAACTAATGTCTCTTCATGTACTCAGGCCTGGAGATGTTTCTAACACATTTACTGGGGACACTTCAGCTCAGAGTAATCTTATTACACATCCAGGAGTGAAGACTGAGGGAGAAACACCCTTATTTGTCTTACTGAAAAATAAACATCCCTCTCAGCTCCAAATATCATCTGCAGTACTCCTAACAGGATGTCTGGCTGCAGCCAAAAAGCTGCATACTACATGCCAGAGAGGTTCAGCTAGACTTGTGCTCTATAAAAGAGCACAGGGTGAATATAATGACTGCAATAAAGCCAGTTTCTGCCCTTTGGGGGTTACTGATGTTATGTTTGGGCACAGCTACAAAGACAAAGAAATGAACTCCTTGCCTAAAGTGCTAAGCAAATCACAAATTACTTCATTATTACTGGGGGAAATGATCTCAATTAAATTAATTGCTCCGCTTTATAGTTTATTTCAGTGGGTTCAAGCTTAATTCAAAAGGAAAGGTCTATACCACCAAAATAGAATCAGGGGTATTTTAGGAACCATAAAATACACAAGCATAAAAACTCAGAGAAGAGATTGTCCTCAGTGGAATTCACCTTTTTGCTGTCTAAAAGTGAGGGTCTTTTTTTCTACAAATGTAGGTAGACTTATGGGTTGGCACAGAATTCTGATGAAATCACTAATACAGAAAACAAGAACAAGTATTTTGGCCACTGTGAATCTGGAATCACACTACACCCAGACCAATGCTTCTGATACTTTGAAAGGCTTTGTAGACACAGTAGCCCAGAGAAGACACTAGAATAAATGTTTTCACAAAATCCTGCACAGTCTTGGCATGAACATTTGTGAATTGAATCCAACCCTTTATGGACAGTCTTTTTTGCCTGATGTCCCAGAACAGACGGGATAATGGGAAGAGGGCACATATCACTGAAGGGAGAAAACATGTCCATGACGTCTCACACAGAAGCTGGGTTGCTCCAAAATCAATCCTGGGAAAAAAAAAAAAAAAAAAAAAAAAAAAAAAAGTAATATGGATGAGATCTAATCAGATCTTTAGTAAATCCTGTGAACTCCTATGTAGCTGTTTTCTCCAACAGAAGAAATGAGGCAGAAGAGCTACATGTGGGATCCACTTAGGACTGATTTCTTCAGGCACTGGCAAGAGAGTGAGCAGCAAGCCCACATCTTGCAGTTTCCAGATTGAGCTCTTTTGTAGATTCATGGTTCAATGCATCTTCTTCAGGTTAAATGCTCTTTCACTTGAAGGATATTAAATGGCAAACTTGCAAGGGATTTTAAGTAAGATACTGTCAAGGCCAAGGTGATAAATCAGATTTTACAGCTTAAGGCACAAAAGCCATGTTTGATCAATACCAATCTCTTGCTTCTATGGATAATGGTAATTCATTATGTCAACTAGACATTGTGCATCAGAGCAAACAGTCCTGGATCACTTAAACACTTAATAAATGGAAGAGATTGAGACAGCTTCAGCTGAGCGTCAGGACACACACATCTCTCTATAAGTTCTGCCACAGATATTGGCCAGCAACATAAAATTTCAAATTAGTAAAAAGAGTCAGTGAGACATAAATAAACATGCAGTCAGAATAATTGCAGTGAGTGCCTGGAAGAAAGCAGGACTAAGAGCAGAATGCATTCCTGTGAATGTGTCCCATTCTTTTACACCCTGAGGCTTAACGTAGACCCATTAAGTGTCACAAGTGCACCTGGGATCTCCGCTAACAGAAAAGCCTTCCTAAGAGAAAATTAATCAAATAACCATTTTCATTCTTCCCTAAGGTATTCACTACCAGAGCACTTCTTTACCAAGAACCAGTCAGTTCTAGTGCTCTAGTCAACCTTCATGGAGTGTCCAGATGTCACCTCTGAAGTACCTTACATGAAGTCAGGGAGTAGTTGTCCCTCACTCAGCCCACACACAGCCGTCTTTCTCTAGACAGATCTGTTTTCTTTGGATATTAATCAAGACAGGGAACAAGGACAAGCAACTTCTACTGCTCTCTGGGGCAAATAATACTGAAAATGAGTGCACTCCAGACAGCATTCTGTTGGCTGATTTGGCCTACAAAACGCCTCTGTAGAGACAAACATTATCTTCATAGGCATACAATAGTGATTATTGCAGCAAAAACCTTGCTCAGATAGATTATTTCTGTCTCCTGTATCTGTCTCAGCAGGCCAGAAATGGCCAGAATACTGCTGCTGATGGTACGAGAATGGAAGATGATAGCTTCTGCTGGTAAGCCATGACTCTTGCCACAAGTAATAACTACTACTGTCACTTCTTCTTGGCTGTCACTCCTACCTGGCTGTCACCTGTTCTATCCCCTCTTCCCTTCCTCCTTATCTTCACCATGACAGAAGACTGGCTTCTCTTGATAGAACCAAGTATGTTTGACCGATGTGGTTATATGGCTTTGTTTGCATTTACAGGCAGGAAGTGAAGTATTGCTCTTGATACAAGAGAATAATTAAAAGAATTATGAGCAAGATGGTGGCAAGAAAAGGAGAAAGGGAAGACAGTCTGCTAACTGTGGGAGAGTGAAGATGCTGGGAATATCAATAGCTGTTATCTCATTTAGCTGCTGTGCAGGAAGCTGTAGGTAAGGATAAGAGCAGTTTTGTCTAAGCAGACATCACAAAAGAAGTGAAAATGTGCTGCCCTGCTGAGAGGGTTGAGGTTGAGGGTGAGGAAGGCTGAAGTTTCTTTAGCTGTGTTGCAGAGAAGGGTAAGTCTCTGGGGATACGGGACTGAGGTCAGATCCTGTCTTTGCAGTTTATCAAACCCCAGTGGATGACACAGCACAAACTATGCAAAAGCAATTATAAATGTAATCCATTAAAGCTTCTCTAGTTCAGCTTTTCCATTTCTTCATCTCTGGGAGCTGCTCCTCCTTAGCATAGAATTCCTGTGGGTAGTTCATCTGAGTACAGCATTTATACAGTGAACTGAACAATTGGTTTAAATCACTTGGGTGGTATGTCATTTGTTTTAGGATAGGTTTAAATCAGACTGAAGTTCTATAAACCTAATTAAGAAAACCCCAAACATTCTGTATTGCAAATTTGCATTAAAATGTATAATGAGCTAAAGGCAAGTTCCAAAACAGTATTTGCATACTTTCAGTGAAGCCTAAGCAGAAATTTGGTTCTTAATGTATGCATTGTTAAACTACCTCAAATGATTTGAAAAAAAATATATTTTGATGATAAAACAAAGTAAACATCTTTCTTAGGCACTGAGATCTCTAGATTTATGACACAAATGTTGAAAAAATGGCCCTTGGAGGCACCACGAGCAGTTGTCATAACTTTGTTAAAATACAATAACAAAACAAACAATAAAACCCCAAACCACACCATTCTGCACAATATTGTCACAATCTTTTCATTTAGAAATACATAAAACCAAGTCTTTCTAGTGCTTCCATTTTTCTAATCATGAAAGATAATTAGGTCCTGAGAAAGATGTTGCCCCTTTCTAGAAAAACTTGTCCTCTTATAAGACTGTCACAGCTATAATACCACTTCTTCTATAGCTACTGCTTCTACATTAATTCTGTTCTAGTCTGTTCTGAAAACACTTTACTAATGGACATGTCAAAACCTCAATTTTTAATCATAGGTGACAATCACAATTAATACTGAACTATGCAATTGTTTCTGTTCTCAAACTGAAGTATAGTATTTTTACAAATTTCATCAGTTTGCTTTTGAGACTAGTGAGAGAAGGTATCAAAAACCTTACTGAACTCAACATCTGACATTTACAGTGGGACTCAGAGTAAACCACCCACATTTAAATATCTCATGTAGTTGTCCAAATGTGATTTAATTGCTTAGGATCTAATTATAGTTAAAGAAGATATCTTAGTAAGTTCAGAGGAGCCTGTAAAGAAATGTAACTGGCCAAATGTACCTAGTTTAGACAAAATTAAGTAGTTCTCTGAACTTTCTTGACTTTTTTAACTAAGACCATTACATCAGGTACCCACCTGAAGTGTACTGTGGAAACTGAGACCCCTCATGGTATCCAAGACACCTTCACAGGCTTAGAAAATGTTACAAGGATCTATGGAAGATCATATCTTTCTGGAGCAGCAGCTGTAGGGCATATCCTAAGGTACGTCAAATATCTCAAGGTATCTATGCTTGCCCTTTGAAACAGTATATCAATACTACAGAGAATCAGACACAATTGCTATTTCTGCTTCTAAACTTTTCTGGACTCCTAAACTGCTATGCAAGCATCCAGTTAGGAGCTATGGTTCCAAGAAATAGGTTGGAGCTGGGGCATGAGAGACTATGCAGACCTACAAAACAAAATTTTTCAAAGAAGAAAGTATGTTTCCAAATATTTTCTGAAGAATGTGCTATAAATATTGTAATTGCAATAAAGCCTAGTAGCCCTCCTCAGCATTAAGATCATATAGAGCAGTAACAAATACAAGTGAGAAACGTCATGTGGAACTTACCACTCTACATCGTATTATGGCAACTGGTTTGACATACCTACAGTTTCCTGCAGTCATTTATAGGACTAAGGGTTCTGCCTTCTTACTTACTGTCTTAAAATGTGAATCTTGATAAAATAATTCTAACCTGGATGCTTCTTGAAAGACTTGAATAGAAAATTAGGATACACAGGTTAAAGTCATCTTGCTGCAAGGATAAAATGGCAGGTGCAACATTTATTTAGCCTTATTTGGAAACTCTCCCAGTACAGTGACTAGAGGAATGTTTTGCTAAATAAAGAAAACAGGATATCAAAAGATGAACTTCCTAAGCACAAAAGGCCAGAAGAATGCAACTCCTACTCAGAGTGTCTAGTATTTCACTGAGACCAGTCCTGAGTGGCATTCCTCTAGGGTCAATACTGGCACTGGTGCTGTTTAACATCTTTGTCAGAGACACAGATGGCAGGATTGAGTGCACCCTCAGCAAGTTTGCTTACAATATCAAGCTGTGTGCTGCAGTCAACATGCTCGAGGGAAGGGAGGCCATCCAGAGGGACCTTGACAGGCTTGAGAGGTGGTTCCATGCCAGCCTCATGAAGTTCTAGGCCAAGTGGAAGGTCCTGCACATGGGTTGGCACAATCCCAAGCACAATTAGAGGCAGGGTAGGGAATGGATTCAGAACAGCCCTGATGAAAAGGACTTGGGGGTGCTGGTATATGAGAAGCTCATCATGAGCTAGCAATATGTGCTTGAAAGCCAACTGTACCCTCTGCTGCATCAAAAGGAGCATGGACAGGCCGAGGGAGGTGATTCTCCCCCTCTCCTCTGCTCTCGTAAGACTCCCCTGTAGTGCTGTGTTCAGTTCTGGAGCCTCCAACACAGGAAGCACATGGGGTTGTTGGAGCAAGTCCAGAGGAAGGCCACGAAGAGGAGCAGAGAGCTGAAGAACCTTTCCTACAAAGACAGGCTGAGAGAGTTGGGGTTTCTCAGCCTGGAGAAGAGAAGGCTCCAGGGAGACCTTATAGTGGTTTTCCAGTACCTGAAGGGGGCCTGCAAGAAAGCTGGGGAGGGACTTTTTACCAGAGAGGGTAGTGACAGGACAAGGGGTTATGGTTTTAAACTGGAAGAAGGTAGATTTAACTTAGATATTAGGAAGAAATTATTTAGAGTGACAATTATAAGACACAAGCACAGCTTGCCCAGGGAGGTTGTGGATGCCCCCAACCACGAAATGTTCAAGGCCAGGGGACTTGTACAAGGGTGGGGCTTGGAGCAACCAGTCTAGTGGGATGTGTCCCTGCCCATGCAGGGGGACTGTAACTAGAGGATCTTTAAGGTCCCTTTCAATCCAAACCATTCTATGATTTATTAAAAACTTGAAGGTACATATTTTGCTTCGGGCACATTGGAAAGGTCTGTGACCTTGGCATTAGATTTTATCATCTGCTGGCCAATATTCAAGTTTATGCAAAGAGTTGAGTCTTGATATCACTGTCATCTAATATCTTTTATACTTTATTGGAGATTTGTTATTATAGCTTACCACTTAATGTACTTTACTTATAAAATGAATTTGCTAGCACTGTGCTTTTGTGGGGAGATAAGGGGATATGTTTGAGTTTTTAAAAATCATTATGCATAATAAAAAGTGCTCTTGAGCTTGGGTCTGTTTTAACAGCTTACCCTCTGCTCTCTAGTACTCACTAAAAAAAGCATCCATTTATCAATGGATTTTATAATTGTGGTAATTCTAGACAAAATGGGTATGAAACAAAACAATTTTTTGTTTTCCTGCCAAATGTATGTTATTTCCACAAACTTTGATTAAAGCAATCGGAAGTGTTGTTAAAGGGTTTCCATCAAAGATTATAATTAAGGCAGGTTTGGAAGTAACCTCCTTTTTTGCTTGATATAATGGATTATTTTCCTTTGAGAACAATAACACATGCATGTGTTTTGCTGCATCCTAGGTGAGAAAGTGAAATAACTTCTCCATTGATGGCTCAGTTCAAACTCCTATAACTTTACCTACCATGACCATGATGAGGTCACAATCTACAGTGGTTTAAATTTTTCAATTATTAAGTAACAACAGAAGTTCACAGCAAAGAAAATAATGGCTGGGAATGGGCACAGGTGAGAAAACTTCATCTGAGAACACTTCACTCTGGGGCAGAAATTCTGATTTTAAGTAATGTCCTTTTGTAAAATTCCAGTTTTCTCTGGACTTTGAATGACCATATTGCTCATACAAACAAAATTTAAAATGGGCTCAAACTTCAGTTTTCTTCTCTCTCTGCCAGGGTTGACCCATTAACCACAAAATGAAGGGAGGTTCTGATCTAGCACTGGGTTCATATGTGGCTACGGTGGTTCATGCGGGGATCCCAAGTAGTGTTCATGCTACTCAGTGAGACTGAACATTGAAGGCAGAAAAGGTTGCAAAACCTGAAAATCCTCACACGATGTAACTTAATTTCTCCTTCAAAGCATGTCTTTATTGGTAGCTGAAATGGATCCAGTAACAGAAGCAATCTGGCTGCATAAACCAAGCAATTTGCCCCAGTTCATTCACTCTACAAGTGGACGCTCATCCATACTTACCAAGTATCAGTACTGACATCTGTGAGAACACTTATTTCTATCCATTTGCTGTGTATTGACAGGAAGATGAAGGAGAGAGAAACAATATTTTAATTTGAGATGAAAGCAAACTCAGTAAATATCCATTTTAGCAGGAATTGTATTATTTTTATTGCATATTTTTAATGGATTTGAAATGCAAGAATAATACTTTGAGGACTTCCTTTTTAAAGTACTGTAGCAAGAACAATAACAATGAAACCACTCAGAAATGAACTCACCTGTCAATGGGCCAGATTATGAGCTCAATTACCTTGATATGAATCTGTAATAGCTCCACAGCAAGCAATTAATCTTCTTGTTATTCTCACTATTTTAATTGCAAATAAAATCTGCTGCGACATGCCCAGGCATCTGAATTTTATGACCTTCAGGGTCTTGCAAAGACCTTGAAAACATCAGTACTAGTCTAAGCTGCTTTTCCATGCTAGTTTAAATGACCCTAAGCCAATTAGAACTATCAAATTCTGAGAACAGAGGTGAAGACATCAGAATAGCAATAGGTACTTTTGTCTGTTCTCCCTGACTGCAATGATATAGGCATATACAGACAGATAATTAACTTTTAGAGTTATTTATTGAAGATTTTCTTGAGGAAGTCACTGGATAACAGACAAGTATTCTGGCACTGAGCTTCCTTGACAGTGTTAATTGAGAAAGATCCATGAGAAACATTGGTTATCCAACTGACAAAACACTTCAGAACATTATCAATCATTAAGCAACTGGTAAAGATTGTTTTGCAAAATTTGAAGAGGATGCTAAAAGCACAGAAGCAGTTAAAACTTCCGTAGGAAAATAAGAAAAGCCTGATGAGTAGTCCAGGTATCTAGGCAGGAATGTCTGAGGAACAGAAGTAAACTTGAGAAATTCAAAATCTTGGAAAATCATCAAAATAGTGCATTATCATGTAAGAGACACGTTGGAATAAGTGATAGAATGGGAATGCTTGTGCAAAAAATAGTTAATATCTGAGGAAAATTAAAAATGTGCATTTTTCTGTATACGAAAAAGTTTAAATTTTCTCTCATTCAAGAAAAAGTGATAATAAAAGGTAAAAAAGATACTGAGTATTTCTGTAAAAGGAGACAGGTGTGGAATGTACTGCAAACTATCTGATGTGAAGGAAAAATCACACAGTTCTAAACAATTACAGAAAGGGATATGTAGTGGCAATGAAGAACTGGAATTAACTAGATTAAAAATAAATAATAATGTGGTAGAACACAGAAATATATAATAACAATTATTGAGACCAAGCCTTTCTTTAGAAGGTTAAAAAAGTTATTGAAGAACTAGCCATTCTAGATTCTGACAGGTAGAGAGTAGCTGCCTAAGTATTTATATGAAGGGATGAGATAGTGTCACCATCAGCTGAATAAAAAATATCCTCACACCACAGCTAATGGTTCATCGATGGACTATTAAGATTTTTCAGGTAGTGTCTTGTATACCTATATGGTGGTTCCTAATGAGTTTGATATTTTCTTTAAAGAGTTAGCTAGAGGAATAGAAAATAGCTTTATTGGTTAATTTATTTAATTACTATTAAATAATTAATTAATTTGTTTATTGTTAGATGTTGTTTCTAAAGTGTGCATCTTCTATCTGTTGATAACTGCTCTTCCATGCCAGCCATCTGATTATTGGCTCTCAGGAACTCCAGAATCCTTGACCCTCTGTTGCTAATCCAGAATACAATTTCCAAACGCAAAGATGCAATCTACAGATTTACATAAATGTAAAACATTTTTTATCCCTTTTAAGATGCTATTTCTTTTTGGTTATCAGCTTCAGTCAGGCAACATGTACTTTTTAGTTCATTATCTTAAAATTATGTGGAAACTTTGTTCCTAGCTTCACTAAAATTGAAGTTCTGCATTTTTAAACGCCGAAGCTGGGAAAAATTGCAGTCTGTGTATAATACGTGGTACAATATGGCAGGTGTCTTGAGTAGATCTCCTCCAATTCTCTCATAGGCTATGGACATAATTATATTGTCTATGTGCTTATCACCAATGTTAAATATTTCTCAAATATAATGGTTACCCTGCTAAAATAGTTAAGCCTGCATAGCTTTGCCTTAGTTTTGCTACTGCTTTTTCCTTTGGTGTGAGACCTACACACATCAGTTTCTTCACTTGACATCCCAAGTGGTCTCCCATCCCAGGATAATCACCCAGCTGAGACAGACTCATCACGTGTCACACAGAAGGCTGACACAGGTTCTCTGCACAAGCATGTAAAATTAAGGAAGCAGAGACTGCTTACAATTGTGCTTTGCTTGCAACATCATAATTTTCTTAAATAGATAATGCATATTTTGAGACAGAACACACCTGGAGAAACTTCACATAAGTGTTTAGCTCCTAGTTGACAACTACCCACAAAGTATTTATTTCCACCTAATCTTAGCAATGTTTTTCACTCTCTGCCATTGCTTTAAACTTTCACACACTGATTAGCTCAGTAATATTATCAGTTTCTTTTCTAATCTGTGAATCACTGATGAATTCAGGCAGAGCCAGGAGGGAGGTCAGAAGCAACCCACAAAGATGTATTAAAATTCAAAATTATCTTGAGAAACTGGGGAAATAAGATGAAATCCAAAAGGATGAAATTCAATAATGAGAAGTAAAAAGGCACTGCACCCCAGAAGAAGAAAACACATGTAACTACAAAAAAGAAGAGTGGTTCCCTAGGAAGTAATAGGCCAAAAGAGACACTGGTGGTACATTCTGGGAAGAATGAAAGTCAATAGAGATGGTAATTCAAAACTGGTTAATCTTATTCTGTGCTTCATTAAGACCATGGGAGAGGTAAGATATGGGAAATAATGATTAAAGTTCACCAACCACTGTTCCAGTGAACGTCTGCATAATTTTAAGTGCTGTAGTAGCAGCTAAGTGTAACTGCAAAAGTTTGAAGGAGAAACACTTAGAGAAAAAAAAAGTGTGTAAGTCTTGACTTACAGGGAAAGGTTGAAAAAAAAATTGATTCCTTTTGTCTGCACAAGGGAAGACAGAGACTAAAACAGGATGGTTATCTTCAATATGTAAAATGGTGTTACAGAAAAGGTGATGATTAATTGCTTTCTGCATCCACAGGGGATAAGGGAAGAGAAATTTGTTTAACTTGCAAAAACTTAATAAGAAAAAACATTCATATTGCAAAGGAGTAAAACAGTGAAACAGGTTATCCAAGGAAGCTGAAAAATCCACTCCACCAGAAATTTTTAAGAAAAAGTTTTCTGAAAAGCACTTGACAGAAATCATTAAGATATAGCCAACTTGTCTTAGGACAGATTAAAATGTGTTATCTTGAGATCCTGCCAAGATTATGTTTCCATGGTTTTTTGGTATTTGATGATTGAAGCAATGGTATTTGAGATAGGCAGAAAAGTCATGGGTAAGGGTGAGAAAACTGTTGAAACTTTTAAAATAAATTTGAACTCACTTGTCCATTGATGCTGAGTATATTAAATTATACTCATGGTTTGTACTTCCATACTATCTTGCTTCAAGGATATTGAAATTATATGGTATTTTTTCTTTATATCACAACTATAAATTCAGGTTGGAAATAAACACTGGTTTGGTTTTGGTTGGGGTTTTTTTTGCTGTTGTTTTGTTTGTTTGTTTTTGTGTTGTTGGTTTGGGGGTTTTGTGTGGTTTTGTTTGTTTATTTGTTTAAATAGGCATTTCTAGGGCTTTGATAGTATCATAGAATCATTAAGGTTGGAAAAGACCTTCAAGATCATCAAGTCCAACCATAATCCAACTACCACAACCACTAAATTATATCCCAAAGTGACACATCTAAATGCTTCTTGCATTTAGGTTGGATATTCCAAAAAATTTCTTTACTGAAAGTGGTAAGGCATTGGAATGAGCTGCCCAGGGAGGTGGTGGAATATCCATCCCTGGAGGTGTTCAAGAAGCATTTCAGCTCACTAACTTTAGGCTGTGGCAACCTCAGTGTTTCTATGATCCCAGCCTCCTTTTGTAGTCCATAAAAGGAAATAAGTGAAATAATGCATGATTAATCTGATCAGTTTAGAATCCTGCTTTAGGATGTAATTAACTGTGTTGTACAAATGTGGCTATAAGAAAAAATCTAGAAAATTAGAATAGCTCTACCTACCACCTCAAGTTGGTACCCACCATCTCACCTACCACCTTCTTGAGAAGCCAACAGAATAACTGACTGTAGAACAGGCTTTCATCACTGACTTGTCACTATTCCCGATACACTTCTAATGGAAAAACCTTCCATCCTTCATTTTTCGTTCAATATAAGAGAAGGTGACCAATATAATGGACATTAATCCAGTGCTTCTACCTATGTCAGTATACAGGAATTAACCTCTAGTCTAAATATTGCTTGAAAAAGGGATGATGATTCTCCCTCTCTATAACTGCAACTGTAGTAGTACCAGCTTTCTGGTTTGGATTAGAGTAGAAGAGACAAAGCAATCACTTATTTTCAGACCAAAAATACTGGGTGACATTCAACCACCTATAAGTGGCTCTGGTTTATATTTAGAAACACAGAAATGAGAGATGGGGCTGAAAGACCTGCATGTCAAAATCGCTGGCCATCCTGAAATACAGATATGCAGACTACTGTGAGCTTGGCAGAAAGAATACAACAAGAGTCTGTGAATGTGTGCTTCATGCATAAATGTATTTCAGAAATCTGTGTGGAGAGCAGCATTGTCCTAAGTCCAGTCTGGTTTCTATAAACTTTTCTTTTCAGAGAGGAAAAGGGGCCTGAATCTTCTTTTCTAGCAGGTGAAGCTCCTGGTTATAAACCCTCTACTACTCTTGCATAGTCAAGGAGGGGAAAATCAGTCTTTAAGGTTTGCCTATGTGATTTGCAATGGTGACCTGTAAAAAATAATCTTTATTACTATAGTATTTGGGCAGTTTGATGCTCAGTCTTGGTACTAGACAGCTGCTAGAATATCATGCAAGCAGAATACAATGATGTTGAAATCTGAACAGTGGGAATGGGATGAGCTGCAACAGAGCAAAATGCAAGTTGCACATTTAAGTTTACACAAAACCCTGTTTTCAACTGTGTGTTTATAAGCTGGAAGTAACAGTGAGGGTGAAAGTAATCTGTGAATCAGCTGGAAACAGGTTGATAATGGGCTACCAGTGTGATGCATCCTTAAATATGACAGATGTAATCCTGAGACATCTCTGATGAGGTAATTTCAGCTTCCTAGAGAGTATTCAATGGGAATGTAGAGAACAATTCTGGGGAAAAAAAAAAAAACAACACTAAAAATACAATATTAGCACCATAGTTATTATGTATAATCTGACCTTAATTCTCTTTAAACAGGAAATTGGAAGAGATACTATTACTATTTTTTATGAGTTCCTCAATATTAGTATAAAGGACTGGAAGAATGACTTTAGCTCTAATACTGGGAAATAGTTTGTCAGTGATGCAGGTAAGGTGAATATGTTGATAATATTTTTTTCTCTCATGTAGAAGGAGTTTTTCACAGTGGAGGCAACATAGAATAAGCAATGGCAGAGATCATCTCTGAATTCCCCCTACTGTCACAGAAATCTCCAATTAAAATTTCTGGCTTCCAATTGGTGACCAGAGAATCTACACAAAATAATGGCCTCTATTAGACATTGTTCTGAAACAAGGGACTGTCTTTTTCTTTTTAAAATCCAAAGCTTAAAACCATATCTTCAAACATCAGCCGTACCCTCACAACAACCCTTATGAAGCTGTAAAATTAGAATCCACCCATTTTTATTCCTCAACCTCATTTTTAAACACTTACTGACATTTTGCTGAATATGAAGAAAATGAAAAATTTTATTCTTGATATTGCCTTCAATATTTGTACTTCTAGCATGAGAAAATATTGCATATATATTTCAAGAGAAAAAATTTTAATAGCTAAAAACATCCCCTTCAATAGGAAAGATACAGACCTGTGTTTGCCACTCTTCTACTTGAAGTGCTTAAGGTAAAAATTACATTTAGATGTAAAACAATCCCTTCTTGTAGCAACAGTAACGACACTGTGCAGCAAGATACACTGAAATTATTTCACCTATAATAGCTGTTTTTCCACAGTTGTATACTTCAAGGAAGCCTGTTCCTCTTTTCTGTGCTGATGAAAATGTAGTAATTCTTTCTTACTTTGACTAAACTCATGAATGAATTTTAGGTTCACAAGTTTAATCCCACTAGAATAGCACCTTTTTAATAGCACTATTTTATCATGTCCAAGTACCAGAAGCTGCTTGAAGTGTTTTTCATTATTAATCATAGACCAAATTCTGCAGTATCTTCAAAAACACTTCAGTGTTTACTTACACACAAATTCAGCTATTCACACACATACATCATGAAAAAAAAATAATCCACTTTAAAAAAAAATGTTATTTCTGCTCACTTGTAAAGGTGGATAATTTATCTTCCCAACTATTAGCCACTACAGTGTGTCCAGTTCTGAATTGGTTTAGATATCAATCCCATCTCTGAAGATGTGCATTAATAATCTTAGCTTTTCAGATCCACTTCTTTCTCTCTTAGTAGCTGAGACATTTCCAGGTTGGTGATTTAGTATACTCATTATTGAGTTATACAGTGTTGTGGGTAATATTTGAAGGAGCTGGATTCAGTAACATCAGAAGTTCTTGCCACACTTATGATACCATGAAAATACATAAGAGGAACAATATGCAAAAGGTGGAATCAAGGCCTGATAAATTTTATAGAATCATAGAATGTGTTGCATTGGAAGGACCTCTAAAGGTCAGCTAGTCTAACCCCCCTATAATAAGCAGGGGAATCTTACAGATTACTCAGAGCCCCATCAAGCCTGACTTTGAATGTCTCCAGGGATGGGCCCCCTCACACCTCTCTAGGCAACCTGTTCCAGTGATCCACCACCCTCATATTAAAGAACGTTTTCCTAATATCCAACCTAAATCTACCCTTCTCTAGCTTGAAATCATTACCCCTTGTCCTATCGTTACATGCCCTCGTGAAACAGGTCTCCCCAGCCTTCTTATATGCCCCTTACCGGTATTAGAAGGTCACTATGAGGTCCCCACGGAGTCTCCTCTTCTTCAGGCTGAAGAACTCCAACTCCCTCAGCTTGTCTTCATAAGAGAGGTGCTCCAGCTCTCTGATATTTTTTGTTGCTCTCCTCTGGACATGCTCCAACAGGTCCACAGCCTTCTTGTGTTGGGGGCTCCAGAGCTGGATGCAGCACTCCAGGTGAAGTCTCACCAGGGCAGAGTAGAGGGGCAGAATCACCTCTCTCGATCTGCTGGCCACACTTCTCTTGAAGCAGGATGTGGTTGGCTGCCTGGGCTGCAATTGCACATTGGTGGCTCATGTCCAGCTTTTTCATCCACTAGTACCCCCATGTCTTCTTCCACACTGCTGCTCTCTAGCTTGTTTTTCCCCAGCCTGTAGTCATATCTCTTGCCCCTCCCAGCCCAGTGAAGGACCCTGCACTTGGCCTTGTTAAACCTCACAAGGTTCACTAAGACAAGGCAGCTATATTTTGGCTAGACACCACGTTTCAGTCACACCAACCCAGAGCTGCCTCAGAGAAAGGGTGGAATAGATAACATGTACATGACCTACTTCTATAGGCATATCTAACTGATCAGTCACCAGGTCTTCCAAGAAAGAACACTGACCATGGCACTCTTTTGCATGCACTGAACATTTCAGAAAAAATGTAATCTTACGTATATATGGCATTGAGAAGGCATTTTACTGTTATGCTATTTGTATGTGCAGGGATCTCTTAGAAATACTTCCGTTTCTTCTGCACTGTCCAATTAAGCAGAGAGGGACAAAAGGGCAAATAGCACTATTAACAGTAAAAAAAAAAATAAATTCTTCTTTTAGAATAAAACCAAAAGCATTCACAAAACAAGAACCTCTCCTGAAAATGACTGGTTGCCTTCTGAACACAGTGTGCTGAGACCTCACAGGTAGCAGCAGAGCTGCTCCAGGCCTCTTGCAAACAGATCTTCTGTTCTTTTATGTTACTTTTCTTCCTCTTCATCTTCTTTTCTGAGTGTGATGACTGACTCCCAGTTCAAAATTACAAATCCTCTGCTGCTCAAGAGACACAAGTAGTGAATGCAGCATCCTGGAGCACAGCAGACGTTCTCAGCAGAGAAAAATACCTTCAATAATTAATGAGAGAAAAAGACGTGGAACCACCATATCCAGCCCGAAGTTTATTACAGAGCTGTCAGTCATCTGCAGGGCAATGTAATGAAACAGAGCAACTCAGAAGCCATGATATGCATGAAAGTCATTTCCTATCACTTCTGCACATTTTTTATGGGCTATAAAACTGACAATTGGATTATTTAAAGGAAAAAAATGATGAAATATGTCTGTTTTGAATGGGAACGTATCTCACTAATGCAGCCCCCCATATTCTGCCCTATTTTTATCCAGACTTCAGGAAATAACTTATTCAAATATATTTAAATGAGGTTTCTACCCCACCAGTATAGTTTGATACTACCTCATCTGTGGTGTCATGAACAGAAACCAACATAGATTAAATTTATATTTAATTATTTTGTTACTCATATATCCTTCAATCCAAGATATGTACTTAAAATGGCTGTCTTGTGATTCTGAAACCTTATACACTTTTTCATCTGAAACAGCATTTAAATCAATTTCTTAAGGCCATTATTAATAAACATTAAGCCTAGTACCAGACAAGGTTTTTGGTTTAGAAAAACAAAAAATACTCAGTTCTAACTTTTTTGTGTTTGTTTCATTTTTCTTGTAGATTATATGATGGAAGATTCAAATTCCTTATCAAGTCTCACTGTATTAATCAAATATAATGTGGTTTGCAAGCAGACAAATCTAGAAGTGCCAGGTTTGCCAAGTTTCATGGTTCTTCTGTCTTACCAGAAAAAGTCTCCAGTGTCTCTCCTAGTAACATATCAGAGTAAGTGTGTTCTGAATTCTCATGTATCACTTAATGGCTTCCAAAGAACTGAAAGTATTTCTGAGCATTTTATCTTCTTAAAAAATAAAAGGAAAATCTGCTCAGGCTCAGTCTTACAACCTCCAAACATAGTGAGCAAAATTCTGATTTGGGTTAAGTCTGCAGTAATTTTATCACTGATTTTACAGAGCTCGAGATTAGCCAGGAAAAGATTAATCACTGAGTCAAATGGTAAGCTCAGAATGATAGTTGTGTATCAGGTTCTTCAACTCTTTGGATGAGCAGTTTGTGTACAGTAAAACTGCTATGCTGCACAGCTACTGCAATGACCTAAAGGTTAGTGGACTGCAAAGGAATCTTACAACCATCCTCCTTAGAGCCACTATATGACTCCTTCCCAGATTTATGGGTTCAGCAAACAATTATGGCTATTTTCTTTAGCAGCTATGATGAACAAAGTGGGTAAATATGTAGTTCAGGTTATGCTTATCATACATTTGTTTCCAAGGCTATACAAGGCAGACAACAGTATCTCACTGAATGAAATCAGTCACCCAAGGAAGCATGTTTTTAGTTCCTTTAGTGGCTTGTATCTGCTTATGCTGTCAGTAAATTTGGCCATAAGTTTCAGTTATGCACAAGGCTAGGTGGCTGTGGGTGCAAAACTACATGCAAATGTCAAGGCATTCTGCAAGACTTGGGAATATTAATAACTGAAATGCTTTGAGACTACTCCTTCTAGATAAGTAACCTTTTTGAGCAATGTCTTACTTAAAATCTGGATTCTTATTTTGCCCCTGTCCTTGTTTCAGCCAGTATGAAGCCAATTTTCTTTTTAATTTATTTATTTTTTTCCTCAGTGAACTCTCTTTTAAGCAGCACACTCGCTGAAAGTAGCAGCAAGTTTTCCAGCTAATAAACTGATAATGTCCTAATGTTTATAGATACAAGGACACTTTGCTCCATTTGCCAGATTTGCTGCTTTGAACACTAAAGGAGCAGATGAGTCTTATCTACAACCCTCCTGTAGGGAGGAGAGGACTAGATGTACAGCAAAATCAGTGAACCAAAGTATTTAATCTATATATCTACACAAGTCTTGATATAAATTCAGGGATCACAGAAGTCAAGCCTTCTTTTCCTTCTTTTCTGCTCATGGCCAGCATCCAGGGAGGACTCTGTCTATCCATCTCCTTTGTTCCTTAAGCCTGTGTATCCCTGACCCTCATCTCTCTGCCCTCAGCTCCTGCCTCTCTGCCGCTCTCTCCAGCAGCTCTGGGACACTTCAGAGCTGCGCACAGCTCAGGAGATGCCGTGGGAGTTGCTGGGGGTGGAGAGAGGCAATAGGGTTTTGTACATTCCTGCATATACTTGTCTATACTTGTATATAAATTTTTATCATTAGTATGTAATTAAAGCTGTCTAGTTTAGTTTTCAATCCAGAAAGTCTCTCTCCTTATTCTCTCTCTCTCCTTTCCCTACCTGGGTGGAAGCAGGAGGGGATCGAGAGCATTGTTGTTACCCATTTAATTGCCAATTCTGAGTGAAACCATCACAGTCCCAAAAGCCTGTTCTTTAATTTTTTGCATGGTACTTTGGAAAGAATTAGCACTTGGCAATGGACAAAGAGAAATGTGTATGACAACAGCAATTTCGGCTTATGCAAGAAATACAGAAGCAGAGACTTCTAGAGCTGAAAGTGTGAGCTGTAGCAGCTTGAGATAAAGATGCAAAACTCTGTACCCTTGAGGCGTAAGAAATTGTATTGTCTGCAATCAACATACTAGGAATCCTTAAAACGTACTCACCAACTGATTTCAACGGGCTTAGGTGGGGGACCAGGTATTATAGAGTTACTGTGATCAAGGTAAAATAACTGGATATGAAGTTCCAAACAAGATGGTTTCAGTTTATTATTTTATTATTATTATTTTTCTGAAAATAAAAGTACTTTAGTTGATGTCAACTTGTCAGAAGGGTAACGTTTCCAGCCTGCAATCTGTTCCCTGATAACCAGTAATGTCTAACTCAAGCACAGGCACTAACTATTTATAGGGGAAAAATTAATTAATTGTAAATTCTCTCCTGACCATGCACACTGAAAATCTGAGGACTGGAATTGCTCTTTAAGGGTTAGGAGAAGGAAAATATGGAGTTGGTATCCAGCAGTCTTCACTTGCCTTTGGCTGACCCTAATGGTCATGCTTAGGATTTTGCATTCCTCGGGGGCAGTAAGTGCTGTGCTTTCTAAAAAGACCACTAGTGTAGGTTTTGTCCTTCAGCCTAAAAAGACAGATGCTGGAGGAAGACTCATTGAAAAGCAAAGTGAGAAGAGACAGTGGAAGAGAGACAAGGCACTGTGTTGTAGTCAATGAATGTGGCAGCCTACAAGACCTGGAGCTACAGTTTTGTGGCTCTGTGAGAACAGGAAACAGCCTGTGGCTTATGAAATAGATAATGTGTCAGCTGGAGACAGCAAGGAGAGTGGAAATAAGTAACTGGGGACAGGAAGGGGGCCATGGAGTGAGGCTGAAAAAGCCTCTGGGGAAAAAATGATCGGGGGGCATGTCTAAACTTGATGGATATTTTATGAAGTAGAAGAAAATAAATGCTTGTCCAAATTAGTTGTACATACAGCCAAATAACCTGAGCTGAGTATACAGATTTGTGAAACAGCCTGTAAAAGCCAGATCATAAAAAACTGGTAATTATTCAAATTTATGGAGGTAGGGCACGAGAAAAAGGCTGGGAACTTAATCTCTGAATTAGATATTCCAAAATCCACAAATCTTAGACAGAGTAGTCAACTTTATGCCTGAAATAAGTCCTAACTCTCTAATGCTGTTACCTTTACAGAAGAAACACACATGCAATATCAGTATGTTAGTGGCTACCACAGGTCCAACAGGTATAGAAAAGAGACAGAATCATGACCCTTTTCCATCCTATCCATATGATGAAAATGTTTAATTCTTAAATAAAGCCATTGCTCTTTTCTACTGGGTGTTGGGGATAGAAAATGGCCAGGTCAGTCCTGTTGCAATGTCCACAGAACACTGCTAGAGGCCAGTTTCAAAATGTTTGACTTTGAGGTTGGATCATTTATCAGTGTAACCCTTAAGAACATCTGGTGTTAGAACTGCCAAGATGTTGTCTTGGACAAGCAACCACCTTGAACATCACTGGATGAGAAATCTTAGCTCAGACCAAAAAGTACAAGGCTTCTACAAACAGTTCTACAGGTATGCACTACCTGTCTACCTACAGGAACTGCTTAGACTCTGAAAAAGCATAATAATTCATGTCAATTTACCTGCATATTTGATAGGACATTTACTCTAGTTTCACGTTTTTATATCAGCTCTGTGATAAGGGTAGGAGGACTGATGGTACCTAATCTAGCCTCTGCTGCATGGTACAAATATGCAATGACTAGTCTTTTATTATACCTGCCAGTAAAAAAAAGTTAACCTGAGAACATTTTTTAAAGAAATTTAAAGCAATGCAATGAAAATTAGCTGATGTAAAATAAGCACTTTGTGGAATATCTCTATAGGGGTTTTGACCACATACATGCATGCAGG
Organism: Apus apus; assembly: GCF_020740795.1. NCBI lineage: Eukaryota > Metazoa > Chordata > Aves > Apodiformes > Apodidae > Apus > Apus apus. Next base: position 197,944,412 of record NC_067282.1, read on the forward strand.
AATTTGGCTTTATTCGTGCTAAAACATGAGCTCAAGGGCTCTGTCTACAGTCAAGATGGACTCTGCCAAGTCTTTGTACAGTAAGCATGGGACTCCTACTACTCACTGGACATTGCTTTGTTCCAAATGATTGGCATGTTGACAGTAAATAATTAGTGTCTTTGTCCTGGTTTGAGACAGGATGAAACCAATTTTCCTTTTACTGATTTTTTTTTCCTTCAGCAAGCTTTCTTTTAACTAGCACCAGTCTGTTCTAACTAAGTCTGATAACAGCTGGAATGTTTTTCTAACTGCTGGGTCTCCAAGGTCACATCTTTACTCTGCCGGCTCAGACACTACAGGGAGATCTATGACCCCCCTGTAGGAGGCTGAGTTAGACAGACAGCAAAACTGGCCAGAGACATTCCATTCCATATATCTACATAAGCTCAGAGGAAGGTCACAGATCATAGAAGACGACTTCCTTCCTTCTTCTTCTTCTCTTCTCTTCCATCCATGGCCAGTGCCCGGGGAGGACTCCATCCATCCATCCATCCATCCATCCATCCATCCATCCATCCATCCATCCATCACCCTCGACCTCCAGGCTCGAGCTTTCCTGACCCTCATCACTCCCGATTTTCTCCAGCAGCTCCAGAATTCTTCAGGACTGTTCACAGCTCAGAAGGTGCTGTGGGAGTTGCTGTGGGTGGTGGGAGACAAGAGGTTTTTGCACATACCTGAACACATTTGTATATAATTGTATTTATTTTCTTATATAGTGTTTAATTAAAGCTGTGTAGTTTAGTTTTCAATCCAGCCAAGTCTCTCTCTTTTTCTCTCTCTCCTTCCCTACCCGGGTGGCAGGGGGAGGGGATGGAGAACATTGTTGTCGAACTCGAGTCAAACGGTGACACTCTTTTATACAGAAAAATTGCTGGAAAGCAGAGTATACAAAGCATAGTCCAAAAAAAAGCTGCAATCATTTTCCTGTTCCATACCCACTCTGCAACATCTTTTACAAATATATTCTATAAATAACATTATTTCAGTATTGGTAGAAGGGAAGTTTTTTGGTTTTTTTTCTGTCCTGCACTAAAAATCCTGCATCCTCCAAAAGACAGCCCTTCACAGAGCATCTCACAAAAACTCTCAGAGTATATATTCTCCATTTCAAATCATTCATGTAGAAATTTTGACTTGTTAAAAGTAAATGGAAAAATGATTTAAAAATAGAAGAAAATGTACCTTTTATGCCAGCACTGTAACATGTATTTTTATAATAACGTAAGTTGATGAACAATTTTTGAAGCACTTGTAGTTTTTATGCTCTGTGGGTTGGAGAAATGTTTAAATCTTGAAAATAGGATACAAATTATTTATCAGCTTTACTTAAAATGAATAATATTGGAAAAACAGGCTCAAAGTAGAGGTGCTTTTGGAGCACAACTCTGCTAATGAAATTTATGTATCCATAAGCTGGAAAATACTGACTTTGCTTGAAACTAATCAGTAATTGCCTAGGAATGCATCTTGGTAAGGATTCTATCCAGCATTTAAGATGCCATGAAAACTTCTGCAATGGTGGCTATATTTCTGTGAGCTTCTGTAAAAAATTGTGATTTTTTTCTTTATTTTTGTGGGAACTCAAGAACAGTCTGTACATTTTGATAATTTTATTAACATTTCAGGGCAGCATTCCTTGGTTTTCTATCACTGAGTGACTGGGAGGTGGTAGGAGGGATGTTTGTCATCATTCCTGGCAAGAAGCAGGTGTCATGGCCAAGAACAGGTGTTATTACTGCTGTAGGATATTTTGTATAAACACCTTGTGATGTGACCTACTTATTCCCACAGCCTCTGGCAAGAATTAACATTAATGTTTACAACATGACCCACTTCTCCCTGTCTCTTTAGTGCATCAAGGAGTTTGTTAACATCACCAGCTGACTATACCATAACCAGCTGTCTCTTCTCCTCAAGCACTTAAACAGTGCAGTAGCATTAACACAGGGTAAGACAGAGTAAGCACAATGTGGAGAATTGCAAAACCTGTTAAAAAGAATAATTTTGGAACACATAAAAATAGAGCATTGAAAGAGTGGTGACAAAGGCATGTTCTGAGTTCTTTTCAAGTACCTTTCTAGGAAATTTCCCATATATTATAGTAATTATAGATTATATTAAACTTTCTTTTCAATGTATTACAATTGTATAAAAGTTCTGTTAATGCATTATGTGCAAATACAATATATTTTCTTTTTTTATTTCTTATTCATAACTGGAAAGAGAGTCATGGAAAAAAAATCAGTAGGAAAAGCCAGGTAGGTAAAATTCTCAACTGTGGGGAAATTTAAGAGATACTTTTAAAATAAAATAATTGAATATATTTTAAAAAACTAGGGCTACCTCCTTACAGCTTCTAGCTTGATGTATGTGTGAGACACCTGCTTCCAAAACCTACTGTGATAGTGTGTGTGTTACATGTAGTGTCAGAGGAGTCCCAGTGTCCTGCTGCCTTCAGGCACCCTCCCAGACTGTTAGAGCTGTTTACAAGCTCTCAAGAAGCCACCTCTGTTCAGGATTTAAAGGGCTGTTATAAGCCTGGAATATTTGTTTTCTGTTTTCCAGTGAGCTATAACAATTATCCCCCAAACATTTCCTTCCTGCTCTCCTTTCCAGTGATAATTCTCTGCAAGGACAGCCAAACACCTTGGAAAAAATCAAACATTTGAGGATCAGGGACCCATGCATGCATTGCAGGGCTTGAAGGGATGCTTATCTATGAAGGTCAAAGCACGGTGAACATTTCAAAGAAAAATGTAGAGTTCCTGGCTAGATTTTTTTATCTTCTTCTGTCTCTGTGCAGAAGAATATCATGTTGCCAAAGGCTTACAGAGAAAAGACTGGCTTTTTTTATATTACTGTAGTTGAAACAGCACTGGCTGCATCATGATGGATCACATGTACTCTTTGGAGTCAATTCTTCAGATGCAACTCCTTAATTAAATTTTAAGCATTATTGTTTTCGTTTACATAGCCTCCCCACTTCTAGCACTGCTAAGTTGCTGCACCTTGCAGAAAAAAAAAAAAAAAAAAGGAAAATCAAGCGTTATTAAAAATGAAAGCACTTGGCTGGAAGATGCAGGGAGTATCTTACAGTATGTAGAGCTTAATTACTGCAAGATATGTAATGCCTTCTCTTCTGCAGAACAGAAATCTAAGACAACTGAGAGAGATCTGTGGGGTGGGTTCTCACATTGTGCAAATGAGAGTAGCAGTGTCTGCACTCAGAGGTGCTGATGTCCTGTGGAGATGAGGAACTGGCCTGGTCTGCATAAAAGTAGTTGTTCAACAGAAAGACAAACCAGCTGTTTGTTGGTGGTATGTATGATGGGGTTGCCAGAAAAAGTATTTCTTTAATTTTTATTTTATTCTTCATTACTCAATATTGTTTGTCCATTGCAAGGCTTTATCTAGACTGGATGTCACCTTTAGTGCTGGTTTAAGACAAACATGGAGACTTAGAAGAGTACCAGGATTAAGCTGAATGAGCTGGGCTCAACCTGAAAAAGACAAGACTGACAAATGCAATTGGCAGTTTTCCAAGACATACAAATTGTACTAAAAAAGGGAGTGATTAGTTATTTTCCATAGCCACTTGGATAGAATAAGAAATGTTATGGAATATGAGACAAATTAAGTTGAGTATTATAAAACAACCCTCCAAACCCTCCTGAGCACGCGGCAGCGGTGAGAGCGCAGAGCGGCAGCGGTGAGAGCTGCTCCTTTAATTACTGAGGATTAGAGAAGAGACCGGGCTTCCCGGAGACGGCGAAGCCGGAGCAGAGCGAGGAGACCCGAGTCTGAGCGGGAATCCTGAGAGGAGCAGGAAGGCTGACGTGGCAGGGGGTGTGGCTGAGAACCGCGGCAAGGTTTAAAAGCGGCCATCTCGGCAGCTCCCTCAGAGCACGCGGCAGCGGTGAGAGCGCAGAGCGGCAGCGGCCGTCACAGGAAGTGAAGTAGCGCGAGGGCAGGGGGAGAGCGGAGTGAGTGGAGGCAGGAAGCAGAGAACACCAGTAAATTTCTCTAGCATGGTGGCAACACGCCCTAAAACTGTATTGAAGAAGGATATGGGAACTCAGACGGAGGTTCTGAGCAGGCACGCAGCCGTGCAGGTCTCTGGCTGCAGCGAGTGCCTGAGCCTGGCACTGGTGCCAGAGGGAGCCAGTGGCACCGCGTGTGTGCGGTGCGAGCAAATCGATGATCTCCTCAGGCAGGTGGTTAGACTGACAGAGGAGGTTGAAAGACTGAGAATTATCAGAGAATGTGAGAACGAAATAGATTGGTGGAGTCAAACCCTGAGGCAAGGGCAGGAGGAAGAGATGCTAGAACAAGTGATGGATCCCCTCCCCTCCTGTTCTCAGACAGAAGGAGAGAACTTTAGGAACATGGAGGAATGGAGGGAGGTCCGTCCTCGGAGAGGCAAGAAAAAACCCTCCCAACTCCGTCCATCCTCCGAATTGCCCTTGAAGAATAGGTACGAGGTCTTGGAACTTCAGGGAAAGGAAAATGAAGCTGGAGTGACAGATTTGTCTAGTGAACCGCCTATGACTTGTCGCTCAGCTCCACGACTTAGGACTTCTTCAACTAAGAAGGAAAGGAGGGTAGTTGTGGTGGGTGACTCCCTTCTGAGGGGAACAGAGGGGCCCATCTGTAGACCTGACCCATCCCACAGGGAGGTCTGCTGCCTCCCTGGGGCTCGCATTAGAGATGTTAAAAGGAAACTCTCTAGTATGGTAAATCCATCTGATTACTACCCACTGCTGATTTTTCAGGTTGGCAGTGACGAAATTACTACAAGAAATGTAAGGGCAATGAAGAGAGACTTCAGGGCCCTGGGACGGCTAGTTAGGGGGTCTGGAGCACAAGTCGTGTTTGCCTCCATACCTCCTGCAAGAATGGGTGGAGAGATAAGCAGGAAGAGTTTAATGATGAACGAATGGCTAAGAGACTGGTGCCAAAGGCAGGGCTTTGGCTTTTTTGATCATGGGCTGCTCTATGAGACACCTGGCCTGATGGTGGCGGGTGGGATGCACCTGTCCCAGAGGGGGAAAAGGCTTTTGGGGCAGGACTTAGCAGGGCTCATTGAGAGAGCTTTAAACTAGATGTGAAGGGGGAAGGGGAGAAAACTGGGTCTGTTAGGGACAAGCCCAAGAGGAACATACCAGGGCCTGTAGGAGGATGGGCTAAGGAGGATTTAGTCCCACCGATGTGCTCTACTTGCTTCCTGAAATGCCTGTACACCAATGCACGCAGCATGGGGAATAAGCAGGAAGAGTTAGAGGTCTGTGTGCGGTCTAAGGGTTATGATCTGGTAGCAATAACAGAGACATGGTGGGACAGCTCACACGACTGGAACGTGGCCATGGATGGCTATGTGCTTTTTAGGAAAGATCGGTCGGTGAAGCGAGGTGGTGGAGTTGCTCTTTATGTGAGAGAGCAACTAGAATGTATTGAGTTTTGTACAGGGGCTGATGAGGGGCGAGTTGAAATTCTGTGGGTAAGAATTAAAGGACAGGGTAGTATGGGTGACACAGTTGTGGGGGTCTACTACAGACCTCCTGATCAAGATGAGGAAGTTGATGAGGCTTTCTACAGGCAGCTGAAAGCAGCCTCACAACTGCAGTCCTTGGTCCTCATGGGAGATTTTAACTATCCCGATATCTGCTGGAAGACTTATACAGCCAGCCTTTCACAGTCTAGGAGGTTCCTCCAATGCATTGATGACAACTTCTTAATGCAAATGGTGGATGAGCCGACTAGAAGAGGAGCGCTGCTGGATCTTGTGCTCACCAACAAGGAGGGCCTTATTGAAGCAGTGGTGGTCAATGGCAACCTTGGCTGCAGCGACCATGAGATGGTGGAGTTCAGGATCCTGTGTGGGAGGAACAGAATTTCCAGCAGGACCAGAACCCTGGACTTCTACAGAGCAAACTTCGGCCTCCTCAACCAATTGTTAAGGGAAGTCCCATGGGACAGAGTGCTAGAAGGTAAAGGGGCTCAAGATAGCTGGACAATATTCAAGGACCACTTCTTGCAAGCACAGCATCAGTGTGTCCCAATGGGTAGAAAATCTAGTAGGGGAGCTAGGAGACCAGCGTGGTTAAAAAAGGAACTGCTGGGGAAACTCAAGTGGAAGAGGAAAATCTATAGATCATGGAAGGAGGGGCTGGTCACTTGGGAGGAATATAGGAATGTTGTCAGGGAATGTAGGGAGGCAACTAGGAAAGCTAAGGCCTCCTTGGAACTTAACCTTGCAAGTCGGGTTAAGGACAGTAGAAAGGGCTTTTTCAGATACATAGCCAACAAAGCTAATACCAGAGGCAATATAGGCCCACTGCTGAATGAGGTGGGTGCCCTGGTGACAGAGGATATGAAGAAGGCAGAGGTGCTGAATGCCTTCTTTGCCTCTGTCTTTACTCCTGCAGGCTTTTCCCATGAGCCCCAGATTCATATAACCCCAGAAGTAGTCAAGATAGGTGAGGACATAGTAGATGAGGGTTGGGTTAGGGATCAGTTGCATAATCTGGACATCCATAAATCGATGGGTCCGGATGAAATGCATCCAAGGGTGCTGAGGGAGCTGGCGGAGGTCATTGCTAGTCCACTCTCCATCATCTTTGGTAAGTCATGGGTAACAGGAGAGGTGCCTGAGGACTGGAGGATAGCAAATGTCACTCCAGTCTACAAGAAGGGCAAGAAGGAGGACCCGGGTAACTATAGACCGGTCAGCCTCACCTCCATCCCTGGAAAGGTAATGGAACAACTTGTCCTTGGCACTATCTCTAGACATATCAAGGAGATGGGGGTCATCAAGAGCAGTCAACATGGTTTTACCAAGGGTAAGTCATGTTTGACTAACCTCATAGCCTTCTATGAGGAAATTACTAGGTGGATAGATGATGGTAGAGCGGTAGATGTGGTCTATCTTGATTTCAGTAAAGCATTTGACACCGTCTCCCACAGCATCCTTGTAGATAAGTTGATCAAGTACGGGTTTGATGATCAGGCAGTGAGGTGGATCAAGAACTGGTTGAAAGGAAGAAGTCAGAGAGTTGTAGTCAATGGGGCAGAATCTAGTTGGAGGCCTGTGACTAGTGGAGTCCCTCAGGGGTCGGTACTGGGACCGGTGTTGTTCAATATCTTCATCAACGACCTGGATGAGGGCACAGAATGTACCCTCAGCAAGTTTGCTGATGACACCAAGCTGGGAGGAGTGGCTGACACACCAGAAGGCTGTGCTGCCATTCAGAGAGACTTAGACAGGCTGGAGACTTGGGCGGGGAAAAACCTGATGAAGTTTAACAAGAGCAAGTGTAGAGTTTTGCATTTGGGGAAGAAAAACGCCATGCACCAGTACAGGTTGGGGGCTGACCTGCTGGAGAGCAGTGTAGGTGAAAGGGACCTGGGGGTCATGGTAGACAGGAGGATGACCATGAGCCAGCAGTGTGCCCTTGTGGCTAAGAAGGCCAATGGCATCCTGGGGTGTATTAGAAAGGGTGTGGTTAGTAGGTCAAGACAGGTTCTCCTCCCCCTCTATTCTGCATTGGTGAGGCCACATCTGGAATATTGTGTCCAGTTCTGGGCCCCTCAGTTCAAGAAGGACAGGGAAGTGCTTGAAAGAGTCCAGCGCAGAGCCACAAAGATGATTAAGGGAGTGGAACATCTCCCTTATGAGGAAAGGCTGAGGGAGCTGGGTCTCTTTAGTTTGGAGAAAAGGAGACTGAGGGGGGACCTCATCAATGTTTACAAATATGTAAAGGGTGAGTGTCAAGACGATGGAGTTAAGCTTTTTTCAGTGAAGACCAGTGATAGGACAAGGGGTAATGGATACAAGTTGGAGCATAGGAGGTTTAAGATGAATATCAGGAAAAATTTTTTTACTGTAAGAGTGACAGAGCACTGGAACAGGCTGCCCAGAGAGGTTGTGGAGTCTCCTTCGCTGGAGACATTCAAAACCCGCCTGGATGCCTTCCTGTGTGATGTACTCTAGGTGACCCTGCTCTGGCAGGGGGGTTGGACTAGATGATCTTTCGAGGTCCCTTCCAACCCCTAGGATTCTATGATTCTATGAAATATGTATGAAATAATGAAACAATCTGCCTAGGTGGACTTGAGGAACTCTTCCACTGAAGGTTTTCAAGGACAGCTAATATACAGGGTATTGCATATATTTTTGATGCTGCTCCAATACAGGTGGTTGAACAAGAGGATCCTTTAAAGCTTGACATTTCTGTCACTAGATTTATTGTGAGCTACTCAGGACAGGTTGTGTCTTCTGGTATGCTTGTGTGCCTGCGGACAGAAGACGCATTGTCTGTGTACCTCAAGCTTGTAAAAGGAGTTTATTTATTTTTTCCCTAGATTTTTATTTTATTTCTATGTTGAGAAACTTCCTGTACTTGATGCTTGCCTTGCAAATGGCTGTAAAAATGGCCTGGAGATTTGTCATTAAGCTTGACTTTATTTATTTATTTATTCATTCATTTATACATACACACACATGGTTTATGCAACTAAATAATTACAGAAAAATCCCTATAGCAATGGGGGAACTATTGTACCTGGACATTGGCTATTTTTTAAAGTATATTATCACTACATCAGTTGTTCCTTTATTACCCAAACAAAGGCTGCAGCACTCATTTGGATTCTGTCTTAAAATACTGTATCTTAGTGATTGTGGCCTTTTCTCTCCTCCTTTTCCCCACAGGGACTCTGTTCCACTAGATACACAATCTGAGCAAAACAACATTAAAAGAAGATAAAAGTCTTCCAGGACTGCTTTTAATTGCCACTTTAGAAAATGCAAGAATTCTCCTTAGGATATTAATATTTGCTATTATTATTACTATCATCATCATCATCATCATTATTATCACAGAATCACAGAATTGTTCTGGTTGGAAAAGACGTTTAAGATCATTGAGTTCAACCATTAACCTAACTCTATCAAGTCCAGTGTTAAACCACGTCCCTAAGCACCACAACTACATCTCTTAAACACCTCCAGGGATGGTGATTCAACCACCTCCCTGGGCAGCCTGTTCCTGTATTTGATAAAACTTTCAGTGAAGAAATTTTTCCTACCATCCAATCTAAACCTCCACTGGCACAACTTGAGGCCGTTTCCTCTCATCCTGTTTCTTGTTAGTTGGGAGAAGAGACCGACACTCATTTTTCTACATCCTCCTTTCAGGTAGTTTTATAAAGCAGTAAGGTGTCCTCTCAGCTTCCTTTTCTTCAGGCTAAAGAACCCCATATCCTACAGGTACTCCTCATAAGACTTGTTCTCTAGACCCTTTACCTGCTTTGTTGTCCTTCTCTGGACACGCTCCAGCGCCTCAAAGTCCTTCTTACATTGAGGGACCCAGAACTGAACACAGTACTTGAGGGGTAGCCTCACCAGTGCTGAGTACAGGAGGAAAATGCAGTGTTCCCAGTTGTTGAATCTGTTCTTAAAGCCTGCAATAGCTTCAGTAATACAAATGTAAAAGAACTGGGGCCAAAGGAGAACCAAATGGCTATTCAATGGTTAGTAAGTATTCGAGGTGCAGCTTCACCAGTGCAGAGTACAGGGAGCCAGTCACTTCCCTAAGTCCTGCTGGTCACACTGTTTGCTGATACAAGCCAGGATGCTCTTGGCCTTCTTGCCAACCTGGGCACACAACTGGTTTATGTTCAGCTGCTGTCAATCAACAACCCCAGGTCTTTCTCTGCTGAACATTTTCCAGCCATTCTTCCCCAAGTCTGTAGTGTTGCATGGGGTTATTGTGACCCCAGTACAGGATCCAGGACTTGTGCTTGTTGAACCTCATACAGTTGGCTTTGGACCATCAATCAAGCCAGTCCAGGTGCCTCTGTAAAGCCTTTCTACCCTCAGGTTTATCAACACACCCTCCCAGCTTAGTATCATCTGTAAACTTACTGAGGCTGCACTTGATCCCTTTATCCAGATCATTGATAAACATGTTAAACAGAACTGGCTCCAGTAAAAATGTTAAACAGAACTGGCTCCAACACTGAGCCCTGGGGAACAGCAGTTGTGAGCACCCACCAACTGGATTCAGCTCTGTTCACCACAACTCTTTAGGCCCAGCCATCCAGCCAATTTTTTACCCAGCAAAGCGTACACTGGTCTAAGCCACATTTAGCCAGTTTCTCTAGGAGAATGCTGTGGGAAACAGGGTCGAAGGCCTTACTAAGGCCCAGGTAAACAACATCCACATCTCTTTCTTCATCAACTAAGTGGGTCACCTTGTCATAGAAGGAGATCAGGTTCATCAAACAGGACCTGCTTTTCATGAACCCATGTTGACTGGGCCTGATCACCTGCTTGTCACCCACATGCTGCATAATGGCACTCAAGATGAGCTGCTTCATAACCTATCCCTGCCCCTTGGTCAGACTAACAAGCATGTAGTTTTCTGGATCCTCCTTCTGGCCAGGACACATTTGCCAGTCTCCAGTCTACTGGGACCTCCCTGGTTATCTAGGACTTCTTGTAAATGATGGAAAGTGGCCAGCTGAGCACTTCTGCCAGCTCTCTCTATCCCTTGAGTGTATCTCATCTGGCCCCACAGACTTGTGTATGTTTAACTGGTGCAGCAGGTTTCTAACCATCTCCTCCTAGGATTATGGGGGCTTCAATCTGTTCCCCATACTTGTCTTCCAGCTCCTGTGACTGGCTATCCAGAGAACGACTGGTCCTACTACATAGGACTGAGGCAAGACAGCATTAAGCACCTCAACCTTTTCCTCATTACTCACTATGTTTTCTGCTGCATCCAATAAAGGACAGATATTCTCCTTAGTTCTCCTTCTGTTGCTAATATATTTGTAGAAACATTTCTTGTTATCTTTAACAGCTGAGGCCAGATTAATTTCAAGTTGGGCTCTGGACCTTTTCATTTTCTCCCTACATAGTCTCATGACATCTTTGTAGTCCTCCTGAGTGGCATCCCCCTTTTCCAAAGTCCATAAACTCTCCTGTTTTCCCTGAGCTGAAATCAGATGTCTCTAGTAAGTTACTATTATAATTATTATCAGTATTAATAGTAATAATAAAAAAAATAATATTTTGATTTAGAAAGAAAATTTTTTCAAGGCAGTTTTTCTTTTAATAGCATAAAAAACTCCTCAAAACAATGTGTTAAAGGAGAAAAGTCTGTGTTACCAGAGCTGGGACAATACAAAATGATGCATTCATTAAAAATATAGAATCCTACTGAAGTAAAGATACTTTCAATGGACATGGGGAGATGTATACAGCAAGAACAGCAATATATTTATGCAGAGGAGTGCATAGCTTCCCTGAGGATAGGAAATGTACTCTGTGTCTGTGCTGCAAGATCGTTTCAGGCTTGAGCTCTCATAGAATCATAGAACTATTCAGGTTGGAAAAGACCCTTGGGATCACCGAGTCCAACCATCATCCCTACTCTACAAAGTTCTCCCCTAAGCCATATCCACCAACGCCACATCCAAATGACCCTTAAACACATCCAGGGATGGTGACTCAACCACCTCCCTGGGCAGCCTATTCCAGTGTCTCAACACTTTCTGTGACTTTTTTTTTTTCTTAATGTCCAGTCTAAACCTACCCTGTTGCAGCTTGAAGCCATTTGCTGTTCTGTGAAAAGAGACCAGCACAAACAATGTCCCTTCAGGTAGTTGTAGAGACTGATGAGGAGCCTCAGCCTCCTCTTTCTCAAACTAAACATTCCCAGCTCATTCAAGCATTCTTCATAAGATTTTTTCTCTAGGCCCTTCACCAGCTTTGTTGCCCTCCTCTGTACTCGCTCCAGCACCTCGATATCTCTCTTGAATTGAGGTGCCCAAAACTGGGAGCAATACTCCAGGTGTGGCCTCACCAGTGCTGAGTACAGGGGGGCAGTCACCTCTCTCCTTCTGCTGGTCACACTATTTCTAAGACAAGCCAGCATGCTATTTGCTTTCTTGGCCACCTGGGCACACTGCTGGCTCATATTCAGCCACTTGTCAATTAGAACCCCCGGGTCCTTTTCTGCCAGACACTTTCCAGCCACACTTCCTTAAGCCTGTAGCGTTGCCTGGGTTTGTTGTGGCCCAAGTGCATGAGCCAGCACTTGGCCTTGTTGAAGCCCAGACCATTAACATTAGTCCAACAATCTAATCAATCCAAGTCTCTCTGTAGAGCCTCCCTATCCTCATGCAGATCAACACTTCCGCCTAGCTTGGTGTCATCTGCAAACTTACTGATAATGCATTCTGTGTCCTTTCTTTATAAAGATGTTAAACAGAAACAGTCCCAACACTGAGCCCTGAGGAACACCACTTGTGACTGGCCCCACCTGGATTTGACTCCATTGACCACCACTCTTTGGGCCCAACTGTCCAGCCAGTGCTTGATCCAACAGATCTTGTGCTCATCCAGGCCATGAGCAGCCAGTATTTTTTATGAGAGTTCTATGGGGAACCATGTCAAATGCTTTTTGGAGGTCCAGATAGACAATATCGACAGCCTTTCCCTCGTCCAATAATCGGGTCATCAGGTCATAGAAGGAGATCAGGTTCATCAGGCAGGACCTGTCTTTCATAAACCCATGCTGACTGGGCCTGATCCCCTGGTTATCCTCTCTATGTCTTCTTGTCAACGTTTGACTCAGTTTGACAACAATGCTCTCGATCCCCTCCTCCTCCCACCCAGGTAGGGAAGGAGAGAGAGAAAAAAGAGAGAGAGACTTGGCTAGATTGAAAACTGAACCATGCCACTTTATTTATAATACTAATATGTGATATAAGAGTGTATATATATATACATATAGTGATTATACAAAGGTGTGGTAGAAGCCTCTAGCCTCCCCCCACCCCCAGCAACTCCCACAGCACTTCCCTCAGACGAGACAATTCCGAGGAATCCCGAAGCTGCTCCTGGAGAAAGGCAGAGAGTTACAAGGGTCAGGAGGGCTTGAGGTCTATGGGTCGACGATGATGGGCAGATGGTGTTTTCCCAGACGCTGGCCACGAACAAAAGAAAGAGAGAGAGAGAGGAGAAGGAAGGCAGACAGAGAGGTGAAGCGAAGCAGCGAGAGAGCGAAGCAGGAAGGAAGGAAGTTTTCTTCTGTCATCTCCGAACTTCCCCCAAGCCTACGTAGATATATGGAATGGAATATCTCTGGCCAGTTTTGCTGTTCGTCTAACCCAGCCTCCCACGGGGGGGGGGGGGGGGGGGGGGGGGCACAAATGCCCCCGTAGTGTCTGAGCCGGCAGAGCAAAGGCACGACCTTGAGGGCCCAGCAATTACAAAAACATTCCAGTGTCTTATCAACCTAGCAGAACACACAGTTGTTAGTTGAAGAAAGCTCACTGAAATGAAAAAAAGGAATCAGCAAAAGAAAAACTGGCTTCATCCTGGCTCAAACCAGGACACTTCTAATAACACTCAAGATTATCTGATGCATGACCTTCCCTGGTACCAAGGTCAGACTGACAGGTCTATAGTTTCCCAGATCCTCCTTTCTGCCTTTCTTATAGATGGGTGTTACATCTCCTACCCTCCAGTCCATTGGGACCTCCCCAGCTAGCCAGGACTTCAGGTAAATAATGGAAAGTGTCTTGGCCATCACATCTGCCAACTCTTTCAGCACCCTTGGATGTAGCCCATCTGGTCCCACAGACTTGTGTGCATCTAAGTGGTGTAGTAGGTCTCTGACCACTTCCTCTTTAATTGTGATGACCTCATTCTGCATCCCCTCCCTGTCTCCTAGCTCATGTGGCTATGTACCCATGGAACAGCCTGGCCCTGAAGTTCCAAAGCCTCATACCTATTTTTCAAGGGCAACTGAGAGGGTGGGGGGGCTGTGAGGGTCCTCACTCTCACCTGAACCCTCAATTGCTTGTATTGCCTGCAAGCAGGAAGCTTCGCCCAAAAGGGAGGCAAGCTTACACATACTGCACAGGTAGCAGGGCTCCAGCTCCTTCTGAAACAGATTTTCAGACTGTTATTACAAGCAGTACGGAAAAAATCTTACCATACATAAATGGGTTTTGGAAGAAATCTGACCAGAGGTTATTCGCCCCTAGTGGCTTCAGGCCTCAATGGGAAGCAAAAGGTTAATATTAGTAAAATGGAAACACATATCCAGTGTGCATTTGGGATTCTGCTGCACTGACCTAAAACCCCTGCAAATTTAACATCTGTTCTGCAGTATTTTGTCTATATATTCATCTGTAGTAAACCTCTATCTTTGCTCTAGCTAGGCTAGGCAGATGTGCATTTAGATCTTGCCTATACTCCAAGATACAGGCTGCCAGGACTTACTGGCAACGTCTACACTATGAAGCAGATCTCCTACACATTCTGAAGCTAGACTCCAGTCTAATTTCCCCACCTAGCCCCTTCTTTGGAAGGAAACCCACTCCTTGACTTCAGTGAAGAGTGTGCAAATAGCAATCTCAGGAATAAGGCTGTAGGGAGCATCCGAGAGATGAGAAACAGCTTTGCTGGTTGTGAAAGCCCTGTGCTGGTACAGCCATGAGTGACAGCCACTTCCCCACACAGCTCTGCCAAGGCACCTTTCATCTGGCTCACACGTCCTTTCAGTGCTTGTGCCTGGTTTTAATGAGCAGCTGGGGGTTCTGCAGGCTTGTGCCAGGCTGGGCTGGTTTTGTAATGGCTGAGGGATGAATGTCTGCTTGGAGATGAATGGGACCCCTGGACTGAGCAGCTTTTGCAGGATAAAGTTCTATAATCACATTCCTTTCATCTTCCCCTTCTTTTGGAGTTTTAATTAGAGCACAGAAGCCAGAGCTTTTTTAAATAAAGCCAGTCATTTGCTTCTCTTCCTAAGGAAGGAAACTCCTTTGCTTTTTACTTGTTCCAATGCTGCCCCTTCCCAGCTCCTGCAACCGGATGCTCTCTGCTCGCACTTCCATTTGATGACCATCACAGAGTTTCCTGCTGCTAACAGAGCAGCCCATGTTGCTAGCACTCTATGGGAGGAACATAAAGAACTTCCTCTTCATCATGATTCCTGCCTTTGCATTGCTGGGTAGAGAAACACCTTCTCTCAGGGAACACCACCACTTAGGTTGGGGGTATGGGGATGGGGCAGAAAGACTTGTTGGACATCCTTGGCCACTCCACTAGTTTGCCAAGGTGAATTTCCACAGACAGAGGCAATTCTATGAAAAGGCATAAACTCTGCCCAAGCTAAATTGATCTCTACTGTGCCACCCCAACGTAGGTGCAGATATTGCCACTGCTGCTCTACACAAGCACCCCTCAGACCTCAGGAAAAGCAGCAAAATAGATTATTTCTCTCCTTCCACCCACACTCCTAAGGGCAGGCATGGCTGCTGTTGCCTGACAAAGCATCCACCCTGTGGCCGAGGGGCTGAGATCCAGCTCACACAGATCAGGGACAGAGCAATGAAAGAACCCTCTAATCCTAACTTCCAAAACTGTGTTTTTCTTTTGGTCTAAGCCAAAAAAAACAGACGGCAGGGAGTGCCTCTTCACACTGATACATTTCCAGCCTTTCAAATATATGTCTCACCTGTATAAAGAATTAGACTGAAACCTTCCTGCTCCATTTGATGGCACAATATACTGATCATTGGCATCAGAAGGAATGGTATGGTATTGGGATTTTAAACGGTTGCTCAGTCATTGGCAGAATAGTATTAATAAGCATTAGAAAAAAATACAGGAATATTTTTAAATTACCTTCATGCTTGTTGAACAAAATGTGTGCTTGCAATGAGAGCTACACAGAGATGATAATTCAGAAGACAAATCCGGCTGAAAACAATATATTTAATAGATTACTGCTTATTTTAAATAAACTTTATGCCAAAATATGCAGTTAGAACTTTTTCATTTTTCTAAAATGTATTTTAAATATTTTTATATGATAAAATGTATTTGTGATTATAGGTTTCGTTTAGTATTATATTGAATATGATTTTATAGTATTGCTTTTTGATACAGCTTTTTGATACAGATATTTCTATGATATTGCAGCACCACTTTATAGCACAGATTTACTAAAGTGAAAGGTTGTTTCTTTATATAACTGAGATTTTTCAGTTATGTAGAATAAAATCCTTGGTTATTATTGGAAGGAAATGATAATATATATTTTTGGATGGAAAACATCGAGCTTTGCTGCTTTTGAAAGAAATAATGGTAGGCTTTTTACTCTTTTTTAGAATTATCTTCTATTTGTCTGTCATTTGATCCAGGAAGGTAAATTTGTAATACTGCAATTTCTTGTTTCATGAGGCTTTGAAAGTTTTTATTTGGCTCACGATGCCCTGGAGATTTCTTTAGTGCGTTGCTGAGGTGCAGTTTCTATGGTATGTTCTGGGAGAGGACGCTCGGTCCACCTGGGAGATGTCACACTTGGAGCCATCTGTGCCACTGTTTTAAAAGGCTGAAACTCTGTTATACACAGTAACTTAATTACAGTATTAGCCATTATAATGGATAATAATCACAACAGTTAGGATTATGATAATTATTAACAGTTGTACAACTGTATATATCAGATTAATACACAGTTAAGGTCTTGCTCAAGTTCTATTTCTGGGTACACACACTGCACAACCTTTAAGCAGATTTTATGCATCATCCTTTTTCTGCTAAGCTTCATTTTATCTGTACTGTCTCTTCTGTTGTCTTTTCTCTGAGCCTCAAACTTTAAAAAGTAAAGTAATCCATATCGTCATTTGAATAAAACTTCATAAAGAGTACTTGTAAGATATTGAAAATTCCAGTTAATTAAAAACTGATTACATTTAATCATAGACAGACTTTCAGCATACTGGGAACTGTTTCATTTCACTAGGCTAAACAGCTGTGACTAAAAGGATTACTGACAGAGAAAAACATTCTTCCTAAATTAAAGGTGCACTGGCATGAAAATATCTATTTGATTGTGTGAGTTTTAAGACAATATGTGGTTGATTGCAAAGTCAGGAGCAGCACAGAATATTGATACCAGACCACATAGAATAGAAGATTCAAAGGTTTGAAAGTGAAATACGGTCATCATCTGTTTGTTGCAGCATAACTTCAGTTCTTTGTGCCCAGGCATTTCTTCATTAACATCTGCGATCTCTGCTATTTTCTTTAATTACATAAATCCCAAATCCAGCAGATATGACCTTTACTGTAAATATGACCTTTACTTTTCTGCAATGACCCTCAGTCTGCCCTGAACCAGATTTGGCTGCTGTAGTTCATTTTTCTCCCCTTCCACTTTACCTACAGCTGCCTATTCCTGCCCCACGTTCCTCCCAATCCTTAGCCCATCATTTCCCTGTACCTCTAACAAACTATGGGAGGTTGCTAGAACTGCACCTCTTCCAGCTCAGTGCATCACCTTCAAATCCATGAAGTTGCCTTTTGGTTGCGCTGAGATCTTCCAGGAGACTTACTGACTTTCACTGCGTCCTGTGCCTTCCCATTAAGGCTAGTGTAACTTCCTGATTAGGAGCCACTACACTATGTGATTATAAAACTGTTTCATAAAGAAATTTTGTACATGATCTGTTAGCAAAATTGATACTTCATCAGATGGGACACGATAAAATTTTGAAATTCTTTTCTGGTCTAAATCTGAGTCTACACTAGGAATCATATAACTTTTTTTTTTCTTTGACATTTTCAACCTAAAAAAAAAAAAGGAGTATTGTAGTTTCAAGTTGTCATTTCAAAATGTAATATTGTTCCTATTTTAATGAAATTGAATTATGAGATATAAAATATGATACATATTATACAGTTCATCTAATAAAGGGACATTATTTTACATTTTACATTTTCAAAACTGCCATTTCATAGTTAAAAGTAACATTAGCAATAAATGCCTTTTTTCCAGTGACACTGTATTTTCAAATAGCAAACAATTCTTCCTGCAAATTCAACTAGTTGGGGTTTTTTGATATCCTTTGAAAATCTTTGTTAATGAACTTTGAATATTTCAAATTCCTTAGTAAAAAGAGATACAGAATGTTTCTGCTAAAAAATAAAAGTGCAAATATGGAAAGTAAAGGTATGAAAATATACAGGAAGTACATTTCTATAAAATATAAGTTACTGACTTAAAAAGCTACTGTATATTAATTAAGTTGAAATAATTCACCATGTTCATATTCTTAGACCAATCCAATTAAGTAAATTGAATCTGTTTAGCATGGATGCTTATGTCATCTGCTGGAATTAATTAGGTTAGCAGTGACAGTTGTTGAAGTTACTGTGTCAAAGACAGTATGCCAACACTGTGATTTTCTAATGCTTCATAGAATCAAGGAATCATAGAATGGTTTGACTTGGAAGGGACCTTAAAAACCATCTAGTTTCAACTCCCTGCATGGGCAGGGACACTTCCCACTAGACTAGGTTGCTCAAAACCCCATCCAACCTGGCCTTGAACGTTCCATGGATAGGGCTTCCATAACTTCCCTGGGCAACCTGTTCCAGAGCTGCACCACCCTCCCACTAAAGAATTTCCTTCTAATGTCTAAGCTAAATCTCCCCTCTTCCAGTTTTAATCCATTACCCCTTGTCCTCTCACAACAAGCCCTTGAAAAAAGTCCCTCCCCAGCTTTCCTGTAGGCCTCCTTCCAACACTGGAAGACCACTATAAGGTCCCCCCAGAGACACCTCTTCTCCAGGCTGAACAAGCCCAACTCTATCAGCCTGTCTTTGTAGGAGAGGTGCTCCAGCCCTTGGATCATCTTTGTGGCCCTTCTCAGACTTTCCCCATGAGATCCATGTCCTTATGTTGGGGGCTGCAGAGCTGGACACAGTACTCCTGTTGGGGTCTCACAAGAGCCAAGTAAAGGGGGAGAATCACCTCCCTGGCCCTGCTGGCCACACTTCTTTTGATGCAGCCCAGGACACAGTTGGCTTTCTGGGCTGCAAGCGCACATTACCAGCTCATGTTGAGCTTCTTGTCCACCATCACCCCCAGGTCCTTCTCCTCCGGACTATTTTTCATCCATTCTCCACCCAGCCTGTAGCTTTGCTTGGGATTGCGCTGACCCAGGTGCAGGACCTTGCATTTGGCTTGGTTGAACTTCATGCAGTTTACATAAGCCCACTTCTCAATGCTGTCAAGGTCCCTCTGGATGGCATCCCTTCTCTCCAGTGTGTTGACCACACCACAGATTTTGGTGTCATCAGCAAACCTGCCGAGGGTGCACACGATTCCACTGTGACACCAGTTTAAGTACCGACCCTTGGGGAACATCACTCATCGCAGGTCTCCGTCTGGACATCGAGCCATTGATCATCACTCTGAGAGCAACCATCAGGCCAGTTCCTTACCCAAGGACTGATCCATCCATTGAATCCATACTAGTCCAGATTCGATACCAGGATGTCATGCAGGACAGTGTCAAAAGCTTTGCACAGGTCCAGGTAGATGACGTTGGTTGCTCTTCCTATGTCCACTGATGCCATGACCCCATTGTAGAAGGCCACCAAATTAGTCAGGTAGGATTTGCCCTTGATGAAACCATGTTGGCTGTCACAGTCACTCCTTTCTTTTCCAAATGCCTTGGCAGAGCCTTCAGGAGGATGTGCTCCATGATATTGCCAGGCACACAGGTGAGACTGACTCATCTATAATTCCATGGGCCTTACTTTCTTCCCTTCTTGAAAATGGGAGTTTTGTTTCCCTGTTTCCAGTCAGTGGGAATTTCACCAGACTGCCGAGACTTTTCAAATAGCCTGGACAGAGGCTTTGCAACTTCGTCAGCCAGTTCCTTCAGGAGCCATGGATTAATCCCATCAGGTTCCATAGACTTGTGCACCTTCAGGCCCTTCAGATTGTCGTGAACCTGCTCTTCTCCACAGTGGGGATATCTTCCTTTCTACAGTCTATGCCTTCGCCTTCTCTAACTTGGATGCTGTGACCAGAGCCTTTGCCCGTGAAGACTGAAGCACAGTAGTCATTGAGTACCTCAGCCTTCTCTATGTCCTGCACGGTCAGGTTTCCAATCTCCTTCTGAGTGGGCCCACAGTTTCCCTCATCTTCCTCTTATTACTGATGTACCTGTAGAAAACTTTCTTGTTATTCTTAACATCCCTGGCCAAGCCCAACTCTACCTGTGCTTTCGCCTTCCTTACCTGATCCCTTGCTTTTCTGACAACTTGTCTGTACTCCTCCCAGGATACCTGGCCCTGCTTCCACTCTCCATATACCTTGGTTTTACATTTAACTGTGTCCAGAAGCTCTTTTCTCATCCATTCAAGCCTCATGGTTCTCCTGCCTGCCTTCATCTTCACTTGGACACAGCTCCTGGGCATGGAGGAAGTGATTCTTAGATATGGACCAGCTTTTCTGGGCTCCCCTTCCCTCCAGGCCTTTGCCCCATGGTACCCTAACAAGCAGATCCTTGGAGAGACCAAAATCCTCTTTCTTGAAGTCGAGGATAGTGAGCTTTCTTCTAGGTGTTGTCAGTGAAGACAGGTAAGTGCTTACTTGGTATGTATCAACACAGAGTCATCATGACAGCACTTACAAATCACCATCTCAGTCATGAAATAGACTGTATTCCACATGAAATGGTTTGATTATATATGATATGCATAATGTAACTTTTGCATTTTTGTATTTTATATGTATGCATTTATATTGCATATTCTGGCTTGCACAAGTGTATTGCTTTCCATTGCAGAAGATTATATAGACACTTACATTGCAAACCAGACTCTATGTGCATACAGACCCTAGCAAAATGGGTC
The DNA here is from genome assembly GCF_020740795.1 of Apus apus. Taxonomy (NCBI): domain Eukaryota; kingdom Metazoa; phylum Chordata; class Aves; order Apodiformes; family Apodidae; genus Apus; species Apus apus. The sequence goes on from NC_067282.1 coordinate 197,965,194, forward strand.
TCTGGTTCCAGAGCCTTCACAGGCAAGAAGATTCAAAATACTAGAACAAAGTCACAGTTTCCACTTTAAAAGCAATTAACAAGGAGAGAGAAAATACTGATGATCACCTGATATGCAGTGGAAACCCCAGTCTAGTTGTGTTTGCCTGATATTAGCATTGGCCTATAATTCCTTCTTTGCCCTGACCAATCAATGCTGAAACTATTTCTTGATAAAGATGTAATACAGACTTTTGTGGGCAAAAAACATTTTGGAATGAAATAACACTTTGCAGTGCTCAAAAATAACCTGTGATCTACAGCTACTGATAATTTCTCTACACCGTGAATGTGCTAGTGTTAGATACTACAGCAAAAGAAAAGTTATCTATAAAAAACTTGGAAATCTAAAAAAGCCAAGGTACTGAAGAAGTATTCTGTGACAGTGCAGCTAAAGATCCTGATGATCATTAAAAATGCTTCATTTGTCCAGCTGATCATCAGGAAGCACAGGTCATTAGGAGATGAAAGCAGAGATCAAAGAGATAAGAGAGAATTTCTCATTCTATGAGTACTCTTTGAGAAAGATGTAGGCCAAGCAGCAAGAGAATCTCAGACATCTTGACATGTGGTAGGTGAAAACACCTTTGTCATCCTTGACAAGACAAAGCTTGGTCCTGAAATAACACCATTGCTTTCCACAGCGATGACAATGGCAGCTTTATGAGAAGGAGAGAAAACAACTCTGTTCATCTCCAGATGTGTCAAGTAGAGCCGAGCTTACCTGACCCAGGCTCCTTTTTTTCAGCTGGTAAACAGATGCTGCCAACATGATGTGAAGCAGTAGCCATTAAGTGTCTGAGAACTGCTGTTGAGTGTATCTTCTCATTTTCAAAACTGCTTCAAAAAGAAGGAAGACTACAAAATATATCATGTATTCAAGAGCACTGAAGCATTTAAAGATTATCAAGCATTGCAGCACCTGCTGGCTCAGCCTCCAGAAGTGCACATCAAGGACATTGCAGCAACAACCAACCCTTTTCAAAATATTTCGGGAGCCAGCAAGAGGTAAGTAGGTGTGCAGGGGTCAAAAGTATAGGAGAACACCTTAGTTCAATAGAGATGAAGCAGCACTATTATTATCACGATTAAATCTTCACACCACTTAACAGACTTGACAGTGACTCACAGGCTAAGGCTTCTAGAGAGTTCACTTGACACCAGCGTTGATCCCATTACATTGAAAATTCTGGGCTAAGTAAATTAAAGTCTGTCACATGGTTTGGTCATGACATATGATCCTAGTTGATTTCAAGGTCAAAGAAAAGAGGTTACATGGTAAGACAAGATTTAAAGAATAGTAAGCTGGAAATAGATTGCAATTGCCACTTGAGTGGAGGCTTAAAAACTACTGTAAGATGGACTCCTTCCAGCCAAGCTGCCACTGAAGAACAATTGGTACAATTTAAGTAAGATGGAACTGTGTTAGAAAATTATGTACTGTTAAAGCTAAAATGTTTTTCAGAGGTCTTTTTCAATAAAGTTCAAAGCAGAAAGAAGAAATATATGCTTGCTAACGTGGTCTGTATCAGGCACTACCTTGGGGTGTGAATGATCTCATGCTTCCTGCTGTGCCTTGCTTAGGGTTCCCTTTCCACTGCCGTGTGCTGAAGCCACACATCAAGCCACATCAGAAAATGGACCTTTTCTAAAGTGTTGCTTTGAAAGCTAGAAAAATACTATGTGAAAGATGGAAGAGCTTTGTTCATTCTGAGTAACCTACGAAAAGAAGAAAGTAAGATAGCTTGTCATGTGAAGTGTTACTTCTATGTACAGCAAGTTTTTTACAGTTCAGGAAAGTAACACTGGGTCACCTGTAAATGGATGCAGAATATGCTGATGCATTGCCACTGAAAAACGTTCAGAGGACCTTGTGTTTGGGACTGACAACACATGTTAATATAGCTGTCCTAGGAAAAGAAATCATATGGATTCACTAGAGCAACTATGTGGATGCAAAGCTGTTAGTGCAAACTACCTTCCACTGGTATGGTGTGTTCCTTTCTCATGTTAATTAACTAGATGTTTGGCTGTAGATGTGATGTGTGAGGGCAAAATTAGATCTTTCTGCTTTCAAAAGTAGGTCGGTAACTACTCCTGTTTAAAGTATTGCCTTAATACACAATTTTATTTTGCAATCACTATCAACTTATCATGTTAACTCAGCTGCCTTTGAAGGTTCAACGGCCTTATGATTAACTTACCTCAATTACTATATCCTTGAAGTTATCCTCCAGTTAAAATCTAGGGTACATTACTGGATGCATTTGGGAAGGGTGGTTTTGTCCATTTTTAACTGTACCTTGAAGAGGATAATCTAAATTTCCCAAGCATAGTAAATACATCAATATGAGAGCATTCGTTTCCCAACTTAGTTTATTTGCTAAAAATTAGAAGCTCATCCTTCAAAATTAGTATGTATATATGCATAGTGAGTTTATTTAAAACAAGCTGTAATTTGCATGAACTTTCCATCATCTTTGCAAAACAATGTTAATTACATTATTTAAGGATCCAGAGCATGCCTAATTTTTACCTTTCACAATTTTCAATCTTTGTAATTCCACTTCTAATTTCCATTACCATAATTGTATGGCAAAACAGTGACTTCAAAACAAACTCGTAGTACTAAGCATTCTCTTAACATGGAGGCCAGGAGGAATGTATAACTAGGATGTTATTTTATCTAGAGGGTCTTTTTTTCTCTAATAACCAAGAGTTCTGTCCAATAAGAAACACCTTGATCAGGACTCTTGCATGTTGTTTAAAGCTCAAGATAATTATGAATATACATATATATATATATATATATATATATGCATATGCTTTGACACCATGCAGTTACTGTTCAAAACTAAGAAAAGGTGTAAAAGAAACTAGAACATAGTGTTCTGACCTAAGTTCCAGAAGAGGCTGATTTGCAACTTGCCATTGATGAGTAACAAGATAAGAATTGGTGCAGAATTTGTCTCAGAGTATTTTTGATTTATAAACCTGTTTTTATATTTATGAGTATAAGTGTGAGCATAAATTTCCAAGGGCAAAACTATTATAAGTTCAGGTAGTTCTATCATGTTCCAGACAGGTCCAGTGTCTTCACAGGGTCTTAAATCTTTTCACTGTGCTATATGCTGCCTATATTCATGGTATCCAAGTAATTTCCAGTAGAATGTTAAATGTTTTTTCTCACAGGTAGCCTTATGCTGGTTATTTTTCTTTTTTTTTGCCAGAAGAAACCTTCACATAGATTTCATTTATACTTTTTGTTACTCTTTTTTTTAGTGCTAGCTTTGTTGACTTTAATCTCTGTAGCAGGGATGTTCCTATGCATATGCTTGCGAGCATGTTTGAAGGTTCTGTAATTTTGTTAGATAAGAACACCATTTAATCATTTGATATTTATGACTGTGACTGAGGGAAGTAATGCATATATTGTTCACTTTTTTTAAAAGTGTTCAACTTAAACCAGAAGCTTTGGAAACATTCTGTTAGGTGATTTCACGTACATTATCTGCATGCTTATATAGCTCTATTGACTCTTATGGATCTACTGATAAGTTGCCAAGGGAATGCTGATAGAAAGATTTCAAACTTGAATTAGGCTGAAGTTAAATTACAGTACTTTTTCTTCTTCCTTTCATAAGCAGCTTTTTTTCACTGGTTTAATGACAACTGAATATTAATTCAGTTCCACGATTCAGAATGATTAAACTCAAATTGCAGCAGATTTTTTTCATGGAGCACTAAAGCCAACTACATTGTAAAATATGCACTGACATTCTGCGAGAGATAAAGATTGTTTACTGTACGTTGCTGAATCTCAAGTAATCCTCTGGAGCTTTTGCTAGTGATAATCCTTTCTATTTCTTTAATAAGTAATGGTGGTAACTCTTCCTTTAACATACAGTGATAATTCTTCCTCTTTACCTCCATAAAACTCTTTTACCCTCATAACATTGCAAATAAACTAACCCAAACTTGCAAAGTAAGAACAAACATTCAGCTGTCACAACAGAGAGATAATGCAAAGCGTTTCCAAAGGCTGTAATTAATCCTGGGATAGCAGTATTCAAGAATTCCAGCACCCAGCAAAGTAAGTTATTGTTACATGCTATGTTTTCCCTAAAAAAAACATTGTGTAAAGGCATATGGATCTCAATAACTGCTGGTTCCCTTTCCATTTCTGGTCTGGCCTGGGAACTCAGGCAAACTACTTCTCCTCCATTTCCCTTGTTGGAAGCTGTCTGCTTCTGCTGGAAGCTCTTTTGAGCCTATTGTCCCTCCCTTTATCTTTGTCCTGCATTCAGTTGTATTTGGCACAAAGATAGGACAGAAACACTCAAAGTGCTAAAAGAAATTAGGCTGGAATATGCTGCTTCCCAGCCAGATAAACCCCCAGTTCTCTGCCTGGCTGTTCAGTAAGCAGTTTAGGTGAGATGTGGGAGGAAAAGGAGTGTAAAAATCTAAATATAGTATTGCTTAAACAGCTCCCTACCTAGCTGACTTGTTATGGTGCCTGCTGCAATGAGTATGAGAGGTTCAAGTATCTAGCTATTGGTGAAATAAACAACAAAACCAATGTTCTCTGCATATGGAGAGCTTTTTTTATCTTTCCTCTCCTCTTCTCTCCTCATTCCATTCAAGCCAGCAACCCACAGACTATTTTTGCTACAAATCATCACAGGAATAGCAACAGAGAAGTTATCACTTTAATAGTCAACTAAATGCTATTCTGGTTTACACCCACATCAATTCAGAATAACTTCACAGAAATAAATGATCCAGAGCTCCAGGAAGTGTAAATGACTTTTTCATTTGTCTCAGTGAAATTATATCAATTTTCTTCAAATATAGATCAGATTCTAGGTAAATCCAATTTATGCTCACTTAATATGGCACTATTTGGCCCAGTCTCAAAGAGAATAATTTACCCTCTACTGTAGCATGAAGTATTTGTTTTCCTTCTTTTTTTTCCCCCCTCTGCCTACTTCTCCTGGGAGGAGAACATGATTTTATACTCTACAATTAACATAATCAGAACAATTAAAAAAAATTACCTAGTTATTTCTCACAACATACCCAGAAGGTTGGTAAATGTTATCACCCATGTATTATAGCTGGGGAAATTATATTGAAGAGGTTAAATGACTTGCCTGAGGATGAGTTGCAAGGCAGGGGAATAGCTTGCATTGAATCTCAACAATTCAAGCTTCTCACAGGCATCCTCTAGTCAATACAGACTGCTGACCTGTATTTTGTGCCTGTGTTTTGCCTATGATGTCAGCTTGGTCACTCAGCTCCTTAGGTGGTGATTCAGTTGCATGCATTCTTCACCACACTGTCACAAAGTGGCTATGCAAAAAGGTCACTGACAGATGTGATTGAGCATAAACCTTTTTACTGAATTGCTTAAATAGGTGTTATTCTCAGTATGAAGCAGGGGTAAGATGTTCTCTGAGGACCCAAAGTTAAAAGGAAGAAAAGGTATTGGAATAACACAACATATTACTTAGTAATTTACCATCAGTGTTCCATCTTATCTGTCCAGGAGCTCTGAGGGAATAAAAAATGAAGCAGCCAAGTTGCTGTTCAAAGAGACACAGTTAATTGTTAAAAATGTGAAATAAAAACCTGCTACCAGAGCCAGCTGGTTTCAAGCCAAGACTGCTTAAACCTTTCATAAAGTGCCAGAGGCAATTGTCTTTTATAGATACGCAGAACATAGCCCAGCAGCAGCACAGTCAAGAAAATTATGAAAGATAGAGTTATACATTAATTTGATGTATACAGCTTTGTAGGACTAAAGACTTGGGATTCTCAAGGCCACACAGTACCTCTCTAAGCTGCCAACACTCATTGAGAGTAAATAAAATAGTGAATAAGGGAGAAATGGTGGATAAAATTAATTCAGGCTTTCAAAAGACTTTTGATAAAGACCCTTACAAGAAACTCTTAGGGAAACTTGGTAACCATGGAGTGAGAGGTAAAACTTCACATGGATTGAAACCTTGCTGGAAGATAGGGAAAAAAGAGAAGGAATAATGCTCTATTCTTATTGTAAAAAGAGGTTAGTGGTGCAGTAACCTACACACCAGAGTTTTTTGTCTACACCAAATCACAGAGTCCATACTCATGAGCTGCTTTATTGAAATCTGCTGCTAACTGTGGTGGGAAGTTTGTTGTTACTGTGGCTTCAGGAAGTTTAAATAAGGTTTAGAGGACATGATGGCATATTTGTAGGCAGACTGAAAGGGTAAGAGCTTAGTAAATTAACCATATGTTGGGCAAATCTACTGGGTTTAGTTAACAGCTGAGACAACTATGAAGAACACAAAAATAATCTGATTTGATGCTGTGCAACACACTAGATATTTCCATCCATGGCAACAACTGTTTGTCCAGATTTCCTACTTGTCAGTTGCCTTTGGGACAGTAGTATATGTGTTCACAAGTTAGCACTTTACCTCCTTTCTTTGAGCGTCTAGTTTAGAGGAATGTCAGCAGAGAGGAAAAAGAAGGATCCTGTTTCCAATTGAGAGATACTGTGACCAATTTAAATTGTGTCATGGGACTGAAATAAGAAAGAAATTTTTGTTATGGATCCTGAGCAAGAGCAAGAGCTTCATTCTGAAACCACCTACTCTTGACTCAGATGGAAATGCATACCTAACCAGTAGGTGTTAACCAAGTAGGTACGTGTTGCTGGCCACATCACTCATTGTATACCACTGGCTGCAAAAACTAGTGTACCTTGACCATCCCCATCCAAAGTGACAGCTAAGCATTCAATGTAATTTCTGTGTTTTCTTAACATAACATTATATGAGTTTGCTAGCCTCCCTCAAGCTGAACGTTATTATGGAGAAAGCTTTGTTGTCACTAAGAAATAGATCTATTCCAAACTCCATTTCAAAATGCTACGCATGTTCCTAGAGATGAATAATGCAGTTGCTCTGTAAGAAGAATGAATATGAAAAAAAAAAAACTAATGAAAAGGTAGATAAAAATAGATGGGAAGATGTTGGTCCATAGCCAGCTATGCAAAACTGAGGATGAAACTGAAAGTAAAAAGGACAAATAATTCTAGTAGGAAGTCTGAGATGGTCTAGTTTGTCTTGCTTTGCTTAGTACTATAGTCCTGAATCAGCTGCTTGAAAACATCTGGAAAATGCACTAGTCTCTAAGGTGAAGAGACTTGAGGACAAAAATGTTGTTGATGGTATGAACTTGCTTGGGTAGGTAAAAATGAGAGCTGACTGCAAAGATTGGCAAAAAGACTGTACAAGGCTAAGTGGCTGAGAGAGAAAATGGAAAATGAGATTCAATGTGGATAAAGTAATGCATATATATGTAAAAGCAATAAAGCTTTAGTTACAAAATGATGGGCTCTGGGCAGACTATTATAATTCAAGAGAGAGCTTTTGGTGGTATAATAGATAGCTCTATAAAATTATCAGCTCAATATTCAGCAGAAATCAAAAAGAAAATAAAATGTTAGAAGTTACCAGGAATTGAATAGAGAACAAATAGATAATATTCTAATGCCAGTGTATAAATCTATGGTGTGCTTGCATCTTCAATGATTTGAGCAATTTTGGTCTTTCTGTTTCAGGTAGAGTAGAACTGGAAAAGGTACAGAGAAGGGCAGCATTGCTGATCAAAGATGTTGAAGCCATCTGTGCAAGAAACAATAAAGGAGACCAGGATGCTTCAGGCTGAGGAAGAGGTGGCACAGAGTGAGACTGAAAAGCAGGAGGTGAAGAGGGATCAAATTCTAGCACCTGAACTTCATGAAGGGATTCTCTCACACACCCAGCTCAAAACAAGCAAACTGAATGAATTTCTTATACATGTGTGAAACGTATTGCTGGAGGAAGCTGTTCATACTTAAAATTTCCATCGTAGTAAAGGTCCTTGCACGTGCCTGGAAGGACAATCCACTGAAGGTAACTAGATTCTGAGCTACCACCTCTGTTTCATTAAGTCCCTGGCCTGTAAAATGTTGAAAATGAAAGACAAACACTGCTTTTTGACCCTTCTTTTTTCCCAGGCATCTGTCCCTGATCGGTCAGAGACAGACTATTGGGCTTGGTGGAGTTTTGATCCATACTCCTTACACTGTGCAGATAAAAATCATTCCTAGAAGCCAGAGGGGTGTATGTATACCTTGAAAAGTGACATCTGGAGAGAGAGGGACAGAGAAGCCACTTGCAGTGCAAGGAGGAGGGGAGCAGAAAAAGGAGTATTCAGGCATTGCATATTGTTGTTTTATTATCTTGAATTTACAACAAAACAGTTTTCTACATATCAAAAAGGGATTTTTGCAATCACTGAGAGTTAGTTTAGACCCTCAGGGCAAAGCTTTCTTTCCTTCTGCTGTACATTCCCACTGCAGATATAGTTTCCAGATAGAATTTATCCTGAAGAGCAGAAAAGTCACTTTGCAGTGACTCAGGGTGTATCTATTTGTCATTCTGTCTGTATCTCTCACTATCCCTTTCTTGCATTTTCTCTGATAAGAGACCTTGGTGACTGAAATATAGATCAAAGCCCCAGCCTAAGGCTGGTCAAAAGAAAAAGGAAGAGAAAAAAGGGCATTAAAAAATATATCATTGAGCTTAAAGGATTCTTTCTTTCTTTATTTTCTGCCCTTTCTATTTGAAGATGTTCCATCTCATCCTCTATTTAGCATATCTTACAACAACTTTGAAAGAGAAGCAAAAGGGAGAGACTAAGCAAAATACAATTTGCCTTTACTAGATTGTAAGTATATTTATTTCTAAACTTGAACTCTTTCATTGCACATTGGGTGAGATGGTGACTTCTTCTCCCCCTCCACTCTGCCCTTGTAAGACCATATCTGGAGTATTGTGTCCAGTTCTGGGCTCCCCAGTTCAAGAGTAACAGGGATACACCGGAAAGAGTCCAACAGAGAGTTACAAGGATGATTAAGGGACTGGAACATCTGTCATATGAGTAAAGGCTGAGACCTGGGGCTGTTTAGACTTGTGAAGAGAAGACTAAGAGGGCATCTTATTAACGTCTACAAATATCTGAAGGGTGGATGCCAAGAATGGGCCAGTTTCTTTTCAGTGGTGCCTTGTAATAGGACAAGGGAGAAACAGCACCAAGTTACAACATAGGAAGTTCCACCTCAACATAAGGAAAGACTTCTTTACTGTGAGGGTGTTGGAGCCCTGGGATAGGCTGCCTAGAGAGGTTGTGGAGTCTCCTTCTCTGGGTCTGGATGTGTTTCTGTGTGATTTGCCCTAGGGGTTCCTGCTGCAGCAGGGGGGGTTGGACTCAATGATGTTCAGAGGCCCCTTCCAACCCCTGTGATTCTATGATTCTATGATTCTTGCGCTTGATCTGCCATGTTTGTGCTCCTCATTAACCTTTTGAGGACTAAGTCCTCACAAAGCCACGAGTCCAGTGACTTTGATCCTCTGTGATTACCTTGTCTCCAATTGCATTTGTGTTGTTATGTGTTAATTGTGAGGAAAGATAAATAATTTATCCTATACTTTGCCATAGTATCCATTTTTGAGATACGATGTCTAGACTGACTGAAATGTCATTTCATACCACTGAGGTTTAAATATATCTAATAAACCCTTTCTTGTCTCACATACTTAAAGAGTGAAAAATTCTGAATATGGACACAATTGGAAAGTTACTTTTGTCCAAAGAATCTTTATTTTAGCTTGTTTGTCTGTAAGATCTCAAAGATTTATTATAGAGTTCTGTATCATTCATTACATAAATATACTGTATAACTGCAAAATTTTTGGTCCATAATTTTAATTCTAATAGCTTCTCCACACATTTTTCTTTAATATTGTCATAAAAGTAATGTCCATATTTTTTCCTGAACCTAGAAACCCACAGGTTCTGCTGTAGCATCAAGACATTCTTAGCAATCACATTTTTGCATGGGTTTTATGAAAAACTTACACTGTTTTCACTACCTGCAATATGATTTAACTGTATGCAGTTTTATTACATTGCCCAGCAGTGGTTGTTAGGCTATAGCAATAGATCAGCATAACTTCACCAAGCTCAGTAAAACTTTACTTCCTTGGACCGTTATACGTGATGCTTTTAGTGAGTATGTGGTGCTGGAAACAATAACCTTCTTCCATCCATAACCAGAGCAAATTCATGCAAAGTTAAAACTATGGCAAAATTAGAACCAATACGTGCTGTTAAAACAATCATTTCTGGTGGCAAGGAATAAAAAAACCCTAACTTTTTCAAGATTTTGGTTTCATGAGGAAATTTCTCTAATCTTTCTGTAATGACAGTGCAAAGGATTATACAATGACAATGACATTTATCCAACACTTACTAATGTCTCTCAAAGTTCTTTATGAAAGTCACAGATTCATTTACTGCCAGATGTTTTGCAAGCTGTTCAGTAACGTCACATAAAAAGCAATGAAGTAAAGACAGAACCATAGCAATATATATTGTAAGAAGCTAACTCTGGGATGGAACAGGGTGTTAGTTTTCTAAAATCTACAGTAATGTGAAGAAATCAAGGTGTTCTTGGAAACCAAGTGGAGCCAAGCCAATTTTAAGGGATTTTTAAAGATCAAGCAGAACGTTCAGTTAAGACATGACTGAATAAATGTATACATTTTGCAGCACATCATGAACACCAGCAAAGTTCCCCGTTCTTGAACCAAATAAGGAAATAAGTTTTGGATTTGGAAATCCCATTTTGAGGCTATGGCTTTCTCCCATCCAAAGACTTTTCTTGAAGAGCCACTGATCCATGATAAGGCATCTTAGCTGGCATATGCCAAAGAATTAGTCAGTAGTCATAATGATCTTAATCTTCTGTCAGGATTTTTTCACTTTCCTTTTGTGTCCCCCTGAATGAGTGGTGATGGAGGATGCATGTTCATTCAGACCAAAGCTAGTACATTAGTCAGAAGGAAATAACAGGCTTTAGTCATGAAGAAGATGAAAGAAAAAAGCATGTGTAAGCAATTCTTGAGTGGCTGTTTCAGATTCTCTTTCTACTTTGGGACCTAACGGTTCAGCCTCAATACACTTTGCTGTAGAGCTCCTGCTGCTTTGAAATAGTGAGGATGTTTACTGTAAGCTGTAAACTTATGTTTACTGTTTACCTGCAAACCAGAGACTGACAGTAGAAGTAGGTGATTAAGCAGCGAGGAAGGTGAAAAAAAATTACCTGTAATTGGAGAGGTCAACAGTCTGAGCCTGCTGGCTAGAAGTGAAAGGATCCTGTCCTATGCATATACTTCATGTCACACTGTCTCTGCCTCTGACCCAGATCAGGGCCTTAGACATTGCAGAGCTATAAAAGAGGAAAATACAATGTTGTGATGTGGGCCTAAACAACCACAAAGAAACACATGGCTGCGTGGCTGACAGCAAAGAACCACGCAACTGCTCACTACCCCACCTCCCCGCCTTGTGGTATGGGGAGGACAATAAAACAACTTGAAACTTGTGGGTTGAAGCAAAGACAAGGAGGGCTCACTAACTTGTTACACTCTGTTCCAAATTCCTCTACCTTCTTCTCCCCTGCGGCACAGGGGGACAGGGAATCAAGGGTTCAAAGTCAGTTCACAATCTGTTGTTTTCTGCTGCTCCTTCCTCCTCAGGGAGAATTCTTCACAGTCCTCCCCTGCTTCCCTATGGGGTCCCTCCCATGGGAGAGAGTCCTTCACGAACCTCTCCGTCATGACTCTCTCCCACGAGGTGCAGTCCTTCAGGAGCACAATGCTCCAGTGCAGGCTTCCCACGTAGTCACAGGCTGCTTCAGGAACAGTCACCTCCCCTGGCGCGGGGTCCTTCATAGCTGCAGGTCCAAGTCCATAGGTTGCAGGTCCACATCTGCTCCACCGTGCTCCTTCAGGGATATTCTGCCGTGCTCCTCCATGAGTTGCAGGGGCACAGCCTGTTGTCTCAGTACAGGCTGCAGGGGAACTTCAGCCTGGGCACTTCCTCCCCCTCCTTCCTCACCGACCTTGGTAACCCTTGCTTCAGCCCTGCTCCCAGGCCTTATATCCCTTCTTCTTTTGTATGTTAATCGCAGAGATGTCTCTACTGTCTCTCTAATGGCTCGATGTTGCCATAATTTTTTGGAGCCTGAATAGCTTTCAGTGGCTTCTTACAGGAGCCACTCCTGGGGCCCCTCCCAAAACCAATGCCAAACCAAGCCAGCACATATGGTAATATGTGGCATTCAGAATGTACAGTGCTTGTCTCGAACAATCCAAGAGATAAGTGATGGACTTTGGCACTCAGGATATCTGTTGTCTGTCTTGTGGCATCTGAGAGTTGAACAACATTTGTTGATGGACTAAAGAGATGTCTCAGCAACCCACTCAACTGTTTTGCTTCCCCTCCTGCAATGTGTACCTGAGAACTGGGGAGTTTAATGTGGGATATGCTGAGCTTGGAGAAAAAAAGGAGATCTACAGCTGGTGCTGGGACAGTGATAACCAGGCCTTGATATGATATCTCATGAAAACCACCAACTTAGCAGGACAAGACAAAGAGTGCTGGTCTCAAGCCACTTCCTAGGACTGAAACTCCACTGCAATAAACTAATCCTGTGGTGCCAGTTGTCTCAACCTCCTCTTTGAAATGGCTGGTCTTAACACTTAGCCAAACAAAGACTATCTGCAGGACATAGCCCTGGAGCCATACCTACCCCCCTGCTATCTCGGAGGAGCACAGAGAAGATAGCAGGATTTTCTCCCTTACTCAGGGAGAAAAGTGGGGGTGCAGTGGGCAAGAACTGTATAAAAATCTGAGACACTATGGGTGCATTTGAAGCACTTCCCCACCAGGAACCACTTCCCCACCGACGACATCGCTGGACCGTGGTGGTAACTATGCTCTTGCTTGCTGTCCTCTGTATTTCTGCTTTCTCCTTTCTTTTCTGTCTCTGTTTTCCTCCCTGTCCTATCCGCTCTAGGGAATTTGCTGTGTTACTCTAATAAAAGTTTGTTGTGCGTGTGACATCTGACCTCGTTTGCGTCTTAATTTCACCATTTGGGATCACCTTTAATAAAAAAGTGCCACGTATCCGAATACCGGATCGTGACATAATATAAAAAAAATCAGGAGGTGATGCTGTTTATTAACAACAGTATTTCTTCATTTCACTCTTAGTTCTTAGAATAGCATCTGTGTATTAGTAATCACTGCATGTTTTCCTTCCTTCTGTCCTTTGTCATTACATATACCGTGTTCTTTCCCCTTAGGAAAATGAGTGAGACAAAGTAAAAACTTTCCTTGCATTCCTATTCTGTGTTGTAGGGAAATAATGAAGTTACCTCACAGTCTGTATTAGTGGGAAAAGTGAGCCTGGAAGTCAATTCTTCATACTGTTTGTGCATGAAGCCCTAATCCAGGATTGGAGAAGGAGGATCTAGAATGGAAAGAATAAGCAGAATTATCTTAGAAACATAGAAAGAAAGGTTGGAAGGGATCTCAAGGATCATCTGATCCTACCTTTCTATGTAGGAACACGGTTTAGATGTGATAGCCCAGCACCTTGTCAAGATGAGTCTTAAAGCTGTGGGGAATCCACCACTTTCCTGGCAAGAATATTCTGATGTCCAGCTGTTCAGATGAATTATGTCTATTCAGGGGCTTACAGTGCTGATTATTCTCCATTTACCCAGAGGTTTATGACAGCACTAGGATATGGTTCCGTCCTCCCTGCTGCCAAGCCTACTTTCTTTAGACACTTTGCAGCAGGGATCATGAGTATGCCAACTGTGCCTTGCTGCTCTGCATGGTTATCAGCAGGGACTCCATCTTTATTTGTTTTTTAAAGTGTCTCACACATCTGTGGAGCAGGATAAGTCATAAATAACAGTAATAATGTCAGTGCTTCCCTCTCGTTAATAATGAGTCACTAGAGATTCCCTCGTGATGATGCATAGTGCATGACACTGCACAGATTAGGGCTTCCATCATGCAGACTGGCAGCACGATGGCTTTTACTAAATACAGTCATTGCATATTGTGATTTATGCTCAGCTGGGGCACTACTAGTAAAGCACTGACAGCAGCTTCACAAGCAAGGACATACAAATTTCATAATTCTGCTCTGGAGACTAAAGCTTGGAGAAATGCAGGAGATTTGGAAGAGGTGAATACATTAGTACTTTTCCACAAGAATCCAGGCAGTGGATCTTATTCCCAGAAATGTGCCTTTCTTCTCTCTGGGAAAAGCATTCACTGACTTTCTTAAGTTCATAAACTCTTTAGGTCAATAATCATCTTAATCAGTTCCATATGGTTTAGAGCAACTGTGACTTACTCTTGTCTGCCATGATGAATGGCATGATAATTAGCTAATTATGTTAATCAAAATGGCAAAGGAAACTTTTAAACAAGAGTTACTAGTACTCTGTGTGGAAGGAAACAGCACTAATAAAACAGCTTTTCTCACTATCAACCTTAGTTTCATCTGTGGAGGGTTTTTATAGTCAATGGGCAGGTGTGAGCTTCTCCAAGAGGCCATTCAGAGCCCAAGCCAAGTGTAAATACTTTCCACACTTCTGTGGAGGAGTTTGCCACTGACAATTGACTTCCAGATTGCATACCTAAAGCTGTATGTCCAGAGCAGATGGCATGGATAACTGTTTCATTCCTCTTCTTGAGACCGCCCTTCTTACACACTGCATCAGGCCTCCACAGATATTTTCTGCTGAAGGCAGTGCCACAAAAATCAGTTGTCTCACCTCAGTGCCACTTATGGCCATCCATCCCCCTCCCTTTTCTTTAGGTGAGTCTCAGTATTCATACACTCACATAGCAACTTAAGCAAGATTATGGATCTAGCTGGAAGGAAACCATTACTTTAGTTTTCTGGAAGGCAATTCTCTGATCTGGCTTACATCTTGACCATCACAAGGGAGAGGCTGGGAAGGTAACACCAGCCCCATGAAGATGTATTGAAAAAAAGATTCAAGTAACCAGTGCTTCTGTGAAGAGTAATTCAATATCCTTCTGAGGTGTACAATATTAGCTTCTATATCAGTGTGAAATAGCTACCAAACTTCAAATTCATCTCCTCATTTATTTTCTAATAATTTCAACGTGTAGGCAAGCCCTACAGGACTGCATATTCTTACTCGCCGATGAATTAACTTGGATGCTTGTGACTGTAGGGAAGGGTAATTCAGAACAACCAAACTATAAATGGACATCAGTTGTACAGATACTTGCAACTGCCAAGTAAATGAAGATGACCATGGCTGACACGACTACTCTGCATCAAACGCTGATGAATGCACACCCATTGCAAGTGTATTTCAATATGTTTTCCCATGTTGGCACTAAAAAAATTGCCATGATCATATGCATTGCACTCAGACCAACATTTTGAAAGTAAGCTAACAAGCCACAGCCATGTTCTAGTTGTCTAGGACATTGTCTTTGAGTTCATCTAGAGAAAGACTCCACTCCAGAACAGCAGAAAAACATCTGAGACAAATCACCACATTGCAGGTTACCTGTGTCTTCCCTGAAGCATCTGTAGTTTTCTGGAGAGGGATAACAGAGTAGATGGACCAGTCTGAAATCTAAATGGCAATAAAGTATCTATTTTTAAAGACAATTATCATTTTTCTCTGGAGAAACAAGGAAAAGTAGAATGTTAAACCACAGGAAAAATTTAGTTGAACAGAAATACATTTTATCATTCTAAAAAAAAGTGATGCAGAGGCTCATAAAACCTGAAATTCCATGGGATTCATCCAACTAGAGTCAGTGCTGAATAGAAGTATTTTTAACACATACAGCTTTTTCTTTTGGTTTTTTTTTGTGTTTTTTTTTTTTTAATTTTGTAATGAATGCTAGCTCATTTGCATATTGTAATTGGCCTTGTCTGTCACTTCTTCTTGGCAGTCTGATCTTTAGCAAATGCTGCTTTGTTTGTCACTTCCCAAGTTCTATGACTGTCCACAGAGCAGCACTCTTTCATTTTTATAGATTTATAAGTGATGTTAATGAGAATAACCTGACAGAAGCAGGAAAAAAAGAAAGCTAATGTCATTCCTGGGCTACAGTCATAAAGACAACTTCAGAAGAGTATGTAAAAAGCATACCATGGTTCTATGATGACTGAAATATTGTTACACTATGAAACTAGTAAATCCATAGCTTTATATGCTAGTTCAATTGGACTGCTTTTTTCAGTAGGTAGTATCTTGGCACTATTTATTGTCCTGATATTATAAGAAGCTTTTCAACTCTACAAATGTACAAACCCATTAAACACAATCAAGTTTTAATAACATTTCCTGTAGTCTTTTAGTGAAAATGAGACAAAACCCACAGCAACCAAAAAAATTTCACCTTTATTCTAGAAATTCAAGCTCTGTATGTTGTTGCATCTGCAATGAAAATGTTTTAACAAGCCTTCATAAGCTTACAAATATCCCTTCTGCTGTCAATTCTTCTGTATCCAAAGCTTCTTTCAAGTGAGAATGGAAAACAGACACTGACAGGTCTCCAAGCCACAGAGGAAAAACTCATGTTGCTCCCTTCAGTACTTAAAAAAAAACATTTTAGCACTAAGGATTGTTAAAAGGAGAAGTCAGACAATTCTCATGGCAGGGCCCATGGATGGCCAAGAATTGATGGACAAAAAAAAAATCAAATAAAAATTGATCTGTTAGTAACTGTCATTTATGCAAAGAGGACAGCAAATTCCAGCCCAACAGGGATTTCTTGTTGCAGGACTGTAGGTGAAATGGGGAAAGGAAGATCAAATATAACCTCTGTTTCAGCATTAATGTAGTAATTCTTCCACTCCTTCTGTGTAGGAGACTTCGCCTCAGTTAGGAATAAAGGCAGATTTATGTAGGAAACATCCAGCTAGTATCTTCCAAAATTAAGAGAAAATCTATTCCTTCTGGCAATTTTAAGAAGAAGTTATACTTAGTGAACTCAGATTACATTCATTTGCTCCAGTGTTACACTAATGAGTCACAATCCATACAACATCAGTAACACACACAGAGGGAGAAGGATGGACAAAGTAAAGCAGATATGAACTGCAGGTTCCTGACAGGTGATTAGTTCATTGCTTGCAGGTTTTTGAACTGTTTTCCAAGAACAAATATGGGTTTTTAGCATAACAAAAACCACCAACATATATTCATGAAGGAAATTAACCTCCTGTCTATACAAGATGAAGACAGAAAAAATGAACTCAGGAAAACCTTTGTTTAGATCACAGAAAAGTAGGAATCAGGAAGAGAAAGAGATTAAATGAAAAGCAAAAATACTTGAGAATTACAAGAATATCTATCCTGTTAAAACATACATCAGTGTTATGGTTCTTAATGATAAGTGGTGCTTTAATCTTTTGTTAACTGGTTTGGTTCAGCTGCTGTGCTGCAATCAACGGTATTTGATCAATTTCTATCACCTGAAGATCTGGCCTCTGGTGTGCCAATGGGGATCATTAATTATTTCAGAACTGCCAACACAATGCATGACCAATTTGTGAGATCAGGGTGAAATGATCATGTTTCAGATTTGTGTGCTTGCCTTATTTCTTTAACTGTTTGATTTCATAGAGACTTCTGCAGTCCCGCAGGGTCTAATATTTTTTAAAATAAATTTTTCATAATGATGCAATTGCAGAAGCTTTAAGCATATGAGTGATTCCTATACTTTGAAGAAGTTATGTGAGTTGACAAGCACTAATTTTGACTGCTGACATTTGTTTTATTGGTTTGATTTTTCATGCTTATCATTTGCTTCTGTTGAAATCCATGGGAATAACTTGCCATTACCATTGATGGAAACAATGATATTATAGATCACATAACTCCTAATGGCTTGCAAGAAATCTGCTTCCAAACTCAACTTTTTTCTTTTGTGTTTGGCTTTGTTCTTTTGATAGATGCTCTCAGCCAGTAAGGAAAAATCTATTTGAATGAATAAGAAGCAAACAGCATTCACATCACCTTTATTTCACTTTGCTTCCTTACTTGATTCTAATGATGCTTTATTTCAGTACCAAGAAGCTTCACTACCTAGCCAAGCCTTCATAAATAAGAATCAAAGAAGTAAATAAAATCACTAAACTGACTCAGTGTCAGCATTATTGCTCAGCCATTGCAACGTTCTATTTAATAATAAAAAATGTAAGTTCAGGGAAGTCCAATCTGTTCATTGCTCAGGCGGGGCTGACAAATTGCAAGAGACGACAGCAGTCTTTTAATACTAAAACAAATTAAGTCCTCTATCAGATGTGCTGCCAGCCAGAGGAGAAACTTTAATCTTTTTATTAAGCTCATGGCTCTAATTTTCTTAATTTGTTCTTGAACAAAGGAAAATCGAGGATGAACTCATAGAGGAACAGGCGGAATGAAAATGTATTGCAAGGGAAAAGGGCGTAAGCATAAACAAGTGCTGTCTTCACCACACAGCTGAAATGAATGAGCCATCATGGACTGTCAGAGCTGGCAGATGGGCCTCTGGGATCAGTGGAAAGTTAGGACTGAGGACCCCTCCCCACCCCAGCCCACTGGTCCTGCCTCCTCACAGTGGTGGCCCCTCCCTGCATCCCTTTGATGGCCTGATATTTGCTTCCCTTCTCCCTGGTCATGGAGTGGATCAACTCACTGGCAGCACTATTCTCTGTCCTCATAAACATTCTTCTTGCAGAGTGCTGAGACAAAACATCTCTGCATAAAGGTCATCAAATACAGCCAGACTTGGCGGGGGTAAAAATAAAATATTGCATCAAGGAAGTCTGATGGCTTGGATTGAGTCAGATCCCATCAGTCCTGCATAATGACCCTTCAAAATATTGTGAAAGCTTGAAAAAGACAGTGCAAAGTATGATGGAGGGGATTTGAATATACAAGTATAATCTGACCTGCTGCATCAACGTGTTAAAGTAACCAAGTGTTTGTACTTATAAGGGGAAGTCCATAACAAATTCCTCAAGTTACTTCTCAAAGGATTCATCTAACCTAACTCAGGCAACTGAAATTTAGACATTTGTACTCACAGCTGTCATTTTGATGTGCCTTCATCGCTATCGAATATGGTTCACAGTCACAAAGTGGTCGAGGTTGGATAGGACTTCTGGAAATCCTTGAATTCCAGCATAGGTTTAGCATAATTAAAAAAAAAAAAAAAAAAAAAAAAAAAAAAAAAAAAAAAATCATGTTGGCAGCATGGATTCATATTCATTGCCTGTGAAAAGGATGTAAGCACTCCACTGAAGGTAGAGGGAGCAGAGTTAACCAGATTTGATGAAGCACTTCATTTGCCTTTAATTTCTAGGTCACACAAGAGAAACACAGACCACGCCTTTTCAGGTCCCTCACCCTCCTGAACGTTTTCTGATATTCAGCTGCTGTTATCTAAAGATAGTGGCTCCAAGCTTGTGGCAACTGACTGCTGTGTGGTCCTCATTAGGCTCCACTCTAACAGCACTGGTCATCTTTATTTCAACACTTAATGAACTAGGATGTTAAATTCATCCAGTTTATCACAAAGTACAAAATTAGGGTGTTAGGGTATCAGTCATGTCAGTAATTAAACCTTACGAAAAGAAGATCACAGTACCAGTTGAAAGTTAAGAGCAAAACACACTGACACAGATGTCACTGCCCATCCTGGATAAATGGAAAACAGCTTTTGCCGGGGAAAGAGGGTCTTTTAGGAAACATCACTCTTATTCATTGGCAGATATTTAGTATAACTCCCAAACTGACTGTATTCATAGGTATTCTTTCTTTCCTGAATCATGCTTGAAAAGAAAAATATTTTCCTCTTATTGTACTCTTCATTTTTACTAGCAGTTTGCTTCTGTGAACCTCAGTGACATGTAGAGCTGACTTTGCTAGAATGTCAGCTGCCTACAGTTCCACCATCCCTGTAAGATCATAGTGTGTCCATGGTGACACTGTGGCAGTGACGTTATAAAGCATCAGCATTACTTTCAAGTGAGAATTTACTCCATTATCCTGCAAGTTTTAAAAACTAATCACGCTCTCCTCATCTCTCTGTTAACTTCAAAACAACATTATAAGTATTTTCATATTGCAATCTTGCTAATACCTTAAAGAGGGAGATGGAAAAGTAAAAGAAAGAAAATATAGGGGAAAAAAAGAAAAAAAAAAAAAAGACACCATCCAGTAGAAATAAGATGTTCAATATATTCTTCAACATACTGTCTGTCTTCCTTATGTCCTCAGCTAATACTAATAAGTTGATGGCATTTAAGATGCAGGCATTGTCATTTCCTGGCCCATTGTGTTACCAAAAGTATATACATGTGTTAGGGACCAGGCATAAGGTCCTGTACAGAGTGAGTGCTCCTAACACGTAAATGGAAAGTAATCTCCTGTGAGGGATGTCAATATTCTGGTCAAGTGGTAGACACATTTCAAGTTAGATACAAAGGGAGGTAAGGCAGAAAATCCTGGGAAAGAAGCTGGTAGAGACTGACTTACCGGAATAATTTCTCAATTTTCCAGATTATTCTCTGACACCTTCTTTCTTGAATGTCCTTCACCTGACCTATGCTGATAGCCCAATTAGTTGTTTGGAGTGACTGAATTTGACCTGTGAGCCAAGTATCAAGTATTTTACAAATGAACAGCTGGTTTAACCTTGATCTCAGTGTCTCCATCAGCAAAAAAACCTCCAAAATACCCAAACAAAAAAGCAGCAATTATATTTAATGAACAGTGAACTTAAAACTAATTGGTTTTAACTCTGCAGCAGCATTGCCACTTGGGAACTTGAGCTTGTGACTGAAGATGCAAAGAGCAATGTAAGGGAATTAATGAACTGGAGTGGACAGCAGGAATATAGAACATGTCAAGGGTTATAGGGCTGAGACTTTAGTCTGCATGTGGGAGGGTGGATGATGAGAGAGACACATAAAATGAAGGACATGTTTTTCACAACCTGATTTAAAGATTTGGGAAGTGGTAGAAGTCTCATGGTAGGCAGGATCTATTTTCTAGTGTAGGGATATGTAAAAAGGGCAGCAAGGAGTAGGACAGAAAGTAAGAAAATTTGCATCTCAAGCATGTGAAAAGGTGAGTTTTTGACTAATAAGGCCAGAAAATTTCATCTTATTCAGGGGAACAGGGTTTTGTGAAAGATGTAGGGCCCTTGAATTCTTTGGGTAAAACTGAATTTCAGTGTAACTGTTAAACAACCTGGAAACTGTTTCATTTAGAAGGACAGTGGGTAAAAAGAGAGAGAATGTCTCAACAGTATCTATGACATCACATTTTCTGTAGGAATGGCCTCTCAGGTATAAACAAAGTGTGCTCTTGCCAGATGGAGTCATAGAGCAAGGAGCAGAGGAACCCCGAACCTCTGGATCTCAGCCAGGCACAGAATTAGGTCCCTGTATTTCAGACTTACTTAACCAGAATCTTAGAAGAGTTGTGATTGGAAGGGACCTTTAAAGTTCAAGGCCAACCACCCTGCAGCTAGCAGGGACATCTTCAACTACATCAAGTTCCTCAGAGCCCTGTCCAACCTGAACGTGAATGTTTCCAGGGATGGGACATCTACTACCTCTCTGTGCAACCTGGTTCAGTGTTTCCCCACCCTCATGGTAAAAAAAGTATTTCTTATATCTAGTCTGAACCTCCTCTCTTTTAGTTTAAAACCATTATCCCTTTTCCTATTGCTACAGGCCCCACTGAAGAATTCCTTGAGATAAATATGGAAGCAGAACTCTAGGTTCTCTTACCTCGAGTTGAGGTAAGTGTAGTTTTAAAGCACCAGCTGATCCTGAGACTGAATCTTACCACATTGTAGCCCAACATACGATCTGAGGCAAGAGAAAGTGACTTTTTAATGTATTTTATTTTATCTGATTGTATAAATGGCTTCTCAATTTTTTTCAGTGCTTTTTCTTCAAAGTATAAGCAGCTGCAACAGTACACAGAGCTGTGGGGTCAGATCTCTGGAGCTTGAAACCAAATCCAATACGAGATGCAGATATAAAGTAGTCTGATTTTCAGAGCTGGGTGAAGCCACAGTTTCCACTGTGATCAATTCCATCAGGAATTAATCAGTATCTCTGAAAAAAATGCCTTTTGAGGCACCTAATGGTGGAGATCAGTGTCTAACAGACAGCACGGAAGTTTAAAATATTATTGGCTACATTGCATTACAGCAAGCTGACCTTTGCCAATGTCACTCCCCCAGCTGATAAAAGCAATTTTTCATGGCAGAGCCCTAACTACATAACACTCATGTGAAAGGCCTTTTAGAAGTGTTGACACCCTGCCCAAGGGCTAAAAATTATTAACATTTTTTGCTTTTTTAATATCATTCCTTAATTAGCAGTGAACATAAGTAGCTGTAAAACTCTACAATATGGAATTAAATTCACCACTCAAACAAAAATTTAGCAAAAATTACCATAGGTGTTACAGGAAGCTCAACATTTTCTGCTTTTCCAGGCTGCTGAGGCAGCACCCTCTTAGTGTTGATAAAAATTGCTTTGCAAAGGTTGTGCCTCTTTGGATTTATCACTATCAGCATGTGGCAGTGTTTGAGCTTCCAGCTAAAAAAAATAATAAAAAAAATTCAAATGGAATTTTACAGTACTTGCTTTGGGGCTGGAGCGTAAAACTGCTCTCTTAGCAGCTTCCAAGTCCCTGGAAGCTTCGTCCCTGTGTCTCTTGGCTTCATCACAGCCTCTTATGACTTTTCCTTTCCTTTCCTACTTACTGTTTACTTTTTTTATTGAGGGGTTTTGCGATATCTTTTTATTATTATTAATCTGATTTGATTTGGGCTTGTCTTGATGACAAGAGTTTACATAAGTGTGAGGAAATGGTTAATGTACCTTGCATGGTGTGCAAGATATTGTTATGGAGGAGAGAAGAAAGTTGCTGAAACAAGATTTATAAGAAACTCTATGTTTAGAAAAGTGTCTGGGGCTAGGTTAACAAGCTGTGAGGCCCAATGTGAAAGCAAAGTGGTGCTAAGCGCTTGACATCTGTACTAAACACACCCAGCAGCTCTGTTTCAGGCTAGCTCTGGGGCTGTGAATTGAATGCCAGGTAGCAATTAGCACAAATTAGGGGACTGTATAATAAGCTGGTGTAATGTCTGCAGTGTGTCCAGGTGGCCAAGAGCGTCCTGGCTTGTATCAGCAAACAGTGTGACCAGCAGGACTTAGGGAAGTGACTGGCTCCCTGTACTCTGCACTGGTGAAGCTGCACCTCGAATACTGACTAACCATTGAATAGCCATTTGGTTCTCCTTTGGCCCCAGTTCTTTTACACTTGTATTACTGAAGCTATTGCAGGCTTTAAGATCAGATTCAACAACTGGGAACGCCCTGTACTCAGCACTGGTGGGACTACCTCTAAAGTACTGTGTTCAGTTCTGGGTCCCTCAATGTAAGAAGGACATTGAGGTCCTGGAATATGTCTAGAAAAGACCAAGGAAGCTGGTGAAGGGTCTAGAGAACAAGCCTTATGAGGAGCATCTGAGGGAACTGGGGTTGTTTAGCCTGAAGAAAAGGAGGCTGAGGGGAGACCTCATTGCTCTCTAAAACTACCTGGAAGGAGATTGTAGTGAGTAGGGGGTTGGTCTCCTCTCCCAAGTAACAAGTGATAGAGTGAGAGTAAATAGCCTTGAGTTGCACTGGTGGAGATTTGGATCAAACCATAGGAAAAATTTCTTCACCAAAAGGGTTGTAGGTGTGTGAAGAGTAACAGTGCATAGATGTAGTGCTCAGGGACATGGTTTAGTGCTGGATTTGGTTAGATTCAATGGGGTCTTTTCCAGCCTAAATGATTCTATGATTCTAAAGAGCTATAATTTGTGTATTAGGAGCCCTATCCGTGTTTCCCATAGGTGACAAGAGATACACTCAAGGAGTGCCCTGCTGAGCTGAACTGAAGCTCTAATGGAAATGCACCTGGAAAAAGAGCTGGTGCCCGTGGACTGGATGCAGAACAGCAGTGGTTTTACACCTGTTACACTAAAACACATTGTCAGATCTTCAGCAGGCACAAATCAGTCTATATTAATATAAGCAGGCTGAAACACATTTACTGAAGATTTGGTCCAATATTCTGTTTGGGTTTGGTTTTTTTTTTGGTTGCTTTTTTTTTGGGTGCTTATCTGGTTTGAATAGGGCTGTTTAGCACTCAACACCTCCCTGCATGTTAGCATTTTAATTTACTTCATAAGGTTGCTCACAGCATCCCTCAAGTCTACTGGCTGAACCTGTGGTTCCTTCCTGCACGCTTTGACCAGAGCCCTCAAAGAGAACTGGAAATGACTTTGAATCTTGCAGCCTTCTCACTCCCCTGGAAAAGGTAAAGTGAAGAGTAAATGCCTCATTTTGAATCCTGTTTTATGTGTTTGATCTCTCACAGCTTTCCACACTCAATCTATTCCTCACTAGTGATATGAAGAAGCCATGAAAATAAATCCATTTTGGAAATGAACCAGTGCTGTCAATTGTCCTCAGCCACAGGTCAGTAAGCACAGGATGGACGGGCCTCCCGGTGTGCTCTGCTGGGAATAATTCCTTGAAAAACGGTGCCTGGAAAATGTTTGGTCTCTTCTTGCTCATCTGCTTTGGTCATAGGTAGCTGGCACAAGGTTCAGTTTCACCTTGGCTCTGGGCAAGGCAGAACTGCCAGACAATAAGTTTTCAGAGGAGAGGCTTGGGGGAAAAATAGTAAAAAAATTATACAAAAAGTCCCTCTGAGGAAGGATCCATTTTGTGCCAAACATTAATATGCAGCCAGTACAAGCCTTCTCCTTTTATCTATTCCTACTGGCAGTGTAACAACCCAAAATAGAAGCCTATTGTGGGAAAAGCAGAAAACATAAGCAAAAAGTATGATTAACTGCCTTGTTTTGTTCAGCACATGGGTAAAGAACACAAACTATCTCTGGTGCTGGATTGATCACACTCAGTACTGTAAATAGGAGCAATGATCTGGTGAAATGGCCAGGTAGAAAAATTGCTCCAATTAGAGAAAATGCCTGAGGACTGAAGAATGTTGATCCCAGCATAGGAAAAAAAATCACATATTTAAAAAGTTGAATCTACTTCAGTTTGAGTCTTTGCCTCTGCTCCTATTGTGAGACCTCTGAATCCCTTCTGTGGTCAGGTCCAGAGAAGTTAGTGGTTTGGGTATTTCAGTGTTACAACAGCATTTGACCTATACCAACCTTGAAGAAAGGCTAAGATAGTGATGCTGTCAATTTGTCTTACACAAATTAATCTTTAGTCTGAATTTTAGTGGCAGTGAGCATCTCAGCCCCCTTCAGCAAAACTGAGGACCTCCCTGTCCAAACTCAGAAACTTTAAAATGAATACCTGAATTTTTTAATATTGGTACAAAAACAACAACATTTTTTTCTGTTTATTGGCTATGCAAGCTCTGAGACAATGTTAAGACTATTATACTGTTCTTCAGGCCCTCATTTTCAGACATGATTTTGGTCTTTTTTGTAGAAGCTTTGGCCGAATATCCCACACAGAACCACACCTACAGTTTTTTCACATCCTGTAGTTGTTCTGACATACATCTTTAAATAACAGTTTAATGGCTAAAATACAAATGTTGCTGGGAATTGTTTTTGTCTCAAGTTTTAACTGATACAAGCACTCCTTTCTCCTTTAAGAACTGTGAATATTGCCTGCCCTTGGATTGTATTGATGTGTATATTAGGTTCTTTTTTCTCTTTGGTGAAAATTTTTCTTCTGCTTTTAGACTAGTAAGTTAGGTAGCTCACATGGAACTGTTCTTCTGAGTTGGGACAATTTTTTTGCACAGCTCATTTCTGGATAAGCACAGCTGCTGGAGTTCAGTAGAGCAATCTCTAACAAAGCTATCTGAAGAAAATAACAGTAGAGCTGCTAGAAATGTTAGCCCTTGGATTAGCACACACCATTTTATCTGGGGAAATCTGTGTTAATGGACATCAGGGTGTTTTGGGAAGAGAAAATTGCATGAGATGAGCATCCTCTCAGAGTAGCAGTCCTTAGTATTGCAAATGGTACCTGAAATCCTTCCTGTCTTTGGGCTGGATTTTGAGCTTTCTGTGTTGTATCATCTCTTCCTTGCTTGCTGTCCTAGTCTCTCTGTCCAACTAAGTTCATGAATAAAAAAATATATTGTCACTTTCAACATGGGAAATCCTAAGGCAGGAGAATCTGCCAGGCCAGTAAATGGAAATATTCCTGCAGCAGAAAAAAAACAACAAAAACCAACACATCTTCTAAGTTAAAACAATACTCTGGCAGTAAGTTTACTTACCACTAGCCTTGTTCTCATACAAGAAGTAAACTAATAATAATAGCAGTAATAATAATAATAGAAACAGTAATAATAACATAGCTTCTCCCACACTGATGCAAAAAACCCCCTTAATTTATAGAAAATATTCAGTGCATCCTGACTCTTAGTGTCACAGGGTTACAGACTTCCTGTTTTCTCTATGGTCTCATAGGAGTGTCTCACTAATGTCTCATAGGGTCTCACTAATTCTGAAGTTCGAAGAGATTCACTCATGTAATTAAGGCCTATTGCATACTGTGGTTTCTTCATTACTCTCCTCCTGAGAAGCTGTACATGATGTCCTGGTGGACAACATGTTGACCACCAGCCAGCAATGTGTCCATGCAGAAGGCAGACTAACAGCCTCCTGGGCTGCATTAGGCAATGTTGACAACAGGTCAAAGGAGGTGATCTTTCCTCTCTGCTCAACACTCATGAGTCACATTTGGGGTTCTGGGTCCAGTGCTGGGCTCCACAGTAAATGTCACACATGGACATATTGGAACAAGTGTAGCAAAAGGCTACAAAGATGATTAAGGGGCTGGAACATCTGTCATACTAGGACAGGCTGAGAGGCCTGAGGTTGCTCATTCCACAAAAAAAAGATGGCTCAGGGGGAATTTTAGCAATCTGTATAAATAAACATTACTTGAGGGGGAGTAAAGAGGGAATCAGACTCTTATCTGAGTGCCCAAAGACAGGAGAAGAGACAATGGACACAAACTGAAATACGGAAAATTTCATTTAAACATAAAGGCCTCTTTTTTATTGTGAGGGTGGCCAAATACTAGAACGGCATTACCAGAGTTGTTGTCAAGTCCATGCTTAGAGATATTTAAAGCCCAACTACACACACCCTGGGCTATCTGCTGTAGCCAATCTGCTTTAAGCAAGCAGACTAGATCATCTTGAAGATCCATTCACACATCAATCATGCTGTTATTCTGTGTTTTGTTAAAACAGATTCTGGCTATAAGTAATCCTAAAACACAGAAAGCTTGATGTTAGTTTAAAACTATTAGACCGTTGTCTGCTTTCTGTGCAAGTAAGCTATGTGCATTTCCTTGCAGTGATATTTTTTAGGTTTGCTGTCATATTCCAGTTAGATCTTCAATATAGAAGATGGCTGGCATCAGGCTTATCTTCAAACCAAGTACCCTGCTTCAAGTCTGAATTTAGGCCAAATACACCCTGCCTGTGTATCCTGAATATCACAGTCCCCCTTGGGATGAGCCTGGGAAATCATTCAACCTCACTGCAGGAGGGAACAGACACACTATTCACAGAGGGTGAAAATCAGGAACTCAGCAGTCTGAAGGTTAGGTATCCTGTCTGCAGTAGTCATTTAAGAAGTATCCACCAGATGAACTCAAGCAGTACAAAACACAAGTTAGTTGTCTAGATTCTTCACAGCTAGTAGGAGTAGATTACCTTTCACTTCGAGGCAGATGTCGAAAACCATTAGATGTATCATTCTTCAGAAGTGCCTTTTTGTCTCCATTGCCTATAAAAATATTCTGAATAAATAACTCCAATATAGATGTTTATAATATAGATGTTTAAAATTAGATTAGCTGACTATTGCTTTGTCTGTCAAAGCTCATGAACCAAGATGACAAGTGAGCTTTGGAGCCGTGCAAGCTTACTAACCGCTCAGCATGCAAGCACCATCATTAAGTCATCCCTGAGTCCCCTGGCAGTAACATGACTAGGGGCAGTATCTCATTTAGCCTAAAACCAAGCCTCATTGCTGCTTACACATAGCAATACATCGGTACAACAGTCCTCAAAGGTGGATAACCTCAGATATCTACTGTCTAGACATATTGTCTTTCTTTGCCACCCATTTGTATGAAGAAAAAAGAATGATTTTGTTGTTCAGCAGTCTTTCAGAAATTTGTGGTAAATGCTTTGCTGCTGAACATCTCTTTGAACTCAGACAAGTCTGTGAAAACCCCAATCTAAAATGCTCAGGTCTTAGGTTCCTGCTGAAGTTAATGAGTGCAAGTTTCCTGACGTGATTTGAAGGTCAGAGGACTGCTCTGACACATGTAATCCTCAGAGCTGCACAAGAGCAGTGTTCTGCAGAGCTTGTGCCATTAGAAACAATTCCATTTCACACCTCTGTGAATTGTTCTTACACAAATATTTTATGGTTAAAGAAAAAAAAACAAAACAACAAATGGCTATCCAAATGAAAGGAATCACAAAGGAGTTCAGATAAAGAAGGAAGAGCAGATGAGGTATGGCAGATAACTGCATGACTTCATTGAAGTGTTGGTCCACCAATTAACTTGGGAAATGAAAGCAAAATAAGGTAAATTTTTGTCAAATGTTTCTCAATTAAGTGACTCTGAGTTCCAGACAGAAAGAGAAAACTGAAGTTTCTGTAAATAAAGGAATTAGACAGCTTCCATAGAGGAGATGTCTTTAAAATGAGATTTTTGCCTTAAGTACCTGCCAGATACTCTTCCAGCTCTCTCACCTCCGCTATTCCACAAGCCAACAAAAGAAACACATCTACTATTAATTTAAAACCCCTCCACCTGAAACTATCTTCAGACAAACATTTAGAAGTTTAAACTGTCTTTGATATATAGTCCACCCATTCCTATCCTTCTCAGCATACCAAGGGCAACCTCTACACAGAATTTCTCTTCCCATCATGATGGTGTTAGACTGAGAGTATATTCATTTCTATGGCACATGCTGTGGTGAACAGTTTACTTGATAGGAGTATTTTATTATTATTATTTTTTAATAGTATTAACACATTCCTAGTTAGCACAAAACCATTGCTCACTGTGGATATATGACCTGGACGTACATATTTTAAGACGTATTATTATAGATTTTTTTAACTTAGCCATGAATCCCATTAACAGTTTGAAAGAAAAAGATTCTTCCCCAGATCCCTTCCATTTTG
This sequence comes from Apus apus, assembly GCF_020740795.1. NCBI lineage: Eukaryota > Metazoa > Chordata > Aves > Apodiformes > Apodidae > Apus > Apus apus. The sequence goes on from NC_067282.1 coordinate 197,994,476, forward strand.
GGAAAAGGCTTTAAGATACACCTTTTCAGAAGCTCTTCATACAAACTTGTCCTTACATTGATTCCTTCCAACTCCTAAGATAGCAGTGTAGTTTCTTAACCATAGGCTTTTACTCCTTTCCAGATCACAGCTTTATAAAGGATTGGCTTCTTTCCTTAAAGACCAGAATATAAGGTACTTTTGGAAAAGAAGGAAGTTATCTTCAAATAGTCTTCTGATTTGCTGTGAATAACTGTTCTGCTTCTAGCATGATTTTATTTCTGGCCATGGTATATAGACATTTAATTATGTTTTGCATATGGCAGCCAAATATATTTTGCAAATGAGCTCACTATACAGGATACCTACAAACTCTTATATGACCATTGGGGTTTTTTCTCTGTAGTAAGATATAGGCAAATGTACTTCTTCCTGTATGAGATTATAGTGTCATTTTATAAATTAAAATAATTATACAAATATATTTTTGAATATGGCTAAAACCTTCCACATTATTAAGAAAAGATGCAGCTAAAACCAGTTTTGTAGGAAAGCAGAATTATTTAGGAGAAAAAACTGAAGGATTGCAATTGACCCCAGTGGGTTTATTTACAGACAGCCTGACACCATCACTGTTCTCCAAACCCCTGGATACTGTTCCTGCAGAAACATGGCATTTTCTCTGCATTTCAGTTTTTTATATTGCAAACTTATAAAGTATTTAGGATTCACAAATGGTTCCATGGATAAAGAATTTATTCAGAAAATTATAAACAGCTCCATATAGGGAGAACTCCCCTATCCATCAGTCTCTAAAGAGAACTTTAATACTGAAATATCTGACAGGCACTACACTTCTATATCCCTTGCAATTTCTCTTTTTCCTAGGTACTCAAAATCAGCATGTTCTAGAAGGCATACAAGATAATTTCTAGTTTTATCTGTTTTTCACAATGTTTTGTTTTATTTTGGACAACAGGCTTGAGTGTCATTAAAATGGAAAATCTTACCCTTCAAGGAGGCAAGATGGAAAGTCCTATCGAAGATTTCCTGAACTAGAATTCTAGAAGTTCTACATTATTAACATATTCAGAAATTTATTCCGCTTCTTTTTGGTGGTTTGGGCTCAACACAACAACAAAGGAGCATCCCCATGGCCGCTCAGTCAACCTCCACCCCCCAACACACACACTCCAGGATGAGGAGGACAAAGCTCATGGATCGAGACAAAGGACAAGGAGGATTCTTCACCGATTAAGGTCCCAGGCAAAACAGACTCAACTTGAGGAAAAAATAATTGTTTAATTTAATCAAACACACACAGGACACAGACAACACAAAGAGCAGGGCTTGCATATGTTACCCCACCCCTCCCTTCTTCCTGGGCCCAAATCTCTTTGTTCCCAGTTTCTCTCCCTCCTTCCCCCCAGTGGCACAGGGGGATGGGGATGGGGTTTAGAGTCAGTTCACAGGCTGCTGGTTCTTGCTGTACCATCCTCCTCAGGAAGAAGGATTCCTCACAGTCCTTCCCTACTTCCCCACGGTTTCCCTCCCATAGGAGAGAGTCCTCCACGAACCTCTCCTTCATGTCTCCTTCCCACGAGGTCCGGAGCTGCTCCAGCCTGGGCTTAAAACAGAGTCACGGGCTCCTTCGGAAATAGCAACTTCCCCTGGCTCCGGGGTCTTCAAAAGCTGGGTAATCAGAGTCCACAGGCAGCAAATCCACTGGCCACAAAACCCAAGTCCAATGGCCAAGTTCACCCTCCAGGTGCCTTCAGGGAATGTTCCACCATGTTCCTTCACGAGTGCAGGGGGACAGCTGCCATCTCGCCATGGGTTGCAGGGAAACTTCTGCTTGGGCAACTTCTTCCCCTTCTTCCCCACCAATCACCCACAGCAATCTCCTTCCTCAGCACAGTTCTCCTTTTCTTTAAGTGCTAGCTCTGCTCAGGTCTCATTTCAATTCTTTAGTATGTTAATGGCAGAGGAGCATCTATTGTCTCTCTAATGGCTCCTTGGCTGGTTTTGGAGCAGGGGGAGCTTCTCAGCTTCTAAAGGTGCCACTCCTGGGGCCCTTCCCCCACTACCAAAAAACCCACCAAACCAGAACAGTCTTGAATGAGTTCCTTAGCGAAAGGAATGAGAAAACAAAAGAAGAATACCTGGGTTATTTTAAATAGGGTTTTTTTGTTAACAGTTGTTCATATTATGTGTTGTTACAAATATGGAAGATACATTTTTTCTCTATAATTTATGATTATTTCAAGAAGGAAAAGCGAATCTCTGAGATGTTACCATTCTCACAGAAAATACATACTCAACTGTTCTTCGATGCCTTGAGTGAGTCTTAACTCTTTCCAAGTATTCAAGAGAAATCTAACTTAAGTATTTACGTGGGTGATTTTCTTACTGCATCAAAGCATTTTGCAGCCTCTAATGCCACTTTTTTTTTTTCCCCCAAACAGTATGTTTTTCATACAGTAGACTGGAAACTGGAATTTTCTTAGTCTTAAATCAATATCCTAATCAATGTTTGTTTTTGCTTGCACAGGCAAAGATGATACTTTAGTTCTCTGCTGTGACAAGCAGCAGAAGGAAAGGACTAGAGAAGGGATGTACATGTACTGAAATCAGAGAGCTTTTGAGTAAATAAAATTACTTATGTTAACAAGTAAGATATGCTTTTTTATACAGAAAGAAAATTTAAGTAAATTTAATAAACTATGTATTTATGAGGAATCTAAAAGAAAGCTATATTGCTACCTCTTTGGCAGTGTGCATTTTAACCCATGCTGATATAAGATGATATTAGATCTGCATGGCATACAACAGTATATTGAAATGTCTCATAAGACCAATACTTTGTTAATTACATATTAAAAAAACAACTACATTTTTTAAAGTGTGCTGTCAACATTAGGGTTATTGATCTATTTCACTATGTTCAGCCATCAGCATATTTCTCTCCCTGTGAAAGACAGATATTCTTAATTTAGGGGAAAAAAAAAAAAAAAAAAAAAAAAGAAGGATATCATACCTCTCTGCATGTGACAGTGTGTGTTGAAATAAGTTAACAGAAGGAACATGTCAGCTGCATGTGCAGACAGCCACCTTCTTGTAGTACAAAGATCATGTAGACATACAACGAGGATCACGAGGAAGCAGCAGCATACAAACCCTGGCACCTCTGGAAAGCCCAGAGGTCCTCTCTGACAGATTGAGGGTAGGTAATTGTGTCAGGTTCACCTAGGAGCTTCACTGTCCTGGGATAGGGTTCAGCTCCCCTGTACTGTGACCATCTCAGCCAGCCCTTGGCAAACCCAGACCTGGCAAACCTATTATTTAAAGAACCAGAAGATGTGGGTGTAATTTGCTCAAAGCAGATTAGTGACAGATCCAAGAGGAAAACTCAGTCTCAAGAGAGCATCTCAGTTACTCTGAAGTCACTGATCCCCTGGTGCTGCATATGGAGCAGAGCTGCAAAAGTGCTGAGGTTTCTCAGTTTTCACCAGTTTTGGCAAGGGATTTACTGAGGTAGCTCAGTATCTTGTTTAAGACTGAGTTTTCAGGACCAATTCAGAGAGAGTAAAGAATCCTTTTCCTGGGAAATGCCGGTAATTTAGAACTCCTTTGCAGTGCTTTTCTTGGCTGAAAGAATCTGTCTTATTCATGTCACTTTTATTTGTGTCCTGAGGATTTTGCTAGAATCCTAGCTTTTTTTTTCTATGCCATCAGTGCCTTAAAGAGATTTTATTAATACGCTCTTGCTCAGAAAACATTTTGACATATTATCCAACTGCAGTTAGATATAAAATATATACATATATTAAGTGCAGATTCTGCAATTACTAGGTATGTCTAAATATGGAAAAAAATAAAAGGTTTATAACAGCAACAGTTAGGTAATTACTTGCACCACAGTATTTACCTTGTTTATTTCCACATCAGGAAAAATGATGGATTGAGTTGGATTGAGTTTCTTCCTCTTCTGTCACCTGAAGTTTGTCTTCTGACCTATAGCTGGGACTGATGAACAAAGAAGTCAGTTGATGCAGCAGTTCAGTATTTCATTATCTGTTGCTTCCAAAGGTCTGGACTCTTACCTAGTACAGGTCACAGCTTGGTGACTTCAGCTCAGCCTCATGGGAATGAAAGCCTGTCACTGACACATACAGTGGCCTTTGCTTCAAAAACACCAGGATCAAACAAGCTTATGGAAGACATCAATTTCCAGATTATCTGAGGTCTCTGAGCCTGAAAATTTTGAGTTTAATATAGCAAATGAACTCCTTAAGGCAGTCCTTTTATTGACCAAAAGACAAATTAAAAAAGTAAAAATAAAAACTAAAAAAAAAAAAAGAAAGAAAATGAAAAAGCCTAGAATGTGAAACTAAGCACAAAAACAAGCAATAGGTTTTGAGGCCAAAGATTTTAATACTTAATCAACAAAATGATATTTTTTCTGGCAATTATTATAGTCTTTCTAATCCTACAGAAGGATGAGGGTGTTATCTCTTTTCTGTGAAATCATTTTTTAATCCTAATTTTGATAAGAAAGGAAATATTTCCATCCCAAATAATCATCATGATACAAGCAGCCCAGATGCCAGGTTATCAGTGTCTGTAGTCTAGTGCAGATTCAACATGCTTGTATTTTTATTGTGTAAATATTTTTTCTGCCTAATAAGTAATACAGAAGGAGAGACTAATCAAACTAGAAAAAGACATGCATTATTTCCAGTTTTTCTGCAAGTTTCTTTTGTATAATTAACCAGACCAAACATGGTTTTTGTACCTTGGAAAATGTCTAACATCACTGAATAAAAATAAACTTAAGCTTGTTCTGCTCATTGTCATCTCAGTTCAACACAAATGAGAAAAGTATACCAGGGACTTGAGATCCTTAGAAACCATACAACAGTATTTATTCTTTCAAGATTAACACTTCATTTATGATACTGTTGAGCTTCTGAAGTTGAGATTACTTCCATCAAATTAGTTCAGCTCTTATTGTATTGCACCTTCCTGCATTTCAGATTACAAGATCAGCTGAGACCTAGGGTCTCTTAACATTGATTCAGACTGCTATTTTCCCGCTTTCTTTTCTATAGAATAAGATCAATATTGTAATCCACCTTAAAGGAGTTCCAGATTGACCAGGGACAGCAATACGTTCAACTGGTTGGTGAGGTATTCTGGGTACCAGTCAACCACCATGTAGAATTGAATTACAATTTATTAACACATGAGAAAGTTGTTTAAAAAATATTATAATTTATTATTATTACAGGCCACTTGTCTAGGCAAAATGATTTAATCAAAAGAGCTTTTTAATCATGAGGGAAACATATTTTCATCAAAGTGAACAGCACACTTTAATTAAATAGAGTAGAAAACAGAAGACAAGTTCTGAAATGTTATCTTTTGCTGAGGCTCCAGGGGACTACAGAAATCCTTTCAAAAGCTGACCTTTCACAAGAAAAGCCCATTTGGGTATAAATCTACTTCTTATCTCTACATGAGTGATTTATGCAGGTAACTGCCTGCTTTTGAGAAGCTACTTCATCAAGCACTATTATTCCAGGCATCAAATTGACCGACAGGTCCAGAGCCTACTGTTATAAAAGAGTCATTATTACATACGAAGTTACGAAGGATTAAAAAGCCTCTATGTTTTAGTATAGATTGCAGTTTAAGAGACTGTTAAAATCACTACTGATAACAGTGAATTATTTGGCAACAGGAATCAAGAGATATATCAGTTTGAACCTGCTGATGGTCTAAACTCTGTTTTCATTTGTCTACAAAGCATGTTGAAAGCCATGGCCCTGTATGTAATGTTGATTTCAATAAGGCATATCAGGAAAGGACAACAGCTGCTCTGCAAACTATGGGAATTTAGAGCACAGATACAAATGGTTAGCATGGATTTATGCTTATGAGATGACCCAAAAGGTAGTGTTGGTTCATTTATCATCATCAGCTTCGTTGTCCTTCTGGACATGCTCCAGCATCTAAATGTCCTTCTTGTACTGAGAGGCCCAGAACTGAACACAGGATTCAAGAGGTGGCCACACCAGTGCTGAGTACATGGGGACGGTCACTTCTACTGGTCCTGCTGGCCACACTGTTTCTGATACAAGCCAGGATGCCGTTGGCCTTCTTGGCCACCTGGGCACACTGCTGGCTCATATTCAGCTGCTGTCAATCAACACACACAGCTCCATTTCTGCTGAGCAGCTTTGTGGCCCCTCTTCCCCAAGCCTGTAGCGTTCCATGGGGTTGTTGTGACCCCAGTGCGGGACTTGGCACTTGGCCTTGTTGAATCTCATACAATAAGCCTTGGACCATCACTCCTGCCAGTCCAGGTGCCTCTGTAGAGCCTTTTTACTCTAAAGCAGATCTAGATCTTTGATAAAAATATTAGACAGAACCTGCCCCAACACCATGACCGGCAACTAAATGGATTTAACTCCATTCACTACAACTCTTTGGGTCAGGCCATCCAGTCAGTGTTTTACCCAGTGAAGTGTCTCATGGAATGTTGTACACTGGTCTAGGCCATATATAGCCAGTTACTCCAGGTGAATGCTGTGGGAAACAGGGTCAAAAGCATTACTAAAGTCCAGGTAAATGACATTTACAGCCCTTTTCTAATCCACTAAGCAGGTAACCTCATCACAAAATGAGATCAGGTTTGTCAAACATGACCTGCCTTTCATTAAATTATTCTAAGTGGCCCTGATCACCTGATTGTTCCCCACACGCTGCATAATGGCAGTCAAGATGATCTGCTTCATAACCTATCCTGCTATCAAGGTGAGACTAACAGGACTGTAGTTCCCTGGATCCTCCTGCCCCTTGTTGTAGGTCGAGGTCACATTTGCCAGTCGCCAGTCAACTGCGACCTCCCAAGTTAGCCATAAGGATAACTCTTGCATCACGTCCCTGCAAGGCTCTCCATTAACCTGTTTTGTGACATTATTACTACATTCCTGTACTCAGCCAGAAATTCTCTTCCACACACTGAATTTTTGTTTACAAACTTTATTTTTTTTTCCAGAAAAATGTCCTGTTTTAAATTGGTTGATTGTTGAATTTTCAATGACTTTGTGCTCTTGTTGGATATGCATAGCTAATTTAAGGGCCCAGCTTTTTGTCATCCATGACTGTAAAAGCTCTGGGAGAGAGAACTTTTTGGCAAATGGATACTTGGTTAAAAGTTCCCATACTTGATTCTGTTGGATAGGAGGGTCAATTATACTAAGCTTTTGATTTGCATTATTTCAAATAACATTCAGTAAACCCTAGACTTGCAGGTTGTTTTTAATTATTATTTTTCTGTTTATCAGCAAAGAAATATCAAAATAAAAAAGCTTTTTACTTTCCATAGTAATAATTTCCTGGCAATCAGAAAGTCCCCATCTTTCAGAGGTAAGTCTGAGTCACTCTAATAGCAAAAGCATTTGCATTAAAGAGCTGATAAGGAAGGGAGAAATTGTATTATCGTCTGTCTTTAAGACAATGAATCATAAAAGAGTTTAACCTCTCATTTACATTTCTTTAACTAGAGGCTGATGGAGGGAGAGGGAGGAGGAGCTAGGGACATAAAAGCAATTAAAAATGAGGAGATACTGAGGAACTGTTTGTAGCTAATTGAGTTGCTGTGGGTACCCTGGCAGTTGTTTGTATTCTTCCTGCCTTTTGTCAAGGGGAAATTATTTTCTTCACTGAATAGCATTCATTTTTGAAATTGTTTTCTGGTGGTCAACACATGCCGTTAAACCACAGCCTCTGATGCAGCAACAGACACCTCTTACCTCACTTTATATATATAAAATGAAGATGTTTACCCAAGGTAGTTGCTTAAGCTTTTCTGATAAGTCCACTGATTATCATAGAGAATCAGCCATCTCTGTGAAGAGTGTGATCTGATCCTGTCCCCACAATATTTCATCCTTTGCCCAGTTTTGTGAGCTCAAGCTGAAACTGTGTTATTGTCAGAGACAGAAGCAGCAAACACAGCTCAACTTCTTCCTTCCTATGAATCATTGGTATTAATTTTGCAGCTATTAACCTGCAGTTTCCTAACTGAATACAAGGTTAGGTGAGAGTTGGAAGCTGAATGAATGGCCACAAAAGTGTCAAAATGATCTGCAGAGAAAAGGCCAGTTTTATTTTTAATGCATTTCAGTCTAAGTGAAGGAAACAAAATACTCTGTCCAGGCTCATATGAAGTGTGAATGGGAATCTCCAGAGGTAACGCTCACAATGAAGCTCCACAGACACCAGTTACAACTATTAATGCACATTATATCAAGACAGTGTGCAACCTACCTCTACTACAAAACTGGTTAATTTGTCCATACTATGTCCTCATAATTAAGAGCAGTGGGCAATCTTAGAAATTAACTATCTCTGGTTTATAAAGAATTAGGAAAATAGATCCTAAGGCAATAACAATGGTAAAAAAAATAAATCCTCAAAAAACCAAAACCAACCTAAAATCCAAACCAATCAACAAAAGTAAGGTCTTCTACAACAACCTCAGTGAATTCAGTCTAGTTATTAAGATGTTCAGGCTTTTCATGTGCCAAAAATAAGGGTCAAAAAAAGTGGACGGCTTAATGCTGGTAATAAAAAATCTCATCCTTCTCTTTTACTTGTTTCCCACAACAAAGTAGTCCTATAATTGTTTATAGTTATTTAGAAGAAAGCAGAAAGTCATCCTTCATCATTATTCTCTGACCCCTATGATAGCCTAGATAATATTGTAGCTGAATACATCCACAGGAATGCAAATTCTGTCTACATAAAGTAGTCATACAAGTAATAACTGAAAATAAGCCTCACTTAGAAGACACAGGTTTAAATGGCAGAGATGTAAATACAGTTTCCTGTTATCTCAAAACCAGCAGGTTAGTGGGCAGTGGTATCGATGCAATGAAATCCTTACTTCAAAAGGCCCTCAGGTGATGCTCTGATCAGAAAGTTGCAGAAGGATATGACCATAGCATGAGTTGTTACTCTCTGGTATACAAAACTAGTATCCCACCCTCAAGGTGATTAAGTATCTTATCAGTTTACTGAGCATGAAACATTTTGGGTGACAGAGCTGGAAACCAAATCTTCTTTTTGTGACATGGTTTTGTGACATGGTCAAATCCTCTTGTAATTCTAACCAAAGAGATCTGTGTTTTCTTTCTGAAAAACAAAGAGTTGCCAGGTGTCTTATTTGCTTACATTCATAGTTGAGACAGCTATGAAATGCAAAAGGTCATTTTAGATTAAAAAAAAAAGTAAAGAAGAAGATAAACTAGATGCCTGAATATGTAAATTGCCTTTGCTACAATACTCAGGACTAAAAACTTGCTCGGTCTTTTCCAGTGAGTGACAGAATATAGGTAGTTTGCAGAACTGCATGCTAATGATAAACCTTTAAGAGCTTGATGCAATTGCCCATCTGGCTTCTTACTAATTTATGGGCTATCCTGACACTATTTAATATTACATTAACTTCTAATATAATAATTTAGAAACCTAAAAATAGTCTCCAATGTCTTGAATAGCAAAGCTATAAAAATTTAATCAAATGAAACACAAAAATAATACAATTTTAAAAATCTATATTACACATTAGCGCAACAACACATTGGAAGAATATGGAATTTAATCAAAATTTTTAAAAGATAAGAAATATATATTCAGCAAGTTGTCTTACAGTTTCACAAGAAGTTACTGTAGACCATGCAGTTTACAAATATAAATGATTCAGTAACATCTCCTTAGAAGACAGAGCAAAATCAATTTCTCATTAATAAAAAGTAGCCTAACAGCTGGAATACCCCTCCACTCTCTCTGTGGGTATAGACTATTGCCTGACTGCTACATGCCCTAGCCACAGGAGTACTTGCATTTTGCTATTTTCTCCAGCTAATTTTCCCATTAATTTCTGATAATTTGCTGGAGACCATAATTTTGCTGGTATTTTGATGCTACCATCTTACACCCAGACCAGCTCAAACCCCTGCTTTCATTCTCTTTCTTCTTCTGCTCTGCAAGCCTGAAGACATTTTGAGGATACAATGACCAATGATCAAACATCTTGCAGATATTTCCATTTTTCCAGACACTTTAGCTATCACAGGAAAAAAAAAAAGAAAAAAAAAAAGAAAAAAAAAAAAAAAAAAGAAAAAAAAAGGGTGGCTACACTTCATCTTCCCAGTGAAGAGATTTACAAATATAGACATGTTTTGCTCCTGCTGATGGCATGATGAGTATGATGAAAGAGATTAATCTCTGCTCACATAAGTTACCAGATCGATGACTGTTTATTTCCAAACATATAGTCAAGACTGTCTGCTGGGAAACCATCCCTTTACATCGTACACGTTGATAGCAGCCACCTAAGATGATATTTACTGCTGGAAACTCATTCCTTCCTTAAGCTCCCAAACTTGTCTTAAATTACAGTCACTGCCATTGTTGATTTGCAACACTATTTTTTTTTAGATTTAAGGTTTCCCTTAAAATCAGTTTGTTTCCTTCAGTTGCATTGACTTTAAACCTGAAAAAACTCCTTCTGAACAGAAGATATGGGGCAGGTACTGATTTATTAACTCCTGTGACCAATAACAGAACTGAGGGAAATGGCAGAAAGCTGAATCAGGGGAGGTTTAGGTTGGATATCAGGAAAAAGGTTTTTCACCCAGAGGGTGGTTGAGCACTGGAACAAGCTCCCCAGGGAAGTGGTGACAACACCGAGCCTACCTGAGCTCAAGAAGTGTTTGGATGATGCTCTCAGGCACATGGTGTGATTCTTAGGGTGCCCTACACAGGGACCAGAGTTGGACTCGATGATCCGGGTGGGTCCCTTCCAGCTCAGCATATTCTATGATTCTGTGATCCTATGAAGCAAAGCAAGTTATTGACAACAAAAAGGGCAACATACAAAGGTCTAAAATATCAGTTCACAATATCCCTGACATTGACTTCACTTCATAATAATGAAAAGAGCTTGTGGATAATTCAGCTGTCACTGATGGAGCCATCCAATGGCTTAGTGGACCAGAGGCATTTGTTAACATAGAAGGAAAGAATGACTTTGAAAAGATTGCTTTTCAAGTGCTGTCTTTCAGAGAGCAACTCCTCCCTGTATAGTATCTATAAAAATAATGGAATGCTCTTGAGCATCTTGAACAAAACCCTACAATGAGAAAAAAGGTATTTTGCAGTGATCCTTCTTTTTATCCCCATCTGCTTATTCTCTTAGAAAAGCAGCTGAACTGTCATCAGAAACCTACATGATAACATTTTACAAGCCAAGCATTATACAAGTGTTTTGGTGTAAGCAGCAGCCTGCCTTTTGATTTTTGCTTTCCTTAGTGCAGCTTCTAACAAGATTCTTTTTATTGCTTCATTATTACTTAATAGCTTCATATTATAAAAACATTATTTAAACAATATGTTTGATGATCCCACAGTAACAGTTGTGTTGAGAAGTTTCCATAGAAACAATACACAACATACTAATAGCTGAAATGGCTGGGTTAGGATTCCATCAGTGGGTAGTACTGCTGATAGTGCCGAGCTGTGCTTTTCATCTCCAATAAAATATCAGAAGCACTTATGAAAGAAGCCTGTAAATCATGTAAATCATCTCATACATAATATATTTTATGCCAAGTTTTTAGTATTTCTGACATAACATAGACATATGGCAAAGTCCCTCAATAATTATAACTGTGATAGGAGGAGATGTAATTACAGGTTTTGTAGCCAGATTAATGTATTTCAGCCTCCAAAAAATCTATATCTTCTGAAACACAAAATGTCACTTCATTCATTTATGTCTATGTCTAGGGAAATAGACATCCTACTCTGGATACTCATGTTGTGGCCAAATCAGATCTTGCTTTCAAGAAAAATGCCAGGAAAAAGGTTCCTCAGAAGAACAACCCCACATCTACCTTCTCTAAAAAACTTTTTGTGCTCATTACAAGGGAGAAATGTAGCAGCCTTTCCCCATTATTTACTCCAAACCCTCCCCTCCAAAAAAAAAATTTAAAAAATACCCAAACCCAAATAATTAAAAACCACCATGTTTTGGCTGTCTAATGAAGCAGAAGTTCAAGTGGCCAAGAAGGTAGGGGGATCTGTCAAATGGGGCTCTTTAGTCTGGATTCAGTGAAACTATCCTGCTTAAATGAACTTCTTAATCATACTTCCATCCTGGATGGTGTTTCTCCTGGTATCATTAGTATATGTGTGCATATATAAGCATGTCAGAGAGCTGTAGCACCACTCCTATGAAGACAGGCTGTGAGAGTTGGAGTTATGCAGCCTGGAGAATGTAAGCCTCCAGGGAAACCTTGTATTGGCCTTCCAGTACTTGAAGATCTACAAGAAAGTTGGGGAGGGACTTTTAACAAGGGCTTGTAGAGATAGTATAAGAGGGCATTAATTTAAACTGGAAGAAAGTAGATCTGAGTTAGATACAAGGAAGAAATTCTTCACTATGAGGGTGGTGAAATAGTGGCACAAGTTGCCTAGGGAGGTTGTGGAAGCCTCATCCCTGGAAGCATTCAAGGCCAGATTAGATGGAGCTTGGAGCAACCTGGCCAAGTGGAAGGTGTCCCTGCTCATGCAGGGGGGTTGGAATGAGATGATCTTTAAGGTTCCTTCTAACCCAAAACTATTCCATGATTCTATGATCTTTCTTCTTTTCCAGCAGTGCTGGCTAGGGGCTTGCATTTTTCCTACAAAAGAAAAATTTCCTAGTATTCCAATGAACCCAGGTACTTCCACAAAGCAAGAAATATCCTTACAATATAAGTAAAGCAGTCAGACTTGGCAATCCAGCTATATTTAAAGGCCTTGTTTAATGAACCCAAATGGCACTGAATCTTTTCAATTCCACCAAATGCAAGTCACACAGCATTCCTGTAAGTAAGACATTTCTCTGCAGCAAAACTAAGTATTTTTCCTAAGGTTTTCATGATCACTTTCTAAATCTGTTATGACAGGCTACTTATCTCAGTCAAAAGCTTTAAGATCTTTGGATCATTTCCTCAACTCTAGGCATTTCAGTGATAAATCCACCTAGCAAACACTTTATAGCAAAGTGGAAAAAAAAAATAAATACAGCAGGTTAACTTCACAAGTGCTGCTTTTGCTTCAAGTCAGTATCTCAGCACAATTAACCAACTAAGACAGTTATATGGCTGCTTTGCACCTACACAGTGGCACAGGAAAGCCTGGGCCAATATATTTAGGTGCCTAAAATAAGTGGCCTCATTTTCAGAGATGCAGAGCACCAACACCTCCTACCAATGGTAATGAGAGCTCTGGTCTCAGCACTTTTCAAACTAAAAAATTATTTCAAAACAGAAACCTTCATGCCTATATAGTGAGCTTCTGATGCAAGTAGCATGATCTTAGGTGGAAATAGACCCACATGACTTTTTTAAGGCTGTTTTGTCTCTATCTTTCAGGTATTCTTGAATACATGTGGAATATACCTATTTTGTTGTTTTATGACCATACGTTACTTCTCTTCCAGTGGAGTCTGCAAGTTTCAAATTACTGGCCAGCTAGTAAAGATCTGTATTTATCACATCAATAAATCTTTTAGGTAACTTATGACTTGAAACCAGAGGTGCTAAGAAACTATTCAAACCCATTTTTTTCACCCGATCGGATTTCTTAGAGCAAAACTATATCTTACCCAGTCGGAGTCAGCCCTTTTTCTGTGTGTACAATGTGTCCTGCCTCAGAACCTTTAAAAATTTGGGAGGCATAGCTGTGTCAAAAAATATATTGTACTTTTTGAAAGCTTTTCATTTCAGTGTGCCAGGTTAGAACCTCACCACAATTTGGGCACAAAATGGAGCCAGTCTAAGGCACGTCTTTTCATTTCCACAAACCTGCTGTTTCACAGGTCTGTGTAATTTTCAGAAAGTAATGCTGCCCTCTCTAGTATGGAACATTTTGTTTCAAAGTGCTTCTGTTGACTTTATCTGCCCTGTGGGAAAGAAATCCCTTTCTAGCTTTCAACCATGGACAAAAGTTTATAGCACTGAAAGTAAAGTTACGTGATTATATAGAAATACACTAATATATCTTCACTTTTATCTATGGTATAAATACATGGTTTCCACAACTGTGGTGTCTGAGAAGCTTCTATATCTTCCCCTTTACGTCAACCCTGGACAAAGTGATATTGTTTTCCTATTTTATTTGTGGGAATCTGAAACACAGAGGGAGGTATTTAAGGTCACACATACAAGGAGTGAAAAGGGAAGCACAGAATTAAACTTGAGTTGCCAAGTTGCATGTTCTTTTCTTCCTTCCCTTTATCCTTCAGAAACAGAGGTGCTTATATGAACACAATGTGGGGAATTTCTAATTTTCTTTGAGTTTAGGCAAATCTTTCTTAAACTAAGATGAGCATATTGATTTGCTTAAACTCCATGTTCTGTGTTTTAAGGTCTTAAATCATGGATTCACATAAAAAGTCAAGATGGAAGGGACATTTGGAAGTCATCTGGTCCAATCCCTGCTAAAAGACAGCCAAATTTCAAAGCAATAGGTTACAGTACATAGTGTTGTTTTAACCTGATTTGGTGAAACAGTTTTAATTAAAGTTGATGCACCTTATTCATGGAGAAGAGCTGAGATGTTGTTGCCTGACAAGACTCATTCTGTTTGAGGACATCTGATAAGACTTTCAAAAGTTGCTCTCACATGACACACTGTCAGATTTACAGTAGATAACTTGTACTGATGCACTCTAAACAAGATTCAGTTTTCTTGTGCTTCCACATTCAGTATAAGAGCTGTCCTAGAAAACCTCCTGGATGTCATATAATGCTCTCTACTAATTTTTAGCAGAAATGTAAATGTGTGACTGTTCTTATTTCAGATCAGCTACATACTGCCAGGTGACCTGATAACGCACAACATAAATTTCATTAATATATATTACAGCTTGAATTTCTTCTGAATTTTCCTTCACTCATAGTGGCCTTGCAGTGGTTTACAAACTTCACAAGTCTATAATCCCTCTGAGAGCAATATGTTGTTGATTTCAGTGTTACAAATTCTGAGGCAGAATTCCATAGAGGAATTAGTACTTGGATTGAACTAGTTTGTACTAAGACACCAAGTGAAGCACATTATAGCATGTACTAACAGAGTGGAAGACATCTTAAAAAAAGGGTAGCTGCAGATGCATAAAACAGGGTGAGAAGTACCTAGGGGACAATGTAAAAGAATCGTATTTACTAAGAAATGAACAGGAGGGTATCGAGAAATTGGCGGATGAGTGAAAACCTGAAGAGAGGTGTCCATTGAAGAACATCTGACAGCACAAAGGGTCACTCCTTTTTAATCATTAACTGGCCAAAGAACATTGTGGATCTGGAGTACAAATTATACTATTTCTTTTTTATTCAGCATGGGTTTTTTGCTTTCACATTTTTTGACCACCTGAAACAACGTACTCATAGAATCATAGATTCATAATCATAATCATAGAATGTGTTGGTGTTGGAAGGGACCTTCAAAGGTCATCTAGTCCAGACCTCCCTGCAGTACACAGGGACCTTTTTAACTAGATCAGGCTCCTCAGAGCCTTGTCAAGCCTGTCCTTGAATGTCTCTGCAGATGAGGCCTCCACCACCTCTCTGGGCAACCTGTTCCAGTGCTTCACCACCCTCATTGTAAAAAACTTCTTTCTGATATCAAATCTAAATCTACCCTGCTCTAATTTAAGACCATTGCTCCTCATCCTATTGCTACACATCCTTTTAAACAGTCTCGGGGTCCCCAACTTTCCTGTAGCCCCTTCAAGTATTGGAAGGTTGCTACAAGGTCTCTCTAGAGCCTCCTTCTCTGCAGGCTGAATACCCCAGCTCTCTCAGCCTGTCTTCACAGAATCACAGAATCCGAGGGGTTGGAAGGGACCTTGAAAGATCATCTAGTCCAACCCCCCTGCCACAGCAGGATCACCCAGAGCACATCACACAGGAACGTGACCAGGCAAGTTTTGAATGTCTCCAGTGAAGGAGACTCCACAGCCTCTCTGGGCAGCCTGTTCCAGTGCTCTGTCACTCTCACAAGAAAGAAGTTCTTCCTGATATTCACATGGAACCTCCTATGCTCCAGTTTGCATCCATTGCGCCTTGTCCTATCACTGGTCACCACTGAAAAAATATTCATAGGAGAGGTGCTCCAGCCCTCTGATGATTTTTGTGGCTCTTCTCTGGACTCTGTGGACTTCAGCAGGTCTCTGTCCCTCTTGTGTTGAGGGCTCCAGGAAAAATTAAAATATGCAAAATTTAAAAAAACAGACCAGTAATGTAAAAATATTTTATATTTATACTATGAATACACAAAATAAATGTAAATTAAAAATATAGACACAGCAACTTGTATAGAGTACTCCTTTTTTTGTTACACTAATATATGTGTATGTATATTATAATACATATATGCATTATTTATTACATATGTATACGTGCATGTATACATATAGTACACAGTGTACTAATGCACGTACATGTGAACACACAAGCCTCATTTTCTAATTGATAACAGCACTTAAAGTAAAATACTCAGAGAGGGTAATTTTTATATTCTATTATGAGAAAGTACTGAAGAAAATGGGTTATTTTTCTGTTTCATCAAGAGTGCCTAATTATGCCCATGCTACAGGTTTAACTAAATTGCTAATCTTGTGAGACCAGAAGTAACTTTTCTTTTGTGACATGAAGGTTCACATTAATTCTGTCTTAGTTCAAATGCCCAAAATATACAAATGTAAGTTAAATTTTAAGGCTAGTTATGGAGTCAATGAAAGAAAAATAAGTAGAACTAGCCTCCAAAAAAACATTTGAAGCTGGCTTAGCTCCTTGATATAGCATAAAACATCATCTTAAGATGGGTGTAGGGGCTCTGTGTCTAAAAAAAGAGATCAGACAATTACTTTAGGTTAAATTTTTGGTATTTGGTTTGTTAAAGAAGGGCTATATTTGTGTATCTGTCAGGTATCCTGTCATATACAAGACGACATTAATGAACATAGACCCCTCGAAGTCTACACAGGCACTGAAAGAGAATTAAAGTGCCAGCAAACTATCTTCTCTTTTCCTGTCAAGAGAGACAAGACTGAACTCAAGTGTGTGAATACTACTAAATAAACCTCCAGCAAAGTTGCTCTTCCAGGAAAAAAAACCAAAACAACAAAAACAACTTCCTTGAAAGGAGGCTCATTTTAAATCATTCAATCATAGAACCAAAGAATGGTTTGGGCTGGAAGCGGCCTTGAAGATCATCTAGTTCCAACCCCAGTACATAATCCTCCCAAATATTAGTTGACCACTGAATTTCAGGGAAGAGGGAGGAATACTTAAGGCACTGGATATGGGCTCTCTACAATTTACCTAAAGATGATTGATTTCTTCAGTCTTTTCAGTGTTCTCTCTAGTTTCCTGGTCATTTCTAGAAGTGATCAGAAGGTGTTATTTAAATGCTCATTAAAAAAAAAAAATAATCATCCATTCTAAATATTCTATTACATCTTTATAAGGTTACTGAATTGTATCACTACCCAGTGTAAGAATAGTCTGACCTAATTTTAACCATCAAACAAAAACATTTTGGAGCCAAATGAGCTTTGGAGCCAATTTAACCTCATCAGCACCCACTCCTGGGCAGTGCATGGACTCTTCATGATCAGAAAAAGGAACTCAGGCTGAAATCTTACATGATTACTTAATATTCCTTAACACTAGATCAGCTAAATTTGCCTGTGTGAAATCCAAATCAATTTAAACAGTACAATCACACAGAGATCATCGTAAGGTCTGTGGCTGAAACTGGAATGTGATACATGGTTCTGAATTCCCTGTAACAATCAATGGTCTCTCAAAGAACAGAACCCAACTCAGCGAGT
Source organism: Apus apus (assembly GCF_020740795.1). NCBI lineage: Eukaryota > Metazoa > Chordata > Aves > Apodiformes > Apodidae > Apus > Apus apus. Next base: position 198,012,411 of record NC_067282.1, read on the forward strand.
GTATTCAGCAACCCTCTCTAGTACAGATAATATGTCTGAAGCAAAAATAGAGTCAGGAAGCAAAGGACAATGCAAATAGATTTTCCATGTTGAAATTCAATGTGTTCATGTCAGAAGCAAGTAATGTCATATTTAAATAACGAGAGATTTTCATTCAGACACTGAATAGCATATATAATATTCATTTTAGATCCTGTCTGGTTCTAGAGATACTTATATATGCATTTCTACATATTTTATAAAGCTGCAGAAATGCATGTATTTAGTCTGGTTTACAAGATAAGCAGCAATTTCTGTGTTTGATGCCACAAATCCTTTCCCCACATACAGCAGAGTAACTAATCACACAAATCAAGATTTATTCTCCAGGATCAAGGGTTGCTGTATTTAGCTTTCATTCTCCTTTGACTAGTCCACTTAATTAGCTTTTTTCCCATTATTTGTTTTGTTGATTCAGCCTGCATTAATATTAATTTTTAATTTACTGTTTAAATAGAGAAACCAGCGTTGTACTTTTCAAAATCACTTGTAAAGTGATCTTTGATTTTAAATATGTTTGCATTCGTAGCTTTTTGCTACTTTAATTAGGGGAAGTTAGAAATAAAAAATAAAATAAAATTAATGTTGCAGTTAGTATGGCAATGGGAAAATGTGAAGGGCTTTTAAATGGGGCGAGTCACTAAATGGAAAGACTATCACCAGTAATAATCCTGAACAGCTAAATGGTGTATTCATCAAAGCTCTGTACCTCAAAGCATTATACAATGGAGGTAAGTAGCATTTCACACTTTTAAACATACCTCTAAAGACTTTATAAATGATGATGAAAAGCCTGTTCTCTTTGCTACTTTCTTGCTTCACCCCCCCTGGGGAGTCTATAACTGTAATCATGTGGAAGTGAACTCTCCTCTATTATGCAAAGCTTGTCATAGGTACAATGTGTGCACAATATGCTCTAGAGAGCTAAGCTATTGTTGATGGCAAACCTATTTTAAACCCCACAGTAAATCACTTCTTGCTTTTCCTGATTACTCATTTCAGACAAACCAATTTTGAAACCTATATAGAGTTTGTTGTGCCACTGGGGTTAAGAGGTTGACTTTCTTTGGCTCTCATAAGCTAATGGCCCTTAGTCATTCTTGTTCATAAGACTGGGTTGCCTAATTGACTGGCAGCTGTATTGAGACTTCCAGTAGTGACTGCCAAATTTAGCTTTTGTAAATTCTTCTGTCCCTTGGCTGTGTGCAGAAACAGAGCTCACAGCTCCGCTGGATTGTGAGCTGCCTGAATGACTCACCAGCCTCTCCACCACCCATGCCACAGCAGCCACCAAGGCTGAGCTCAGGACCAACAACAGACTGTGCCAACATTTTCTCCAGGCTAGGTCTTCACTGCAAGTGGAAGTGTGAGCATCTCAGAAGTCTACAGGCTCTCATGCATTTCTGAATTATAAAGTCATATGGTTCTTGTCTCAGAAAGCTTAGCTTAGCTGGGACAAAAATAGGTAGTTGAACATTGGAAGAGACTGCCTGAGAAGTTATGTTATCTCTCTTTAGAGATATGTTTAGAGAAGTTACGTTACCTCTCTTTGTTGTGGTGGAGCTGAATTCAATGGGACAATTTAAGAATAAGGGTGTGGGAAACTATGCTTTTCTTCCCCACATAAGTCTAAACAAGTCTAACTTGTATATAAAAGTATTTTTATCTATTTCATTACCTTTTCTTGCTATTTATTTTTTAGGTTATAAACGAAGTTTTCTGCAAACCACTTTTTTTTTTCTTTTTCTTTTTTTGTAAAGAAAAATCTTGTTAAATATACTGTCTTTAAATTTCCTAGGGTTAAGAATTCCTAACTCATTTCAATGTACCATTGACGCTGAATCTTGCTTAAAAGCCAGCATAACAAATTCTGCATTACTAGCCTAATAAAATGAAGATTAAATCCATTTCATTATCACAAAAAAATATCTTGTTCAAATGCTCAGAGTAAGAAAAAGATTAAAGAATGAAAAACTTCTTCCTCCGTGTTTCTTCTCAATATATCATCTCACTGTATTATCTGCTATTGATGCAGAATGTTTAAATCTTATCCTGACAGTTCCTTGCAATTAGTACAATTTTTTAACCTTTTCGGGACAGAGCCTGGAAGACAGAACAAGCTTAGAGACCAGTCCTACCCTGCTTAAGGAAATATCTTCTAAAATTTGGGTGACACTTTAGAAAGAGTTCAGTTGTCACTGGATTTGATTAAAGCTGAAGGAAAATATCTAAGCTAAACTCAATTTAAATTTCAAAGTTAATTTAAAATTCAAAGAGCTCTGTCACATTTTCATGAGAGCAAAGATAAACCCCTACAAACAGGCAACTGGTAATTGTAGAGTTTGTCTTCTAGATTTGTAGGTGAGCTTACAATCCATTAGAACATTAGTCAGTTCAAGCTATAAACATATTTCTGTTTATAGATTTATTTATATTTTTCCTTAAATGTAACCAAAATGAATGTATTTTGTTAGACTTCCTGGAGATATGGCACAACTTCATCACTTCAGGAAAAGATATGGCAGAAATATAATTTAATTTAGGTTAAAGATTTTTCTGAAATCATGTTCTTTCCTCCAGCCAGGTCATGATGATAAACACTGACAACAGTATCCCTATTTTTATGCAGACCTGGAGATTGACTCGCATCCCTTTAATACGGTACCAACTAAAACTGTCAATTCATATAATATTTAGAGGTCTTTGCTGGTTTGGGGTCAGAAGAAAGTTACCTGGACATGTCTGCTCTGAATTGTCTGATCTTCAGTGGTTTAAGTTTTAGTAACTTTACATTCTGACAGAATATAAAATTTTCTTTCACAGTCTTTACTCAAGATTGAATTATTGAAGGACTTTTTGTAAATTAATAGGCTGAGACCACTGAACATCACCTTATTAGTGTTAGAAATACCTAGGTGAATAGTCTCAGGGAGACAAGTCCCTTTGCTCTCATCCAGATATTGTGCAACTGTGTTAGCATAGTACCATGCCCTTATTAACATTTTGAAAGTCATCAATGTTCAATCAGCTGCTGTGCTCCTGTGCCAAACCTGATTCACTTCCAGACAACTCAGAACATGAGCGTCCTTGCGTTTCATGTCAATATGTGTTGGGTTGGTGTGGCGTGTTTTTGGTAGAGGGGGAGGGCCCACAGGGATGGCTCCTGTGAGAAGCTACTGGAAGATCCCCTGGCTCCTGCCTCTGGACAAGGCCAGGCCCTCAGTAATGGTCATAATACCTCTGCAATTAACAGAGATAAGAAGGAGAAAAGAAACTGCTAAAAGACCAGAAGGAGTGAGTAGAGGAGAAGGTGAGAACAGAGATACCAGGGTCATTGAAGAAGGGGGGGGAGGAGGTGCTGGGGAAGAGGTTCCCCTGCAGCCCCTGGTGAGGGCCAAGCTGTCCCCCTGCAGCCAGTGGAGGAGCACGGTGGAGAAGCCTGTGAAGAACCATGGTCAAGTGGATATGGATCAGCAGCCTGGGAAGGACTGTGGTGGAGCAGATGTGGAGCTGCAGCCATGGAGAACCTCAAGCTATGGGAGACGACTGCACCTGAAGCAGGTCATGACTCTGTGGGAAGCCTGTGCTGGAACAATCTGTTTCTGAAGGACTGCACCTTGTGGGAAGGACTCATGTCAGAGGAGTTCTGCTCTAATTTGATTGGTGACAAATTTATTTTTTTCCCCAAGCTGAGTCTGTTTCTCCCATGACCATAACTGGTGAGTGAACCCTCCCTGTCCTTGTCTCAACCCACCAGGTTTTCTCCTTCCCCATCCCACAGTGGAGGGAGGAGTAAGAAGTCAACTACATGGTTCTTCATTGCCAGCTGGGCCCAAACCACGATAATATATCCTGTAAATGCCAATTTTTCCTTTTTCTCCTTGGGCCAAAGCAAACAAGCAACATCTAAAAAACATCAGTGAACAAGTTCTAAGTAAGAAGAATATTTCACCAGAACAGAATTCATTGCAATGTGTAGTCTCTAGTCGTGAATGAAGATCATGAGTTCCTGTAACAGACTGGCTCCTCCATGCTGGCTTACAGATTGTTCTGCAACCATAGACTTAGTTTGCAGAATGGATCCTCAGGGCCTGTCAGCTGTTATTACAAACTTATCCCCAGTTAGCATCTTTATTCAATTGTAAGAATAATGAAAAAAAAATCGAGCCAGAATCACCACTAAATACAAAAGCAAGTTCACTTTAATTAAAATACAATAACATTTGTGATGAGCCTTAAAATGAGGGAGGAAATTCAATAGACATTTATTTTATTTGGGAACTTCAGAAAGGTAATTAAATGCATTAATTTCTTTTGAGTCCTCCCTGATGAACTCTTAAAGTCAGGGCCCTGTCTGTATTAGTGCTATCATCAGACTGATTTAACAATATTTATATAACCAACACATGTTCCTAGAATTCTGATAATAGCATCAACTAGGCAATAGATTTTGGAAACATGTTCAGCCTGTAAGACTGTGCAGGGTTCCAAGCTTACTTTTGCTACTCTGAGCTTTGGGCTTCCTGCTTTCCAATGTTTTGTTCAGGGTGTACTTCAGTACCTTTGATATTTAAGAGGGGCTGGTAGGGCAATAGCATTTGTAGAAGTTTGGGAAAACCAGCCTTCTTTGTTTTTTTACAGAAATGGGATTTTATTTTATGGGTCAAACTTAAATCAAACTTTAAACTTAAAAGTTGTGTGTTCAGAAACCAGAGTAAGTTTGTGGTGATATAATACATACATATATATTTAATGTATAACATGAAATACTTATTATAAAATATTGTCACATTATAATGGGTGCACATGCCTACGCACAGCTTACATGTCCACATGTGTGTGTGTGTGTATAAATATAGATATATTTGTAACATATTCTGCTGTCTGGCTCTTTTTCACATCACTTGACATCAGATTCATCCAAGAGACATGAAATCTTAGGACTAATTAATAGATTTCAGAGGTAACAGTAGCCTATCTTGTTTTGATGTTGACAGCTCATGGAGTACCGACCCTTTTGTAAGGTCAGCATTTATTTGTGTTACTTGTTTGGCATACAGGTGGTATTCATCTCACTTAACTTTAAAACCCACACTGTATTTTCAAGGCAGCCATCAGGCTCCCTTTGTATTAAAGAGAAAATAAGCAACAACAACAAAAACCAAACCAAACTAAACAAAAAACCAGGATGTTTTTTGAAGGTGCTATTTGCCTTTTTCAGATGACTCAGACAAATAAAATGCTCATAATGTAGATGTCTAAACACGGGTAAGGTAATCCCACCCCTTTTCTTCAAGATGGGAGCTGATCCTAGATGCTAGTGCAATACCTCATTCAAAACCTTTTCTAGAAACTACTGGAATGATAAAATAATAATAATCATTATAGCAATTGTACCCAGGACCCTAGATATAACTAGAAACCTGTTTTTCATTGATCTGTCTTGGGTAAACATTTAGAAGTCTGTACCTGCATAGGAAAAGTTTCTCCAGAGCATCAGATTGTTTTAATCAACATTTCCTGACACCACTCACTCCTCTGGTGTGCTGTGACAACAGTAGTGATGCAGGCTGCCTTTTGTTGATCTCTTTGGTAATTAGTTTTTGAAGGTTAATCCCACCAGGCATTCCCTGTGTTAGCTTGGAGTTTAATGACTTTCTGAGCATTAAAGCACTGTGTGCTGGAGATAAAATATTGCACAAACTTTAGGTCTGTCTGATCCTCCAGCATGCTGACCTGATCAAACTCAGATAACAAACCCATCAGGTTAACACAGCTAATGTCTTCTTCTTTCCCTGTCACAGGCTTCCTTCTGACACATAAGGAGCCATAAGGTAACCTATGCATCCACTTTCTGTTGTTCACAGGAAACGAACACATATCTATTTATATCATGGTTAGATGAAATAGACTTTTAATGGAGATCCAGCTCAAAGTTAAACCCTGACTCTCAGCAAGGCCTGAAATGTATTTGGAAATAAACCCCAGCTCTTAAAATGCCTAAACTGAAATTATTTGGCCTTGGGGAGTGTAACAGGTGACAGTTCCATTTGCTTAGTTCTTATGCTTATCTAGGACGTATCTTCTCTTGGTCACAGTTTGAGACCTGAGATGGGCTGTCAGTCTGATCCAACGTGACTAGGCTTGTTTTCATATGTTCTCAGTAACAAGAAGTCTTCAGAGGTGCACCCTCACATTTTACCATCATGATGTCTGTGATTACTTGTATGTGGCTTCTAAAACCCAGTAAAGAGTAAGGGCCTAATATGATATGGAATGTGCACAGAAAGACTAAGAACAGTCCAGAAACAAAGGGAAGTGGCCTTGTACCAATTGGAATACAATTAATTCTTGGTGCACGATGATCTCAAATGGATTGATACTACATGGGTCTTACAAAAGTTAGATTAATAGAATGGGGTTCATCTAACTAAAAGTGAATATCTACCTTTGAGAACACCACCTTTTTTTTTTTTTTTTTGTCAGTGGATGTGGTATTTTTAGTGAAAGAGTTCCTGTCACCTCTAATCTGACATCTAACAGAGATCAGATGAAACATGACCTTAGTTTTGCTACTGTCAGAGGAGAGAGAAAGGTACCTTAGATAATTAGTCTTCCTACCTATGCTAAATGCCTATACAAGAATGGACCAAATTTTATCCTAGAGTTATATTTGTACCTTTCTCATGTATAAATATATCCTAGACAACGAGGATAGTTATCTAGATAACTAGGCACCAGATATAAGTAATTCTGTCTGTCAGGGTTGCAAACATTGCATGTGCATTTTTTAGAGGAAAGGAGAAATTCCTCATGCAGTGACAATTTTACCTTCTGGAGTAAAGTTTGGCCTTAGCTTATCCCAGTGTCACCAACATTAGGCTAATGGTTAAATAGCTTACACTTGTAACACAGAAGGAATATTTGGAAATATATCCTCTTTCACGCACAAGTACCTGCTCAGTGAAGACTGATGTAGCTGTGCTGGGGCTCAGCTGCTTTCCATTAGGGCTAATGACAGCCACTGGGAGATATCTGCAGGATGCACTGGCTCTAAGGGACATGCAGAGATTTTCTGTTTATTTGTTCCCTTTCATTTATTGCAGCTCAGGAGGGGAATGTCTGGGTCATTAGTTTTTAGGAAGGGCTGTAGCAGGATATCAGGAAAGAAAAAAAAAGCAGCATCAAAGTGATTTAATGAGAGCTCCAATGAAAGTGTGCACGTATCAGCTAGGGATATTGTTACTGGCTCAAATATGCCTGTTGGATATCTCACCACATAGACTTTTACTGTAGAAGTCAAAACAACAATGTGCGTTTCCACTGGAAGACAGCCTGGCTCAAGTTCTTCCTTCCCTGACCCCAACTGGGTTTTGGTGGCCCTTGTCCCCTCAAGTAGTCAGGTACGTAGTCTGGGGCTGGCTGCTCTCTCAATACCTAGAGCAAACTTCAAGGGAGAGCTTCTGGAGAAGTTGGTCAAGTATCCTCCATCTGTGGATATGAGAGACACAAATCCACAGAGATCTTTGGTTTGGAGCCTCCCAAATGAGAAGAAATTTAAGCTATAACCTTAGATTGACCTTCAGCACTGCTGTGTGAGTTGAAAGCAAAACGTCTGGAAAGAATACTGTGAAAATCCTTAAGTTGCTGGTATGTGGTCTGTGAAGGGCCCATGCTGTGAACACTGCAGTTCCTCCTCTGTTTGGCCTTCCAGGGCAGAAGTACTGCACTACAGGGTGCTAAGGAATTTCAGCTCCCACTGAAATCAGTGTGAGTCAAGGGTGCATTAAATCATGTCCAAGATATAATCAAGTATAAAAATATTTTTATATGAGCTTACACAAGTTATATATCCAGAGACTTTACTTCAGGATGATGTGTTTAAGAGGGTTCTAAACCAGACACATGCGGAGATTTATGCACTTTAGCAAAATAGTTTCTCACTATCTGAAGGTTTGAATGTATATCTTGGATTCTGTATTCTATAGATGTATATTTATCTATATTCTATAGATAAACAGAACCCATAGCTGAAACCTTCAAGTAAAATACATCTTTTTTCCTTTATCATAGAATCAAAGAACGGTTTGAGTTGGAAGGGACCTTTAAAGGTCATTGAGTCCAACATCCTTGCAATGAGCAGGGACATCTTCAACTCTATCAGGTTGCTCAGAGGCCCATCCAACTTGACTTTGAACATTTCCAGGGATGGGGCATCTACCACATCTCTGGGCAACTTCTTCTAGTGTTTCACCACCCTCACTGTGAAAAATTTCTTCCTTATATGTTGTCTAAATCTACCCTCTTTTAGTTTAAAGCCATTACCCCTTCTCTTGTCATTTAAGACCCTTCTAAAATGTTTGTCCACCTCTTTCTTATAGGCCCACTTTAAATACTGAAATGCCACAATAAGGTGTCCTCAGAGGTTTCTCTTCTCCAGGCTGAACAACTCCAACTTTCTCAGCCTTTTTTTCAGAGGAGAGATGTTCCATCCCTCTGGTGATTTTTGTGACCCTCTGCTGGACCTTTTCCAACAGGTCCATACCTTTCTTGTTCTGGGGACCTCAGAGATGGACACAGTACTCAAGGTGGGGTGTCCCCAGAGTGGAGCAGAGGGGCAGAATCATCTCCCTCAACCTGTTGGTTATGCTTTCTTTGGTGCAGTCCAGGATAATGGTTGGCTTTCTGGGCTACGAGCACACATTGCCGACTTATGTCCAGCTTTTCAACCACCAGTACCCCCAAGTCCTTCTCCACAGGGCTTCTCTCATTTCCTCCATCCACCAGTCTGTATTGGTACTGAGTGTTGCTCCAACCAAGGTGCAGGACCTTGCACTTGGCCTTTTTGAACCTCATGAGGTTTTCATGGCCCCACTTGTCCATGTCCAGAGATCTGGATGGCAGCCTGTCCCTCAGGCATGTCAACTGCACCACTCAGCTCAATGTCATCTGCAAACTTGCTGAGGGCACACTGTCTAGCTCATTGATGAAGATATTACACAGTACTTGTCCAAATACGGACCGCTGAGGGACACCACTTGTCACTGATCTCCATCTGGACATTAAGCCATTGACCACTACTTTTGGAATGTGACCATTCAAGTACTTTCTTATCCACTGAATAGTCACTTCATCAAATCTGTATGTCTCCAATTTAGAGAGAATTATGTTATGATGGACCATATCAGAACTCCCAATAGATGACAGCTGCATCTCTTCCCTTGTCCACTTTATTGTCTTTATCTTTCCCCTTCACAATTTTTTTTTTTTTCCCAAAGGTAATATCCCAGAAATGTGAAAATACACGTAGTAGCAAAAATTATATTAATTTTAGTAGGAACAATAACCAAGAAATTTTCTTTCCAAACTTACAGAAATGCTCTGAGCTTTTGTTCTTAAAATTATTAGAGGATGTATTTGAGGTATTTTTTCTTTTCTGAGCTTTTCTTCAATTTCACTAATTTGAAGTATCTATTAATTGGATAATTAAAGTTCTTTAAAGACAAAAACTCTTTAATCAAATGCCATTTTGTTAAGCAACTGTTATTATACATAAACCAAAAAGTATCCTTATTCCATGAATGGTTACGAGCAAAATTCTGAATTAAATTGAAGGCCCAGATTTTATGATGCAACATCCATTGACTTCAGCAAGCTTTGAATCAAATCCAAAGATGTGAAGGAGAAAATACAGTAATTCAAAATGTCTATGACTAAATAGTTAAGTTTCTGTTTATTTTAGAAACACTGCCACATGCTTCCCAGTCTGTGATATGGTCACATGGGAGCCAATCTACACCAGGTTGGGAGTGTGTTTGCTGGGTTTTTTTGCCCTCCATGTATATATTAGGATCTAAATGAAATAAAATAAAAATAAGTCATTGTTTATTCAAGATAACTTAGACTATTCTATCAATCTCCTTTTCTCAAAAGTGTATTCAGAAGAAAAATGTGTGTCATGTGATTATATGTTAACAAAAGTAAGAACAGAACCTATTTTCAAAGGACATTGTGCCATTAGACAGGAGAGAAAAAAAGGAGAGATAAAAATGAAAAAAATCACAAAATAAAAAACATTTTCAAGTTTATTTCATGAGAAATTCACAGGTGAGATTCACAGGAAATTAAACAAAGTAATCATATCTGAAGAAATATTTTTCCACAGTTCTATGATATTTATTTTCATCAGTTTATTTATATCAGATACATATTTTTCACATGCAGTTTTTACTCTTGTCCAATAATGAGATTCAGAACCATGTTTCTAACTGAGACAGAGACATGACTTTTCTGTCAAAATGGCATAAAACTGAAATATAAATGGTTCAAAATCAAGACCACAGAAGTCATTACCGTCACATTTTCTACATAAAACTTTCAGTACTTACTTCATTTCATCTTGGTTTTTACTATTTCTATCACATCAAAAGAATATGTATTGTTAGGAGTTTTAGTGACTAGCATAAAACCAAAATCCACAAGGACACTGAGCCATGCTTCATTCTGCCTTGGGAATCACAAGTAAATGACATCTGATTTCACAACTAAACTATCCTACATGTAGCTTGTTATGTTCCTGAGCACCCTCTATAACGTGCATGATTTCAAAGTAGTTGCCAATTGGAATATATTTTCTTTCCCCTCTATGTCTGAAAAATTCAGTCCCACAAAGTCAACATAGGAGGTTTGTACATATTTGTGAATACTGACCCCATGAAACTGAAGTGGTTAAAATGTTTTCTGCTGCTTTGTCTACAACTTACCTTTTGATGGGCTGGAGCTTTACTTTGCAGTGCTAGGTCATTTTTAACTCTGTTGCACATTCCTGCAGGGTTTAAAGGACCTTCACACTTCTGTAAATGATGAGACAAAACCAAATACAAGCTCTACTGAGGCCAGCTCTAAACAAATAATTTATCTTCAAGTCAACAGATTTTTAGTTTCAAAGGAATAATTACTGCTTTTATTTCCATATTGTCCTGGCTTGAGCCAGGATTAAGCCAATTTTTCTTTTCACTGATTTTTTTTTCCTTCAGTAAGCTTTCTTGTAACTAGCAACTGTGTGTTCTGCTAGGTTGATAAGACAGTGGAATGTTTTTCTAACTACTGAGGTTTCAAGGTTACACCTTCACTCTGCCGGCTCAGACACTATGGGGAGATCTCTGACCCCCCCGTGGGAGGCTGAGTTAGACAGACAGCAAAATTGGCCAAAGATATTCCATTCCATATATCTACGTAAGCTCAGAGGAAGGACAGAGATCTTAGAAGACAGCTTCCTCCTTCTTCTCGCCTGCTCTCTTCCGTCCATGGCCGGCGTCTGGGGAGGACTCTGCTCATCCATCACCGCCGACCCTTAGGCTCGAGCTCTCCTGACCCTCATAACTCTCTGCTTTCTCCAGCAGCGGCTCCGGGATTTCTCGGGACTCTTGCCAGTTCAGGGGAGTGCTGTGGGAGTTGCTGGGGGTGGGGGGAGGCGAGAGGCTTTTGCCCATATCTGAATATATCTGTATATAATTGTATATATTTTCTTGTGTGATTCATTAGTGTTTTAATTAAAGCTGTGTAGTTTAGTTTTCAATCCAGCCAAGTCTCTCTCCTTTTCTCTCTCTCCTTCCCTGACTGGGTGTGGGGGGGGAGGGGATCGAGAGCATTGTTGTCGGACCTGAGTCAAACGGTGACAACAATTTAATTGGCGCCCAACGTGGGGCTCGATTTTAAGCCCAGATTACACATTTTCATCAATTGGGAGTGTCCAAAATTCCATTTCTGAGGGGAGGAATCCCTCAGAGAGCAATGAGCAATAATTCTGCTGAGTGTCCTGACGGATTGAAAACTGAACAGACACTTGCTGCAATGAATCTACTGGATCTGTTTCCAAACCTGCAATTGTACATGTGGTATGTAGCCGAGGGCATTCTGCACTTTGTAGCTGCTCTTGTGATTCATTTGTGGTTTATTGACAGAACTGTAGCCATAGTCAACCGTATCATTACCAGCCTAGTGATCCTAGGGATGATGATACTGTTCTCTATGGGGTCACTGTATGTGTACGGTTACACTGCTAGTCCTACTGGTACAACTCCTAAAGTGAATAGAACGGTCCATGTTGGTAACAGCAATAGCTGGTTCAGTTTTACCTCTCCATATTCTCTTAAGCTGAATCTCCCAGCTCTTGATGTGAATAGCATGGTTGCAGTGGGGATGTTTTTGCTGAATGTTTATAATATAGTGTGGATGCGTAGGGCCAGATGTTGTTCTGCTCACTGCCATTCCCCCACAGGCAATGTTGCTGCCACTGCTGCTGCCAACACCACTGCTGCCAATACCACCACTCCTGCTGCTACAAAAACAGCTGGCGCCCAACGTGGCGTCCCTGGGGCGGGACTCCTCCTCCACCGCTTCCGACTCCTCCGACTCGGCTTTCGCCTCCGCTCCGTCCCCCGACTCGACGCCCCTTTCCCGGGCCGGTCCCGCCGGCAGGAGCACGGCGGGGGCCGGGGGCTGCAGGCAGCGGGTGGAAGGGGCAGAGGCATTTCTGGATCAGGCTCCTGTGCATCCTGCATTCAGGAACCCGGAGGACCATGGAGCAGCTGTTTTTGTAGCCGTACACATACAGTGACCCCATAGAGAACAGTATCATCATCCCTAGGATCACTAGGCTGGTAATGATACGGTTGACTATGGCTACAGTTCTGTCAATAAACCACAAATGAATCACAAGAGCAGCTACAAAGTGCAGAATGCCCTCGGCTACATACCACATGTACAATTGCAGGTTTGGAAACAGATCCAGTAGATTCATTGCAGCAAGTGTCTGTTCAGTTTTCAATCCGTCAGGACACTCAGCAGAATTATTGCTCATTGCTCTCTGAGGGATTCCTCCCCTCAGAAATGGAATTTTGGACACTCCCAATTGATGAAAATGTGTAATCTGGGCTTAAAATCGAGCCCCACGTTGGGCGCCAATTAAATTGTTGTCACCGTTTGACTCAGGTCCGACAACAATGCTCTCGATCCCCTCCCCCCCCCCACCCAGTCAGGGAAGGAGAGAGAGAAAAGGAGAGAGACTTGGCTGGATTGAAAACTAAACTACACAGCTTTAATTAAAACACTAATGAATCACACAAGAAAATATATACAATTATATACAGATATATTCAGATATGGGCAAAAGCCTCTCGCCTCCCCCCACCCCAGCAACTCCCACAGCACTCCCCTGAACTGGCAAGAGTCCCGAGAAATCCCGGAGCTGCTGCTGGAGAAAGCAGAGAGTTATGAGGGTCAGGAGAGCTCGAGCCTAAGGGTCGGCGGTGATGGATGAGCAGAGTCCTCCCCAGACGCCGGCCATGGACGGAAGAGAGCAGGCGAGAAGAAGGAGGAAGCTGTCTTCTAAGATCTCTGTCCTTCCTCTGAGCTTACGTAGATATATGGAATGGAATATCTTTGGCCAATTTTGCTGTCTGTCTAACTCAGCCTCCCACGGGGGGGTCAGAGATCTCCCCATAGTGTCTGAGCCGGCAGAGTGAAGGTGTAACCTTGAAACCTCAGTAGTTAGAAAAACATTCCACTGTCTTATCAACCTAGCAGAACACACAGTTGCTAGTTACAAGAAAGCTTACTGAAGGAAAAAAAAATCAGTGAAAAGAAAAATTGGCTTAATCCTGGCTCAAGCCAGGACACATATGTTTCAGCAGTTCATTCTATCCACCTTTCCAAGTCTGAGGGTTTCTCCTGCTTTCACTAATGATGTCTCCCTGCCTCTTTCGGTGGCACTTGATGAGAATTGGAAAATTCATGTCCTCTCCTTTAGGAAAGGATAACAAAACAAATCACTGCTATGGATAAGAAGTAAATAAATAAATAAAAGGAGGGGGATGATATTGTTACCTTACTCAATAATCTGCTGTTCAGAGAGAATGGGAAGGCCTTCCCTTTTAAGGCTTTAATTTGCAAACTTGTCAAGAAAAAATCTTCTCATCATAGCCATATATCAATTCTGAAGTAAAGTTGCACTAGACTCATTTTAACACTATGGTCAAAACTAAGAAATTTTTTATATATATTGACATTGCTACATTATTATTGGCAATGTTCTGGTTTGGCTTGGTGCATTTTTTGGTAGCGAGAGAAGGGCCCCACGAGAGGCCCTGGTTAGAAGCTGAGAAGCCACTAGAGAGACAATAGATGAGCCTCAGTGATTAACATACGAAAGAACAGCTAGAACACCTGAGCAGAGAGGCAGTTAGAGGAGAAGAGCTGTGCTGGGGAAGGAGATTGGTGCTGGGTGAAGAAGAAGGGGAAGAAGGTGCCCAAGCAGAAGTTTCCCTGCAACCCATGGCGAGATGGCAGCTGTCTCCTTGTACTCCTGGAATAATGTGGTGGAACATTCCCTGAAGGTGCCAGAAGGGGTAAACTTGGCCATTGGACTTGGATTTTGTGGCCAGAGGATTTGCTACCAGTGGACTCTGCGCATCTTTTGAAGACCCCAGCACCAGGGGAGTTTGTTCCCGAAGCAGCCATGACTCTGTGAGAAACCCAGGCTGGAGCAGCTCCGGACCTCGTGGGAAGGACTCATGAAGGAGAGGTTCATGGAGGACTCTCTCCCATGGGAGGGAAACCGTGGGGAAGCAGGGAAGGACTGTAAGGAATCCTTCCTGAGGAGGAAGGAGCAGCAAGAACCACCAGCCTGTGAACTGACTGTAAACCCCATCCCCACCCACCTGTGTCGCTGGGGAAAGGAGGGAGAGAAACCGGGAACAAAGAGATTTGGGCCAGGGGAAGAAGGGAGGGGTGGGGTAACATATGCAAGCCCTGCTCTTTGTGTTGTCTGTGTCCTGTGTGTGTTTGATTAGTGTGAAATTAAACAATTATTTTTTCCCCAAGTTGAGTCTGTTTTTCCTGGGACATTACTCAGTGAAGAACCTTCCTTGTCCTTTGTCTCAACCCATGAGCTTTGTCCTCCTCATCCCGGAGCGTGTGTGTGTGTGGGGGGGTGGAAGTTGAGTGAGTGGCCATGGGACTGTTCTTTTGTTGTCATGTTGGGCCCATTCATGACAGGCAATATAAATGAAACTTTAAAACGTCATCATTTTCCATGAACCCATTTTAAAGATGTCATTGCTTAACTCTTCTAAAACATCCTCTTGATAAAGTTGAATGGTATCTCAAATTTGACTTAAAATGTGCATTTTAATACAGATCACTCTGAAGAAAAAAAAGAAAGAAACAAATGGAAAACTTGCTTTCTCATATGATATTGTGAGTGCTAATAAATGAACATGTTTATCTTAAAAATCTCTTCCTTATGGATTATTTCAGTTGAAATTTAATGAAATTGTTACAAGGCAACAATAAAACCGAGTTGCAAAGCTTTATTCTGCCAAGTGTGATAACAGTACTCACAAATTAAATCCTAGCTCTTTTGTTCACAGTTTTTTGTGCAAATTAAATGAAATTCCAAGTTTCTTTTCCCCTGTAAGTAAAAGTTAAGCATCTGCCCTAAGTACAATTTTGGAGTGTACACTATGTTAGATTTCAGCCTTAGGATCTCCTTTGTCTTACCTAACTAGAGCCATTTAAAAGCTGATAAGCCTAAACTAATTGCCTAGGCTCCCATTTTAATCAATTGACAAAGACAGTCATCTCCAAATCATGATTTGTCCTGCTTATCTTAGAAACATAGGTGCAGAAATCTCATTACCTTGGGATGAGTTGCCTTTTCAGAAATACCTCTCTCTCTCCTTTGACTACAATAGAGCTTAAATAGTTTGGCTAAATTAAACTTGCAACTTTCAAATTACTCCAGTGAGATGAGGTGAATTCCCTAACCCTTCCAATGTGTGAGACTAAGTTGTTTTCCAATATGTTATCCCTACCCTGAAGTTCTCAAGTCTGTGGGTAAAATGCAGCCGTTTAGTAGGACCAAGAATCGACCCTGCCTCTGACCTTGAGTATTGACATAAGATTTGGGCTTCTGAGGAACTTGAGATGCAAAAAAGGCTCTGGTTTCACACCAAGTAGGAGTAAGCTCTTAAATGAGTCCTGCAAAGACACAGTGCCATGTTTTGAACAGCCCTAGTTCTGATACATACTTAAAATTCAACACAGTTAGTAAATCTTTATGCTTCATGTAGTTCTTGGAGGCATAAAAAGTGCATGGCAATTACAGCCAGTAAATCTTATTATAAATTATATAATATGCAAGCATTTCAGCTACATTATGATTAAATGCTGTATTTTCAATGACATTTTTTTGCACAATTTCAGTTGCACATCAAGCACGAGTCTAAAAATACTAGGCTATTCAGCCCTTCTATTTGTTACTATGAGGTCTGAGTCTTGTGATTGGGTTCTGGGGGTGGATAACAATGTTTTTTTTTCTCTAGTTGGGTTTTCTTTTCTTTCTTTTTTTTGGAAAAAAATATATATCAGAAATGCATGCTAAGTGTTTCAATTCTTGAAGCAATTACAATTTGCAAATGAGAATTCATAAAAGCTTTGTTCTTCTGTTATTTCTTTGCCAAAGGGAGAACCTTTGAATTGTTTAACTGACATGACATGAGGGTACTTCAAGATCCTAGTTTTTTATTATTGTCTTCTGACCATATATGCTGAAATAAAACTATCCAGATGAAACTTTTTAATAAAAAATGGATAAATGAATCTAAATCTCTGGGAGCCATAAGCTCTGACTGGTGTATCACTTTGAGGAGTGTTAGCTTCTTCTAGCTTTAAGTATCTGTATTGTAGGAATCTCTTTTTCTTTGTTAAGTCGATCTGAAGGTAAACATCTAATCCAAATCATATGAAACTTGGTTTAAGACTGGTTATTTCTTGCCACTGATTTTAAAGGGATTTCATGTGACTACTTCAGATGTGGATTCTCTGTGTGGTCAGATGAAGCTCGTCTTATGACAGGAGCAGAAATGTGACACAGATATCAGGAGATATAAATGCTACCCTCACTGATTATTTCTAGCTCAGACATACAGAAATTATTAGCACGTTTTAAATACATTTTGTGGAAGATCAGCATTAAGACTCACTTTACAGATAGATAAGCTGAGGCTCAGAGAAGCTGAGTGAAGGAGGTCAGGCTAGACATTGGCAGAGATGGGATTACAACCAGTGTCTTCTAGAGCTCTGCCCAGCTGTGGTATCACTTGGGCAGAACTTTACATAGGAAAAATTAAAGCATCTGAAAAAATCAATTCTGAAAATGCAATCTGATTCGTCTACAGGCATAATTAGTTCTAAGGATCTTTTACCCTAACCCAGTCTTCTAAGGGGTTTTTGAAATGGAATTTATATATTTGTATCTATGCAGTGATTTCTTCTTTAAATACTCTTCACACTCACTAGTATGAAGCAACGAGGGGCACTTAAATATTAATTATTCATTAAATTGTTTTCAGACCTAAATTGAAGAGTAAAACATATCTATTTAATTTTTTATTATTATTTCTTTTTACTGACTCATAAATAGCTGAACAAAATTAATATTTTTAACTTGTGAGTTCTTACAAATAGAGATTATTAGTAGATGCTGTAGTAATTTGCTACTGCCTTTGGAGCAAATCACTTTCCTATCAAAGAAAACTAATTTCTACTGGAGCAGTACTCAGCTCCTGGGCAGGGAGCTGGAGTTACCTCAAGCAGATCCTCTCTGAGAGAATCAAGCTTGTGTTACAACTCTTAAGTTTGCCTAAAAATGAGAAGAAGTCCTCAGATCCGGTGCTCATAGCTATCATAGCAGAGCAGCAAAAACAAAAGTAAGCTTATTGAAGACTGGTGGGAGGTAGGGAAGTGCCACAGGCTTCCCTGGCAGCTTGCATCATCATCTAAACCCTTCTGAGTATGCACTTGCTGGGATTGGAGGGCTTTATTTGACATGCACAAAAAGTTGTTATGGATCATTTTGGCAGCATTGGTACCCCGTGGGAGATAACTACTTCATAAAGAAAATTCATGAGTGAGAAGAGATCTGGAGGCTGACTAAAAGACAGGGATCAAGAAGAGGACTGAAGCCAGGTAGAGTTGAAGTTCCCCAAGGATTGGTATTGAATTGGTTTTGTGCATCTTCATTAAGTATTCTGACCAAATGAAATGCAGAGTGCTATATTAATTTTGACTAACAAAGTTAAAAAACTGGTAATTTTTGTATAAATGGTCAGAATGTAAAATCACAGTTCATAGACAGGAAGGATCTTTGGCATTTGTGAAACACAAGCATAAATATGTGCCTGCAAAAATACCTGGTTTTAAAAATTCAATTTAGCCTAACTGATCAAAAGCTACAGCTGTTTCCATGATGTGAAGTAAAATCCTAACAAATCATTCAAGTGTGCCTAGCTGCAGTGAACATGCTTGATACTACTCCCCTGTCCCATTCCTATATGCCTCTCGTTACACTGTTAATGCTTAAGGGGAGAAATGAATGTGTACAGTTAGTCACTTGCAGAGCAAACATATGTGCTGTGAACATCTGGCTGGACTTAAAAATTGCAGATTATGAGTTTCATTTAATTTATTCCTTTTTGCACAATCATAGTTTTAATGAAGATTAGTCTTGTGTAAGATAAACAAAAATGTTATGCAAGACCTTAAATAAGTGTCCATAAAGTATTTGAGAAATGGTCTTTGATTTTGCTTCCAATCTGAAAATACAGGTATTTAATCCATCAGCCATCACTGCTCTTTAAGGATATGACAAAAGCATCCCTCAAACTTCTTACTAAGTGGGCTGAACTGTAGTGCATATAATAATATCTTTTATTGGCTCTCAGAGTTTTAACCAGTTTGATACTGGGAATTGCTGTACTTTGAAGCTAGAAGTTCCTTTTCTGATCAATGAGGGGAAAGTAGTTTTTATAATTATCCCCTCAGGAGATACAAAGCACTCTTTGGAGGTGTGCACTGCTCTCCTCCATCACAGAGTGAGCCTGGGGCTCAGATTTGCATGTCTAAATCTAGAGGACTACAGAAGGGCAAATAACTCTTTATTCACATGAGCTCTGTTTACCAGGTGATCTAGATCACTGTATCAGTCACCCATTATCTTACTTCTTCCTGATTTCCTGACTTTGATATTAACAACAAATTTATCAGCTATTAGATTGCATTTAGTTCTTGAACACTGATAATTACCACAAATAATATAGATTCAGCAGCTCATTTCTGTGCAGTCCACAGTAACAACAGACCTGTCCAGTGTTAATTTTCTGTTTATGCATTTATTCAGAAGACTGTCACTTGTTCTATGTTTAATCTGCTTGACATGTACCATACTAAAGTTATGCCATCCTGTTTTCTTAATCAAAGTAGTGGGCAGTGCTGAGCCAAAAAAAATAGAAAACTATGTCTACCTCTTCAATACTGTGTCTATTATCATATACAAGTCAGCTGGACAACATCTGTTTTCCATACTAGTTGTCATTAGTTTTATTTTATTCCTTTAAATCCTTGCTGTTTGAGTCCTGAGATCAGTATCACACTGATAGTAAGATAAATTTATAATCTCATTTACCCCTTAAAAGCAATGGTATAACGATAACATTCTGAAAATTTTTTTAACTTCCTCCTATTCAGTGATTATTGGAAATGAAGCATGAATGGTACTGAGAGCTTCTTGGCCAAACAGAACCTTAGGTATAAGAACATGGATTTTCTGGCTGAAAAACTTCCATAACTACTCTTTAACATCTTCCTAGTGAGGCCTGTCTTTAGTATCTTCATCTTTTGAACAATGTTGCTAGAAAATTATTGTAGTAATCAAGTTCTGACTTTACCAATATCATATCCAGATAGACATATACAACACATAAACCTGTCAGTGGCTTCCACATACAAGCTTGACAGCTTGAAAATATAATTCTAGGCTTTTCCCCTGAGATTTTTTTGAATCCTTTAATGCATTTTCTTGAAAATGATCATATCAACAGTCTGTGATATTGTTATGCCACTGGCAGCCATGAGGAATTCCTTCAGGACCAGTTAGGGTGTATGAAATTTGTGCTGTTTGTTGCATGGGTTTCCCACCTGTCTTAACTCCAAAGCTGGGAGATACTGAGCCCCATTAATTAGTATCTCCAATGTCAGCTCTATTACCATCACTTTTGTGACTTTGTAGAAAGGTCTGTTTTCATTATTTTTCTCTCAACTAGTTTAGTCATACCACTGACCACTACCTTTAAGCCCTTACTGGTTCTTCTCCTCTGACCCATTCCACCTCTCTTTATTTGCTTTATGTGATGAAGAGCAGAAAACTCTTCTCCAGGATTCATGCCTCACATACAACAGATATTGTTGCTTCAAATGTCATTACTGTTGGACTTGCCTTTGCCCCCTTAATTAATACTTACGAATCTCTTTCACCTATTATTATATAAAATTACTAAGCAAGAATAATTATATACAACCTGTAATGACTATTCCAGCCCAAAATAGCAAACTGCATATTCTACTTGGAAGATTAATGTCTTGTGCAGGAATAGCACTGATGACGTATTAACTAAAATCTGTGTTCTCAAGGAACAAGAGCTTGGAAGTAAAATTTTGAAAAGGCTTTTTTATCTTTAGTTTTAAAAGAGAAGAGTGAATGAGAAATTGAGGAAGAGAGAGTGAGAATGAGAAAGTGAAGGTAGGGAAGCAGGGAAGGAAGGAAAGAAGAGATGGGGTAAAAAAAGGATGAGAGGGGTAGAAAAGGGAGGAGAAGGAGAAAAAAGGAGGAAGAAAGATGGGAGAGAGATTTTTTCATATAGCAGCTTTAACATAAAGACTAAAGACATTCATTTTCACTGAACTGTTTTACTGAAAGCTGTACTGTGTCAGCATGAATCAAAGCTGACTGCTGGTAAGGCTCTCAGTAGTGAGCAACCTCTTAATAATACACATAATAGTTCTTGCTCTAGTTCAGTCTGACTATCACTTAGATGTTAATGCCTCTCTTCTTAACATTTAGTGTCAGCCTAGATACCCCTCACTGAGTAATCAAGAAATCAGAGAGATAATATAAGAAATCCAGGCCCTCAACACAACAGTACCCCATGACACACAGAAATAAGTCATTGCTGCCTGTCCTGTGAGCGTGTACCGAAAATGTCAGTCCCACGGGCTGGAAATCTTGCAGTTTTCCTGGCAACATAGTTAACTCCTGCTACAGAGGCTAGAGTTCCTATCCCAGCATTAAATGAAATAGACATGAGCAGAGATCAAAGTGAGAGGGAAGGGGGAACAAAATGGGAATGTGAATTTGAGTCTCTTATGAATTTGGGCAGAAAACAGAGGCAAGAAGCCATGGCTGATTTGATCCCAGCTCCTTGCTCCCTTGGGTCCCACTTGGAAGCTCCTGCTTCCTACTTTGGTCATAAACTCCTCACAGGTAATTTCTTCTGTCTCCCCCACTGTGGCAGAGTTATTTTCTCCCAGCATCAGGATCTTACCTCTGCAAGAGGCAGTACAGCTCCCAGCTATTCTCAGCTCTAAAGAAAGCAGAATCAACTGCTTCTCACAGCAGCGTGATGCTCCTGGCTGGTTTGACACTGTACATAACACCTCTGCAGGGGCAGCGGGCAGCCTGAATGCAGCCGCTTCTCTCCAAAACACAGAGAAGAGGAAAGGGGAGGGTTTTCATGTCACTATTAACCAATAAAAGGTGGGAATGTGGCATACTAACCCACCCTGACATTAGGACAAGAGGGAGAAGAGAATGGATAGAAGTGTGAAAGGGAGCACTGTTCTCTTTATTCCAAACAATGGAGTTACAATTATAGCAGGAACAACAAAATTTCACAGGGGGTTACAAATAGTTGACCTGATCTTCCTAATTTAAACAGCAATACAAAATTTCTGCTTTGTTTTTTTCTTTTTTTTTTTTTTTCTCCTTTTTTTTTCTTATTTGTCCTTCTCCTAGCCCCACTGGGGAGAAGGAAAAAATCTCACTTGAGCAGACAAGCAGGGAAGGGAGCAATTTTCATGGACTTGTCATTTTTTCAGCAGTTTTTCAAAACCCTTGAGTCAATATTAATTGGAAAAATAGCGCAAGAGGAGATGGCTTGGAAGTCTCACATTGGTCCTAACACAAGGGAAGCTACAAATGAGATTATGTGAATCTGGACGAGCATCACCCTCCCTCTCAATATGTCTTAAATATGGTGTGTTTGGTGTAGTTTCTCCTTCTGACTGCTCAGAAGCCTGATGGACTTGTCAGAAGCCTCCTGGAGACTGCTCACCCAACAATCTTATTTGTCAGTTTTTCTCATGCCCTCTAAAAATCAATCTCCAGAGGCACACAAAGCTTTTTACATGGATTCACCACATGCATAATGGGCAAGTCAGGCTGCGAATATACAAATCCCAGATGCTTTCATCCTTTGAGCCAGACTGGAAGTTGGCAGAATCCTGGCTTGAGCCTTTTATCTCATACCAAGTGCTTCCCTGTCTGGAAACCTATGGTGTTTCCTGCTATTCTCGCTCGAGTCCTGAAATGAGATTTAAAGTCCATTCTCTGCATCTGTCCTTTAGCACCATTTTGATTTGCAGTTTTAATTCAGATATACATCAATCCTATTAGACACTCTGAATTTTGTGTTAAATGTGGCACTCAAAAATGGTTCTGCTGAAGTCAGTGGCAAATCTCTTATGGCCTGCAGGAGGAAAGGATCCAATGCATTTGCAGTATGCTGTTTTGTTCACTTCTGTGAACTAAAAGTGACAAAGACCAAAACCAGCTTTATTCAGATTCCATAAGCACAGACATTGAAATGTATTAGCATTCACTAATAAAACACTAGATGGGTCAGGTCTGATTACTATATGCAAGGTGTTGAACTGAGAAGATTATGGCATCTCTTCGTGTCAAAGCAACCTCTGATTTTCCAGCAAGATGATCTGGTTCAGAAATCAGTTGGCCAGACTTAAATAAGGTTTTAGAAACCTTACAGCAGAATCTCATGTGGCCTCCGGTTGCTGCTGCAGAGGGTGGATGTCCCAGATACCTGAGAGTTTTTCTAATACATAACCAAATGTGTTGAAAACACATAGTGCTCTTTTGTACCATGGAAACAGTCACCTTCACTGACATGTATGAGAATAGAAGTCAGAGGGAACCAGCAGACTGTGACTACGGTTTTTGTCTCAACCATTTAAGTGACTGAGAAAGAAAGAACCAAAACAAAACAACAACAACAAAATCAAACCAAGGAGAGAAAAAAATAAATGTAGAGGTGAATTAAGAGCTTAATTTGTCAAGTGCAGATCTGTTTAAACGTTTAGGTTTCTATCTTACAGGGAAATTTAAATAGGACACTGTTCTGATGCCAGGTGGGAAGGGGGTGTGGGGAGAGAAACAAAATGAGAAGAAAACAGGCAAGTATTTCAAATTTTCATAGAATCATAACATATTGTGTTGGAAGGAACCTCAAGAATCATCTTGTCCAACCTTTCCTAGAAAAATCACAGTCTATGCAAGATGGCCCAGCACCCTGTCCAGCTCAGTTTGAAGTGTCCAGTGTTGGGGAATCCATCATTTCCTTGCTGAGATTATTCCAATGGCTGATTCTTCTCATTGTGAAAAATTTTCATCTTCTGTCCAATTGAAATCTCCATGGGAGTAACCGGTACCCGTTACCCCTCATCTTTTCCAAGTGACTCCTAGTAAAAACGAAGTCTCTATCTTCTTTGTAGCCACCCATTTAATACTGGAACATAAGTTCTCTCCTAAGCCACCTCTTCTCAAGGCTGAACAAACAAAATTGTCTTGTCCTTTCCTCATTTTTCAGGTTTCCCAGTCCTTTGATCATCTTTGCAGCCCTCCTCTGGAGACTATCCACATATTTTTTTGTATAGAGGAGACCAAACTGAACATAATATTGCAGGTGTGGCCTGAATAGAGTGGGATAATGAATTTTTTATCTCTGCTGGTGATGTACTTGTTGATGAAACAGATTCAAGGTGTTTCTATAAAATGTTTAAGGTTAAAACCTGTTAATATAATACCTACTCACTGAGACCTTACATTTGGTTAGGATGTGGTTCTGTCATAGGATTTGGAGAAAGGTAGCTCTACTTTGTGATGTCTCAGTTTTATTTGGTCTCTTCTGCATTTGTAATAGGAAGAAGACCCAACACATGACTGATTATTTTGAAACTTTCTGTGAAAGGCCCATCCTTTGCTTAACCCCCTGAACACCTTGTCATCTGCAGTTCCACCTGACCAGAGCCATGGGTTCTGGAAGGCCCGGGCTCTCCAGCATCCTCTTTCAGTTTCCTCAGTACTCTTCTCCAGTCTTTCATTCTCTTTTTTTGTGAATAATAGAAGCATTCATCTTCATCTCATCTCATATTCATCTCACTTTTTGCAGTTGCACGGGTGCATGGGGTTTGTGTGGCAAGGTTTTGGTAGCAGGGAGGTGAGGCTACAAGGGTGGCTTCTGTGAGAAGCTGCTAGAAGCGTTCCCTATGTCCAACAGAGCTCATATCAGCCAGCTTGAAGCTGGACTCACTGCTGGCCAAAGCAGAGCTCATCAGCAACATAATTATCCCACACTAGAGCAGTCTGTTCCTGAAGGACTGTACCCTGTGGAAGAGACCATTGCTGGAGCACTTCATAAAGAACTGCTGTAGCCTGTGAAAAGAACTTATGTTGTAGAAGTTCATGGAAGACTCTTTCCCATGGGAGGGACCCCATGTTGGAGTTGGGGAATGGTGTAAAGAGTCCTCTCACAGAGGAGGAAGGAGCAGCAGAAAGCAAGTGATGAACTGACTGCAACCCCCATTCCCTGCCAAACTCCCCTGTACCAGTGGCAGGAAGGAGCTAGAGAACTCAGGAATAAAGTTAAGCCTGGGAAGAAGGGAAGGGTGGGGAAAATGTATGTTAAGGTTTAGTTTTTATTTTGTCATTATCCTACTCTGCTTTGATTGGTAGTAAATTAAACTGATTTCCCTGTGTTGAGTCTGGTTTTGGCCTTGATGGTAACTGTCAAGTGACCTCTTCCTGTCCTAACTCAACCCACAAGATTTTTCATCACATTTTTTCTCCCCTGTCCAGCTGAGGAGGGGAGTGATAGAGAAGCTTGAATAATTTGCCACTCATAGGTGGCAACACTCAGTGTAGAACAGCACCTCAGCGGTAAAACCAGAAGCACAACAGACTGGAACAGGAGACTTAGTTTTTCTGTTTCTGTGTTGAAATTTGAGTAAGAGCTAAGCAGTTGGTTTTGGAGCTCCTTTTAAGAGTCTTCCAGTGGTTTGGAAATCCTCATCAGGAATCACATCTTTCCCTGTGCCTTTCTGACATTCTTTTTTTGCTCTTTTACTTCTTTATATATATCAGTGTTATCTGATAGAGTGAAAAGTTCTTAATTTGACTTTCAGAAGTTGCTCAACAGTGGATTCCAATTTTATTGTGTTTTGTGGAAGTAATTTGTAACCCTGAAGAGGTGCTTTTCTGGCTTAGTCCTGGCATATCCTGCAGTTTCTTATAATCCAGGTTTCTTTCATAGGAAGTTTTTCTGCTGATCAGTATAATCCATACAGGCTCAACTGTCATAAGGGTGGAAATAGTACTCAGATTTATCAGTCATTTCCTTCTGAACCTACAGAAGCAGTAGCTAATGTTGCTGCTTGATATTCGACCTCCATGTGTATTTCTGGAGAAACAGTAATTTTCACTGCTTCTTCATCACTAACTGGATTGTACTCTCCCCAGTGGCTCTGCCTTTGCTAGTTCCCCAAGATAATATGGGTCTACCCAGTTGGGACTTTCCTTCTCAAAACATGTATGAGCCCAAAAGAGAGAAGACATGAGTTATAAACTGCAAGTGTTTAGATACATCTAGTATTTTATCACAGTCTGAAGTTGTTCACACATGTCATGTCATTACAGTATAATACTGCTTACAGTGAAGCAACTTTGTTCAATTCCAGCCTTGACAGGCAGCAGTCTCATACCTAGACTTTCAAAAGATTAGTCACTGATTTTTGAGATTTCTTTGCTTCAAATAGCTGTGATAATACAAGAAAACAGATAAATTAACTTTCCAGTAATTCATTAATTACTGTAATGACCACATGGTGGGCTGTTAAATAATAATGTGCTCATAGGAGGAGATTGTTCTTAACTTCCTGCATCCACAATTGGTTTATGTCCTGAAGCAGCTTATAGCTTTGTAACTTAAATTCTCTGTAAAATAGCTATTATTTTTTCTAGGTAAGCCTAATCTTTATTAGAATCCTGTTAATGTCCAGAATGGTAACATTTTGTGCTAGTGAGCTTCAGGGGTAATTACTGTCTATTAAAAAAAAAAAAAAAAAAAAAAAAAGGCTTTCTGATGTACTTTCAATTTCTGTGTAAATGGGAGGATTCTTACTCAAAAAAATTTAGGTCATATGTTTTTCGGGGTAAAGGCTTGAACTCATACATGTCTCCCAGCCAGCTGAGTCAAGGCTGAATGTTGAATTTCATGTTCCTGGAGCCTGACCTCTTACTGTCTTGCCCTTTTGTGCTGTGCTATCTTTGGAATTATGCATGAGCTGGCAATGTGCGCTTGCAGCCCAGAAAGCTAACTGTGTCCTGGGCTGCATCAAAAGGAGTGTGGCCAGTAGGCCAAGGAAGGTGATTCTGCCCCTCTACTCTGCTCTCGTGAGACCCCACCTGGGGTACTGTGTCAAGTTCTGGAGCACCTCTCCTCTTGGGAAGGGCTGAAAGACTTGGGGTAGTTCAGCATGGAGAGGAGAAGGCTCCAGGGAGATCTCATAGACCATCCAGTACCTGAAGGGGGCCTACAGGAAAGCTGGGGAGGGTCAATTACAAAAGCATGTAACAAGAGGACAAGGGGTAATGGATTAAAACTTGAAGAAGTGAGATTTACATTGGACATTGGGAGGAAATTCTTCACTATGAGCGTGGTAAGACCCTGGAATAGGTTGCCCAGGGAAGTTTTGGAAGCCCCATCCCTAGAAGTGCTCAAGGGCAGATTAGATGGGGCTCTGAGCAACATGGTCTAGTGGGGTGTGTCTCTGATAAAAGAGAGGTATTGGATCTAGATGATCTTTAAGGCCCCTTCTAACCCTAGCCATTCTATTATTCAGTGATATTTAATGTTAACCTTTCCCATCTCATTACTTGCACAATCCTCAGACAACTCTGGGGGTAATGAACAGGTTTATTTGCCAATTAAATAATTACTTTCTTTCCAGATTATTTTATTTATGTACCTTTCATCAATTATTTTTGTCACTAACACCACAACGGGCCATAGAGAAGGGGGTTGAACATTGCTGAAAACATTGTGCACTCTGCAGCTAACCTTTTTAATATAAGACTGATAAACTGTACATTTTGAGATGGAACCAATGCACTAGACTGTTGCACATGCAGCCCTCTGAGCAATTTGCTCAGCAAACCATTGTATGAGAAGCATTTTCACTTTCCACAAAGTACTGGCTACAGGTGGCCATGTTAGGAACGCACCGTAAAATGTGTTGCCAATGTAAGCAAGGTCAGGTGGATTGAACTAGGTCTTTCCTAAAAAAATACTGTTCCTGTATGAAGCCACCACACATTTCCATTTACTGTCCTCTGAGATGCTAAGTTGCATTTAAGAAATTTTAATGGGAATCCAGGACAGTTTTCCACTAATGGGTCCTGTAGCAGGTTGCAGATGTACACTGATGCAGGAGATCCCTATTGGCTGATGCATGATGATAGATGGGTAGTTAGTATTGTGAACATTTTCATTGCTTTGATCAAAAGAGACATATGGAATAAAACCCTGATTACTATGGGTGTTTTCAAACTGAATTGGGTACAACATGAAACGCTATAAACTTGTGTATATAAAGAGTTACTACAGAAATACTTTCATTAGAGGAAAAACCTATTTCAAAGTTGAGAACACCAACAGTTAAACTGAAAGGAACTAATTCCTCCACAGCAAGAAGGTAATAGAATTTTAATCTGATCTGAGTTCAGGATGACAAAGAAAAATGCCCATCTCCAGGTGTAATTCCAGGAACCACTAGCACATCACAGCAAATAGAGCTATTGCTGGTTTTCTGATGCTTGCAATAGTTCTGCTATTTAATTTCCTTGTTCTTTCTTAGCATTTCCTTATCTATGGAAATTACAGTGGTAAAAATTAGGAAGTAGGAAAGTTGGCTGGGAAGTTGTTTTCTTTGCCTCAAAAAATACTGACCCAACAAAACAACCAGCTTTTTCAGAGAGAGTTAATTTTTAGAAATCTTGCTTCCAAGCAGGCAAAGGAAACAAACAGATGTTTGGGACATTTTTTTTTTTAAGAATTACTGACACTTTTTTTTTTTTTTTTTCATTTTCAAAATGGAATATTCTGGTTTCTTAATTCAAGGCATTTTTATTTTTTTTTTACTAGTCAAAATAGAGCAATACCTGGCCATCAGTACAACTTTTTGGTGTGGGTATTGTGCTGAAGGCATACATTATTCTACTACTTCTGCTGTCGGAGCCGTCTGCTCCGTGTTTAGGTTCCAGAATTAGGCAGTTTTAAAACCCCAAGCATAATTTTCCCAGTTTTGTAATAAAGGAGGTTTCTCAGCAAACACCAGCAGTTTGGAGAAGGAAGGAGGGTTAGTCTCCAATGAACAGAATTAGTCATTGTATTGAATAATAATAGAGTAGAAACATTTTGCAACACCAAACCCTAAACATGACTGTTCAAAATTAGCATGTCAGCACCAGCAGCTGGAATGGTCTCTGGTCCCCTGGCTGTCCACAGATTCGTCAGCCAGGATCTTCCTCTGTAGCAGATCAGCAAGGCTTTACCTTAACAAAGCTGAATCATACACATATTTGGCTGGGTATCCATAATACACTGAGTAAAGAGAGTCTGTGAGGCACTGAAACAGTCAAGGGCTGCTCCAAATACTAGGTCCAAATGCTAGGTAGAGAGGGTAAAACCAATTCATTAACATGAGCAGTACAGGTACAATAGCTCTGCAATAAGAGGTCCAGAAAAAAAAAAATAATTCATTTTTCCTGGAACAGAGAATGAAGTCAGCATAGAAACACTAATGGACATCATAAACGTAAGAGAGTTCTAGACTGGAAGATGCTCATTTACTTGTTTGCCTTGGGTGTCTCATGTCCACTAAGACATCACTCCAGAATGAAGGTTGCATTGTAAGCTGTTGCTAGAAATTTCTTTAATACAGCACACTGTGTCTCCTGTTTAAAACTTGTATTTCAAAAAGAAATTGCAATTAAGGTAGTTAATTTTAATTCAAGATTTATGAGGTTCAAGAAAATGTCAATCATTGTTCAAATGAAATAAATGTGGTCTAGGACAGTGTATCTAGTCAGTAAATATAAGTTAAAATATTAAATGTTTGTTTGTAATACAAATCTAATGTTTTGAAAATGCAAACAGCGTATCTTCATTTTAATTTTAAATACAGCAGGTACACAGGGGTTAACTCTGATAATGACGTTTGGGAGTTATGCACATAAATCGTATTAACATATAACAGGATTTGTGACTGCAACACCCACGCATCAGTTCTTGTATTTACCACAAACACTCTAACTCGGTTTCCCTTCCCAAGCTATTCTCTAAGACTGATTTATTTCTCTGTGAGCTGTCATGGGGCTGGGCTAGCTTCAGGGGTTATAATACAATACAACGCTTTCTCTGCTCTACCGGTGTAACTATTTCTCACCCACAGAAGGATTATATAGACAGAGAACCAGGTTCTCCTAGTGCATCAGCGTGGTTGTACACTGGGATAATTTTTGAGACTGCAGCTGCGACAAGAACTGTAATAAAGTTAAATGATGTACCCTTTAAATATGTGCAACTGCAACATTTTCCCATGAAACATCTTACCACTTAATGGATATACAAGTTACTATGTGAAATGAGTAAGAAGGAGAATTGCTGAAACAAGCAAACTCTGTATATTTCCAAAAATAACCATTCTTGTGTTGAACTATGGGTTCAAATAACAATGCAATCCATCCTCTTAGGACTGAACGGGGATAGCATGAGCAATACTACAGAAGTTTGTCAGGAAATACCTACTGGATCTTGAAATTATTTTCATGGACCTTCTTTTTAAAGCAGCGTAGTGGGTATCATACAAAGGAAAATCTAGCCCAAAATGACTGAATAAGAGTCTGCCATGTTGCTCAGGGGGAGAGAATCTGCATGGAGCGCTGAGCCTCTTCGAGTGTGCTCAGCTCACTGCCTACAGCCTCTTACTTCACTCCTCCTCCTGCTTTTTTTTTCTTGGATTATGGCTTGGAAGTCAACCACCCACTGCTCTCATTATTTTTTCTGTTTTCCTTCTTTTTGGTTTCCCTATACCTGAGAGAGGCAAAGCAAAAACAGAACAGCAACTGACAAAAAACAAGCAAACAAACAAAAAAAACAACCAACAACAAGAAAACAACCCTGGCAAAATTCACTTTTTCTTCCCAGTAACAAAACATGATGCTGATTTTCTAGGTTGTCACTCCCTAAAAGAGGAAATGAAGCAGCTGGACCTGTATGATCTTTAAGGTCCCTTCCAATCTAAATTATTTTACCTCTCAGAACTATTTTTCTTCCCCTGAAGCAAACACAGAGAGAACGTGGACACTTCAAATCTATGGATGCAACTCCGCTGGAAAAGCAATAATGAAGTCACAAGTGGTTTCGGTCACTGAAATTAAATGAAATGCATCACTGCATAAAAGGTTAAATTGCCATTATTTATGTTACAAGATCTTGTCTAGCTAAAATAAATGTAATTTCAAATTAACTGAATTGGAGAACAGCCAGAGTCTAATTATGCTGCCAAAAAGTTCAGCACACCTTATCAAACACACCTAATAAACTTGGTGACTTCAAGACTGACTGGCCATCATTGGACTACAGCTTGATCTCAATATTTGAGGTATTAAAAGCTGCCTCAGATACATCAGCCACCTTGATCACCAAAGAGGAGCAGTTACACAAAGATGTATACTGTGAAATACCTGTATCTTCAATTACCTATAATCTTCTTCTATTATTACCTCTCAACACTATTCAGAGGACAAACTGTACAGTGTAAAGATATTCACTTTTCTAACTCCCCGGTAATTTTATGCCAATTGCCAATTTTATTTTCAAACCATTTACACAAAGAATGTATTTAGGGGATTTTAATCTAGCCAGTTCTCCTTTACCTTTGTATACTTTTTTCTAATGTCTTGATATTAATTGACTGCAGGCTTTGTGATGTTAACCTCTAATAACTCCAGTATTAGATTGAACTCTCCATGCATGTGTTCAGAGCAGGTTATTTAGACCCTCATCACAAACTCAGAGAAGTTTGGGAAGTTCAGTTCAGTGGTTAATGATTTGTTTGAAACGACTATTGAAACGACTTACAGTGGCACATACTCATCCTGTTAGTTGAACACAAGGTTTTTTATTAGTATAGTTGCCCTTTCACTTCCTTGCCTTTGTACTCAGTTCTGCACAAAATTAAACTCAGGTTCTCATTTCTACTACTTATCTATTTTACTCTTTGTGGTATAGTTTTTTAATTAAACTTTTAAACTACTTGTTTTCCTGGAAAGCCAAGTTGTCTTGGAGAGCAGGATTTGTGTGACTTTTAAAGGAACAGCTTTAATCACTTTAAGAAACTAGACTGCTTTATCTTTTCTTTTTAATTATTTAATTTATATATAGTATTTATATTATTTCTCATGGCCTTGTACAAAAGATACATTTGATAACATTTCAAAGTGCTCTCTGAATGGAATAAAATTTTATTCAGCCTTAACTTTGGCTTTATATTATATAAAATATACTTTGAGCCCTTTCTCTCTCTCTCTCTCACACACACACCCAAATATAAAAGTACTGTGCTTTGTAGAAGTGGAATGCATCTCTTACATCTCTTCTTGTGCTGATGCATGACGACTGACATTTGCTGTGTTCTATTTATATCACCATTCAAACATTAAATAATGAGTAACCAGAGCAACCAACTTGTCATCCACTGGGTACTGCAATAATACCTCAACAATTAGTTTATCTAAACCACGTTGCCAGACACCCACCTGAGATTAAAAGCATATTCCACTGTAATCAATGGAAAGTCAATTCTGCCTATTTTATCCAGCCTGGAGTTTGCCTTTGCTTTTGGATAAATAAGTAAAAAATCTTGCCTCATGGGAGTGAGATATACTTTGCAGAAGTCCACGTTGCACTGATTGAGAAGAACTATGCACACTCTATTTGGTAAGTATGTTGTAAGTAGCCATCCTGTTTTATCAACACAGGTTTTTTAAACATTCCTTTGCAGACAGCTTAATTAAAGTAGCTGCAAATCATCTAATGGTGATGACAGAGTATCCCTTGAGCCAAGGGAGCTGTTTGTGTACGACACTTTGCAGAGTCAAGAGCTTATCATGCAGCTTCTGCAAAGTACAAATCTTATGTAAGTGTTGAATAGGAATGCTACAGCCTCTGTCAGCAACCTCCTCTGTTATGCCAGATATGTTTGGGTAGCATCTAGTAACTTTTTCTCTAAATAGCTTTAGGGAACATTCATATTCAGCAACTATTTTGTGCCTTCTTTCTTCAACCTACAGGGCATAGCTACAAATAACATGCAAACATAAAAGCTATATGTAATAACTAACAAGGGAGACATCAGTTACTTCAGGAGATTTTTCTTTAAATGAATACCGCCAAATAAATCTGTATAACAAACCCAACATCAAATTAAGACCAAGGAGCTTGCATGTCTGGTGCCCCAGCCCAAACTTAAAGATACAATGTCTGTAACCTCAAGTTCAGAAAGTCATTTATAAGTCAGAATAGATCCAAACACATCAAGAATTCCATATAAACAGTACATTTATTGGCAAGCATATGTGTATGTCCAATCCAAAAGTACAATTTCTAGTCAATTAGCAAACAGCTAATGCAGTCCCTTTAACTTTATAAAAAGTCATCTTTGGATCTCTGTCATATTTACCACTGTGAGTGAATAAAGGATTTCTGCAACCAGGTGTTTACAACACAAAAGGGGCAGCAGCAGCACTGTCTAAAGAACTTTCTCTTCCATCCACCATAGCAATTTCTATTGGTCCTGGGTCATGTGTGTCACCCCTTCAGCTGTGTCAGGGAATGTATTTGTCTGCAAAAGGTTGTATATACATGTAACAGGTTTCTCTAGCTTACTGGTAATGCAGATCAGCTCCTCATGTATCTGGGGCTCCTGGGGAGAGTCTGCAGCAGTAAAGACAGAGGCAAAGAAGGCAATCAGTACCTCTGCCTTCTTTATATCCTGTCACTAGGGTACCCACCCCATTCAGCAGTGGGCCTATATTGCTTCTAATGTTAGTTCTATGGAGCTGATGGAGACCTAATTAATGCAGCCTCATTGGGGACTGAGTATCATTTTAGATCATGGAAGGAGACACATAAGACAGGCTTCAGTTTTGCAAGAAGAAACATCCATCTATTACTATTCTGGACAAATGGAAGTTTGTAAGACATTCAGCTAGAGTCAGCAGACGTAATGGACTTCTAGGAGGTCCATGACCTTCTAGAGCAATAGCTGGAGGCCAGACAGGCTCTCTCAGGACACCTCAAGTGGCTACCGCTTATTTCAGTCCTTGCACGTCCTGCATCATAAAGAACCACAATATCTCCTCTAAAACAGGACTGATCTTCCCTGTCCAGGAGGTTTCACTAGGCTCAGTTACTCCCTAAGGGAACTTCAGCCTCTAGCTGAAAACACCAAAACCAAGACTGAAGGGAACAGGCTCCATTACAGCTTTGATCCTCACACAGTTAGACCTAGTGACTCTCACATAGAGTGCAAGTATTCTGCTAGAGAAGGAATGCAGACCCAGCTTCACACCAATTACAAATACGTTGCAATGCGCCTTTTGCTCCTATAACTTCTTTCTGTCTCTGACTGGCGTAAGATTTTCAGGAATTTGTCTAGGTAAAACCAAATAAATCTAAATGCTAATGAGAAGACACTATGAAAACTGCTGTATCACCAGACTTCTTTCTGAGTATGCTGAATTTAGCCTTTTCTGACAAGGCAGAACGTAATCTTTCCCTGTGACTGGATACAATGGGAAATGATTAAACTTAACACCTGTGCTCTGGATCAAATAATTTGTTTTCCAAGGAAGATGGCTTGAACCAAAGGATGCCACATCTTACAGAAGTTCATAGAAGAGTGGAAAAACACTAGTCCAAAAATAAGCCAGGTGCTAGTTTGAAGAAATATAAACTCAAAGGAGTTGCTGTGATCAGAAGAGGAAAGCCTACCCAGCAAGAAGGAGGAGATACAAAAGCAGCAGGAAGAAAATATCCTGTACTGTCACAGAGAAACGTATTTCAGCCCAAAGTCAGCATCGAGAATGATGAAGGTGTTGAGGCAAAAATACATGCTGAGGATCTATATTTTTTTGTGCAGACCACTATATCTCTGACTACTCACTAAATGACAGCGTTTTCTTTGGAAGTCAGTGGGGAAAAATATTTCTAATTTAGTCTCCAGCATGTTACTGAAAGGTTAAATAACAAACCAGAGCTCTTACAACCTTGATTAAATACTGTGGGAGGTACAAAAGCCACAAGAGTGAGGAAAACAGCATTAACTTTTTGGCCTGCTGAAAAAAAATCTACTGCAGAGGGAGTGTGTCAGGTAAATTTTAACCAGGTTGTGATTTTTTTCACAGTTTGAAATAGCATTTCATACACCATTCACAGTTGGAAATAAGAAATTAGAACTTTTCTGACTATTGAGAAGTTCACTGGAAAGATACATTGCTTTGAAACATGAAAAGGAGGGAGAAGGCCAGGTGCACAAGAAGAAGGTGATTTCTCAATATTCAGCCTACCTTCAGCCTCATTTTTATTACTCTTTATCCTGTTCTTTGGCAGAATCTTCTTCCTTCTTCTCATCTGTGTGTGTTTCATTCTCCCTCTCACATTGTCAAACTTCCTTCTGCAGAAGTCCATTGGTGGAGCCTGGGCCCAAAGGTGCAAAATTGGTAACTCTGCCTAGCCCCAGTGTGCTCCCATCTCATGGGATTCTGCAGATGGATCCTCTCTGTATGCCATGAGCACTAAGACAGCCAGACAAGCAGCAGCAGTCCCATTTATGGACTGCAAAAAAAAGCCAGTGGAAATAATGATTTTTAAAAGTATGTTACCTTGTGGTTTAGAACTAAACACCCCATTTGAAAGCCCACTTCTGTATGAAGAGCACAGATCTGCAAGACGTGTATAAGAAGCAGTGTGACCTCCATTTTCTCTCCTATTCTGGGCAACTGAGGGCTTGGGGTCATAAAGAGAATGATGACAAGCACTACAGCACAGTCTTGTTTCACTGAACAGAAGAATAAATTAAATATAAAGTGTTTGATTTTTCCATCTTTAAAAGACCACCAACAAAAAATTACCAATAGAAGTTGTTGGGTTTTTTTCTTTTTTATTCCCCCCCCCCCCCAGACCAGAGCACTATGCTGATTAAATATTAGCTCATTAGCCAGGAGAATTTATTTTGTGGCAGTTTGTTGTCTTTTAATAAGCAGAATGACACCCAGGATTTTCCATTAGTGACTTAAAATTTATCTTTCATGTATTTTTAGAATTTCCACCTTGGCTAATTCCATTCTTAAATGGCACAAAATTCCCTTGAAAGTGCAATCTGTCTTTGTGCAGGATCTGAGTCTGCTCTGTCATGCATCGATCTGAAATATGATGGACTGCAAACCTAACTTTAGCTTTAAACCACAAGCTTGTGGCAGGGCTTTTCTGGAAAGCATAACCCATCTGTTGGTCTTGGAAGCATTATTTTTAAAGAAGTCATGACACCTTAAAAAAAGCAAGGCCAACTCAGGCATTTTCACACTTTGGTGACAGGTAAGCTCACTAACCAAACTCAGCTCCTAAAACACAAATTTGCAATTAAAACTGGGCTTTCAGTTCAAAAGACATAGAAAACATAGGTCAATAGCTTGAGCTGAAAACAAGTGCATTCATTTCCAGGATACTCCTCGTCCTTTCTGTGGACTGGTGAGCAGAAAGCCCCATCAAACACTCCTCAACACAAAGACCTTGTCCCACAGTGTTGCTGCCACAGCTGCTTCCCTCCCCCAGTACTTACTCCTCTGGTCAGACCCATACCCTTGTGTTTCCATCCCACCAAAAGCCTCTATAAAGATCCCTTGTTTATAAAAACTTAGAGGTGGTTCTGCCTAGACCTTCTCCTCCAGTGAGCTTTCAAAGAAATCTGAAACTCCAGGTTTACTGGATAAGAACTAGAATGCATCATTTTTTATGCAGATAAATCTCCAAGTGCCCAAAGTGGAAAGATGAGAAACTCACAGGGTTTAAACACAACTTTCTCCCACCCACCTGTGTACCTCTAGACAGATCTCTGACTTCTTGATGGTTTTCAGTTAATGTTTCAGTTTCCTGACTTGTAACTAACTCTCCATGATCATTCCTTTCTCTCAGCAAGCTCCTGTGTTTCCCAGCTCCCTGCTGTGATTTCCATCCATCCTGCCTCTGCAGTCACACATAAAGCCTCCCTGAATTTCCTCCCCTTATTTGCACAGTACCTGTAAGGTAGAGAAACCTCTGACCCAAATGATCTTTCTTACATGGACAGAAAACAACTATGAACAAAAAAGTATCAAACTAAGCACTTACTGTCACATTAAACTTATGCTGTTTCTGAGCACCCACATAGCTTTAAGAACCCCAAAGCCCCCTGCAGCTCAGAGAGAACTTTTTTCTCTTCCAACTTGCTCAGTCACCTAAGTCAGAGACAAAAACTTGTGCTTTACTTACACTTGCTGTTCCCTGGTTTTGACTGATGGTGATTTACTGCACCAAAGTTGCAGGACTTGAGCATCTGGTCAGGTAGGTAAGGACCACTGTAGGCCACAGAAGGGTTAATTTAGAGTTGGCTTAACCTCAGCAGTTCTGAGATTTTGGTTATTCTTTAAATGTAGGATCAGTTTTCATCCTGTAAGGAAGGAGTTCCAAAAATGCCACCATCTGACCAAAAAGTCACCTCTACGGTTTCTTCACTACTTCTTACCTGCACATAAGCTTGTTACTTCAGATGGCCAAACGAGAGACAGTCTTCTGCTTTGGGTTTGGAAGGTCACTAATGGCTAACTGTGATGTTGGCAGTGGCCATATAGGTATGAAATGTCTGTTTCAAAAGAACCTGTATCACATGTGTAGTGAGTGTGATCAGTGGGATCCTGTGCTTACAGAATCCTTTGTGCCTTTGGGACATTTCTTACCTTTTTGTTTTGTTGTGGGTTTGTTGGTTGTTTTTTAAATTTATTTCAAAATTCTATTTGCTATCCAATGTTTTTTTAATGAAATGTTCTGTGCCCCCTCAATCAGTAATGGATAATAAAATAGTATGGAATGGCAAAATACTTGTTCTTGGCATAGTTATCAAAATGAAGGAGGTCTGGTTTTATGTTTAAATGAAAATGTCATGGGAAAAGTATTGCAAAGATATTGGTTTTGGTGTTTTACTAATTGCAATGTCTTATTTAAAATGTGTAAGTGGACCCTACATATTTTAATTAAATCTATCCAGGCCTCTATTTTCAAATTATGTCTGAAAAATAAATTAAGCCAAAGAAGACAAAGGTAACTGAAAATTTGAAGTCAATTTCTAACATGCCCATCTAGATGACTGATTTTATCAACTCAAAAGATTAACACACCCACAGTCCTCCTAGAGAATGGAGTTAAATTAAGTGTGAATATTTTAAAATATGAGCTACTAAGTAACTGATTTTTACCTAATGCACATAATGTTCTACCTACAAAATTATCCTTCCTCCACCTCCATTTTACAGTCATTCAGAGAGGATATGAAGAATATTTTGATACATTTCTATAACCCTGAGAAAGGAAAAAAAAAAAAAAAAAAAAAGAGTTGTAAGAGTTTTGTTTTATATATTGCCTTGTTTCAGACTACATACCACTATAATAAAAATTGCTCTGGGATTTATGATTCAAATGAAAAAATAAGTGATGGTTAGAAAACAATTGCAGCAATGTTTCCATTTGTTTCTGTTCAGATCCCTTCCTCCTGTCTTGTATCTTGTGTTGTGGAGAGACCAGATGGTTAAGTAATCAACTGGGTGTGAAAATATACATTAATGTTGATTCACACATCTGATAACAGCAAAGGCCCATTTGTGGTTGTCTCTTGGAACAAAGAGAGGTGACAGGATTTTTTAATTGGATTTATCTTGTTAAGATGAAATCAACTCATATATAAGTAATTAAAAATTACCTAAATAGCAAATTTTATTATCATTCTACTAAGTGAATTTACATGCCTGTCTGTGTGAAAAGTTGGACACACACTTCATCTGGACCTACCCTGGAACAAAGATCCTGTCATCTCCTGTAAATTGATGAAGAAAGGGCTGCTGACAAGTAACAAGTACACAAACACAAACGCCTCAGAGGAGGCTTTGAGGCCCACTTGTCACTTTGAGTGTGAAAGTACAAAATTTAGAACCTGAAAATCACCAGTGCCAAACCCAAATGAATTTCTGTGACTATGCAACAATGTCTCAGGTGTCTACATTTCTGCTGCTGCATACGCAATAATTCCCAAAGCAGTGACATTTCTAAACTGCTTAGTACCTGTGGGCTGGCAGGACTAGTCTCTCCTCTGCCCATTTACCTCCCTGAGCCCAAGAAAATGCCAGTGGTGGTGCTAGAGGTATTCAGAGATTAAATCTCACCTTTTTGTTGTTGTTGTTCAGTCATAAAACACATGGGACTGCAGAGTAAGGTTCTCACCACATTGTCCTCCTTTTTGCTCTGGAAGTCATTAATTTCTGTGCAGTAAATCAGCTGCTATAGGAGAAATAGTTGGGGACGGTGAAACTTCAGCCCATTGCTTGACATGAGGTGCTGTCTTCTAACAGCATGGCTGGGTGATTTCAAACCTCTTTTCTGACAGGAGCAGAAGCCACTGGTAAAGACAGTTGTCCAACATTTCAAATGAGACAGTGAAAACCCAGTAATCTCCATTCAAGATAGACTATAATGGAATAAACTCTCTTCTTTTTTTTTTTTTTTTTTTTTTTTGTGATTTCCTTTTGTATAATTTTTGGGTCCAAATCTATGTTTCCACTTTCTGAAAAGTTTTTCACTCACGAAATATCAATGAAATAGGTAACAATGACCAAATCCTCCACCAGATAAGTTTCAAGATAAAATAATGACTGTTATAATTTCTCCTTATCTGCTCTTCTCTCTGCCATTTATCTGCTGTCTGGCTTTTTCCATATCTCAGACTTCTGTGCTCAATTCCCTATTCATAGCAATTAAACTACTGACTGTGAATTTCAACTCCAAGACCAACCTTTCAGGCTACAATGGCTGAAACCTCAGTGAAAGTCTGGTACTGGGGGGTCAAAGCTGCAGATGCACGTTTCACAGACCAAAATTAAGGCTGGATGTGGAGGGAGACAACTGCAACCTGATATGAGTGCTGAAAGTCCTTGTATCTGAGTTCCAGACAAAAGATTAAAACAATTAGTGTTTTCCTGTTGTTCATTGTGTTCTGTCTGACAGTCCTGGCTGTTTCCTGGAAAGCAGTTGCTTTACTATTAGCTCATGGTACATATTTTCCTAACTGTCTGGAACAGAGGTCAAAAATGGAGTAGCCAAACATTCATCACTGCTACCCAGAATCATCAATGCCATGAAGCTTCCTACCCATACTATAGCATATTTTAAGGTACACCTCCATACACACTGCAGATTAAAATATGCAACACAGAATCCCTACCAGTCAAAATACCAAAGATTTTTGCAACATGGTTAGAAAGCTTTCATTTCTTTCATTCCACTAATGCTTCTCAAAAATTATTTACTCAGGAGACTGTGTAAGACAAGAGACTGCAAGATCATAGAATCATAGAATCATAGAATCATAGAATCTTAGGGGTTGGAAGGGACCTCAAAGATCATCTAGTCCAACCCCCCCTGCTAGAGCAGGGTCACCTAGAGCACATCACACAAGAACGTATCCAGGTGGGTTTTGAATGACTCCAGTGAAGGAGACTCCACAACCTCCCTGGGCAGCCTGTTCCAGTGCTCTGTCACTCTCACAGTAAAAAAATTTTTTCGCATATTCACCTTGAACCTCCTATGCTCCAATTTCCACCCATTACCCCTTGTCCTATCACTGGTTATCACTGAGAAAAGCCTAACTCCATCTCCCTGACACTCACCTCTTACGTATTTGTAAACATTAATGAGGTCACCCCTCAGTCTCCTTTTCTCCAAGCTAAAGAGACCCAGCTCCCTCAGCCTCTCCTCATAAGGGAGATGTTCTACTCCCTTAATCATCTTTGTAGCTCTGCGCTGGACTCTCTCAAGCAGATCCCTGTCCTTCTTGAACTGAGGGGCCCAGAACTGGACACAATACTCCAGATGCGGCCTCACCAATGCAGAATAAAGAGGTAGGAGAACCTCTCTTGACCGACTAACCACACCCTTTCTAATGCACCCCAGGATGCCATTGGCCTTCTTGGCCACAAGGGCACATTGCTGGCTCATGGTCATCCTCCTGTCTACCAGGATTCCCAGGTCCCTTTCTCCTACACTGCTCTCCAGCAGGTCAGCCCCCAACCTGTACTGGTGCATGGTGTTTTTCTTCCCCAAATGCAGAACTCTACACTTGCCCTTGTTGAACTTCATCATGTTTCTCCCCGCCCAACTCTCCAGCCTGTCTAAGTCCCTCTGAATGGCAGCACAGCCTTCTGGTGTGTCAGCCACTCCTCCCAGCTTAGTGTCATCAGCAAACTTGCTGAGGGTACATTCTATACCCTCATCCAGGTCGTTGATGAAGATGTTGAACAACACCGGTCCCAGTACCGACCCCTGAGGGACTCCACTGGTCACACACCTCCAACCAGATTCTGCCCCATTGACTACAACTCTCTGACTTCTTCCTTTCAACCAGTTCTTGATCCATCTCACTACCTGATCACCAAACCCATACCTGATCAACTTATCTACAAGGATGCTGTGAGAGACGGTGTCAAATGCTTTACTGAAATCAAGGTATACCACATCTACCGCTCTACCGTCATCTATCCACCTAGTAATTTCCTCATAGAAGGCTATGAGGTTAGTCAAACATGATTTACCCTTGGTAAAACCATGCTGACTGCTCCTGATGACCCCCATATCCTTGATATGCCTGGAGATAGTGACAAGAACAAGTTGTTCCATCACCTTTCCAGGGATGGAGGTGAGGCTGACCAGTCTATAGTTACCCGGGTCCTCCTTCTTGCCCTTCTTGTAGACTGGAGTGACATTTGCTATCCTCCAGTCCTCAGGCACCTCTCCTGTTACCCATGACTTACCGAAGATGATGGAGAGTGGACTAGCAATGACCTCCGCCAGCTCCCTCAGCACCCTTGGGTGCATTCCATCCGGACCCATCGATTTATGGATGTCAAGATGGTAGTCTTTCATCTGTCAGATAAATTCAGCATGGATATGTGTTAATGTTAATAACTGTGGTTAAGCTTGTTCGTTGCATTGATACAAAAGAAAATGGTGTATAATTGAACCTCCATAAAGACAGAAAAACACTTTCAGGCAGGCTACAACACACAGCAAAAACTGGTCCTTTAGTGACTGCTCAGTAAGTGGTGTAGAGTAAGAGCTCTGACTCATCTACTCTGAAGCAAACATCTGCAGGAGCGTAAGACCTTACTACCACTCATTGTCTGTCTGTCTTCTTACTGGTGATTATTCTCTTAAGGCAGAAGCTACAGACTGAGATGTGTTGATGTCTCAGGACAGCCATGTTAGCATAAACACATTTTTGGCAGTTGTTTCAGGTCTTGTGACAGAGTGGGTACTGCAGCACAGAGGAAGTAACCTCTGGTAGAGAAAACTAAATTTTTTTCACCACTGTGGTTAGCATGGCCAGTGGTCATCTGCCAGGATCTGGAGGCTGATGTCCTCACACTGGTTTCTGTTTCTAGGGAAAAGCCAGCACCACCAGCATGAGCTGGGCTCCTGACAGCCTGGAAGAAACTTATAGCACCTTTGTTGGTCACAGTATATTTTGTTCTCATTTTCTACTACAGAGCATTATTGTGAGGTTTGGATGACCCTTTCCACTTCAACTTCAAGCTCAGCCTGGCTTTAGGCATAAGGAGCATAGACAGTTACCAAGGAAAAGAGACTAACAAGGGTGGTAAAGTGGCTATCCAAACCTCGGGGTAGCTGGACTTGTCGAACTGCTAGTGCCAAAGGAGAGCTAAAGGTAAGTGGATGGGTTGCTCCTTATGACCATTTCCATCAATATGCATTACAGTTCCAAACACTTTGACAGGGAGCAGCAAGACAGGCTTCTTTGTGTCCTCTCTTTCGCAGCTTTCTTGTCGTGTTCATGGAGCAGCCTGTCCTTTTTTCTATCTCCACTTTCTTTGTATGGCAACTTCATTTTTGCATGTACCAGACAGAAGCCGTGAGCCATTAACCATGGTAGCATGAGGCATTTATTTTGTTTCCCATTTATTTTTTCCAAGGATAAAATTAGTATCTTTTTATACAACAATGGCAACTCAATGCATCCCACTAATAATATATCCATGTCTTCCACACATACACATATGATGGTCCCTGTAACTTTCAGTCAATAGCCAAACTTGTGGCACATCACTGCCCCAGCTCCCTCAAACATGACATACATCCCTTTTTCTATATTGTCTGCTCTTGACAGCTTTTCAATGGCTCAGGTGTCAAGAGAGATATCACTTCAAAGCATTTTATTTGCTTGAAGGGAAAATAATATTGCTATCATCAGGGCTCAAGCAGCTGCCAAGAAAGCTCCACATGCTCATGCACACATGTACTTTGTTGTCTTTCAGAATCTTTATTTTCCTAGAGGATGTCAGGGTTTGTTTTGTTGGGGTTTTTTTTAACCGAACATTAAAATAGAATTGCTCCAGGCAAAGAATAGGCACAGCAATAATGAAAGCTGGCAAGTGGTGATGGCAAAAGGTGACACACTGCATTTCTTTATGAGAATGTTTTTTAACTTGTCTTTGAAAGTAGGAGGGCATAAGCAGAAGGACAAAGCAGAAGCACATATGTCTGGGAGGAAACATTTTCCAAGAGCCAGAAGAGAGGATGAGGAATCAGACTTTGCTGGACAGAAGGAAGAGCCATAGCCAAACTCCAGTATAGATTTGATGCATGCTTTTAGGCATGCCATCAATATTTTCTAGTTTTATTAGTTTCAGTGAAAAACTTCTGAAGGTGACATATTAAAACCCTGAAGCTTTCAAAACAGAGGACACACACACACACATTGTCCTTTGTAAATATCACAGTCTTTTTAAGGCAGTCTTGTGATTTGGGGTAACACAACACTTGATTTTTAACTTCTTGAGGTACCTTTAGATAATTGTCTTTACTCCTTGCAATTTATTCTAAATTTGTTTCCAATAAAATAGAGGAGAAGTGTGACTGAGCTGACTTATTGTCAATTTGCAGCAGAGCACAGGTTAATAGAATCAATAATTTTGTTCATATTTCTGGGTTTTTTTCTGCCAAGAAGCCACCACAGATAACTATTAATCTGACTACTCTGTCCCTTAAATAAATATAAGAGATTTTACTTCCAACCCTCTGACTGAGAGCTGTAGAGGAGAAATACAAACAAATATGTAAACTTAGTAAGATGTAGGAAGATATTTAAAAGGTCTGTGAGTTCAAATATTCAGTGCTTTTCAGTAATAAAAAGGTCATGAAAATAGGCTAAATTTGGAAGATAAAATCTGTGAATATTTTTACATATTAAAAAATAGACAATAACCCCTTAAAAACTCAGTGAACTTTATGCCTCCTGATTTAGATGCCCTTCTGGTACAGATCCCCCTCATATCTAGAAGCCATCAGAAACTGGTCTAAGCAACTAAATATAAAGTTCAGAATTATGTTTCATATGAACCCAAATTTATCTGTATAGTGTCTTCAGAGAAATATGAGAAAAAAATAAGACAAAAACCACATTCTTTTTAAGCAGCATTATTTTACCAAATTGATGTATTTTATTGGTTTGCACTACTGAGAGAAGCTGTACGTGGTCCATCCTCTTATGAACATTTTGACAAAATTATCTGATGTAAAATACAGCCTCAGAAGCAGTGGGTTTTGTGCAGTGAGCACAAATATCTGGATGTTCTGTAAAACTCAACAAAAAATGTACTTGCAAACACATTAGGAGGAAAAATGTGTTCTGAGCACCAGTTTCATTGGGTACATTCCTAATATCAGTGAGGAAGCTGGAAGAAACACTAGGCAATAAGAAAATTTTGTTTGTCTCCCATTGGGGTGCCAGGAAAATGAAAGTAGGATTCTCTCTTGATGCCCTCAGGTGAATTCTAGTAGTGGGAGAGGAGAAGTTGGTGGTGGCAACAGCAAGATGTAGTGAATGTGATGCATGTATAACAAGGTATCTTCTGTGAAGCTTCAAGACTGCCATAAATGCCAGCAAGATCATAAAGGATGATGATCTGTTCTGAGACTACTACCATGTCACTTCTGCATCAAAACACATGGGTATCATCACTTTGTCATTCTTGCTCCTTCCTAATTATCTCACACATTACTCCTTTGAAAATCCTGCTGGTTAATTATTGAGGGGTTTACGTAGGAAGGAGGCATCTGTGATAAACAATAGGTTGCTCACTGCTTTCTACAAGGACTTCATGTAGTGCTGAGCAGGGCAAAAGATGCCCTT
The DNA here is from genome assembly GCF_020740795.1 of Apus apus. Lineage (NCBI taxonomy): Eukaryota > Metazoa > Chordata > Aves > Apodiformes > Apodidae > Apus > Apus apus. The sequence goes on from NC_067282.1 coordinate 198,057,264, forward strand.
CCTGAGGCTCTGGAGTTTCAGACAAATGAGTCAGGGGAACAAAAGCCTTGACTTCTCGTACCTGGTGGGTCAGAAGTAGGCAGGGAAGTGTTGCTAGGGAGGCTAACAGGCTGCCACTCTTCATCAAAATGTCATGGACTCTCCAGAAATAAAATGCTATTTTGAAATTTAAAAGAAATGCCAGATTTTTGTCAGTGTCTGCATCTTAGCTGCCCAGTTCATTCTGCTTTTATTCTCCTGCGTATCCTCATCAAACAGTATTTGCTTCTAATACAGATCCCATTTCACTTTTTGTGATTTAGGGATATCATTATCTGTAAGCTGATTATAGATATAACCCTTAAGAAGAAATCATCTGAATTTAAAACTTCATACATATTTAGTAAGATAAGATTGAAAATGCAGTCTGAAAATGGGGTAGTTAACTCCTTTGCACACCAGTGTGTTTAGATGAATAGTACAAAGTGCAGTTCCCATTTCTCACAGCTCTTGATAAACAAATCAGATTTTCTGCATCAGGTAAATCCAAACCCCATTTTTTGCCTTCTCTGCAACATCCAGGAACAGAAGATAAAGGAGAGGTTGCTGCCTGCTAGGACACTTATGAATAAAAGACTCTGGAAGTCCTGAAAATAAAACCTTTTGCTGGACACAACCTGCCCCTTTGCTTTGCTTTGCTTGCAGCTCCCAGTGCTGTAAGTAGTTCACGTAGCTTTGAACCTCAGTGGTTGGAGGTTCATGTGGCCCTTAAAGCAAAGGAAAACCTTATGCCCAAGATCACACTTTGTGTAGCCCTCCATACTCAGAAAGACTGCCCAAGGCAGCAAACAGCTCCAGTTTCAGCTGCACAGTACAAACAGAAAAGAAATCAAACAAGTACTGGATGAACTGGAAATAAATACACTTTAGAGCATCTCATTTTCTTACTATCAATAAAGAAGCAGCAGTACAGAGCAGCATTGATACCACAGTAAGTCACAGAGGTACAACACAATTGCCTCTCCTGGAGCCTCTGTGTGTTTCTAGGGAGAATTCAAAGTCTTTGATCAGCTTTATTTATCTTAGGAAGATTGAGAGAGTACACCCAAGATGCATCCATCTAACCTGTTTTAGATGTCTGCTTTAGGAAAAAAGAGTCCTTGCTGTGAAGCAATTACTGTATTTACTGACTGCAAAGGGAAGTTTTCTAACTTTTTTGCTTCTGTTACTCAGACAGATCCCACCTCAACTCCGTGACAAAAAGTGGGCAAAAGAAGCCTGGGTGGAAGCTGTCCTCAAGAATTGGAAGGTTCCGAGGGACTACTCCATGGAGATATGTCTCTGATACTAAAGCATGTCTCTGCTCACTCTTCACCCCTTCACGGCCTTTTCATAGTGGTTTATATCTCCATGGTCACTTCCAACCTGGCATTCTATGATGCTATGATTCAATGCACTGCATGTCTCCACCTTCTCCAAGAACCTGGTTTAAGCTGTGGAAAACTGCAATTACTTGTCCACGAGCTTTCTGTTCTCCAGAATGCCTAATCTCAGCAAACAGAGGAAAAGGCAAATGGGTAGGATTCATTTTTTTGCATACAAATGTCCTTTGTACAAGTGTTTAATTGTCTCCACACATGATAGCTGGAGCCTAGGTTGACCCACTAATACATAGATGTCTATACCAGGCTTGTCTAAAGCTAGGTGAAATGAGTACCATCCCATTATAGAGACATCTTGGGTAATAAACAGCAGAAGTGCAAAAATTTCAGTGCCAGTCTCATGGTGTTCAAAAGCTGCTAAAATAGTATTCATCCCACCCTACTCCAAAAGTTTTCAATGAATATGTCTAAATCAGAGCTGGTTTTCTGGATTCCTTTACAGTCAGTGGACACAAATAGACACTTGTAAAGTGTAATTATTGGACATATTTTAGCTGTCAAGAGAAGCTGAGAAGTGTGATGTTCCTTTAGTTGACAAAAAAGGGAGTCCAGACAACTCTCTCAGGTGTGTCTGTGGACAACCCATGTATCTAAGGTTAAGAGAGATTAATTGTAACACTGCATTTCTCAGTGTCCTGTTCTTTTCCAGCATTAGTCATTTTATTGGTATTAATACCAATTTGTTGAATGTACAGTCCTAAAATTCCAGCACTGCATTATCTGACTGCATATATCTGTCTGATTCAAAGCTTGGTGAAGCCACTGAAAGCCTCTGAAAGGACATCGGGTCCTACAGGTTGCTGAAGTAATGGAATGCTTTGCACCCAAGTGCGTTTGTACTGTGTACAAATTGCAATTCGTTGCAGCCATATTAACATTCTGGAAAGACTCAGACAAAGTGACCTGGAGGGTTTTTTTTGTCATCAGGCCTTATTACAATGCAAATAAGCAGGAATATCACTTAGATAATTCCAGGAGACAGCCTCTTCCTTCAATATGCTGATAATGATGTATTAGGCTTCATCTGTACCTGCAGTGGGTGATGCCACAGGCAACAGATGTTAGCCAAAAGGAAAAAAGAAACAAGCAGAAACCCACTAAACCTTCAGAACAGACTATCTTTAACTCAGACTTCTAGGAAGGAAATTAAAAAAAAGTAAAAAAATAGAAAGTGGAAGACAGACAATATTCACCAAGAAAATAAACAGACAAATGGAGGAAAATCTGAGACATAATTCCTTGTGTAAGAAAGATTTACAGCCTTGGTTTCCTTTACAGGTACAGTGATTCCAGAGACTAAGAGACTAAGTTTTCCATATGACATAGATATGATAATGTAGTTAAATGCTTTACAGAGAAGAGGGAACTCAATTCCAGTCATTCCAGGGCATGGCCAGAGGAACACCGGGACAGATCCAACATAGCAGTGAAGATCTGCCTGCAGAGTCATAGAAACACATGGCTGAAAGACACTTTAAAAACCTCAAAGGTTGGCAATTTTGTATGTGTGTTGTGAAAACTTGTACCTTATTTTCCCAAAATCAGTGTTGAAGATTACTGGTAGATTTTCAATCCAAATTTGGAACCTTCAGGTCTCTCAAATATATCTTTTAAGTGCCTGTGTTCCATATGCTTAGTTTGTCAGCCCCTACTCTGAAATATCTAACATCTATCACCTTCTGGCACGTGTGCCTGTAAACTTATGTTAAAACTGAGGCAGGGATGTGTCCCTAAACCAGCACACAGGTCTATAACCATCTCCTAAAAAGACAGCATGCAATGAGAAGAAGGAAAAGATGAACTGACTGGAGTGCTTGGAAGACATGAGTTTCTTTCTCCATAGTGTTCATAATTCCTCTGAAGGAAACATTTCAGCTTTTTATCTCTCAGTCTGTCATCTTTAATTAATGGCAATAAGCTACTGTATGCCATATGTACAAGAGGCACATATATTCATAAAGACATATTCTGTGATTGCAATTGACAGCAACATGAAAATGCCTCCTCTAGACAGTATCACCATGCACATGGGAAGGACACAAAGCAAATACACACTAAACATAAAGCAAAGAAGATGTTAAAACCTGAGCCAGGATTTATTTTTCTTGATTTGTCAAATTTGAATGGATCAGAAAAGATCTGTTCACCTGCTTTGGAAAGAAGAGGATTTCAAACTTAAAATAAGGTCTCTGAGCAGTCTTCTGATTAAGGTATTTAGACAAAGCATTTATAGCAGCTGAGTGCTCAGGCATAACTGCTGAGGCCTCGGATCTACAAAGGTCAAAATCACAAGTCTATTTTTTTTTTCCTGGAGTGAAACTTCAGTTACACCATTCAAATAAAGTTAGTATTCTCTATTTCTCTTTTCCTCCCTCTCTCTTTTATAAAATAACTATTCATCATTACCATATCAGAATGTTTTATAAACATTAATTTATACATATGCAGAACAACTTTGGAGGTTGGATTGTGACATTAACCTCAGTGGCAGATCTAAGAGATTTCTGATCTGCTATTACAGGTGTCAGACAAGGAAGCCTTGTTTGATGCCATACAACCACTGGTGCACCATCATGGCAGCAATCAGCAATTGCTGTACTTCAACATCCAGCAAGCTCACAACAGAACCATCCTCCTAATGACCAGACAAGGCAGACAACTGCTTAATCTTCTCTTTATCCATGGTGGCTACACCAAAGGACCACCAATACCCCTTGAGTCCTGGGAGCCCTATTCTGAGGGAGCCCATGCCAAGGATACAAGGACCTACCCAGTTGGTCACACTAGGGTGTTTCTGTCACTTGTCACTCATTAGCCTCAGCTTGGCCTCCAATGTAGAAAACTATATTATCCATTATCAGAATCAGAATTGATGACAGTGAAGTAAAAAATGTCTCATAACCTGGGGGCAATCTAAATTAAAGATAGCAAGGACCAAGAAATACTTCCTTTTTTTCCCCCTGAAGAACTAGCTTTACATGCAAGTTTAAATGGTCAAAGCACAGTTCACATCAGCCTCAGTTATAACACCAACTACTTTGAGCTCTAAGTGCTCATCTCTTTCACAAAAGAATAAAAAATATCTGTAGTCCATAGCTGAACAAGTGAAGTGAGAAACCAGTAAAGATGTAAAAAGATGTGATTAAGGTTGAGATGCATTTCCATTTATTCATCCATCTTAAACTTAGGATCTCAGTCTAAGCAAGCTGAGTAAACTTATGACAGAACACATTGTAGAAAGGCACCCCTGACACATAGAATCATAGAATGGTTTGGGTTGGAAGGGACCTTTAAAGGCCTCCTAGTCCTCCCCCTCTGCAGTGAACAGGGATATCTGTAACTAGATCAGGTTGCTCAGAACCCTGACCTTGAATATACCACCTCTCTGGGTAACCTGTGCCAGTGCCTCACCACCCTCATAAAAATAAATAATAAAAAATAATCTGTCTTGTATCTTGACTAAATCTACCCTCATTTAGTTGAAAATCATTGATCCTTGTCCTGTCACTACAGGCCTGCTAAAAAATCTGTCCCCACAGTTCTTACAGGCCCCCTTTAAGTATTGAAAGGCCACAGTAAGGTCTCCCTGGAGCCTTCTCCAAGCTGATTCCTAGAGACATCTCCAACCCTAACTCATTCAGAGTTTTTTCACAGGTTAGGTGTTCGAGACCTCTGACCATTTTTGTGGCCTTCCTCTGAATCTGCTCCATGTCTTTCCTGTACTGAGGACTCAGGATCTGGATACAGTAGTGCAGGTGGGATTGCACCAGAGCAGAGTAGAGAGGTAGAATCGTGTCCCTCGACCTGCTGGCCACACTTATTTTGCTTCTCATGATTCATTATACCTTGGATACCTCTTTTAAGTGAGATAATGGATTACTAGAGATATTATTTTTCTCTGCTGGTTATAGAGAAACCCAGATAACTATTTCAGGCAAGACACTTGACTTTAAACCTAGTGAGATACTAAAACATTACTTGTATTATACAGTAGTCTTGTAGCACTGGCAAAACCAGAATTTCCTCTTTGCAAACCTCTGCTCTGTCTGCCTGCAATCCTCTGCCTCATTCATGCATGTGTTCCAGCTGATAGGCTTTCTGGTTGAATATATCTAATGACAGTTCTTCAACTTATATGAAACAGGTCTCTGCTAGTTTCTTATGTTATTGTTCACCAGCACAAATAACCTTATAAAAGGAGAGTTCAGAGAGAGAACTAGGACTCTGTGATTTATTATAGAGTTTCTACATTGTTACATTTAACAGGACTCATGGTAAACATGCCCACTTGAATTCAGTAAAGAAAAGGTCACTGAGGAGACAAGTACAGCTGTGGCCTAAACGGGTTACTGGGGGACTTTATGTGATAACCCTGCATTTCCTGAAATTCAACCTATGTTTCACTGAGATTAAGCATTAAGCTTGTATAGAAATTATATTTAGGATGTCTGGGGATTTTCAGTTCTGGAATAATAGGAACAAATTCTGATCTTATTGGCATGAGTGTAAACACAGAGTAACTTCATTGACTTCAACAGCATAAAAACCATATGCTGTTCCTCCTGGAGCTGACTTCAAATGAACTAGGAGCTGATGTGCAACGTGGACCTCCCTGGGTACAAAAGAGATCAGAATCTATTAAACCTTTACTGGTTGAATTTGCTCTTGGTAAGACTTCATTGTATCACATGGCAAAGCCATAATAGAGAAAAGAACTTCAGACAACACTGGTTAAAAACTGTTGCACTCACAATGAAGAGACCAATGGTGGTAGACTTCCACCATTTTTCAAAATGTAAAACTAAATGAGAAGGAAAAAAACCACTTCATGCAAAGGTCAGAGCTAGATAATATGCCACCCTTACTGCTGTCACCGTTTGACTCAGGTCCGACAACAATGCTCTCGATCCCCTCCCCTCCCCACCCAGTCAGGGAAGGAGAGAGAGAAAAGGAGAGAGACTTGGCTGGATTGAAAACTAAACTACACAGCTTTAATTAAAACACTAATGAATCACACAAGAAAATATATACAATTATATACAGATATATTCAGATGTGGGCAAAAGTCTCTCGCCTCCCCCCACCCCCAGCAACTCTCACAGCACTCCCCTGAACTGGCAAGAGTCCCGAGAAATCCCGGAGCTGCTGCTGGAGAAAGCGGAGAGTTATGAGGGTCAGGAGAGCTCGAGCCTAAGGGTCGGCGGTGATGGATGAGCAGAGTCCTCCCCGGACGCCGGCCATGGACGGAAGAGAGCGGCAAGAAGAAGAAGGAAGCTGTCTTCTAAGATCTCTGTCCTTCCTCTGAGCTTACGTAGATATATGGAATGGAATATCTTTGGCCAATTTTGCTGTCTGTCTAACTCAGCCTCCCACGGGGGGGGTCAGAGATCTCCCCATAGTGTCTGAGCCGGCGGAGTGAAGGTGTAACCTTGAAGCCTCAGTAGTTAGAAAAACATTCCACTGTCTTATCAGCCTAGCAGAACACACAGTTGCTAGCTAAAAGAAAGCTTACTGAAGGAAAAAAAAATCAGTGAAAAGAAAAATTGGCTTAATCCTGGCTAAAACCAGGACAACTGCTCTCTGCCTCTTCCATATCTGTCCTGTGTTTGGAACGATGAGTGGCCAAGGCTTCACTTCAATCAGACTTGTTTCAGTCACAGTCACTCAGCATGCAATAATAAAGAGTAAAACAATTTTTTAGTGAATTGTTGCTTAACTTTACATTCTTACCTTTCATCAGCACTTTGAGGCTCATGGAGGAAACAGAAAATAGTCAGATGAAATAAAGGACTGTGGTTTTAAGATAATAAAAGAACTTCCTCCTCTGTTACATTATACATTTTTACCATGTAAACTGCAGTACAACATGTTAAGAAAAGACTAATCTTTAAGCACATATTCAATCACACTTATTTCTATTCATCAAGAAAGAAGGAAGAAAATTAGTAGTTATGACAGCCACTAGTTCACTTATACTGGTGTAGATCCGTGATCATGCTGTTGGTAGTGTAGCCCATGTAAGAGCACTGATTTCCAAGTGCCCTAATCACCCTTAAACACTCTTTCAGCTCTTTTCTTCACTGCGAGATGGCAGCCTCAGAACTCAACACATTTCTCCAGACAATGTGTCTAGAAATTATTATGATAATGTGCAAGATATGCTGCCGTCACACTTAATCAGTTCTTATTATGTACAGCATCAGCTACTGACTTAATGGTTTTGTAATCATACCTCTTGTATACAACATGTCTTTGGCCAGATAGCAAAAAACATTACAGGGCAAGTTTTACACTTGGGCGAAAAAAATATGGGGATGATCCATGTAATTATTTATCTTTAACTGATCTCCTTTAAGGCAATTATTGACTACTTCTACTAACCAATATTAAGCACCAAGATATGAGTGGCCTAAAGTCCAATGGGCCTTTCAGTTTTCTACTCCAAGTCCTCATAACCTCTCTTACCTGAAAAGCAACCAGAGCATTGTACAAAGACCAAAAGATTAAAAAAAAATAATCCTGAACTTGGAAAATATCCTGAGAAATCTTGGACATTCTTTATTTAAAGACATGGAGGATGTAACTGTTTAGACCTATTACAGAATAAAAATCCTTCCTCAGAAAAGGAAGTAGTCACACCTTGTTCTCTAAGCACTCATTGGTGCTATAAGCAACAAATTACTGAGACACTTTTGGTTCACCTCTTGTGTTGTTACCTCCAGTATTTGAGATTTCTGCAACAGCAGGAGTAAACATAGGATGATCATAGAGCCACATTGAAATAAATGCAAAAAACCTCAAGACAATTTGATTGTGGGAAAATTCACCAAGCCACTGGTTTACTGTGAGCAAATCTCACTGACCATGGTCATGAGACGCTACTTGTTAGTGCTAGAGGCAGTAGAACTCTTCACTCAATGTCTGCTCTTCAGCTATGACACTTGTCTTCTTTCTAGAGGAAGAATGAAAAAAATAATGGCAGTCAAATTATTTAGAAGACAGAAAAGATATTCCTGGTCCTGGGAGGCAAACAAGAGTAATTTGGATTTATCATGTGTAAATACATCACAATAGATAGCAGTCACATGTCTTTCCATAACCTCCTGCCTCCATTTTGGGGAATATCAATTGACTAAAAATCCATAGCTTCCTCTCACATACTTAAATTTTTCATTCTGAGTTCATCCATCTCCTGTCATTTCCCCCCATAAATTTACTAAGCTTCATGTTGGAAAAATGCAAATATTCTCACCTTATTTGTCTTATTTGGGAATCTATTTCCACACTTGCGATGCCAGTTAATTTTCAGTGTAAACATATCCATGATGAGTTTGTCAACATTATTTTCTACCAGGTCTATTTACTAATCTAAATATTTCTACTCTCTTGCTACCGTTAAATGTTTTCTCCTCATGCCAAAATATGTTTACATTAAGTAATTCAGTTGCCTCTCACCAGGCTAAACAAGCCAAATTCTGCTGATTAATTTCTTAGTGTGTGTTTACTATTTCCCCAATCATCCAAAGAGACTTTTTTAGACTCTGATTTTATACCTGATCAGCCCACACGGTGCTTTGTTAGTGTTCTTCAGGTTTATGCAGTGGTCTTAAAATCTTACTTTTTGTAATGAAAAAACCCCACCTAATTTGATCCATCCATTGGTTCCATTATCCCTTTTCATGATCTCACTACCTTAATAATTAATAGTTGTCTCAAGAGCAACAGGGATCCTACAGGTATTTAATTTCTTTTTTGGCCATCCAACCACTACAGAAGAGGTTATTTGCTGAATTCCTAAATCAAGGACCTTGCACTGTATAAACTTTGTATTTCTCTGGTGAAAAAAACCTTTTTTTGTATAATGATCTAGTCCATTGCCAGTAGCCTCCAACTTATAGTCATGTATAGGTTTCATACCTAATTCTTATACCAAGATAAGAATATCCTCTGTTGAGTACACTCAGCAGGTCTGTTTCCAAGACCAAACCTGGAGGAGTATAACTAATAGCTTTCCACTCAAATCTTATTCACACATCTATGAACTACTTGGAATATTTCTTCAGTCTCAATTATTTTCAAATTATGTCACATGTGTCTTGAATCTATAATTAAGTCAAAAGAGAGCACTAGCAATTGTACTTTTATGTTATCAGTTTTAATTTTCAATGGCTCTTCAGTATGTAAGGTGAAGAAAGAAGAGATTAATTTACATCTTCATTTCTGAATGGTATTCCAACATTCAGAAATGAAGGTATAAGAAGTGAAAAATAATCAGATAGTGCATTATTTCTGTGCTAAAGGTGCAGGAAAATTGCAGCATAAAGCAAACATACTGACTCTGGCTTATATTTATTTGCATGCTCTGTTATATTGCAGCTGCTGTAGAGGACAGTCTGCCAAATTTAAGGTTACCTTTGACTGCATGGTATTTTTATAATAGCTGCTTGAAAATCCAGAAGGAGAAATAACATTGTGACATCAACACTAAATGTGCACCCCATGCCCCACAGGTTACAAACGCTGCAGTCTCTGATTTAGGTTTATTTGTATGAGCTGTAAATAACTAAATCACTGCATTTTTAAATGTCTTACTGATATATTAAAGCAAATTTTCCTTAATAAAATATATCTATCTGAACAGACCTTGTAGGAAAGATAAATTATATAATAAATTTGAGTAAGGCATCAAAGACACATAGTTTGATTAAATTCTCATCTAAATCCGTGGGAGTTCATTTGAGCTGAAGAATCTGACTTCTTTAAATAAAAAGTTCTCAGTAGCTCGTTAGCTAATCTTTAGAATAGATTTTTCACTTTTGGGATGCAATGTCCTGACCAGTTTAACCCAGTCTCTTCAAAAAAAATCCTTCCCTCACATTCTTAGCTATATATTGCCAAAGCTTCCCAGAAGGCCATCAATTAAAAAACACACTTTAAAAAGGTGGTTTGGTTTTAGCCACATTTCCAGTTTCCTGGCATGACTGATCAAACACATGTGCTGATATTAGGAAAGTGAGTGACAAAATGCATGGCTGAGACCCAGGGGAAAGGGGTACTGCCTCCATCAACAGTCATATAAACAGCTGAACTGAATGTGAAATTTAGATCTCTCCTCTCTGAAACTGGCATACAGTTTGCTCAATTACAGTTTATCTTATTATCTTTAATTAATGTATGTATTTGCTATCCCGTACTGGAACTCATTTGGTTGTTATTTTAGACAATGTTAAAGGCAGACATCAATTGAGGGCAACTGGTGCAGTAGACAAGAAGGAACAATGAAATGTCCCCTTTTGCAATGAAAGATGAGGTGTTACTGCCTAAAGCACTGGTTAGCTCTGCAAGTGCTTCAGCAGCACCTAAATCTTGTGAGGCAAAGGGATTCTCCCTGAGGATTGATTGTAAATAGCAGAGCTGAGTGCTGGATCATCCACTTTGGAGCATTTATGTGTCAGAGGCAAGGCAGAAACCAGAAACCTCAGAGAACTCAGGGAATGAAAAAATCACTCTATTTAAATGTGCAGCAGGAAAACACTGTATTTTTAAAATTCTTTCCCTTCTTCATGGAACAAATTGGAATTGACTCAAAAATTGTATGAAGTCTCAAGTCTGGATGAAGAAGAACCAAATCTTAATTGCCCACTTTTTATACTGAGATCATATATTCATGTTCCTTCCATATATACCCTGCCCTTATTTACTAGCCTCTATGTCTCATCCGATTTTCATCTGCTGTCTCTGAGTTCATTTATTAAGCCTGTATTCCTACCCTTAAATCCCACAGAAACTATTCTCTGCTGCTTATCATAACTCTAACTAACTGGCCAATAGTGTGCCCATTGTTTTCACCCTTCTCTGTTCCCTTCTGGCTGTCTGATCTCATGTTCTGACATGGAGCATCCATTATTTACTGACAGGTACTTAGGTGCTGCCTCAGAAAGGAAGATCTCATTTTTGGTCAATTGGTTTTCTTTTCTTCATGGAATAAGATTTATTATGCTTTTCTGGGAAGTCAAACTGGGGACCAGCAAGCCCAAGCCCTCATCTGCAATAATTAAATGATCTATTCCATACAAGCTGACCTTTCTGAAGTTTTTTTTTTCCCAACATTTCAGTGCTATGTTTGGAGTACAGCTTAGGGCAGTACTTATAATATTGTCTGTGTGTTTGTTTATTTCGTTGTTTGGTTTTGGGTTGTTTGTTGTTTTGTTGGGGTTTTTTTGACAGCCAGAAACCAGTAAGTTTCTTTATCTTTATTAGTTTGTACTGTTTAGACATAAGGTGTTTGACAGTGTTCATAAAAATCTACATGCTGCTTTCCCTGTCAAAATCTGTTATTTGCACAGTGTTATAGAAAGCCACATAATGACTCTTTAACAACAACATTGCAGTTCTTTGACCTTTAAAAAAAAAAAAGCTGAATTTTCATTAATTGCATAGATTATACAATTCAGGAACACTGTCTTTACCTTTTCGTCACCCTTGTAAAGGAAAAAAAATCATCATAATCTGCTGGAGCCATTCACTGGGTAGTTTCAAAAGTTCACCTTCCTTTAGACAGCTAAGTGAGGTTCCTGAATTAGGAATGTAATCATGCTAAATTACTGCTCTAGTCCAAGGAGAGGAAAGAGGGACACATTTCCAAAGAGCAATTTAAAGCTCTTGAATTGAGAGGTCTGTGTCTCTCTGTCTGCAAAAAAAAACATCCCAGGGACAGAATGCAGAAGAATGCCACCAGCTTTGCAGAGAACATTGAGCAAAGAGGGGGCTTGCATAGGGCTACCCAGAAAGTGACTGAACAGACTCCCTGCCTGCTCTGTTGAATAACAGAAACTGACACTATAAGCCATATTGTTTCATTCCATAGGAGTCATAATTACAGATGATTTGTAAAAAACCAAAAAAGTAAAATCACCCAAATTAGTTGAGAGGCACAATTCATATATATTTTAGCAGGACTGAGACTTTTAAATCTTTTAAATAGTCTGGAAATTGCTAACTTATATGCACGTTAAACAGACACCAATAAAATTATCTTTAGATTAATCTTTGTCAAAAATTGAGTGACTCTAGAACTGAATTAACATCTCTAAACCACCAAATATAAACAGTCCCTGCATATTTTTAGAGATCCCTAATAATCTCTTCACAGATGGAAAAATATAGTTTTAAAATAGCTCTCCTGCCTGAGCAAACACATAGCAGCAATAAAGAACAGATGAGTCTATATTTTGCACCTTATGCATTCTTGCCAAATTCACTATTGAATTTAAAGTCTTGTTAAGGATGAAATTAGCATTTATTCAAATAAAATTGAGGAAGAAGCAAAGTTCTAAAAAAATTCAATGGCAAAATTTCCTTCAATTTACAAGAGGTCAGAATATTATTACTCAACAGATCTACTCATTTCAACTACTTAAGCAACACAAGGAGTGATAATTGTTCATTGTTCCTCTTGTCCTCAAGTGCTGTTGAAGTAGATTAGATGATTCAACCAGACTTCCACTAGAAATTCTACCCATTCCTGAAACAACTTAAGAAGCTTCAGAGCAAAAATGTTTAATTGAAAAATACCCAGTCATTTATGGTTGATATATCTGACAAGGGTCAATTTGCCTCAAAGCATATGGGTCAGTCACACAGGATGGCTTGAAGGCCACACACACAAAGGGAGCTCAGTGCCACACACAGCACCAGTGCTGTCACCTTGACCCTGTCTTTTCCTGTATCCTCACTAGAGACATGCTTTGCAACTCTAAAGATGTTTCACTTATGTTTCAATGCTAATGTGATCAAAACTAATTTTGTTTTGAGCTAAGTATTGGACCTGATGACCTCCAGAGTTCTCTTTCAACCCACATTATCCTATTATTCCTGTACACTATTACTTTTTGTAGTTACTCTTCCTTTGTTGTAAAGTACTTATTTTGTTTATATATTTATTAGATTAATAATATTATCTTCACATTGCACAGTAGCTACACTACCAATTCCTCAGCACCCAGTTCTTGATCCAGCAGTAATGCCCTGTAATGAATTTGAACCCAACAAAATCACTTCAGGTATTTCCTAATATAGCCAAGTCTGCTTGCACTAACAGTGTTCAGTAGATTATTTACAGCAATAAACAGTGTTTTAGGTATTCAGAAAATGTCTCTCATTCTCTATCTTGTGCTTAATGGCTTTCAAGAAGAAACAAAGATTTATATTTCTGGTCCCTTGCTATCTATCTATCTATCTGGGGTTGTTTCTTTGCACACGGAATTATAATTTCAAAAAAGGTTTAAGAAAATGAGGCTTCAGAGATGCCTTTTGCTTTTCGACAGTTCTGCCCATGGTCTCCAGAAAAATTCCCAGTCTACTGACCTTCTGTCAGTGAAGTACTGTAAACTGACAAGACAGCAAAATCCCAAAAGTTTTCATGTTGATATCAGCATGAGAGCCATGCCATGGTACCTATAGCTCCCTAGTCAGCCTGACAACCTTGCCTTCACCTAAGCTGCTCACCTGAGTGAACAAAATTTTAAAAGGGGAAAAACAATGTCTCAGTTGATAATTTTTATGTTTTAGTTGAAAACATACAAGGTTAATGTTCGTGACAGCAGCTAAGACTAAACTCTACATGTGTTCTAAAGAGTAAAGGAGATTTCATCACACTGTCATAGGTGTGCAAGACTTCTTCAGTGGAACTTGGAAAAATTTCTTGCCTCTTAGTGAAGTTATCTTGTTTGTTTCTCATGGTTCATTAGTATTTATGCTTCATTAATCCCTAGAAGTTCCAATTATGCACTGGAATAAATTGAACAAACACAGACATTTCTAAGAAAAACTGGAACACGTTCCTTCTCCATGGAAAACAGAGCCTGAACAGCTGGAGGATTACCAAGGGAAACCTTCCCTTTTTTGTCACCTCTACATCTGGGAGCAGTGAGGCACTGGGAGAGAGGATTTATGCATTACCAGTTTCCACAGTAGCAGTCACACAGCTGCACAATTCCACATCCAGACTCTTATACCTTTTAAGAAACAGTCTTATAGCTGTAGTTATTTTTCTCCATGTGTATTCACATAGTTGTATATACGTATATGTATGTGTATGCACACTTAAATACATAGGCAAAATTAGATAAGTATGCTTGAGTCAAGGTGCAAAAAACTTAAATACTGATAATTCTTACTCCTACTGGTACTCACAGCTCTTATTTTGGTGGTCAGCTTTTGGCAATAGATGAGTTAGGCTATTCCTGTGAGTTCATATATTAATATTTTATCCTGATGGGTCTGTATAAAAGGAAGGCTTTTTTTTTTTTTGCTAGACAGGAACAGTAGAAACTTTCTAGGAAGTCAGGTGACCCAGCATTGTAAGTACAAAATCATACTTAGTCCCTGAATATGATACTATTCTTCAATTTCTTTTAAGTATTATTAATAATAACAGTGCCAGTCTTCAACAAGACTCAAGTAACTGACAGAATATCAGTTACCAGATAGAATATGTGGTGAGGCCACATCTGGAATATTGTGTCCAGTTCTGGGCCCCTCAGTTCAAGAAGGACAGGGAACTGCTTGAAAGAGTCCAGTGCAGAGCCACAAAGATGATGAAGGGAGTGGAACATCTCCCTGATGAGGAAAGGCTGAGAGAGCTGGGTCTCTTTAGCTTGGAGAAGAGGAGACTGAGGAGCAACCTCATCAATGTTTACAAATACATTAAGGGTGAGTGTCAGGAGGACAGAACCAGGCTTTTTTCAGTGATGACCAGTGATAGAAGAAGGGGCAATGAGTGCAAACTGGAGCATAGGAAGTTCCACATAAACATCAGAAAAAACTTCTTTCCTGTGAGAGTGACAGAGCCCTGGGACAGTCTGCCCAGAGAGGTTGTGGAGTCTCCTTTGCTGGAGACATTCAAAACCCACCTGGACGTTTTCTTGTGTGATGTGCTCTGGGTGATCCTGCTCTGGCAGGGGGGTTGGACTGGATGATCTTTCTAGGTCCCTTCCAACCCCTAAAATTCTGTGATTCTGTAATAGCTAGTGACTTTTAATGTGCTAAAAATGCCTGAGTAATCATTGCGTTAACTTTAGGGTGACCTCTCATTGCACATAATAGGAACATTTGCACATAGTAAGAACATTGTTTTGAAAGGTTTAAGCAAGCATAGCATATTACAGACAAAAGAAATACTTAAATTTTCAAGCCACTATGCACAAGCACTTTGTGCTGTTGCAGACAATAGAGCCTGTGTGCACAGCACATTATTGCTTCAGCTCAACCCTATAGCCAGAATTTCAGTCCCCTAAGTTAATCAGAGCTGCACAATTCAAAAGCAGCACAAAATGATTAATTAGAATCACTTGTTGTCAAACAAAAGAGACCTACTCTGTGAAGGAAAAGAATGGGAAGGTAATAGGAGAAAAAAAAAATAATCTTGATAACACAAATTAGGTTGGGAACTCTATCACACTAGGCAACAAATAATACCAAGTGCAGCAGAATGAAATAAGCTGGATGAGGCTGATTACAGACATTGGTTCAAGCTTTGGTTATTGAGCTGCATCCAGTGCAGTTTCTCTGAGGTCTACTAGTGTGTGAAGTCAGCCTGGAGCTATTCAGGACACTATATAGATTTCTCTGTCTCCTGAAAATCACCTCTTTGGCACCTTCATAATGGTTATTTTTAAGACTTCTACCTTTCTCTTAACTAAGTCGAAATTAGCTAAAAAGTTAAAAAAAATGTCAAAAAAAAAATGTCAGTGTGGACAGAAACACAAAGCAAGAGTGATCAAATTAAGGCCCATTCTTTTAGAAAATCTGTGCAAAATAGAAAGTCAAAAAATATATACTGTCTTTAAATAATGTCAAACATTTTTTATTTGGTCACCATTGTTTTATCTAGGAGTTAATGTCTATACAATGATCTGTCCTAGCCCCACCTGTGCCCCAGTCCTCCTCTCCCTTTTGGCTTTTCAGAATGCCTAACCAAAATTTCATTTATCCTCCACTCAGTCCTACCTACCGATTTTCTCTTTCCCACCCCAACTGGCCAATTGTATGCAACTGATTGAGAAAGAGGACAAGAAAGAGGCCAAATCAGGACAGATTTTTCCAGAAGATTTTCCTACTCATTTATAAAACACATTGGGCTCTGTTAAAAAGGAGATCCAGGCAGACTCCTCCCTTCCTTTTCACTATCTGACTTTGATATCTACTGTGCTGCACAAAGGTGAATATTTTGCCTCTCTGGTAAATGAGAAATGCAGCATGCTTGCCTTTCATCTGGCATTCCTATAGACCATAACTTTTTTCTCCCAGGGAAGCATGCTATCCTTTGACGTGTGACTCACTGCTAGTTGACACCACCAGTGCTTTGCCCAGATAGTCTGCAATGTTTTGTTCTGAATCTTATTTGTGCAGAAGACGAGACCTGGTGAAGCCAGCTCTCAAGAGACCACAGACGGTATAAGCAGCTATAACACTGGTCTGAGTTTCTCTGTTTCCTTGACTGCAGCTCATGTAGCATGTCTGATCAGGCTTTAAATGAAAAAGCTCGTATTGTCATTGCAGGAGGATACAACTTAGCTGTATAAGTTCTGATTCCCCTTTTTACAGCCACCCCTCAGTTGCCTGCTGCCAACCAGTTTGAAGTACAATAGTTACACCAGCTGCATTCAGAGCAGTTACTGCAGTGTATTTGTGCTCTGTGGTCATCTTTATGGTTCTTTGGACAAATTCTAATCTAGCACTGAATGCAGCGAAATTACAAGGTGCATATGTGTTAGTGACACATTCCTAGAATCATAAAATGATAGAATCACAGAATGTTAGGGGTTGAAAGGGACCCCTGGAGATCATCGAGTCCAACCCCCTGCCAGATCAGGACCACCACAGAATCTAGGGCAGAACAGGCAGAAACCCATCCAGATGGGTCTTAAAAGTCTCCAGAGAAGGAGACTCCACAACCTCTCTGGGCAGCCTGTTCCAGTGCCTTGTCACCCTCACAGTAAAGAATTTTTTCATCATGTTGAAGTGGAACTTTCTGTGTTCCAGTTTGCGTCCATTGACCCTTGTCCTATCACAGGGCACAACTGAAAAGAGGTTGGCCACTCCTTCTTGACATCCCCCTTCAGATATCTGTAAACATTAATAAGATCCCCTCTCAGTCTTCTCTTCTCTAGACTAAACAGCCTCAGGTCTCTCAGCTCTTTCTCATCAGACAGATGTTCCAGTCCTTTTATCATCCTCATAGCCCTCTATTGGACTCTCTCAAGTAAATCCCTGTCCCTCTTGAACTGGGGAGTAAACTGGAGTAAATTATAAGACAATAACAGGCCCTAAGGAAAGAGGTGTCCAGTTTCAAAAAAAACACCATTTTTTTTATTTCAAAGGCAATGCCCAACGGGAAATAAATCAGGTTTATATCTAGTCTGTTACTTGAAAAGAGCATTCACCACTTCTTGAAATATTTACTTGCATGTACTGGGGAGAAGGTATTACTGTTTCTTTCAGGATATTTTTCACACTAGAAATTGTGACATCAATCTTTGATGTCATATGGACAACTGGAGGTGTGGCAGGTTTAAGACAACAGAGGAGGCTGTCATGAAAAGGCAAATGATATATTGCTTTTATTAAAATAAATAAAATAAAAATTTGGAAAATCAAATGGGGAAATTGATACTGAAAGCTGATAACACTACATTTTGCTTTAACATTCATTAGACCTAAGATTACCTGTTCAGGGATCTATTCCTCTCTTTTTGTCCCCTTCCCATTTCCCTCAGTGATGTAAGTACTAAGCACACTTGAAATTTGTTTTATGTTTTCTGAAATAAGATGAGGAGAGACTTTTGTCCACAGAGTGTAGTGATTGGACAAGGGGTACTGATTTTAAACTGAGAAAGGTTAGACTTAGGTTAGATATTAGAAAGAAATTCTCCACCATGAGGGTAGTAAGGCACTGGCACAAGTTGCCTATGGAGGTTGTGGATGCCACCTCCCTGGAAGTGTTCAAGGCCAGGTTGGATGAGGCTTTGAGTAGCCTCTTCTGGTGAGACGTGTCCCTACTTATAGCAGGGAGATTGGAACCTGATGATCTTTAAGGTCCTTTCCAATCTTAACCATTCTATGATTCTGTGGTTCTACCTCTGTTTTTAAAAGTGGATACTTGCACATGCTTATATAACAGGTGGACAAGTTATGAAATACAGTTTTTCTTGAAAGCTTAGGTAATACATTAGTCAGTGTTTATAGTTTCACCAGCTTACTTGTACTTGTAAAACCTTACTGGTGCTATACAGTGAAACAAAGAAGTGAAGCTGTTTTGTTTGCATGGTCTGGTAAAGGTGAAGGATCACTGCCCTAAGGAATAATTAGACAGGAAGCAATGAAGTTCATATGACTAATGTTAAGAAAAGGCTGATTGCCACTTACATTAACATTAACAAAACTTAGTTGTAAAAGAGACACAACTGATGTTATATATCTGAATGGAGATGGCAGGTGAAAATATCTTATAAAGAGGCTGAAACCAGCCAGAAATACAATAGCAATTAGATTCATGTATTTTTTTGTCCTTGATCCATGGAAGGAAATGGGCAGGATGTTAGTGCCAGTTTCCTCTTCCCAGGACCCCCATATGTCACAGAGCCAGCACAGTCACTGTGAGCATATGCTGCCATTAGCAGCCAGGGCTGCTTGGCAGCCAGACAGACTCTGCAGCCACCCTGCTCTGAGCAGCAGTACTTCAACTTACCCTAAAACAGCATGTTACTTCTTCTGCCTTAATAAACTTCACTGCTTGCTCCCCTGTTGCACCAAATTAATTTCTAGACTGAATCATGAGGTTCAAAAGCAATAAAAGTACTTTACTATCTTTGGACATAAGCAACAACTTGTTAAAGTTGTATGCTCTGAGTGCTTGTACTGAAAATTTTAAAGGTAGTGACTGAATGTATGTAAAAGGGGAATTTTTCTGTAGAGGCCTGTAAAAATATGTGTACCAGAAAAGGGTAGGGCATATCCAAGTAGTGAGTTGTTTTTCAGAGTCCCATGTTATGTGGGTGCAGGACGAAAAGGTATCTTCTACTTCCCATAAAATATTTCAGGAAGAAGAAAAGAAATTGGTATCTTGGAAATGCAGGGGAGGCAGCTCATAGATAAACTCTCAAGCTGATGGAAATTAGATAAAGGGAAAGGAAGACTGGGAATCCAAAATTTACTGATGAACTAAATCTGCAGTTTCCTTAAGCAAGAAGGATTCCAGTCATTCTTAAGGGTTTTACATCTTCATGAATACTCTGTTACAGGCACTTGTCAATGAAAGCTGTTGATGGCTTTTTGCCAGAGAAATGCAGTCCCATGTATCCATGTCTAACAGAAACTGGAAACTAAGCCTTGATTTCAGTTCAGGATCAGGAGAATCATGATATTTCCCTCTCAGAAATGATGAGGAGCCCAGAAAGCATGAATCCAAGCAGCAGAGTACACCACAGAGCTCCCAAACCCAGTGTCAACCACAGCTACTGTGTCCATGTGAGCAGAAGCCAACTCCTACTTGAAAGCAGTATATCATGCACATAAGATACTGAACCTCAGCCTCTGATATTCATCAGAGCTCATTAGCATGGTCATAATTTTGTCACTACCTGGCTATTTGGTCCTGGGTCTAGGATGCTCCTCTCTAAGTTGGGTGTCCTTTCACCATCCTCTACAGTATGCAACAAAGAGAACTGAGATACAAAAATATACTGACCACACTAATTGCAGAGAAGCATGCTTGTTGATTCATCTGATGATGGCATTTTACTCACCCTTGAAAAAAGGTTTTGACAAGATTGGTCAGTCTATATGACAGCTTATCTGAGAAATAACCTTCAACTTGATTGCTTTCCTCTGAATCCTTGGGCAAGATTCAGGGTAGGTTTTGTTGTTGTTTTAAGCTTTAAACTATAAGGATGCATCTGGGATGCTTGTCAAATTCCCCAGACAGGCACTAGCAGTAGGATAACCTAGTTGTTGTCATGGCACAGGTGTGGGCCTCAGTTCTTGTACATCCATGCTTTAGGAGCCATGGCAAACCCCTGCCCAAACTTTGGCAAGGCAGCTGTGTCAATGTGCAGAGGCTTACTGAACAGCCTCACAAGCATGTTCAGTACTCTTTGGGCAACATTTTTGCTGGCTGCACTGATGTCTGTGGTGCTCTGGCTATTGTGCTAACCGTCTAAAGACCTACTTGAATAAAACTAACATGCAGTTATCTGTACAAGTGGCTCAGTCTCAGAGACCAACTGTGGAATATACTTCTACCAACCCAAAACAACTCTGGAATAATTCATATCAGTGCTTTGTCTAAAAATATATGACAAGAAATGGCCATTGTCTAAACCTTTCTCATCAATCACAAAGCTGTAAGGATTCTGCTGAGTGTCATGAGGCATGTACTGTGGTTTCTTTAATCAAGTGGATAACCACAATTAAACTCTGGAGGAAAAGTCCAGTGGATTTGAGAGAGAAAATTAACAGTGGCTGTTCACAGCTTTGGTGCAGTTGTTATAAATTGGTTTTAGTTTTTAATATAAGTAGAAAAATCAATCATTTTCAACACTGTTCTCTGTCTCTAAAGTATTTTAACATCTTTGACCCCCAAAACAGAAGCACAGTATGAAATAATAAATGCAGTCCTTTCCTTCTATATGTTTTGAGCCTTGGCAGTATACTGCAATGCAGCATTTACCCAGGACCTGGCCAAAACTGAAAACATGAAAGATATACACTGAGCTGATCAGTGTGCCTTCAGTCACCTTACAGCATAGACACACTGGCTAACCTGCGCTTACCTGGAAACTACATGGGATGCTAGGAGTGAATTAAAGCCACAAAAACATTAATTTGTAGGAAAAATATTGATTTTATTTGTATTCATTAATTATAAAAAAAATATTACTTTTGCTTTTTTATAATGAAGTTAATGTTTCTAAGGTTTTCTGTACTCTTCTGTTTGCTTGCTTTCTGGCATAAAATATTACAGTGTCTTAGAATGCAAGTCTCTAAAAACTCAGGCTTTCAGAAAATATTAAATGTGAGTCATGAGAATAAGTCACATGTGTTAAAGACATGACAAATATACCATTGTTGAACGCCTTTCTAAAGCTCAGATATGTGTAATGATACATTATTTATCTCATCATGTTTTCTATGGATTTGATAGATATTGCAAAGGCAGAATAGAGTAAGAACTACTGTAACCAGCTACTATGGTGATAAACCTATCATCTTAATCATACACGATTAGCTGATATTAAAACTGATCCAGGAGAACTAGTTTATTAGGATTTTTATCATTCTTTAAAGCATAAAACTGTTAAAATCCTAATAACTGCTGTTTAAAAAGAATGAATGCCATCAGATGTCTCTTTTGCATCTCAATAAAACTCTGTTTTCCAGCAGATTTAAATTTGGAATAATTTTTTTTGCAATATTGTTGAGTAGATGCAGTTTTCGGGGACATTAAAATTAGTAATAACAAGAAACTATGCTCTCAGTTAGCAGCAGCCATGGCTTAAACAGTGAATTGTTTTCTCTTAAAATGAATAGAGGTAAGGAAAAGTCTCTGCCTTAAAATTCCTAATCACTCAACCAGTAGACTGAATATTTTCACCTATATCAGATATGTAGAAATGCATATGTGGCAGAAACATAAAATATGTACAGATTTGTAGGACAACATTATAATGAAAATAAATGGTAAATTATCTTTTAAAAAATCAAGAAACTGCTCCCACAGAACCTTAAGCTACTGAGAGATAATTAAACATGAACAAGGCTTTTTGGTTGAAACATGAGAGTAATTCACTTGTTGCCCAAATCTACCTTCAGAAGCTAAGTGCAGCAGCAATTTAGCCAGGCCTTTTTTACAAAATAGTTCCCTTTAATCAAGAGTGCTCCTTTTGCATCATGCTATTTCAGACATCTGTATAAATTCCTTTGAGATCAATGAGACTAAAACATCTATTTGTCTGTATATCTATAAACATCTTTCCTGGTGACATGGACAGTGGAATTAAGTGCACCCTCAGCAATTTTGCCAATTACACCAAGCTGTGTGGTGCAGTTGCTATGCTGGAGGGAAGAAAGGCCATCCAGATGGACCTTGACAGGCTTGAGAAGTGTGTCTGTGCAAGCCACATTAAGTTCAACAGGGCCAAGTGCACACGTGTCGGGGCAACCCCAAGCACAATTACACGCTGGGTGGAGAATAGGGAGAGCAGCCCCAAGGAGAAGGACTTAGTGGTGTTGGTTGATGAGAAGCTCAACAAGAGCAGGAAATGTGTGCCTGTGGCCCAGAAAGCCAACTGTATACTGGGCTGCATCAAAAGACACATGACCAGCAGGTTAAGGGAGTTGATTCTGCACCTCTCAGCTCACTCAGCTCTCATGAGATCCCACCTTGAGTACTGCATCCAGTTCTGGAGCCCCCAACACAGGAATGATGTGGAGCTCTTTGTGTGTGTCCAGAGGAGGGTCACAAAAATTATCAGAGGGCTGGAGCACCTCTCCTATGAAGACAGGCTGAGAGTTGGGGTTGTTCAGCCTGAAGAAGAGAAGAACCTCCAGGGAGGCCTTATAGCAGCCTTTCTGTAACTGAAAGGTCCTACAAGAAAGCTGAGGAGGGACTTTTTAGATGCACTTGTAGTGAGAGGTCAAGATGTGATGACTTTGAACTGGAAGAGAGGAGATTTAGATCAGACATTAGGAAGAAATCCTTTAGTTTGAGGGTGGTGAGACACTGGCCCATGTTGCCCAGGGAAGCTGTGGATGCCTCACCCCTTGAAGTGTTCAGGGCCAGGTTGAATGGGGCTCTGAGCAACCCGTTCCATTGGAAGGTGTCTCTGCCCACGCAGGGGGGTTGGAACTAGAAGACCTTTAAAGTCCCTTCCAACCCAAAAGATTCTGGGGTTCTATGATCTATGTAAAGTTAAGAACAAGTTTTAAAAGATCACCTGAATAATAATTGACTTAAGTGGTTACTTTCCTGGGTAGGTTTCATATCTGGATGCAAGCTAAACAGGAGCTCTGCATAAATATTTAATTGTCCTTTAGGGTAGACTATCACAGCTGAAGTAATCCTTTCAAGGTGCTGAGCAACTGGGACATATTTTCATGCATTTTGTGAGCTGGTCAGAGAGGAATATAATTACAGAAATAAATATTGCCAGAATCTGGGTTAACTTTATTATTTTTTTCTGGTTGGACAGTAGCTGAAACACAGTTTTAAGCTTCTGGTGGCTGCAGAAGGCCTTTCTCTATCATATTATAATTATTTACTTTTCAATGGTACTTATAACATGCTAGTGGTTAATCAGACAGAAGAAACTCAGTCTCTACAGTGTCAGAGTTATGAGTCTAGAAGAATAATTGAACTAGCATGTTTTTGCTTATTTCCTATTTGGGGAATACTTTCCTGATCACATCTGTTATTGTTCTCCCACTGCCAGAGAAAAAGAGGGTTCAGCGGGAAAACACTAACAGCAATAAAAGCTTTTTCAGCCTTGAATAACTTTGGTGAACCTAGATATTACCCTTAGCATCTATCTACTCCTTGGTTTTCCTAGTGTAACAAGAGACACAGGAAAAATGGGAACAATAATACTGACTCTCACAGGGCTGGCACAAGTTAGAGACTGTTCAGACAAGCCAGCAATGTCTCTGACTGAGTCACTCCTGCATTACTCTACTTTAAAGCAGTGTAACTCTGATGGGATAAAGCTTCATTCATATATTTATATGAACATTAAAATACATTCATATATTCAAAGATATTTATTCATATTACAGGAGCACCAAAAGATCTTTTAATGATCCTGGAGCCATTATAGCCAGGACTGTGATAAAATTTTGGAAAAATGGTCTCTACTGCAAATAACTTACTGTGGAAATACTGTGGAAGAGGGAAGCAGTTCATTTGAGATTATAAAGACAGTGGTGAGATTGTAAAAGATGTAAAACCTACCTAATTGTCCTAACATTGTAACATGAGACTGTATCTCATGCCTGCTGACTCCATTATTCTGTGACTCAAGGCACAGCATCACTGATCCTTTCCCTAGCATGTTTTTTTTTTTTTTGCTACCTTAAACCATTCTGCTTTTTCTGAATTACTCTCAAACACAGAAAGAGTTGAGTTTCCTTGGTTAGCAACCACCTTACCTAAGCTTACTTTCATTGATTTTCTGCAACTTTAATCCTTAATGTATTAACTTAACTCTGAGAAGATGTCACAGCCTCGGTGGAAGAGGTGTGAGGGACTGGGAGGAGGAGGAAAGGTGCTCAGAGGGTTTTGGATACTGTCAGTGCAAGGCAGGTGTGCTACTGAAGTGCCCTGTAACCTCTGGCTTTCAGATAAGTAGTCTGAATCTGAAGGAGAATGAGCAAGAGAGCCCTCTTTGTACCCAGACTCAGTTTGGAAGCATCCTTGATCATTCAACCCAGAAAGAATATGAATTGGAAATAAGATTCAAGTTCAACCTAAAATAGCTTCTAATTTCCCTTTGCCACTTCAAGGGAGATTTCTTTTGGGTGGTTGAGGTAAAAGCTAAAACAATCTAGGAAAAAGAGTTTGAATACTCAGAGAAAAGAAGTTGTTCATTCAAAGGCTGCAGGGTTAGAAAAAGGATAGAATTCTTGCCCCAAAGGATCATGGTTGCAAACAGTAACAGCTTCACAACTACTAACAGAACTGTTCAAAACCATTTCAGATGAAACTTTAAAAAAATGTACTGTCAGCTCCACCAAATATTTCAGGAAAGATTCTGTTACTATGAAAGCCTTCACTTTTCATTAAAAAATTATATTTAAAATTCTCTTTAGGATATGTGTTTTTCTACTTGAAATACAATTTATTCTTTGGAGGTTTTGTTTGTTTCATTTTTGTTTCGTTTTCACTGACACTTTCTAAAAAATAATCCTATTCTGACATACTAAATTACAAATTTTACAGCATTTTCAAGTAATCTTCACTGTATTATGGCAAACTCTCTATGCTGTTTTCCAGGGGGTAAACTGAAGCATGTGGATTTATTAAATGCAACATTTTAATAATTTTATTTAAAGTAATGTTTTTACAGAACTATAAGAATGGCAGAGTGTTGAGCGATCACTTGCTTGTCGCTTCTCTACAAAGTACAAAAATATAAATCTAGACAATTTTTGAGATATCTTGTCAATATTTTTTTATTGGATGGTACAGCAGAACCAGTAGTTTACTTAAGCAACTTTTCCAGGACCTTACTAATCTGATAATTAGACATTTTTACTAATCTCTGTCCTATTAGTTTGTACTGAAAAAAATTTGGTTTTAATTAAATCAACATCTCTTATAACACACACAGAATGTGGGGAAAAAATGCTCATCATCTTTAAACTAATTAATTCAATTTCATATATACTCGTGTTTCCACTTGATCTTCTTTTTACTGGATTAAGAGAATTCTCCCAGCCTTTTTACATAAACTGAGCTTTCTATGCCTTGTGGTTTTTGTCTCCTTCAGAGACTGCCCAATTTATTTACATCTATCTTAACACTTGTTCTCAGACTAGAGACAGTACACCAGCTGAGCTCTCACCACTGCTTAGTACAGAGGAATAATTGCTTCCCTTGTCAGGCTGGTAATATAGCTCAGAATTATATTTGCCTTTTGTGCAACCACATTATCTTGTCAACTCATGCACAGTTTGTGAGCCACTATGACCTTGGACCTCTCCTAATGTACTACTGTTCCTCCAGTTATTCTCCCATTTGTGTTTGTGCACTTCTGGTTTCCTCCACAGACATTACTATTCACAGCACTTGTCTTAATTGAATTTCAGCCTCATGGTTCAAACACTGGCTGCAGTTTAGTAGGGTGGTCATGAATTCTGATCTTTTCCTCCAAGGTACCTGCAACCCTTCTCAGCCTGTCATCCAAGAACTTTTGTACGTATGCTTCATTTTCTCATCCAAGCCACAAATAAAAAGATAGTCCAGAACTGGGACCAAGCCAGATCTCAATGGTATCCTACCCAAAATGCTCCCTTTTTTTGATAGAAAAAGGATTGAAAATAACTCCCTAAGTGCCATATTCCAACTAGTTACACAACCACATACAATTACTCTAATTCCTTACTTTGCTCACTTAGATTGCCAATAAGCTTAAGAATACTTAAAAGTAGCAAGAAAGCTTTCAGAATGCTTATTAAGCAAGATCATTCATCAGAGAAGGAAATTAGATGGGTTTGACATTATTTGCTTTTGATAGATCCATGCTGGACTTTTAAGTATTGCATTTTTCTCTAGTTTCTTATCTACTGATTATTTAGCAATCTGTTCTAGTATCTTCTCAGCTACCAAAGTCACAATGACAGGCATATCAAATTTGTAGGTCCTCCTTAATGTGTGAGTGTAGGTACCACACTTTCAGTAAATTCACACTTTATTTAGCCTACTGGACAAGTAGCCACATCTTCAAAATAACTAAGCACAGCAGGACACTGCACTGCTATGCAGAATTTCGTCATAAATGTCACAAAAAAGAAGATGCTACATGAAAAGCCATCACTGCATCCTTCTCCAGTGTCTTGCAGTACATCATTAGGAGTCAGAAATCATGTCTGCATCACCTTGCCTGAGTTTATTTATATTATATTAATCCCATTCTTTTGCTCTTTCAAGGGTCAGGGAGGATTTCTCCCATTTCTGGTGCAAATGCAGTACCCGTTGTGGCCAAGGGAGGCAGAGGAGCTCACCATCCTTCAAAGCACTGTAAATTGCTCCACACACTTTCTGTTCAAACCTCTTTCCTATCCCATGTAAGTATTATTAATATCCAGCTGTTTTGAGGTCAGTCAGACCATTTCTTTCTGTACACATATACACAATGCATATTGAAATAGGGACTTGAACCCTTGCTGCTCTGTTTTTCAAATACATTTTCAGACAATGACTGAAAATATCATTGGAAGATGTATCCAACCCAACAGAGACACATTCCATTTAAACACCTCCATCTCAAATAGCAGCACTTGACCTCCTTTTTTAACTGATTATGAGAAATTGGTGTTTTTACACTTCTCTTTTTGGATTATCTGGCTCTGCATTAGGAGCAGCATTTCTCTCTACTACCTAGAGAAAACTGAGACTCACGCATTCAGATGTAGACACTGGGAAAAGATGCTGTCTAATGAGGTTAATTACAGCCTTTCTGTCTCTCTTAAACTGTGAACTCTCACCACTATGAGAAGAAGCTTCTCTAGCAGAATAAAATTTGTCATCATTTATGTGTTCTCCTCAAAATTTTTGGTTTGTATTTTTGATGTATGACCATGTAATGAGAAAATACCAGTTGCACTTCTGCACATTGTTGAAGTAGAGCTTAAAATAAATTTTGAAAAGTAATCCTTGTAGAAGAATATACTGTGCATCTATGAAAAAAATGTCTTTGTGCTTATAACCATAAAACTATCAAGTCATTAAAGAAACACACTCAAGAAATCTTAAGACAAGTTAGAATGAAACGGATGGTTTTAAATTATTCCCAAGGAAGATTTCTGAGCAGTAGCCAGGCTGAAGGATGTAGTTCATTTTGGTCTGAAGTGATAAGCATCTAAACCAATTTTCCTTAGATCTTTTCTCCTCCCCAGAATAGCTGCTGAGCTGTAAATAAGACTGGAAAATTCCAGCTCACAATTTGATTTTCAAAATGTTACAGATGACCGACTGGAAAAAAAGGCATAGAAAGCAGGGAAACTGAGGACAAAAATAACATTTTAATTTCCACTGTATCTTCTATAAATTCTATCATTAAACTAGCCCTCATTAAATTATTAATTCATCAATAATTTTAAGAACAATTAATCTCATAAATGCCTAAATTTCATTTTAAATACTGAAGTGTATTGTTTGCGTGCCAGACCATAATGCTCTCATACTGAAAAAGACGTAGGAGGTAGAAGGTTTTAACATTATTGTGTGGTGTCTCACTGATTTTTTCCATAAAAATATTTGACTTAACAGCATAGACATTCATACAGTAAATTAAAACCTAAAATTGCAGGGAATAATACTGCTTTAATTGCATGACAGGACTGGGATTATTTCTCACATGCTTTCCCGCAATGCTGAATAAAACCTTCTTAAAGAAGAAATATATTCACTGCTGAATAGAATGAACTGGGTTAATATCTTGAACTCTAGGAATCCCTTAAATGAGGTGGTATGAAGCATTAGCATTTTTCACCCCTTTGAAGACTGAATACAGGGGGCTGGTTGTTGTATGGTGTTAAGTTCATAAGCTATACCTTGGTGAGTGCTGAGCTGATATTGCAGAACTAAGTCTTACAGGCCTACAAATCGTAGAAGTAAAAGAAAGTCACAGGGATGGGGAATTTTGTGTGTGTGGGTGGGTCCTTCTGACACACCACATCCTGTGAAATAATTTCCAGGTGCAATTTTCCTTTTATAATATTGCGGCTGAGATGTGAAATTCCTGTTTCCATTGTTAAGATGTTGATGAAGCTCTAAAGAAAAGAGCTCTAAGAGAAGGCACAGAGCAGATGCCTAAGATCTTTGAGTCTGGTACCCCTTTGCTGTTCAGGCATAATTCTTTGTGCTGCTGAAGGAACCAGCTGTGATTAGACCTACTTCAACAGGATCTGAAAACTCTGTATGAAATTCATCTGCTGGAAAGGAAGTCAATGCCATGGGTGCACAGATGGGTGAGCTGGTTATAAAACCTGAGCAAATAATCTCAATCATGTGGATGTAATGTCCCACAAAAGCAGCTGTGCCGTTTCTGGATGCAAGCTGAGGTATGGGTGACTCAGTAAAGCTCACCACAGAGGCTGTGATAGTGTTGGGATTTCTGTCCTGTTCTCTTAATGCAGTGCTGTGGTGAGATTCACAGTAGTGCCAATGTGGGTGGGATGAACCATGCCAGGTGGGGTGCTGTGCCAGGTGCTCTGAGTGTCAAAACCACAACTTGGACACAGCCTCTCTCAATAGCCAGAATGAAGACATTCATACAGAAAGCCTGTCTGTCCCTGTATGAGTGTAGGGACTTTTCTAGTACTAATTCAACTCTGGGAATGGCTGATAGCTAGGCTCAGTAAGGATATGTAAGTAAAAAATTAAGGCACAGCTCCAAGCATTTCCCACTATGTGAGGAATTTTTCAATTAACATGGAAGCTTTTCTGACATGGATCTTGCAATGTCAAGGTGGAGTACAGCCCTTTGAGATGGCAGCTTCCTCACTCAACAGAAGTGCTTCAGTGAGTAATGTTGATAGCCAGGTAAAGTATCTCAGGGCTGCAGTATCCCCAGGGATAATGTTGCGTATCCCTAAGGATAGGGAAAGGATGAAGATCCAATCTATGTTTTTCTTCTATATCAGTTTTCTGGGGAGAGGGAAGTACTTACTGGTTTCTGTATTTGTTCCCTGCCCATAATATGGCACATTGTCAGCCCCATGTAAATAGAAAATCTTAACTAAATAGTTTTAAAAACTCAATACCTCTTTCTCTCTACACGTGACATTATTATTCCAGACACATGTCAGCCATTTGTTGTAGGAGGTAGTCCTGACCTTCCAAGGCAACTTTCGTCCACTTTTTCTTCCTCCCTCTGCTCCCTTCATTTGTTTGTTACAAGCAAATAGTCATCACAGAGAACACCTGTGCTCAGCAATTGCCTGGATTTTCTCTCTGGTACCAAAGCCTTTGAGGGGCTGTAGCATCTCTACCAGTATGCTCAGAACAGATTGCCTCGATAATTGACATAGACACATGGACTGCTGCATGGAGTGAGATGATATGGGCAGTAGATGGAGTAAGACATGTTTTACCTGGGGCTGTAACAAGCTGCTGATCAAAGAACCGAACTCTAGTGAACAACTGTAGTGAACTTAGTTTGCAAATTCAGTCTTAGTCTCAGCTGGTAAGGAACACTAAACTCTATAAGCATATATGGTAAATTTGCTAAGATGGTAAATCTAAGTGTAAAAACTGGAATATCCAGGAAGTCCAACACCTTAACCCTAGCTAGAAAGAATCCGTTCTCCACTCAGTTATTTTCTCTGCTCTTCCATTTCATGATCTCATTTATTCCAGTAATTTCCAAAAAAGACCTCTGTGTCATATTCACAGATGTGCTCTTCACCTTGGCCTCCTAGTGAGTGTTGGGTACCCTGTCACAGAGTAAAAAGCAATGAGTGTCAAGCAGAGCTTTGAAGTATTTGTTCTACAGCATGACCATGTTCTATGTTAATCCTGTGACCCAGGTATCACATATGAGGTCATCATTTTGTGACCACTAGCTACTGAAAATTTGTGATGGAAAAACTTATACAGTCAGAAAAATCATCGATCTTTCAGTCTCTGTTTAGGCAAATGAATCTAGACCCTCACAAGCAGAGCCCGAAGAGTGCAATTCAGCTACTAGGCAAGTACTTCAGGGGAGCCAAAAATCAGTCTGGTTACCCTGGACCCCAGCACTGGCTGGGCCCATAACCACTTGACCCACTGGTAGATACTTGCATGTAGAGGAGTAAATTTAGATGCCTCAATTTCAACCTGAAAACTTCCAGTGAGTTCCTTAGGGAACAGATTTTCACACATACTTAAAACCTAAACATTTTGTTTACATTTTGGTTTTTTCCTCAAGCTATCTACTTTCGGGAGGGCACTGGGGTTCTGGGTCTTAAATATTTTACCAAAGACCACCCAGGAAAGTCTGTCGTTCACTGAGCCCAAACAACCCAGGCTTCAGCTATCAACATGATTACAGAACTTACTGAGTGTATCACAGTCCACTGTGATATAAATAGCCCTCTTTCTACCATTCCTTGGAAAAAAAAAATCCTACATATATACAAAACACAGAATCACGGAAGGGTAGCCTGTGTGGCACTTCAGACAGTAGCAAACAACCTGCTTTTTCTTTGGGAGGTGTGGCTGAGTTAACCATTTCCAGAAAGAAAGACTGATTTCATTTGAAGAAAATTTCTATACATCCCAGGCATCCACACACGAGACAGAGAAAAAAATAGGAAAAATATAATTTTGTTTTATACATAC
Organism: Apus apus; assembly: GCF_020740795.1. Classification (NCBI taxonomy): domain Eukaryota; kingdom Metazoa; phylum Chordata; class Aves; order Apodiformes; family Apodidae; genus Apus; species Apus apus. The sequence goes on from NC_067282.1 coordinate 198,088,785, forward strand.
ATACATGCATACATACACACAGGGAAATCCAGTTAAGCCTGACATTAAACATTTGGCAACTCCTTGTCTAATTTCAGTTCAGGCATTGGCTTGTTACACATACTCTGTGTGCATGGACATGTCATTGTCATGAATATGACTAAATTCAGGCCAACCAATGCACTTCAAATTAATGTTCAAGTTCTTTGCCTCTACTGAGAACTCAACCATAAATTCTCAGTTAAGGTCTGGCTGAGACTCAGTGAAGCATGCATGGAGATGTTCTTATGTAAATAAGATCTCAGTCAACTAATTTAACAAAATTTCAACAGTAATTGAGCAGCAGCTAGCTCTTACTGCTTCTTTCACCTCCTCTTGTACTTGATTATGCTGGGGGTTGGCTTGGCTGCCTTTCCCCTTTATTTTATCAAGTCCTTACTTGTCTAGTATGATTTGATGAATGACAAGTGTTTCTGATGGAAACTTGTGTCAAACTAGTTATGTGTTTTTATCTAGATCCTTACTTGACAGCTACTAAATCTGAGATTTTTATTTGCACTAGGCAATAAAGACTCTAATCCAAAGACATTATTTTACAGAAACAGATAAATACCTGTTTTAAGAAACTGTCATGATATTAAGAAGGATGCTACCAGCCTTTGGCTTTTTTGTTGTTGTGTTTCTAGATGAGTATTCCTGTTTCCTTTAGAGTACTGAGTCAGATGCCTAATTAGTGCAAATCATTGTAGTACTACCGATGTGAGAGCATCTATAACAGAATGTATGTCAAATCCTATGTCCTGTTCTACAAATTTTTATTAAGAACAATAGTAGAGTATTGCATAAAATAAATTAAACCCTGTGTGTATGTGTGTTTGTGTTCATGTGTGTGTTTCACTGCTCAGTATTGAACTCCTGTATAAAAAAAAACTTTTGCTAAGAAAAAAAATAGTGACATTCATGATGCAGGACTATATATAGCACATTCTGATTCTCAGACTCATTACAGAAGTTGCAAAATCTCTAAGGGGTATCTGAGCATTGCTATAGTCCAGTCTGGTTTTCATGTTAATGCTTTGAATCAGCTCATGAAACTGATACAGAGGGAGAGCTAAGAAAAGGGTTAGGGAGACAAGAAAATAAGTTAAATAGCAGAAATAGCTAAAAAAAAAACCAAAACCCAACAAAACAATACTTTGAGCTTATGCAAATGTAGCACCTCTTTTAGTGCATTCATCCAGCTTTAAAAGTACCTAAAGGTTATGTTCTCTAAAATAATTTGTAGTGGAAAGTGTAATAGGCTTCAATAACTGGACTAAATTATTCAGTTCAGAAGTCTATGTGTGTGAGAGCAAGAAATAATGTAACACCATTTATATACTTCAGCAACGGCTTCATGCATGTGCTGAGCACCTGAGTTACCTAAATCACATAGTTTTGGTAACAGCCACCTTTCTTGAACTTAAAAATATGTACCTGGCCATCACCTTGCAGGGTTTCAAGGATCTATTTACATTAGTTCCTTAGATAGTCATGTTGCAACCATACACATCTCTACCAATTTGCAAAAAGTTGAGGAAGTAAAAGAGTTTTTACAAAGTTAGGGTCTATATCAAGAATTAAAGACATCTGAAGATTTTCCTACACAAGAGAGTGCTCTGAGGATTTTGAAGGCATTTTTTTCCCACTAAATTGATAATCAGTAACTCCACCCTGTCTTGCGTCACTCACCTCCTCTAATCCATCACTATCTATCACAGCTTTTGGATTCAGAAATACTGGATGTGACATATGAGTTAAAATATATCCCTTCTCTCACTACAGATGGATAATGAATTTAAATTAGATTACATCAAGAACAGAAACATAATATATAATTAGGTTTGGATGACACCTCCTCTTGAAAGAACATTTCCTGTGTTTTCAGTTACTAATAGAAATGTTTTTGACTGATGAAGATGCCATTTTCTACGCTGTTATCTCCTTCCGGCTGCTTTATATAATGATATTCAACTTTATTAATCTATTTCAAGATTGAAACTATGGGATGTGAGGGACCAGCCCTCAGGACCTATACTTGCTGGAATTGGTGTAGAAACCCCATTGTAACCCCTATACAAAGTCTCATTTGCATCCCAAAAGGCCTGCCTGAGAGGATGGAGGCAAGGCTGGTGGCTGCATATGGCCTGAGGCTGCAGCAATTGAGATAAAGATTGAGATAAAGAGGTGTGGAGGGGGAGAAGGTCCACTCCAGCTGCTCAGACTTATGACTCAAGCAGGCTTGCTCATCCTTGTGAAACAAGGAAACTAGGCCTATAAAACAGGGGGTTGCAATGGTGGGCTTTGTGTAGCCCCACTGACACCAACTCTCCCACACTGGCTTGCTAAATGCTGGATCCATGGTGATTTTCTATTATCTACCTCACTAAACTTTTCTTCTACTGTCTCTATCTCTTCCTAACATCATTAAGTAACACAAGGCCCAACCACGATTTTTTCTCAGATTGTGCAGCTTAAACATGTATGTATTGTACTCTTGTCATCTAATTGTCAGCCTTTTATGATCGTGCAGCCTAAGATAATAATTGAAGTATCCGCATTCCTTCTATAGTTTTAAGTAAACCTAATATTCAAATACAGACCTTGAGTGTTGTTTCACCTTAATCAAGGGGTATCAGACATTTTAATCACTCTCCCTGGAAGAGCCAGGTCTGAGACTAAGGTTGGATCCAGCCACACCTGGGCTCCTCTCTGAGGAGTTTAGAAAGCAAGGGGGTCCAATCTGGATCTCCCTGGGTTGCCCTACTTGGGTCATGACATGGGGAAAAAAACACCAAAAAAAATGTTTTTATCTATATTAAACATCCCCAAACCTTTGAGAAGATCTTTAAGCTGTGGAGCAGGCACTAGAGACTTGGCAAAGAAGTAGGCTATTGTACCAGCCCCTCTACTGTCCTCATGATCACCTTGCTAAGGAATAGTATTAGTCAGCAAATCCTTGTTTATGGTTCCCATCCAGCTCATCTATATTTTGTCTATTCAGAGGAATGGATGGAAGGAAGAAGGAGGTTTTTCCATGCAATTTTTGAGGGCATGAAGTCTGTCTCCCTCAATCCACCAATATGGGTTCCCTGCACGTATTGGGATGAGTGATGTGAGTGTAAAGAGAGGAGAGCTAAAGAGGAAGATGGTATTAAGTAAGAGGACTGTGCAGATCAGGGCAGTAACAGGACCTGTGCAAGGCAAAATATTTGTGCAAAGGGTTGATGGAAGAGAGTTATTATCTGAAGCTGAGTAAGAAAGAGTATCAGGGAATGACATAAGGTTGAGCTGGACTGGGAATTAATGAGGTGGCAAGATCAGAACAACCTGTGTAAGCATGAAAACATGAGCAGGTAGATAATGAGAAATTAATCTGATTAACTGGGACCTTTCTGTCAAAAATAGGACTAAAGAGCTAGAAGAGGAAATCCTAGGTGAAGGACAGAAATTGGGAAGGAGTACCAAGGGGAAATATGCAAGAGCTTGGATGCAGTAGCTGGCAGGAGAAGATCAGGTGAGATGAACAGACAGGGGCAGGGTAAAGGTAGTGGGGGCAGACAGGGAGATAGGTGGGGGAAAGTGGGCAGGAAGTCCATCAAGAGAAATGAAGCCGCAGATGGTGGAAGAGGTATCTGACTTAGATGAGATGAGACTCTCAGTGGTGTCAGCCAGGGCAGAACGGCTGGAGAGAGAGAGTGGTTCACTTTGAGGGCACAAACAGAGTATTCATAATCAAGGAACACCTGTCCATTCCTTGGCACCACTCAGCACCTGGTGCTGAGCGGTGTGGAGAAGATAACACACTATTGCTGTCAGCCATCTTTCCAAATGGATGAGCCAAAGGTGTCCCTTTTGTGACAGACATGTGGCAAATCAATGTTATACCAAGCTATGGAGTAATTGTTGGTTCATCTAGCAACAGTATAAGCAAATTTTTACACACAGACATAAGCACCAGAAGGATATTCTTCATGTTTCAAACTCAAGACCTAGAAATTAGGGGTTTTCAGAATTAAGACATTATTTTAAAATCCTGATTGCTTCTTTCAAGAAGATGGACAGAAGATTTAATAATATCCTAACTGTAAGTTAAAATCAAGCCCTCCAATTTGGTTAATTCTTGACCTCTTTGAAATATTTCCATGAATATTTGTGCTGTTCCAGGACTGTATCTTTATTGAAGCTAAAACTGAAGACTCAGTTTTTCCACAGCTAATATGTTATTAACAACTTTTATTAAACATAAAAAATCTTGCCAGATAGGTAATATCTTTAAAATTTTTTACAGTATAAAGATAGAATTGTTCTTGAAATATTTAAGTTTTTTTGCTCAGGAAAAGAAAAATCTATGCAACTAGCTCATTGAACTTGATGAACCATTCCAACATTATAGAACCCAAATATTTCCTGTTGCTTAGTACGCAGGATTCTTAAAGGGCACAGACAAGGGTCCCCAATAATAAGCCTTATAGAAATGAGTGTCATGCTACTATAGAAGTTGTGCTTTGCTCCTATGCCTTCCCTAGGGAATATTGGATGGGGGAGCAAAAGAGTTGGAGCATAGCAAAGCCTCATAGCTTTCTGATTATTTGTGCTTCAAGGACTGTAAGAAAGATAGAATAAATTACAAGATGCCTTTAGGCATGTCAGCCTCTATAAGTATGTCAGCACGTGCTGGTGATGGCTATGTGGCTGTGCTGCCAGGTATTTTGCCCTCAGCTGATGCCTGGGATTGTCATTCTGTTCTTAAATTCCACCTCCTGGAAAATCTATCCCTTAAAGGAAAAATTAAGCAGTGAAATAACTGCAGAGTTCCCAATGCCCTCCCTCAGTTATGCCAACAACTTTAATTTTTTATTTTTAATAATTTTTTTACTCATTACAAGCCACTTTTTTTCTTTATGCAATCCATGGACTATGTTTAATGGACAAAGAATCAAACACCAGGTCTTCTTCCTGCAAATGTTGTAACCTATAGACTTTGGCTTCTCTGTGTTTGCACAAAGGATTGAGAAAATTATCTTCCATCTAAACTGGACTCGGAGTAAACTTGATCTTTTTGAAGATGTGACTTTGAGTCCTACAAGACAGGCATGGGTAGTTTGAGATGGCTGTTCATGGGCTATGCCAGGTGAGTGTTCAAAGCACTGAACTGCTGAAATCCCTGTTCTGGAGTAAAGGAAATTGGGGAGCAACCTCATTGTTCTCTACAGCTTCCTAGGGAGGGGAAGTAGAGAGAGAGATGCTGATTTCTTCTTCCTGTTATCCAATGATAGGACTCAATGGAATGGTTCAAAGCTGCATGACAGGAAGTGCAGACTTGACATTAGGAAACATTTTGTTACAGAGCTGAATAATGGAACAGGCTTTCTAGAGAGGCTGTCAATGCCCCAGGCCTGTCAGTGTTTAAGAGGCATTTGGACAATGTTTTTAATAACATACTTTAACTTTTGGTCAGCCCTGGAGCGGTCAAAGAGTTGAACTAGATGCTTGTTGCCTCTTCCAACTAGAACCATTCCATTCTATTCAAGGGGCACAGTTATGCCAACAACATTATTTGCTTTTTTTGCAGCCCCTGCATTTGCTGCAGGAGCCTCTATCATGTATTTTTGGAGAAAGACTTTTAGTAGGGTAATGTGGAAGGACAGTCGGAGGTAGCCCAACATCTGGCAGGATGTATTGTGAATGTGTGCTCAGCTGCTCCAGAGTGCCAGGTTATCCACAGAATTTCAGGGCATTGTTAGGCTCTATAGATTTCAGTTGTTTCTGTATATAGAAAACAGATGAGAAGAAATGCTAAAATTTGGGATTTAGTTGCCTAATGTTGCACTTGGACCCTTGTGTTCTTTAGCTGAATTAACCAAGCTGCCCTGCTGAAAATTCTAAGATCTTTGGCAGAGTGATTTCACTTGGGCAGCATATCCTGGCTAAGTCTACACTCATGTTTCAGATTAGCTCATACGTCATCTATTATTAGCTCCAGGACCAGGAGCTACATCTCTCTTTCTGTGTCATCACTTGGCAGCTGCCACAAAGCCATCTACTTGGTTGGCTGGGTACGGCTGTCTCTCATGTTCTTAAGGGCAGATGATGGTAAGATTAGAATGGCCCGTGGATATACAAAACCAGTTTAGATCCTTGCTTCCCTTGTTTAATGAACTTAAAGCTAAAAAGCATCCCCTCGCCCTTCCCAAATAAATGAAAAACCTAACACCAAAACACAGAAAACTGAGCCCCATCTACACCACTTGCCAGGCTTATGCAAGTGGAACATGGTATCCAGCCTGCTCATGCATCTGCCAAAAGAAGTCCAATTTATGAGCAAAAAGCATAGACCTCTCACTTGGTTAAGAACTGTTTTAATATTTTTCTGCCATACGTATCCATATGTGGTGAGTTAAGCATCACTTTTAAAGGGCAAGGAGGGGGAGTGAATTGCAGCAGACCAGCTCAAAATGAAAATCCTAAATTCAAGATAAAGCCAACTGAGACTAAACTGAGAGACGTGTGGATAAAAAGAACACTGTCATTAATGCTTATCACCCTTTAGGTCCATACAGTTCAATGACTGTTTCAAAAGGATGCACTGATAAAGGATTTCCTGGTAGTTTTACACAGTATGTGGTGGTTCCAGTAAGCTTGCTGAACAAAGTGCTCCAGGGAACTTCTGAAGTCTGAATGGGTGACTGACAGTGCTGAGCCTGAGAGGGAAGCCATTTATCCAAGCTTTTGTAATTTTTTTTCCACTAACTGCACTAATACTTGAGCTGCCATCTAAGAAATTGCCTCATTAGTAAGAGCATGAAGCAAAGTCCTAACTGTTTGCAAACTTTGTGATGTTTTCCCTCAGGTCTCGAGATGCCCAGTAATCTGTTATAAGGGCAATTGGAAATGGAGCAGATACTGTGGGTTTTGGTCTGGATTCATTACATGTCTAGGATATGGAGATTCTTCACCTCTCTCCTCATACCCACTGCTCACCCCAAAGGTGTGGTGAGGTTCAGAGCACAAAAAAAAACCAGCTCCCAGCTACAAATTTTTCAAACATGATTTTTTTTCTTGCAGTACATCAAGCTGAAATCTGTGGCACCTGAAGTCCAGTGAGCAATGCAGCAGATCAGGTGAGATCTCTCTGGCTTTGCCAAGTCTTAGATAAATGAGGCTGCATATCCTTTTTCTCTGGCAGTCTTCCCTGAGCTTGTGTCTTTCTTCCCCTGCAGCTGGAGTCTCCCTGCAGAAATCAACCTTGCAGCCCTGAGAAGTGCTGATCCAGTGTGATTTGGGAAACGAAAAGATAACTTGACTGTGAAAATTTTCTGATTGCCTCAGGGGAGCTAAAGGAGGATAGGAATGTTCCCTCTGTGGGAGGCTTGGACATCCTAGAGAAATACAGAGAGAAAGAAAGGGAGGATAATTAAAATAGTTTCTCTGCAGATTCACTGAATCATGACAATTCAGAACTAGAGACACTGTAGGAGGGACAATAAGATTTACTGGATCAAGGAGCTTCTTATAAAGGAGGAACAAATTAAGAATATTTAGCATGCAAATTAACACTGGAAGCTAAGCTTAATACTGACCCAGATACAGATAGAAAGCTACTCCCTGAATAAAATAAAATCATTAGTGGCAAGATGAGACACTTAAGCCATCTAGATTTAGTTAAGGAGTAACAGTACTTCAAGAGCAAGCAGGAGGGGCAGAACCAGGTCCTAATCAGATATGAACACATTAAACAGCAGAAGGTCATGCAGTATTAATGCAGACACAGAGAAAAGCAGCATGGCCAGGCCAGCAGAAGTCCTAGGTGTGCTGCAACTACTGCAAGCAACCCTGATGTTCTGACTTGGGCTCAGAGCCACAGTGATGTGGTCAGGCAACTTTCAGAATGTGTTTGCCAGCTTGTGAGCATCAAACGAATTATCCAGGACCTGGTAAAACTCATGGAGACACGCCCTCTCCTTCTCCTGCAGGAATCACAGCGGAGTCTGGTACACTCTAGGATCACAACTCATTACTGTGTAATAACAAATGTTGTAACAAGGCCTATAGCATGCTAGAAAACAATCTTGAGAAATAATTGCTCATCTTTTTTTCCCAGTATTACCTCTAACACTCCCATAGCTGTGTGATTACAATACGTGATGCACTTGCCAAACCCCACCTTCCCCAACCCAGGAATGATGATAATACAAGGAGAGAATGCCACGTGTCTTAGGGGGTTGTTAGGGCTCTGTGTGTTCCCTGGCTGCCACGATGAGTGCAATGCCCTTGAGACAGATACCCTCTGGCCTGTCGTGTCACTGTGTCATAGTTATGGATGTTATCCTGCCTGTTACACTGAAATAAGCCCAAATGTGTGCTAATTGAGTGGTGATTCTCATCACCAGTCAGCACTTCATTTTGCAAATTGTCTCAGAAAAATGCTCATCCCTGGGAACCATGGCAAATACATCCTTTGAAGCTGATAGAAGATAGTCATCTCAGATTACTGGTGGATTTTGAAACAGCACAGATAGGAATCAACATATTCTTTAATGCTTTAAGCAAATTTCTTTCATTACAATCAATTCCATTTATAAAATCCAGGACTTTGAACAAGAGAAATGTTCTCCTTGTCATTACTGTGTCTTCAAAAGTCTTGTATGAGCTGTTTGGCATCCGAACACTGTCCACTACTTGCTTTCACACTTAAAATTTCCAGTCTCACCTGTTAAGACACTGTCTGTCAAAAAAAAATGCAAGTAATCATGGCTTCAGACTAGTGGTGAAAGAATCAAACGTTTTAAGCCTTCAAACACCTAAAGTTTTGCTTGGCCTAAAAATTCTCAATATGTCTGCATTGCCTTTTCTGTAACAAGTAGATCAAGCAGCTTCAGCTGTCTCAGATATCAGTCATAGGGAATTCACTGTGGGTTGAAACACAACCCACCACACTTGAGAAAAAAAAAAGGCAACTCAGAGTTTCCTCAGTGTGTTCCGAGCTCTCCACTACCACTTTAGGTACTTCAGGTAAAACTATGTGGTTCTGCAGTGATGAAATACCCTCTGTAATTTCCTTTGAAAAAATGCATAACCCCCATTTTTCATTACATGGAACTTTAGCATATACTAGATGTTACTTCCACTCTAATAACACCCAAAGGGCTGAATATATTTATATGTACATATACATGTTTCCAGTAGCTTTGAATTTTCTTGTAGCCTTTCCTCTTTAAATATGTCTCTGGTAATTCAGCTGTGAAATTAAAGAAACATGGGACACTGTAGTGAGCTCTACTTTCTTCTCCCCCTTGTGAAGAAATCTTAATAATTTTAAGTTTATGGCTGTCTTTATTAAATAGGAAATGTGAAATGCTATTGCTTAACATGAAGAAGTTCAAGAAGGACAGGGAACTGCTTGAAAGAGTCCAGTACAGAGCCAAAAAAAATGATTAAGGGGGTGGAACATCTCCCTTATGAGGAAAGGCTGGGGGAGCTGGGTCTCTTTAGCTTGCAGGAGACTGAGGGGTGATCTCATCAATGTTTACAAATACGTTAAGGGTGAGTGTCAGGAGGACAGAACCAGGCTTCTTTCAGTGATGTCCAGTGATAAAAGAAGGGGCAATGAGTGCAAAATGGAGCATAGGAGGTTCCACATAAACATCAGAAAAAACTTCTTTCCTGTGAGAGTGACAGAGCCCTGGAACAGGCTGCCCAGAGAGGTTGTGGAGTCTCCTTCACTGGAGACATTCAAAACCCGCCTGGACAAGTTCCTGTGTGATGTGCTCTGGGTGATCCTGCTGTGGCAGGGGGGTTGGACTAGATGATATTTTGAGGTCCCTTCCAACCCCTAAGATTCTGTGATTCTGTGAACAGCAGAGCTTCTGTAGCCAGTGCCTGGAACAGTTAATTTTCTCTTGAATTTATCCAGAGAAATAACTCCAAAATGTCAGTGAAATGCCCTACAGTCTTCCTGGTAAACAGGAGAAAGCTTCTAGTGTTGCCTCCATTTGTGATAGCTGTGCTTTCTTTAATTTTGGTACTAAAACACCAGGGGTATCATAGAATCATGAATGGTTTGAGTTGGAATGGGCCCTAAAGATCATCTAGTTTCAAACCCTCTGGTTAGATCAGGTTGCTCAGAGTCCCATCCAGCATGCCCTTGACCTCTTCCACAACTTCCCTGGGCAACCTGTGACAGTGTCCCATCACCCTCACAGGAAAGAATTTTGTTCTAACTTCTAACCTAAATCTACCTTCTTCCAGCTTAAAACTGTTACCCTTCATCCTTTCACTACATGTTCTTGTAAAAGTCCCTCCCCAGCCTTCCTGTAGCCCCTTCAGGTACTGGCAGGCTGCTATGAGATCCCCCTGGAGCCTTCTCATCTCCAGGCTGAACAACCCCAACTTTCTCAGCCTGTGTTCATGGGAGAGGTGCTTCAGCCCTCTGATCATCTTCGTGGCCTCCTCTGGACTCACTACAAGAGCTCTATGTCCTTCCTGTGTCTGGGGCTCCAGAACCAGACACAGTACTCCAGGCAATGTTACTAGATTCATCCCTCCTAATTGAAGGCATTTGTATTAGGGGCCTGAGATCTCCTGTGTGGTAGTCTAGGTGAAAAGCTAAGCACCTCTACAGAATAATTCAGCCCCTCCAGAATTTGAAGAAACCTCCACTTAGGCTGGAACTATCCTACCCTGTCTAGATTTCTCATTAGCTATAAACATAATTCATTAGCTATAAACATAAGCAGGGAAAAAAATAATATCTGAGCATTTAAGTTTATATGACTTCTGAATATTGGCTTCCCATCATTTGACAGACTTTACTGATGCTATTATAATTTGACTGATTCTGGTGTTCAGTAGTACATGGTCTTCAAAACTCAGACCCCTTTCTAGAGCTCAGAGCAGATAAACCAACAGGAGTTTGCCATTAGAAAACTAGGCAGTGATGTAACACAAACCTGGACTATGTTAGCTCTTAACCTGCTCCTGGCTGTCTAAGCAGAAGTAGTTTTATGCAAAGGCTGTTGTGAGTGAGGGTTAAGTGGGACTGGTATGGATCTTCTACAAGACTCCTGCTGTTTTGGTCTTAGCACAGAGTCCTTTCTTTTATGTTCTTTTAACCAAGCCCTCGCAAACACTATGTGACCCAAGTTCCAGCTGTAAGTAATGCAAAGAGAGAATCACCAGCTCTGCTATGGGTTGTCTCACTTGTCCTGTGTACTTTTTCAGAAAAAAAAATAAAAGTATTTTTGTGGTACTCTTCCACTGACTTTGGACAAAATACCTAACTTTTAGGTACGTATTATGTAAAACAGAACTGTGCTAGTAAGTGACATTAGATTGTCATTTTACAACAGCTTCACCTAACTTAGAGGTGAGATTCAGTTCATGGATAGAGATACCTAGATGTAAATATCTACTACATAGACAAACCTATCACAGCTCCTCTGCTGTATCTGCCAGCAGTTTTGCATGTGATTCCAATACATCAGTGCAGCTGCCACTGGGTGCATACATTTAAGCAACTTACCTAGATGCTTAATAATCCAGGGACCCAATGCACTTCATAATGCTCCCAGATAAGTATCTGAGATGATTCAGATGAGTTGCTCATTCAGACTGCTTACTGTTTGCTACTGACTCGAAAGCACTTAGTTATTTAGCTCTTCAATACCAAAAGTTAGGTGATATAAACCCTACGTTCTGGTTTGAGCCCTCAGTTATTCCATCTGCAACATGCAGCTACTATTATGGTACCTCAGAAACAGGGACAAAATTGTGTCCTGCTGTTACACTTCTGACTTACTACCTAGCCTTGCTATTCTGTGTTGCTGCCATTCCTGGTTGAACGTATGTAATGCAAACAGGAGTTGAGAGTTTGTGTCAATCATGTGGTGTCTTCCACTTACACAGAAGGAGAAAGCCTCTTAAAAACTTTTTTCACTATCAATTAATCACTGAGGAGATACCAAGGAAAGGTGCTGCCACTGATGAATTTATTAATCCAGAAAATATTGAAGGTTAGAAAGACGATGCATGTTTAACTAGTTCGCTAGTTAAGACATTAATACAAAACATAGTGAAATGGAAGGACTACCTCACCCATGTGGAGACTATATTATTTTGAGGCAGGTCTCATCCCTTTATAGTAATGCATCTTGAAACTAATGAAGTGCTATGTTTTTATGAGATTTTTCACAGACAATAAAGCTAATTGGAAAATGAGGTATTAAAATAATGACTTTATCTTCATGTTGGTAAACTATCAAGGAGAATTAGAAAACTTGATGGGTACTGCTTTGTTCAGCAAGGTTTCTTATTTTTTTTTACCTTAATTTCTAATATAGTTCTGAGTGATGTTGCTTAAAAATCTGGGCTTAGCAAAGATTTTTATTTTTATTAGAAATCATTGTATTTTTTCTGTCAGACTATCAAAGAAATTCTTGCTACTTCTCATGAACAGCAGCTATTCTTATTCAGACATTACACAGGTCTTAATTATTGAGCCTCCTGGAAGAGGAGGAGATAAAAAAGCAATATCCTCACCAAAAACCTTAAAAAGTAAAATCTAAAAATAAAGCTGTGCAAACTGCAAGCAAAGGCAAGTCAACTTTAAGTACTCCGGAAAGACAAAAAAATGAACCTTTAGCTGGTAAAACTGTACGGTCTGTAGAAAAGACTGACTGTGGTTTGAAGAAGATCTTTACAGATGCAGTGATTTGCTAAGTTTCACTGAAGTTTTTAAGGATCTTGTTTGTTTCCATTTTTACTTTTCTGTAAAAGTAAACTTAATTGCCACTAGGATTTGGCAGAAATGGAACAATAAGACAAACTAAAAAATAATTAAAAGAATAAGAAAATGTCAGCTATGCTTACTAGAGTCACAGAAAAATGATATGTACAAAGATTTATGGCTATCCACACTTCGATAGAAGGCAAATAAAAGATATCATGATGGATAGTGAAGAGGGAATGTGGGATGTGTCATACAGTTTTTAGGCAAGTTTTATAGTAAGAATAAGAAAGTGGTTTATTAGTCAAGTAATTAATCTGTGCAAGTCATTGTCACAAGGTATAAGGGAGTTAAGTCTTACAGAAGAATTTTAAAAAGATCAGGTTTTTCTGTTAATATTAAAAACTTCATCCTTTTACGAAACAGACTGTATAACATACAATAACTCTCATATCAATGATGCTGTCCATGCTGGACACATCAGATTAGTCTAGACTTTTCTAACTTAATATGGAGGTTCCTACATGCCTTTCTGTCTTCCACCTCATTTGTCATTATTGTGGCAGTTAACTTATATTAACCTGAGTGAATATACTCCTACTGTGCTCTGCTTTATTCTGTTGATCATTTTGACTGCATCTAGCCTGGTCTATCTCAACAAGTTTAGTTTTAAATTGCCAAGAATTTAAAGAGTTTTCAACTTTTGTACGAATCAGTGTTCAGATGTAGCTAAACACACAAATATCTCTAAACTTCTGAATGACATTCTATTAGGATTTACAGGATGCAACATAAAATACGTCTTCTTCAGCCTCTGTATCTTTTTTGTTTCCTGTTCTTTCCTCTTCTGAATAATTCTCTTATTAGCAAATTATGGAATATTCATTTTAAATGCTTTGCTTGTGGTCTTTAAGCTCTTTGTCAGAGAAACACATGAAGTTACTCTTCAGAGTCTAATCAAATGTCTTCAGTGGTATAGCTGAGAGGGATGTCTGGAAGTGTCTCAGGAACACTAACATCTCTTGAGTGACAGAAACCTGAGACTGTTCTCCAGCTTCTTAAAGGACACTTAGCCTAAAGACACTTAGAACCCTCTGTGCCATTCTTCCCTGCCTAGAGAAACACTGGCAAATCTTTTTCCTGCTCTTTTAAGCGATTAAAAAAGATCCTCTTACCAAGAAAAAACTGAAACCATGTTGGTTTTTTTCCCTCTTGGCCCACACAACTGAAGGTCATATGCATGAAACCATTTTTTCTATCTGCTATTCTTTTGCCCATATATCTTCTTATGTCTGTGTAATACTTGACACGTGTTTCAAGTATAAAAAAAATAAAATCACAGCTTCAAACAGCACCTGACAAATGTGAGTCTAAATAACCAAAGCTTTCTCAAATTTATAAGCAAACCAGTCCTACAACGGAAAGTTTTGAATAAGCTTAATAAAAGCTGGTGCCTGCAGCCCTGCCTAGAATAAGTACAGAGGGAAGTTGCATAGAGAAAAACAGCATGTTAATAACCATGAAATTCTGTTTAGCTTTTAAAAGAAGAAATCTCCCTCTCAGTCTGAAACCTACTGTTTGGGAAAAAATCCCCATAACTTCCTCCTCTCAAGCAAGACATGTAGGAAGATATGGACGGAGGGAACAATAATGAGGGGGCTATAAAATGGGGGTCAGAACACACATATCTGCAGGGAAATAAAAGCAAACTGTGAGGTCATTCAAGTTTTCAAATGACAAAAAGCAGTTGATGGAGGGGTAAACAAAAAAAATAATCTCTTTGGTTTATAAAAGAAGATTGTACACTTTTTTTTTCACTATCAGTTATTACTTCACTCATTATCTCAGAGGGTTTTTCTAACTTGCTTTTGAAACAGCAATTTAAACATTAAAGTTGGCATAACATAACCAACCACATCATGCTCTCTGCTTCACATGTAGCTACCAAGTACCAAACAGGGAACAAAATTAATCTCTATTCAATAGGACAGGATTTTGCTTTGTGTGAGTACTGCCTATTTTGTGATAAAAAATTAAAAGGCTTCAGTATAATTTTCCTTCAGCAGTAAGGATGAAGAATCTGAGGGAGACCTTATCACTCTCTACAACTAATTGAAAGGAGTAGGTAGGGAGGTAGGTGTCTTTTTCTTTTCCTTAGTAACGAGCGTTATGGCAAGAGGAAATGGCCTCAAGTTGTGTCAGCAGAGATTTAGATTGGATGTTAGGAAATCATATTAGGAAATCATTTCTTCACTGAAAGGGTTGTCAGGCACGGAGTTATTTAAAATATGTGTAGATGTGGCACTGAGGGACATGGTTTAGTGGTGGATTTGGAAATGCTAGGTTTCCAGTTTAATTAGAGATCTCCAACCTAAATGATTGTATGATCCTCTGTGTGTATTTCAAACTGAAGTTTCCTGCAGCTGAAGAATATTTTTCTATAAACCTCCAACCCAGCCATTTCTTCTCTATCCTGTATGAGGACAGCTGTCTGGTTTTGCCTGAGAACAGTATCTGTATCCCAGTCATGCATAATTCAACTATTTTTTTTCAGTTCTCACTGCCAGGTTCACAGGATTACTTGGATTCCTGCCATCTAGTTCTTCAGGCACTTTCTACTCAATGTCACATGCAAGATTACAGAGCTCATATAGCTCATTAATGGCATTAGAGAAGAGCAACAGACTCCATACAGGAGTTCCTTCAGGAACACCACCCAAATAATGTTGAAATTTCAACCATGAACCATTAAAACATATACTAAGTATCATTTTCCAAACTTTCCACCTACTTTCCACTTTCCAAATTTTCCACCCACTGTGCATTAAATTGTTCTCTTCCATTTTTAATTCCCCTGTTTTTATGAATTACCGTGGAAGACTGGCTAGAAAGCTGTCCAGCAGAGAAGGACCTGGAGGTGGCACTGCATCAGATGTAGTGTGGCCAGGAGGAGTAGACAAATCTTCATGCCCCTGTACTCAGCACTGGTGAGGCTGCACCCCAAGTACTGTGTTCTATTCTGGGCCTCTCACTACAAGCAGAGCACTGAGGTGTTGGAGACAGTCCATAGAAGAGCTACCAAGCTGGTGAAGAGTTTAGAGAATAAGTCCTATGTGGAGAGGCTGAGGGAACTGGGATTGTTTAGTTTGGAGAAGAAGAGGCTGAGGGGAGACCTCATAGCTCTCTACAACTACCGAAAAGGAGGTGGTAGTGAGGTGGGTGTTGGCCTCTTCTCCCAAGCAAATAATGACAGAACTAGAGGAAATGGCCTGAAGTTGGGCCAGGGGAGATTTAGATTGGATACTAGGAATAATTTCTCTAACAAAAGAGTAGTCAGGCACTGGAATGGGCTGCCCAGAGAGGTGGTGCAGTCACCATCCCTGGAGTTAGTCAAGAAACATGTAGATGTGCCACTTCAAGGCATGCTCTAGTGGGCATGGTGGGGTTTTCATGGATTGTGTGTCGGCAATGATTTTGTGGTGTGTGTGGTTGTGGTTTTGTGGTGGTTTTGTTTCTCTTTTTCCCCCTGGGTGGATGGTTGGACTCGGTGATCTTAGAGGTCTGGTCCAACCATGAGAATCTGGTGATTCTGTAAAGTGCTTACTCTTGAAGCACAGGATATAAGACATTCTCCACATTTCCTCTTATTCTGTAACCAACAAGTTTCTCTGCTTTTCCAGCATGCAGAGCAACATGTACGGTGGGAATACCAAAGCATGTATGATGTGAGCATCACTGAATGCTACTTTGGATATGCCTACAGACAGCTTCTCCTAGCCTACAGAGGGAGGTAAATGGGTTTGTTTAAACATTGATTCCTTTGGAGCCATAAAGAAACCTTGGGACTTGCAGTAGTTTCCCTCAGATCTTCCTGGTACCCAGATGAGGGAGCATCTAGCTCCTGTTCAGGGTTTCCCAGGAGGGCAATATTGGAAGAAGATGAGAAATGATACTCCCAACTCTTTGTGTTCCTCCTCTCTAGCACAGTCCTCAGGTTGAAGGGAAACTGACCAGCACTACAGCCTAAGCAGACCTTTGAACTCTCTCTCCCTAGAGGAAGGCTTTTTGGGGAGTGAATTAGAGAACTAAAATGTTCAAGCAACCTATAGATAGGTCCTTTCTTGCACATGAGCATTTTCTTTCCTTGGTCCCTTGTGTATTGGTTATAGTAGTTCACCAGTTTTAGTTAGTCATTTGCATTCTTCCCTTTTCTGCATGGCTCCACATTGATTAGTCTTGTGTAAACAACTAAGTCCAAAGCCAACGCACATAGACACTGAGCTCCATCCCCATTGAAATCAGCATGAGGCTATAATGGCTTTTCAGAATCTCATTGTTTTGGCTTGTGATTGCATTAATCATGTCTGCTACTGCACAAGTAGGTGTACAATTCCAATTCACAGCCTAAGTTTTTCCTGTCTACCATGAACATGCTCATCCATAGACTGTGAGAGATTTTCACTGAATAATTATCTTCAAGAGAAAATGCTCATCAGTGAGGGGAAAACCATTTTTATTTTCTTTAAGGCTGCAAATATAAGCACACTTGTATAGCTTTTTTACAGGAAGAGAAACAACAATCATCTGAAACAATGTCTACCCTCTTTCCCCTGATAATTTTTAGTACTCATGACAGACTTTAAGGAAGTTAGGGAAAGCTCTAATACAGTGTTTTGAAGGCACTCTCTCTTTACTTTGAGAGCAGCATTTACCAGTAAGCACTCCTACCAGCTCCACCTATAATATGGTTTATTGCCTGGAGACACGGACACAAAGGCATATGACAAACCTTCACATTGCTTCTGAGCTGCCTGAAGAGGAGAATCTGATCTATTGGCTTGTTCTGAAAATAGCACCCAGTGGGAGGTGACTGACTGGCTAATACCTGTGGTGTTTCCATTACTGATTGGGATGAAGTCTGTTGCCAGGAATCCTAGGGTGGTTTCCTTGACAACCAGAAGAAATGCGAAACTGCAATGCACATGACTTTTCAGGTGCTTTTTTAGCACCTCTGAATCAATGAACTGCCCTAGAAGAACCAAACCTCAGGTAAAGAAAACCTAGGTGTACCTCCAAATGGTGGACAGAATTCATGTTCAAGGACAAATGTGAACTGAGCCTGAAATCTGTCATGAAACAAACCCTCAGGAGAGCAAGCATGCTGGGAGCATTCCTACTATTCAAGTTGGCAGGAAGTTTGCAAGATTATCTATTTCTTAATTTTGTATCATTTGTATAGAAATTTCAAGAGACTGCAGATATTTCCATGAGTTATATACAGAAAGCTAACACAGAATTAATTTGGATATCACCCCTACTAAACCCAAAGCCATCAAATTTCAAAGTCAATTGCATATAATGCACTGTTCATCAGTAGCATTATGGGCACTTACAGAAATCAGAACACATTTTGAAATTATTTTAACAAGAAGGTATGAAATCTAAGCCAAAGCACACAACAATAAAAGGAGTAAAAGTATATAGTTACTAATTGTTTGTACGCGAAGTCAGCCACAAATTCTCTGTGGACAGTAAATTGACTGAAAAAATGAGTTTCATGAATTCAAGTGATACTCAGGAGCAGTTTCAGCCCAAGTATGACCAATATAATTGAACAAAGAGTTTCATTACAAAATATTGAAAAATATTTTATAGTCATTTTAAAAGGAAATGGACTTTTAGGTTCCAAAGTTCTGGGTTTTTTATTTGAAAAACTATCTACATTTTAGGGAAAAATCAACAAATAAAAAAGATAACCCCAAGTCAAGAGATGTCATGTGCCTGATTAACAAGCAGTGATAAGAAGGGTTTTTTTGGATTTTTTCGTATGCCCTTTGAGATGAAGAACCAAAGTATTGGTGCAGTTGAACACGGAGTTTTATTTTTTAGTTTAATAAATAACCAGAAATATCCATTCCCCTGTTTTGTGCTTGGCACAAAAAAGCACATGTGAGGAAGATAAGAAAAAATTGAAAAGGAGGTAGTAGATCAAGTGAACAAAGTACAGGGAGTGACAAAAGTGAGTCATCAGAGATAATAAGCCAAATGACAAATGTAAATGTTTTTTAAGTCTGTCTTCTGACATCAGGAGGCTGAGTCCAGTCTCCTCCCTATTGGTACCAACGGATGACAATCACTGGAGAAGCACTAAGGACCCGAGCTAATTCTTCTTGAGTTAAGAAAGGGGTGTCACCTGAGATCTAGAATCCCAGATAAAATTTTGACTGACTGAATCACAAAAAATTTCAAAAAACTTTCCTAATGTTTACTTGTGGCTGAGAGAGTGGGTTGCTGGGAGAGGAAGAGAAAGTGTTACTGTGGCGAAAAATAACTATAGAATACAAGGACTGTTGCATAAGGAAATAAATCAACCCAGTCTATCATCAGTGGGAGTTAGGCAAAAAATACCTGACATAGAGACTGGAAACAAAGCAGGCAGGACAGAACAATGTGCACTATTAAAATAATCAGGGAAAGCTGAGCTGACCTGGACATTTTAAATGAGGACACTGTATGCATCTGAATGAATCATTAGCAGAGATTTAGGTGCTTTCCTAAAACAGTTTACGTCCATAATAAATAGACTTGAGTAGAGAATTTTAAAACCATGTTAGTGGTAAAGGTTGATGCCTGGGGCCACATTAGCTCAGCATCAAGCTCTGGTCTGCCATAGATCAATGAAATGTAGTGAGCCTGAATTGCTGATTCAATTTAGCATTCATTTACTTTCAGAGCAGAACATAAATAGTAAGGAAGAAAATGTGAAACATGATCTCTGAGACCAAAATCATGCTCTATGGGGAACTTAGCAAGCATGCATGCATTTATCTTTTGAATATTTAGGGAACCAAGTATTAAAACAGTCCAAGCAGTTCTGAGCTGAATCTTTCTCAGTGCCCCAAAGGCTTTTTACTACTGAAGTTGAAAGAAACTTTGCCTTCCTCCCCTGCTGATGCTGAGTTCACAAGCGAGAAGAAACATCAGCAGAGTAGTAGAGAAACCCCCCACCAAGAGTGCAGTGGTTGTAGCTTCTGATTTAGAATCATAAAATCATAGAATATCTTAAGTTGGAAGGGACCCAGAAGGATCATTGGGTCCAACACCCTGCTCCTTGCAGGACTATTTACTTACCTACTTACCACTACTTACTTACATTTTGACACTGTCCCACAGGACATCCTGGTCTCCAAACTGACAAGGCATGGATTTAACAGATGGACCACTCAGTGGATAAGAGATTGGCTGGATGGCTACACTCAGAGAGTTGTGATCAATGGCTCAGTGTCCAAATGGAGGCAGGTGATGAGTGGTGTCCCTGAGGCGTCAGTATTGGGATCACAACAGTGTTGTTTAACATCTTTGTTGGAGACATGGAGAGTGAGACTGAGTGTATTCTCAGCAAGTCTGTTGATGATACCAAGCTGTGTGGTGGTCCCTTCCCCAAGAGGGAAGGGATGCCATCCATAAAGTCCTTGACAGGCTGGAGAGGTGGGCCAGTTCCAACCTCATGAAGTTCAACAAGACCAAGTGCAGGGTCCTGCACCTGGGTTGGCACAACCCCAGGCACAAATACAGGCTGGGGGAAGAATGGCTGGAGAGCAGTCCTGAGGAGAAGGACTTGGGAGTGGTAGCTGATGAGAAGCTCAACATGAGCCACCAGTGTGAGCTGGAGCCCAGAGAGCAACTGCATCCTGGGCTGCATCAAAAGAAGTGTGGCCAGCAGGGCCAGGGAGGTGATTCTGCCCCTCTGCTCTGCTCTGGTGAGACCCCACCTGGAGTACTCTGTACAATTCTGGTGTCCTCAGCACAAGAAAGATATAGACCTGTTGAAGAGGGTCCAGAGAAGGGCCACCAAGATGATCAAAGGCCTGGACCACCTCTGCTATGAAGACAGGCTGAGAGAGCTGGGGCTGTTCAGCCTGCAGGAGAGAAGGCTCTGGGGAGACCTTATTGCACCTTCCAGTACTTGAAAGGGGCTACAGGGAAGCAGGGAAGGGGCTCTTCATCAGACAAGATAGTGATAGGACAAGGGGTAATGGTTTTAAACTGAGAGAGGGGAGATTTAGGTTAGATATTAGGAAGAAATTCTTCACTATAAGGGTGGTGAGGTACTGGAATGGGTTGCCCGAGGAGGTTGTTGATGCCCCATCCCTGGAGGTTTTTAAGGTCAGGTTGGATAAGGCTTTGTGCAACCTGGTCTAGTGGTAGGGTTCCCTGCTAATGGCAGAGGGGTTGAAACATGATGATCTTTAAGGTCCCTTCCAACCTTAACGACTCTGATTCTATGATAAACCATATCATTAAGAGTTTTGTCCAGATGCTTCTTGAACTCTGACAGGCTGAGTGCCATGACCTGGGGAGCCTCTTCCAATGACCAACCACCTCCTCAGTGAAGAACATTTTCCTGATATCCAGTCTGAACTTCCCCTGATGCAGCTTCATTCCATTTGCATGTGTCCTGTCTCTAGTCTCCTCCCCCTCTGCTGCCCCACCTGATGAAGCTGTAGACTGCAATGAGGGCTCCCCTCAGCCTTCTCTTCTCCCAGTGACTTCAGCCACACCTCGTAAGTCTTGCTCTCGAGGCCTTTCACTATTGTGGTTGCCCACCTCAGGACATACTCTAACAATCTGATGTCCTTCTTATATTGAAGATCCCAAAACTGCACAGAAGACTTGAGGTGGGGCCTCACCAGTGCAGTGTAGAGTTGGAAAATCAGCCAGCTCTCTCATCAGGCCCCTATGTTCTGCTTGATGCATCCCAGGACATGGCTGGCCTTTTTCGTTGCCAGGGTACACTGTTGTCTCAGATTAAACTTCAACATCCAAACCCTCAACTCTCTTTCTGCAGGGCTCATCTCCAGCCACTTATCCCCCAATTTGTACACATAAACCAGACTACCCTTTCCCAGATGGACAATCCAGCATTTGTTAAATTTCTAGTCTACCCAGGTCTACTGCCTGAATGGGGAAAGGTTCACTCTACATAACTGAACAAGTGTATGACAGGAGAAGGAAAGGAAATCTATTTTCAAATGACTTCAAATTTTTCCCAGAGAACTTACGACAAGCTAGCATGTCTACAATAAAACTATGACAGGTTGATTAATATTCCATTTATATTCAGCTACAGCTATTTTATATTTATATTAGATCAGATACTGAATTTAAAGCCAGTATAACGTAGGTGTGGTCACCCAGTTCAGGGATCCTTCCTGTAACATACATACTCCAGCACTGCAGCTTTGCCATGGGAATGTGAACTTGCCAAGTGTGATCAGATGTTGGCACGCAGACAAAGCAGGGACTTAGAAAAATATTACAACTTTTGAGATCTTTTCCAAAAAAAGCATTTTAAAGTGTTGCCCAGTCTCACAGAAGTCATCCTGGGATACTTCTACCTGAGCCAGCCCATGCAGTAGCATTACTTAGTCTTTGAAGGCAGAATTATACTGGACCCTTCTTACTGCTCTACTGATAGTCTTGACATTCTGTTTGCAGAAAATATATGATCTGTTTATCCCATCTCTTTTACCATGTATGACCTTGCAATATCTGAATACTCCTGCTTCAACTACCTCTATACATTTTTAAAGACTCTGCCTTTTTTTTTTTTTTTCCCAAAAATATCATGTGCTCTCTATGAAAGCAAATAACAACTGACCAAGAAAATGTCACCAATCATTGATATATGCTGTGAAGTTTGGGTTTGCTTTTAAACTCTTTCTAGTCCACTTCCTATTTTGCTGTGACAATAATCAGCTTTAGATTAGAGCTGCAGAGCTGGCAGAGTGTGTTTATACATAGCAAATGTCTACAGATATAAAGATTAACATCAAGGCTTTACTGGCTCTTCTGTGAGGATGCTGATCTTTCGAAGCCACAGTGTAGCCAGCAAACTCATATTTACATACAGAATTAGCACTGACATTTCATATATGAATATACTAATACTTGGGGTAGGAATAAAAGACTAGGTTTTTGTCTTGAGCAAGTTTGCAGTAATTCTATCTGTGTCAAACCAATTTGAGAGGGGAGGCCTACAGTGAAAACATGGAGTTGATGCAATATACTCAGAAAAAGGAATACATGCTATCATTTTTCATTCAGGTTTAATATCTTAAATAGAAATTTTAAAATGTCTGTAATACAAGAAGCTTTTTCTGTGTCTATATATGCATGCATTTTTGCTTGTCTGGGTGTGTGTGCACACATGTACCCACGTGTGCAAGTATGCATATAAGTATTCCCACAGAATCTATATTGTACTAGAATGCATTTTAATGCTACCTAAATCATAAAATTCTTTTTTTTCATCTCTGGCTTTTGGACTGATATTGCATTTACCTCCAGCCTGTAAAGGCTTTAGGATTTGTCAGCTTTCTCTCATTTTTGTGCATCATGTTTGTTTGGGATCTGACCTAAATCACTGAATCCCATGGGAGCACAACTGGACAACGGTTGTCTCTTTCTGCAGTGTTTGGACAGGAACACACTGTGATGTTTACAGTGAGAAGAGTAGGACAACCTGGATGTTGACAAATATTCTTGGCCTTCTCTGCAGTACCAGAGCTGCATAGTAATTACTATTATTATGGTAGGTAACTACTGATTAAAGTATTTGCTAGGCACAGCAGCAAAATAAAAAGATGCATGCAAGTATGCAATGCATGGTTTTCTATAATGATAACCATAATCCCTATTAAAAATTACACTCTGGAAATATCACAGTTCTTCTAAGGGTATGTACAGAGCTCTTCATTTTGCTTCCTTGGCTGGTTAGGCAGTGGCTTGCAAAGGTTGGTATCTCCTTTGTCTTTGGCAAAAAGTAAAATGTTGGCTTATTTTTCAAAAGCAGCAACTAATAGCACAGATGTTAATTGTGGTGAGGGTTTTTTCCATGAAAAATGCATGTGTTTTATATTCTGTATGCAGAACTTGGAATAATATTTAGTGGATATTGAAGCTGATAAAGATTTAACTGAAGATTTTCTCAATCTAAATATTCTTAGTGAGCAAAAATTCTCACAAAATACAGAACTGTGTAAGGGACTGACTGCTCTATATTCAGTCATTGTAGCTGTCTATCCTACCAGCCACAGACACCCTGCTTTGCATCTATCATATCACTTCCATCATCATTTTTTTTTTCCACTGGATTCACTTTAAGACCAAGGTGATACTGAGGTTTCTATTAATTTTATGCCCAAGCAACCATCTTCCACAACATTCTTGGACTGGATTCAAGACATAAACTCCTAAAAGTTCTCAGATGAACCCCAGGTTGATGCTGCCTTAGAGCAGAACTCTGGTGGAGAATTAATTGTAGCGAATCATATCCGAACTCTGTGCTGATCAGTTGCATTGCTAAGGCTTTGTTTTGCTATTGCAGCACCAGTCCTGAAGCTGGAGCTAGTACGTGTTCCTGGAGAACTTCATGGGGAAACATCCCCGAGTCTTTTGCACTGCTGTACGTTAAGCAGCTCTGGGACTCTTGATCAGTGAATTGTACAGTCACACTCCTGTCCAGAGCATGAAAGAGGAAAGTGATATGCATTAGTCAGAGTTATTTTCTATCTGCAGTGCATAAATCTGTGTAGTTATTTGACAGTTATACACCTATTAAAGCCAGCAGGCCCCAGAGGAAAACATTCTTAATGTGCCTGAGACGCTTTTATGTAGGTAGAAGTGACAACTCTACCATAAAAACAACATCATGCAATAAACCATAATACATCTAACTGGGATGTGGACACTTCTGCTCTTAAACCAGTGATGCCAGACAAATGTAAGGGATCAATAAAAAACTTTGTTGCAGAAGTTTTCAACCTTTTCACTCCTACAGACCTTCCTATGATCTGGACTACTAAAATAAAGATGTTAGAGACAATGAGGATCTTTAAAAGTGAATTATAGGCTCAAAAAACAGAGATCAGACTCTTGTTTTTTAATGAGAGCTATAGGTGATCAGAGGTAAAGTCAGGTATTCTTTCTGTTAAAAGGTTTGTGTGTCAGTTTGGGAAGTGCTGGTTTAATGACAATAAAATTTCGAATGTCTCACTTTTCTGAATTGTTTACGTTGAAAAGATACAGGAAAAAAAAAAGAATCAGAAGTCTAAATAATTCAGGCGGATATTTTCCATTTATTTTTTTTTATTCAAAAGGATATTTTTAAACATTCAGTCATTGCCTTTTTTTAAAAAAAAGTCTATAAATGTAGCTCTATCATGGCTCAAAATAATATTTGTTTTTGATGAAACTAAATTAGTGAGTGTCATTTTTTGTTTCACCAGTGAACATTAAAATTATTAGTTGTTTCTTGAGAACCTCTCATAATTTCATCCATATCAAATTCTAAATTAGCTGTCTTACAGTTCACAGTTTTTAAAGGTTAAAATTCATCTACTTAAGATGATACTCCATTGTCTTGATAAGAAAGAACACGTTCTCCATTAGTAACTTTCTTTTCACTTCCTACTTAGAGCTAGGAATATTTGATGTGATAGTCTACCAGTGAAATGTTCTCTATTAAGAAAATAATCAATAAAACTCTTTCATGTATTCTGTTCCAGAGGAACATTGAGTTCATTAAGAAACAACTGGCAATGAAGGAAAGAAAGATTTTGACCTTGAAAACAAGTATTATTTATGTGAATATGTGATAAAGGGACAGAATTGAAAATATTTGGGCTGAATACCTGTAGCTACCACAGATGTATGCAGCTATGGGCAAACATTTGTGCTTTATAGCAGGTTCATTCAATGCAGGCTCTCAGTATATCCCCTATGGTCAGACATATGCAACCTTTCGAAAAACACAGAAGCTTTCTTCTAGTGTGGGTGCCTCAAGAGCCTTAAAGATAAGATAGGACAGAGTCATACATGTCAGAAAAGACCAAGTCCTACTGTTAACCAAGGACTGCAAAGTACACCACAACCATGTCCCTAAGCCCTACATCTGCATGGCTTTTTAAATACCTCTAGAGATGGTGAGCTAAGAATTTCCTCAGGCAACCCTTTCCAGTACCAGACAACCCTTTCAGTGAATAAATGTTTCCTAACATCCAATCTAAACATCCCCTGGTGCAACTGGAGGCCATTTTCTCTCTTGTAACTTGGGAGAAGAGCCCAGCATCCACCTCACTACAACACCCTTTCAGGTAGAAGTATCCCAGCATGACTTCTGTGAGTCTGGCTTATAGTTCAAAATGTTTGGGTTTTTTTTGAAAATATTTCAGAAGTTTTGGACAAATTTTAATACTTTTCTAAGTAAGTGTTTTGTCGCCCTGCTAGCAACTGATCACACTTGGCAGCTTCATGTTCCCATAGCAAAGCTGCAGTGCTGTAGTACACACCTTACAAGTAGGATCCCTGAACAACTGGGTGATCACATTTATGTTGTACTGGCCTTAAATTCAATATCTGATCCAATATAAAATAGCTGTTGCTGAATACAAATGCATTATTAGTCAATCTTTCATAGATTTTATATCTGCAATGCATCATAAAAGTTCAGATATCTGCACAAGATCATGAACTACACCCTGGAATTATTAACTACTTCTTTTGACTATAAGGAGAGATTAACTGTTCAATTATTCAGCTGCATACACAGGTGTGTCTACTGATGTGCAAGGGACACTGGAAGATCCAAGACATCTGTGTAGGACTGACATATGGCACAGAAACCACAGGAGTGTTCTGGTTTTCTGGACTGGAAGCTAGAAAAAAAAAGGGATACATGAGGGGATGTGAAATGGTACAACATGCTTGCATTTAGGCATCTAAGTGAAGCCTTAGATGACTAGCTCAGACATTGATAGAAGAGAGAACCTATGCACCTTTGGTTTTTATCTGTACAACAGGGAAAATTCTTGGCTGCCATCCAGGAATGTTTTGAAGACAGCTTCTGAAGTACATTTCTCATCTCATGCCTCCTTCGTATCCCCCAGAGTTAGCAGAATTTTACCCACAGAAATTTTTACTATTTATTAGTTGCAACTCAGCAACACAGTCACGGAGTTGATCAACCAAAAGAAAAGAAAGATTTGGCTGCACAGACCATGTAAGTTCCAAATTTGCCTTATGTTGCAGTTGAGCTCTGGAAGGGCACTAGTATTGAGAGCTCAATATCAGCACAGTTATTGAAAGCTCTTGGGTTTATGAGTCAGATAAACTGCTTGAAAAGCACTCTGATTCTTTTCTGTACATAGTGGAGAACTGATTCAAAATGAAAGTTTCTAACATCACTTCTCTTCCTGATTTTCCAAATTTAAAAACTTGATATGAAGAAAAATCAGTTTTTCTGAAGGAAATCTCTTTAGGAGATATTTCCCCCTTGTGCCTAATAATTAGAGTAAATTACACTAGAATAATAATATTCAGCATTTTTGCTTCTTATCTTCAATGACATTCAGAACTTGAAAGTCTTAAATCCACACTGTAAAACACCCCTTGATGTTGTTTTAACTAGAGCAATTTATTCACCTTCTGGTTTTTAAATACAATGACTACCATGTACTAATCTACTCTGAGACTCAAATAGCAGAAAACTGATTGTAGATGAGACAATTAAATAATATGTTTTTCAACTGAGATTA
The DNA here is from genome assembly GCF_020740795.1 of Apus apus. Taxonomy (NCBI): domain Eukaryota; kingdom Metazoa; phylum Chordata; class Aves; order Apodiformes; family Apodidae; genus Apus; species Apus apus. The sequence goes on from NC_067282.1 coordinate 198,116,127, forward strand.
AAAAACAGGCATAGTATTTTCTAGTGTCTTTGCATACTTTTTCTCATACTCATACACAAGTTCATATGCATAAAAACACTGTGAAGTAAGTGGAAAAATTACATCTCTTCTGATGAATCCTGCCCTCTTTACATATATGTAACAGTCATCTGAGAAGTGGGATTCATCATCTCCTCATAAGCACTGAAATTCAGCTGTTAGTACTTAAATGTCTACATGTGATCTGGGTGTATAAGCTCCAGCCATAATCAGAGGAGTTCAAGAGCTCAATATAGTTCCCAGAAGGTCAGCATTTAATGTTGTTCAAGTTGTTCTACAGTATCCATGGGTCAGACTCTTCTCAGTGGTGTCCAGTGACTGAACAAGGTGCAACGGTCACAAACTGGTACACAGGAGATTTAACCTAAGTATAAGAAAATACTCCTTTACCCTGAGGGTAACAAAGCACTGGAACAGGTTGCCCCAGAGATGTTGTGGAGTATCCATCTCTGGAGACATTAAAAACCTACCTGGATATGTTCCTGTGTAATGTGCTCTAGGGGATCCTGCTTTACCTGGCGGGTTGGACTAGATGATCTCCAGGGGTTACTTCCAACCCCTACCATTCTGTGAATCTGTGATTCTGTGAGATCATGGGGAAATTCAGATGTGAAGCTATCCCAAGGGGTCTCTAGTCCAACATGTTGTTCATCTGTGAGGTCATAATGTTGTCCATGAGGTCTGATCAGGTTGTTAGGGGTTATTTTTCTGATTTGGTCTTGAAAAACTCCACAAATGGAGACCATCTGTCAGCAGCCCATCCCACTGGCTATCTGATTAATGAAAAAATATTTTTTGGTATTTCATCTGAAACATTGAGTTGGAACATGCAACACAGGACCTATAGGAAACCTGTGTCCTACAGAAGTGGCAGCTGGAGACCAAAGACCTGGTGATAAGTTAGCCAAAAGGCCCTTCAGACTCCATGTATTTTTTGGGTTATAGCTCCTCCATCTATAACAGGAGCTTAGAAACCTACCTCATGCGTCAAGATTAAGAGATGGGATTTCATTACCTGACATTAATTGCCCCCTACTTTCCAGCCAAACAAAACACAGAAGAATTCTGGTGATCTTCAGGTCTTAGATTGCACTTGCCAGTCTCTCACAGGTACCTGAATAATCTGGGATATATCAAAGAGCATTAAAACCTTACATATAGGCAACTGAAATCAGGTGATATATAGGGTACCCAAATTAATTTCACACCTTTCATATACTGGGCAAAGGAAGTTCTACATAACTCCGTTCTTCACAACCCCATGATACATTAGGCTCACAGCCTCCCCTTACATAGACAGCAGACCATGCAGAGATTCTTCCAAGTATTTCCAAGACCTTCTGGAGGAAAAATAGACACCTTTATCTTCAACTGTATCAGTTATCTCAGACTACCAAGCACTGCCAGAAATGAAGTTTTAAACCTAAATTTATCTACTAGGATATTTCAGGCAAATGGGAAAGGAAAATCTGCATGCAACTGAGAATGACTATTCAAAACACTGAAATAATTACAAAGTTTTCTATTAAAGTGTTTTAGAGAATCCTAAATTATTAGATTATCATTTTGCTATCACACAGCTGGATAATTGTATGAAAATGTTAGCCAAGGGTATTCAGGAAGGTAAATTGAACTACTCTTTTTTTATATATACAAATAAATCTTTTGTTTGCAAGTCACAGGTATCTTTCCTGCTCCTTGCTAGAGATGAAGCACTATAAATGCCAATTTATTTTTCATTGTGAAGTTAGTCTTTGGAGTAATGGAAAACAATTTTCCTCATCTTTAATGAATAAATCATTGTGGGAGGCTCTGCATGATAGTTTGATCCCGCATAGCTCTTTCTTCTGATTGTTAGTGTGCTTCTATATTTTAATTCCTGGAACATTATTAACTCATACTCATCTGCTTTTACACCTTTCTGATAATTTTGCTTTTTCATTAATCCCTTTTCACTGAGGTAACAAGGAATTACTCTGTTTAATGATTCTTTAAAGATGCAAGAAGGCTAAATATCCTAAAAATGTAATTTTTTTTCCACAAATAATATTGCAACCACCAATATAGTTAAATTTTCATGTTTTCTTCAGTAGGCCATGTCCCTATCTATGGGGTATGTAACACCATAAACCAGAAACAGTTTTGGCAAAATGAATCATGGGATCATAGAATCATTAAGGTTGGAAGGAACCTTAAAGATCATCAGATTCCAACCCCCCTGCCATGAGCCTGTCCTTTCTGAGAGCTAAGTATCACTTAGTAGAAATTCATCAAATGTATTGTTTACCCTGAAAGAACATTTACTATCCCAAGAAGAAGAGAGTAGAACCCTGATCACCGACTTCCTGTGGAGTAAAATGGCCCATGAACCCTGCTTCCTTGGACAGTTAAGCTCTTGAATCCCCTGAATTTATCCTTAAAGTTAAAAAGCTCATTATCTGTTGTCACGTTTGACTCAGGATCAGCAATTAAACCGATGACAACAATGCTCTCAATCCCTTCCCACCCAGGTAGAGAAGGAGAAAGAGAATGAGGAGAGAGTTTCTGGATTGAAAACTAAACTAGACAAGCTTTAATTAAGTACTAATGATAAATCACAGAATCACAGAACCACAGATTATTAGGGGTTGGAAGGGACCTCCAAGTCCAACCCCACTGCCAGAGCAGGACAAAAAAACAACCAACCAACCAAAAAACCCCACAAACAACACATACAACTAGGGAAGATGAAAATATGTAAAAGTATAGACAAGCATGTGCAGGAATGTGCAAAACCCTGTTGTGTCCTCCCACCCCCAGCAACTCCCACAGCATCTCCTGAGCTGTGAGCAGCTCTGAAATGTCCCAGAGCTGCTGGAGAGAGCAGCAGAGAGACAGGAGCTGAGAGGAGAGTGATGAGGGTCAGGGATGCACGAGCCTGGGGATCAAAGGAGATGGATAGATGGAGTCCTCCCTGGATACCAGCTATGAATGGAAGAGAAGGAAGAGGAAGAAGAAGGGCTTGACTTCCATCACCTGTGAATTTATACTAAGTGTTACATGTATATATATGTATGGAATATCTCTGGCCAGTTTTGTGGTCAGTCTAGTCCACTCCTCCCTAAAAGAGGGTTGCAGACACGACTCTTCCGCTCCTTTAGTATCCGAGCAGCAGATTCAACAAGCAGAGCAAAGTATCCTTGGTCTCTTGGCCACTAACTATAAACATTCAGACATTACCAGTCCCCTAGCTGGAAAATTTCCTGTGCTGCTTAAAAGAAAGTTCACTGAAAAAAAGAAAACTCAGTAAAAAGAAAATTGGCTTCACCCTGGCTGAAACCAGGACACCTGGTCACTCTAAGGTGGGACCCTCCAACCAGACCCCTTTTTGACTGACCCTTCAGGCTGCTTCATGGCTACTGAGAGTGTAATTTAACACAAGAGGCAGGGGCAGACAGTGCAGTAGGTCTCTCGAATACTCCTGTCTAGCTCCTGTGCTGTTATGATTTATCTTTGGGTCTGAGCTTCTTGGAATGCCCTTCTTACTGCAGATTTTATGTCCTTGAAGATTCTACTGATGTGCCCTCAGGAATTTCTTCCCTCCTAGTCCACTCACCAAGAATGCCTCTATTTTCTATACTCAGGGTTCTACAAGAGTTAGGATCCTCCTTTTATTGTATGTGTAGCCTCAGGAAAGGAAATTATTCTCAAATTGTCTATCCTGTAATAAAAAAACTTCCATGTCTTCTGTCAAAGAGTTCAAATTTTGTCATTGTTTTGCCTTTCCTACTTGGTCCTTTTAAACAGTTTTCCCTGATTGAAGTAGTTGAAAATCAAAACAAAACCAAGAAAAACCTTGCTTTTTTGCTTAGTGAAAGTCTGTGAGTTTACTCAGTGTTATATTCTGCCCTGCAATCACCAAAGATCCCTATGGACTTCTGTATTTATATCAGAGCCAAGGTAAATGAATACATTTTAAATTTGTGACATGAGATACATAGCCATGGAAATGGAGTAGCAAATGAAGTTGAAATGCTGGTATATATTCCCTGCTCTTCCTAAAGAATTGATCTATATATCAGGCAGAATTACCTGCAGTTTAGAATAAGGACTGCCTAAGGTTAACACACCAGCTTCCAATTTCTTTCATGCTTTAAGGTTTAAATAGAGCTACTACATCACCTATAGGCATGCTTTTATTTCTTATATTTGAATTTTGGTCTAGAAAGAAGTACTTACAAGAATACAAACACCCTGTTACATCATTTTTTCAATAATAATGGTCATTTTACTTTTTAAGATCAAGTAAGAAAGTCCACTGATTGCATGCATCATGCTCCCTGTCAAGTAACTGAGGTCAGCTTCCTAAGAACAGGTGATTGATCTTGGTTGCTTCTTGTTTTGGGTGTCATTTTGGGGTGCAGCTTCAGGATGGCATCAAAAATACATTAATCTCTTTGTTGGATCATAGACATATGTTCTGGTTTGGTTTTTTGGTAGTGGGGGAAGGGCCACAGGAATGGCTCCAGTAAGAAGCTGAGAAGCTCCCCCTGCTTCAAACCCAGCCAAAGACTCATTAGAGGAACAATGAAAGAACTGAAATGAGACCTGAGCAGAGCTAGCACTTAAAGAAAAGGACAAGAGCTGTGCTGGAGAAGGAGAGCAGTGATAGTGGTTGGTGAGGAAGAAGGGGAAGAAGGTGCCCAAGCAGAAGTTTCCTGCAACCCACAGCGAGAGCTGTCCCCCCGCACTTGTGGAGAAATGTGGTGGAACATTTCCTGAAGGAACCAGAAGGGTGAACTTGGCCAGTGGACTTCGATTTTGTGGCCAATGGATTTGTTGCCAGGGGACTCTGATTAAACAGCTTTGGAAGACCCCAGTGTCAGGGGAGTTTGTTCCTGAAGCACCTGTGACTCTGTGAGAGGCCCAGGCTGGAGCAGCTCCAGACCTCGTGGGAAGGACTCATGAAGGAGAGGTTCGTGGAGGACTCTTTCCCATGGGAGGAACCCATGGGGAAACAGGGAAGGACTGTAAGGAATCCTTCCTGAGGAGGATGGCGGGCAAGAACCAGCAACCTGTGCACTGACTCTAAACCCCAACCCCATCCCCCTGTGCCACCGGGGGAAGGAGGGAGAGAAACCGGGAACAAAGTGATTTGAGCCAGGGGAAGAAGGGAGGGGTGGGGTAACGTGGGTGAGCCCTGCTCGGTGTGTTGTCTGTGTCCTGTGTGTGTTTGATTAGTGTGAAATTAAACAATTATTTTTCCTCCAAGTTGAGTCTGTTTTTCCTGGGACATTAATCGGTGAAGAACCTTCCTTGTCCTTTGTCTCAACCCATGAGCTTTGTCCTCCTCATCCCAGAGTGTGTGTGTGGGGGGGGGGTGGAAGTTGAGTGAGCGGCCATGGGGCTGTTCCTTTGTTGTCATGTTGGGCCCAAACCACAACAACATATATTACCCTTTGATTTCTATCATGTCATAGCATGACTGTTTTTTGGTATTACACTTAATTTCTTTCATGTATCAGTCTTTCTCAGAATTACTAGCTGGAAAAAGGGAATGCATAACATAGCTTTTACATGTATCAAGTCTCCCAGATTATAAAGCATTTCTTGACTGCTCTTTCTCTTGTTTGCACAGAATATTAATAATCTTTCACCGTCAAGATACGTATTTCAAACCTAGTGGTTATGGACCCTTGTCTAATCTGAGTTATCACAGGAAAAATTCTGAGATGGGCAAAATTTCCAGGTACCTGGAAACCATAACAGTGGCTTGCAAACCTCTTAGCAATCTGGAAGAGATTAGTAAATGCTGCTCTAGAACTCCAGTCTATACTAACACCACAGCACTTCTCCTAATGAAAGGAAATATTACAGAAATAAGAGCTAAGTTAAACAGCTTGATTTGGTAAATAACAAGTATTTTATAGGAACCTCATGGTATTTCATGCATGTGGTGTCATAAACATTCCAAGGACATTCTGCATACATGCAGAGTGCTTCTATTCCCTGCAGTTTTTATAGTGAAGTTTCCAAGCTGTGCATAAGCAATAATATAATAGTATCTCTATTCATTTCTCCTTCAGGAATCCTGTGCATATTTACTTGTTCATGTCCTTTCTGTATTTCCCGCAGTCACTTGCTAGAAAACAAGTGTTCAGTTGTAATTTGCCTTTTCCATCTGTTTATTTTAGCAAGGAGGTTTGGTATTTTCCTCTTATTTTGTTCTGATATTTTTCTTCCCTTCGTTGTGGTAACTGGATAACAGATGCAGACTATGAACCAAGATACCCAAGGATGTCTTCAGTGTGTCCTTTATCAGTAAAAAAGAAGGATGGTCCTATGGGTATTCATTCAGAAAATCGCATCCAATATGTGGTTCTGTTAAATTTCTCTTATTGGCATTCAGAGCTAAATTTGGAAGTGTGAAGCAACTGCAGCTAGAGAAATCCTCAGAAATCCTCAGAAAGGCTGTCAGTTCTCATGATGCTGTCTGAGGCCAGACTCCGGATGCTGTATTACTCTGATAATGTTGTTTATTTTGATCCCTGAAAAGGAACTAAGTTCTCTAATCATTCTCACATATTTTCAAGATTACTTAGAGAACCATGTTTTGATTTCTTTATGGGCTCTAGCATCCTGCCAGTGAAAGAAGGTCTCTTCTTTCACTCTTGATTTTTTCAATCATTTACCTTGTTTTCTGTTTCTTATTATCTCAGTGATGAGTAGGTACTGAGTTTCAAAACAGAGATCTGTATAAAATTGCCAGATGTTGAAGGCCATTCACATCTTGTTAGCTTTGTTTTGGTTATCTCCCTCTGAACTCACTATGAAGGTGCAAACCCAGACTTTAATCTTTTCTGAAGGGTCTTGTTATCTACCAGTTGTAGATGAGGTACAAATGTGTTATCTAAGCCACCTTCCCCATCTTAATCCTCTCACAGTCAGAAGGACATTCAGTATGTTCAGTGACAGGGATAAGGGTAAGGAAAGGATCTGGGAAGAAGTTGAACTGAGTGGAATTCATGAGACATTACGTGATGCTTCAGTGGAAATAACAATTTTCCTATATTCCAACATAAGGAATGAAACCACACTGCAGGCTCTGGGGAGGCCTCTGCATTTTGCAACAGGCAATCTAAGTTCAACCAAGCAACAGTGCATTCAAATTAAGCTTTTATTTGCTGTTTCATCTGAGAAATCTCCTTGAAAAATTTCAGGGTAACCAACCAGCCAAATCTTTCTCCCCTTTCCAAACAGCTTGGACAGGCAGCTTCTAACACACCACTCTTCTTCCTCTTCTCTCCGTTATTCTCTAAAACAAGCTATTCAGCAGAAAACTGTACCACAAAAATAAGGACATAGAAGGTATCTAATACATTTTGATACAAGTATGACAGCAGTGTTTTCTTTTGATTTTTCAGTTGTTAGGAATCTGTCCTTCTGAATAAGTCAACAAAGTGATATGTTATGGAAAAAAGAATACTTGTCATGGCTCACATAGTCACATAAAAAAGAATGAGCATAAAGGGGGGAGTGAATGTGACTGCCATTTCCTCATACAGAAAATTTTGGGTTTTTTTTAGGAAAAGAACTTAGGAAAAAGAATTTTCTTTAGGAAAAGAATTTAGGAATTTGAACCTGAGATGCCTGTGAGGTATATTCTTGGATGCTGTTCCACACCTTGGACAAAAAGGACCTCGTCCTTATGTTTACCTCTTGCTTGCAGAGCGTTCCAGAGGTGGCATGTGTGAATCTGATGAGAACAGCCTCTTATTTTCTCTCTTGCTAGGGAAATGCATAAAACCACAGGGGCATTTTAAAGAAAAAGGAAGTAGCGTCTCTCCAGCATTCTCTTCCAAATTCTTTGAGAGAGTTTCTGTAGACTTCTTCACAGGACAGAGTTCTGCACACTGGATATTGAATCCATCCTTTCATTTTTCATCAGCTTTGAGCCATATGTCTAAGCTGCAAAGGAGGGAAGGAATTTCATACATGCTCCAGTGTTAAGCAGTTTTACAGTCTGGTCTCAGTGCTATCTGCTATATTACATAGAGTACTCTGAAGTGGCCAACACTTCTCAGGCACTGGGAAATTTCCTAAATCCCACAGAAATCCCTCGGCTTTGGGTTTCATCTTGGCTGGCTCTATGCAGGCAGGGCTTGTAGTTGGTAGGAATCAAGGAGATGTCACTGGAAATGAAGTTAGAAAATCCTGAGCCAAGGTGCCTGCCTTGGGAGTTTCAGTTCCTGTTTTAGGAGCCAAGCATAGAGGAATAAATTTCTAGGTACTTCAGTCATTTATTAAAACAAACATGAGTCCTTTGTGGTGAAAGTCGCCAGAAAATTATTAGTCAAACATACAAGAGCTGGACATGTCTTCAAAGACGTAGATATATATTTTTTCCATCAGTAATAATTAATCCAGATGAAGATCTCTTTCAACTCCTCCACAGCTACTTCATCACACCTCTGCTACAAAACCAGCCAGCAAACTGAAACTAACACGTATTTTGAAAATTGGCAGTTAAGAAAACTGATGAAAGATCATGCAGAAGCAGCAATGAATCAGATTAATATCGACAACATGGGGAACATTCCACCTACGCAGGGAGCAGTGTCTGGTATCAGAGGGCTCTTGCATCTGTAATACCAAGACCCTGTGGCTGAGAGCCAAAACTTCAAATTGGAAATGAGATGCAATTTTTTTAGCAGGAGCATACATAACCATTTGAACTCTTGCTAATAGATATAGAATATACAGCCTCATTCTGTGTATTCAAACTATGAGTGATTCTTATTTGAAATGGTAAGTAAATGAGTTTGCAATGAACTGAAACTTGTCAGGGTGATTGCTGCACATTCTGGGTAAAATGTAACCCTGAGTTATGGAGATGGTCAAATGGATAATAGCCTCAAAGAACTAGCTACAATTTATTTGTGTTATGGGAAATCAGATTTTAGTCTGAAGATTTTTGGTGAAATTTAGGAACTTGAGATTTGTAGGAAAGCCTGCATTGAGCTGGAGTTGTATGATCTTTCATAAAAACACAATCCTTTAGGCATTTATATTTTAACATTCTGAATAAACCAGATTTCTTCACAGGATGCATTATGAAAACAAACAAACAAACAAAGAAAACAACCAACAACAAAAGCAAAGCAAACTAACAAAACAACAACACAAACTTTATATTAGTTTAAACTTTCATTTTTCTATGCAGAATATCTTCTTCTGTCATTCTCAACATTTGTTTATCAACAAAAGGTTCTGGACGTTCTGAGTGTTGCCCAGGTGTTCACAACAGATAATAATTTATAACACTGCTTCCCCAAAGAAACCAGCAACTTCTTTAAGATGAACAACAAGAACAAAATCAACCTAAATATTTGCTGCAGTGAAAAAACTGCATTATCTCAAACAACTGTACCAAGGTCCAAAGCCTATGTATATAAAAAGCACTAAAAGACCTGAATGACTAAAAATTATTCATATTGCAATCATTATGAAGACATGTCATTTCTTCTATTGTGTGATGCATTTTATATTGACCATTGCTTCTGAGCAACCTTTCAAGAGTGGCCTCATATTGTATGTGTTCAAATTTGTCCAACAGACTATGTAGAATTGACTTTTATACCTTGTGTTTACCCCTGGAAAAACTTGCTAATTTGCAAACTTCTACACGTTCATCCTTCCCAAACAGTTTCATTAGGAAGGAGCCACCTCATGCATTGCCACTGACTCTACCGCAGACATAAGGATCAAAATGACTTTCATATCCAGACACTGTATAATTTAATCATGCTCAAAGGATTTCCATAATTGTATCCACAAACGTTACTGCAAGATCAGCTTTCTGCTCCACCAGTTTCAATTAAAATGTGCAACACGCCAATTCATTTGGAAAAAATAATGAATGCTCCTATTCCTCTGATCATTGAGAGTTTTTATACAAATACTTAGCAAATGAGCACTGCCTCTTCTCATTTTCTCAATATTGCCTTTTTTTTGGTTATTGTTCCTCACTCCTGCCCTGCATGTCATCCTTGTAATTTCTTGTGTTTTGCTGAAGTCACATGGAACACCGAATGGTGCTGGGGATTACTAATGAAGTATTGAGCCTTTCACTGCTAAGTTACACATAAAATGTCTGGCCTAGGCTGTTCATGGTGCAAAGATGTAACTACTGTCTGCTGGCTGTTCAGCAGGCTATATGAGAACCACTGTTAGTTTCAGTCTGCTTCCTACTGAATCATGGGGGAATTAACTGGCTGAGAGGCAGACAAATCAAAGACAACATTTCAGAAGTGAACTGCTGAATGTCTGAAAATCAGATTGCTTTCTGGACAGTGACACTGGATCAAGGTGCTAAATTTTTTATATCCCATTCTAAGAAATGTGGATTAAAAATCAAAATTGCCCACAATATCTCAGCAGGCCTTGGTGACAATGGAAAAAGAAAGCTTAAATTTCTTAAATTCTTAATGACCAAGACAAAAATTTAACAGAGGTTTTAAATATACTTAAAACATATTTAAAGCTAGATTCCTAATTATCAAGGATTCCTTTACAGCTTAATCAATTCAGACGGTAGTTAATGATTTGCAACGACTAATAGGTCATTCTGTCTAAAATACAGCTATATTCTTTCATATATGAATATGTTAAAACACATTTAAAGAGCAAACATTAGGAAAATTATTTACAGGGTCTGAAGAAATAATGTGGAATATATTATTCTTCTCATTATGATTTGTAAAATTTTGGAGTAGATTAAATATCTGGCAGAGAGAAAGGAGAAACTCAACAAGGGCCTAGTATCAGTGCATTTAAAGAAAAATTATTCATGGAAGGTACATGAAATACAAGGAGGTGATTGTGAACTGCTGCCACGGATTTACTAAGATCAGTCGGGTTTAGTCTGAATGCTTTCTCTAATGAAATGCCTGACTCTGTGAATGAAGGGACATTGGTAGATATTGTTCACCTCAAATTAAGTAAGGCTTTAAACACAGCGTCCAATAAACTTGTCATAAGCAAACTGAGGAAATGCTGGATGGATGAGTGAATCACAAAGTATATGAAAAGTGAACTGGACTCCTGGGCTCAAAAGGTGGTGGTCAATCACTTCAAGTCTAGCTAACCAGCTTGATGCAAATGATACTTCTCAGGAGTTGACAGTGAGGTCCAACACCAGCTCAGCTGGGTAAGACTCTGAACAACCTGATCTAACTGCACAATTAGCCCTGCTTTGCACAGGACAATGACCTACAGTCCTCCAGAGGCCCTTCCTAATTTCAGTGCTTCTAGGAGGCTAAATATTAAAAATTCACAACTAGTAGTTGGCTAACCACTAGCCCCTGCACTTTTTGTTTGATTTATATTCATTTTCATGGCTAGCTTCAACATGTGCTTCAAAATACCACTTTCCTGCAGTTGTTTGGTCTGCAGCAACAGTTTTCCCAGATGTCTGAAACAGGTTGCTTTGAATAATAAATTATGCACCTTTGCTGATAAGTGGGAGTCTGTTGTTGTGCTACAGAGCTGTCTGGATTACACAAAGGGAACTTATAGGAAAGAGATCTGTTCTTAATGGGGCCATAGATTTTCCAACCATTAGAATTAGACATTATCCAACAGGTGATTCTCCATCAGTTTTCACTGCATAAAACTTAATCAATAAAAGGTATGTGGAAATATATGACCTAACCTTTCCAGCAGGACTCCATCAAGAGTTTTATAACCTTTAAATAAGCAAACCTCACAATAGGAAATAAGGCCAACATTATCCAGCTGTAGCAAAAATTGAATAGGGTTTAAGTGCTTTATCAAAGTCCCTGGAGACTTACTAACTTGAAGAGGCATTGAATCATGGCTCTACTCAACAAAGAGCTAATTTTTGCCATAATCCACATGTGCAACACATTTCCTGAGAGCTGTGTTATGATAAAGCTGGGGCACTGTTCACATTATTGAGTAATTACCCTTCCAGCTCAGTGAGTACCTGTGCTCTGTAGACAATGATCCTGAAGACACTTGCACAGCAGACAGCAGCACTCAGATGATGTGATGAGGCAGGGACATGCCACACGGTCTCTTACACAAACACAGAAATACCAGCACAGAATAATGTTCAAATTCCTAATGATTTTAAGCTTTATTCCTGGGGCAGCATAAAATTGTACCATCTATTACACTCTGAATTAGTGCTGGGGTAGCATAAAATTGTACCATCTGTTACACTCCGAATTGTTGAAATTTTGGTTGTTATTTTAAATCTCAATGATTTTACAAAGAACAGATGCTCACATCAAAATATACAAATTCTCTGCTTTTCTAGGGAACACTTGAAAAAGACAAGCAGCAGCACAAATGCTGGAGGCCACCTATCTCATAGATTTTGTCTTATTTAGAGTTCAGAAAACAAAATCTTGTTCTTAGTGACTTCACTGCTCTCTCCCTCTTTTGTTTTTTCTCCTTTTGTTTTCATTTTTGCCAGTATATTCTGCTTTTCAATGCCTTGTGGTGGGGCATGACAGCAAAAAAATATTCAAATAGCTTTGAAACAAGAATGGTACAAATATCTGCAATATCAAACTTCTATGTATATGCTCAAAAATAGAGGATAATAGGGGGGAAAACATTCTTTGCCTTTGCTTTTTATCAACTCAGTCTTTTGAGTTAATAACCATTATCAAACAAATATTTACATTCATTCTATAATTATGATTTTTTTTAAAAAAACATAATGATTTCCAATCAGAAATATAAAACCCTAATTCATCAGCTATGACAAAATGACAAATTCTTCACTTTCATTGACAGGTGTTTAGAATAGGAGGTGTTAGGCAGAGCTGGTGGCAATCTAAGCATAGAAACATTCTAGCAGTGTAATTGCTAAGAAAAATAAATGAATTAAAATAGTTTGCTAACATTGTACCATTAGATCACATATTTTCTGTTTCATTTACGGCCATATGGTGAAGGATTCATTTTGTCTTGGCATAAGAACATTTCTGCAGAAGAAAAATTGGATTGACATTTTATTTTTACACCAAGCTATATTTCCTTGTAAGATAATTATTTATGAAATATGATATGTAATTTGATGCATGATCTCTGGAAGAGGTTAGTAAAGATGGAATTGAGTTGATATTTTTAGCAGTAGTAGATAAAATATATGCTCAGGAGTGCTTTAAGGAAAAATGCCTGGTTACTAACATAGGAGTAGCTGTTGTGATAGCTGCTCTGCTGGCTGATTTAACCCAGTACCTCTACAAAGAAAATCATCAGCTGGTATAGCTATAAAGCTCTGCTAAAAAACAGCTCTCATCCTGATGGAATTAATAGAGGAGGAACTTGTAATATACAATTTCTATAAATGTAACTTCTATTATCTTTTATATTATAGTTATTGATATAGAAATCACTTGTTAATGTTGATGATAAGCCAGTGGGAATTATTACCCTGCTGCTCAGACTTAAATCTTGCCACAAGCCTAAAGTTATTCAAAGTGAGATGAAAGCTGGCACAGCCAAGATCTGGTCCGAAGATGTTGGCTTTCTGTCAGGAGTTTCAGGCTTCCCTTTCCCACACCCACTGGTTTTTGCTGTACTATGACCCCTAAACCTTTTAAATAACATTGTTTTCTGGAATCCTACTCCTCTGTTGTAGCAATGATCTGCATTCCTTATACTCATATGGATAAAATTTTGCATTTACCTGAACCGAAAAAGCATCTTGATTAAACAAACCAGTTTGCCAGACAGTACTTGTCATTGTATCTGATTACTTCATCATTTTTTGCTGTTTCTCTAGTCTTTGCACCAACTAGAGATTTTATTGACTGTGATTATATATTTGCTACCAGATCCTGGATAAAAATCTTGAGCAGTATCAGGTACATTTCCCATGGTTGGAGGAGTAGTAGCCACTAGGAAAATCTGTAATGAAAATTCTCCACAGATAACAGCTCCGTAACATTTGTCAGTTATACTGTTCATCAACTCCTTGGTGCTATATTTTTAACTAGAATGTCACAAGGTTCTAAATCCTTACAAAAGTTTAAGTAATGTAAGAATTATTAATGATTTAAATAATTCAGGTACTTTTGGCATCCAAAATTCTAATCTTCTCAAAAGTACTTCCTCTTTTTTTTTTTTTCTATTTTTTTAACAACCATAAAGTACATTGGCATTACTTAAATTCCACGCCTTCAATCTTCATTAGCCAAAAGCCAACATTTTCTTGTGACTTGAAAAAATACAAATACTGTTAACCAAATATCTCTTTTAAATACTTACAGGCTTTAAAATACTTACAGGTTGATATTCTTCTGAGATTCTTCTGGATTATCCTCAGGTTTTGTCATCAACAGTTTGGAACTTGATGCTTAAGACATCTAGACCACACAAATTCCTCATATCCTTGGTAGATGTCATGTGGACTGAAACATACTTCATCATCTTTATGTTGTACATTATTCTTGCTTGTTTCCAATCATGGAACAGAAATATTTACTGACTGCGGGATTCTATACGTGGTTGTTAATTGCATCATCTTCTCCTACAAATGGCCCGTTATCATGTCATGACACATTGTGAAGGATCAGACCTTTCCTCACACTAATGTAATATGTCCTTTAGGTCAGCAGTCATAATTGGCTTAAATATGGCTGCTCCACGTGGCACTTTAAACCCTGTCCTGCCTGCCTCCTCTGCCAGAAAACAGCAACTCAAACGCCATGAGGGAGGTAGCTAGCTGCTCGGTGCTAGCTAGAGAGGGTCAGTGGCGGGAAAACGGCAACAATGTTGCAAACCTCAAGTCCGCCTGGTAACAGCAGTGGCGGGAAAAAGTCCCTGCCTGATTGGCTGAGAAGCCCCAGAAACAAGAGACTGGCCAATTGGGAGCAAAAGAGACCCATAAAAGAGACAGCGTGAGTGCCGCTTGGGGCGCGCCTTTGGCCGGGTGCTGAAGCTGTTGCTGCTTGCTCTTGGGGGGTGACCTGCACCTTGGAGGTCCCTGCCAGCCAGAGGGTGCCTGCCAGACAGAGGTCCCCGCTCCTGTTTCCGCTCCTGTTTACCTGCTACTCCCGGCTAGTTCCAGCTCCCACTTCACCTGCAGTCCAGGCTAATCCCTGCAGACCCGGCTCGTCCCGCCTCGCCCGCGGCTTTTGCCTGCCAGCCTGCCTGCGGTGCCTGCCAGCCTGCCAGCGGTCCTGCCTGCTGCTACCCACCTGCGGAACCTGCCTGCTGCTGAGCACATGCAGTGAAACTTCTTCCTGCCACCCATGGGTGTAAGACCGGGTTGCAGGGGAAGTCATCCGCAGCTACTATAAAAGTACCTAGACCATCTCAGGAACAGAGTGAGGGATTGTATTTTGGGTATAATTCTCTTCCTGAGGTGTTCCTGTCTCACCTGCACACAAACCACGACTCTATACGGGACAAGCGTCGGGCATATCCCTCCTTTTTTTTCCCCTCATAGATAATTAATCTGGGTGTGTAAATAAGGTTTACCTATATATGTAAGTATTAGATTCTATGTAAGTTTTTGATATTTGGTGTTTTAAAGGTATTTTACAGATTCTATCTCTTTTAATTACCCTCTTTGAGTCTCCTGCCCCAAATTGTTTTATTTTTCCCCTCAATAAACCGTGTATTCGTAAATTCTAATTGGGGATTGGCTGCTGTTATTGGAAGCACTGGTGAGCATTGAACAAGAGTCTCGCCCGAAAAGTCAGTGCCGAAGTTCACTGCTCCTCTGTGAGAGGCGAGCGCTGCGTGTGGACCTCTCGGCAGATCCCGATAAGTTAAATTCACTCCAAAAAGGAGATATAATAGGTCGCAGATTGCGACACGCATAACATCTACTTAATGAAGTGAAAATGTTCACTCTTGCCCTAGCTTCTCCCAGCTGGGGAAGTGCTACTGAGCTTTGTGCAGCATCTCAGAAAAAAAAAAAACACAAAAACCCAGAATAAAACATAAACCAAAACAGGACCTAACTGCTTTGATGTTTCTCTCTTTGTGCGTTAATTCATCTGACCATCTTTGCTCTCACTCTGTACCTTTCTTTGCAGAGTATTTTTTCCTCAGAGATTTAGACAAAAGCTGTTCTTGGGATACCTTGTGCCTTTGTATTAAGATTTCTCAATAGCTTTTGTCTTACTTCAAGACTCTCTACTCCCAAGTGCAAAATTGTCTTTAAAGGTTTCTTGCAAAAAGTTACCGATGAAACAGCTAATAAAAGTCTTTGTTCAAATAAGCTGAAAATTCATTGATGTTTTCTCGTTTCCTTTGTTTTCTTGGAATAAATGCAACTTGTATGTAAAATTGATTTTGTATTAAATACTATTAAATCCTTCTGACATTAGTTTAATCTAAACTGTAACAGATTAGAGCAGCAGTGATAAGAATATTACTTGCTGTGTATAGTAAAAGGTATTTGCTGACCCCATACAGATACAGAACTGGAGAAGTCAAGTCATTTGCCTAAAATCATATCTAAAAGCACCTGTGAAAGGCAAGATGTGAGCTATTAGGATTGCTCTCCCACAGCCCAGCACTTTTTCCATAAGGTCATGAGGGCATTGTGATTGGTTTTGAGTTTTGCTATTGTTGTTATTTTTTTTGTTACAGCTGTCAAGATTCTTCAATAAACATTCATGCTGATAGATGGAAACTGTAATTCTTCCTGAGCGAACTGGAAAGACAAGAGGAGGGGGAAGTAATCTGCATTTTCTGAGCTTAGCTGTAAAACAAGAGGAAAAGAAACACAGAAAAAGCATCCATCTGATCTTAGAAAAATGACTATGTTCAAAACCCAGTTCGGATTGCAAGCACCAGACTGAGGCACATCTCACTTCAAAAGTTCAACACCTGCAATACTTATCTGGAGACAGTTTTCCTCCAAAGATGAGCTAAGGCCCAACAGCTGTAGAACCAGACTTTCTTCCTTTTTTAATAAAAGTATTTATTTAAAAGGAGCATAAACAAAGCCAACTAAATTATAGCAATGATTACTGCCCTCTCCTTGTTTACTATGAAGCTGTTCTGCTCATGAAGCAAAAGGAGTATGAAACAGAGAAGGAACATTTTATGCTGGAGGGAAAAAAAACAATGCTGATTCAAATAATTTCTGTAGGGGAACAATGTTGGGAGGCTCCATTAAGTTGCCTGGCACTAGCTGGCAGAAAAAAATAAATGAAAACACAGCATTAAGAACACTGCTTTATTTACTGACAACCATAAATGGAGCAAAGCTGGAAGGTGTTCAAGATTGCTGAGTGGCTGATTGTCACAGCTAATTGTTTTCGACATCCAAGTGTCCTACACATTGATATGCACAACCTGCCAAGCCACAGGCTGCATCTACTGGGGAATTAAAACTGCAGAAAGGAACAAAGCACCCACTGCAAACACAATGTATAGTCATAAGTTTAGGCATATCACTGAACACGAATTGTTTTCCATACCCATTGTGTTATTATCTTTCTAAGCAGGTTTGCTACCTGACAAACTGAAGTTCATTCTCAAATGTATGATGACAGTTCTAAATGATTGCTTTAATAAGTTTTGCCCAGAAATGTCATTCTAGGTTTGATAGACACAAACAGAACTTGAACTCATGATTTGAAGAAATACCTTAGAAAGGCTTAAAAAAAGACTGGTAATGAAAGCACAGGTTGGAAGAATCAGTAGAGCAAACCTAGTGTCTGCTGATTGCTGTGATTTCAAGTACAAATTAAGTACACTCAACAAACTAGTGACATTTTCAGGTATGATTTCAGAAGAGCAGAACCAATTTAATTTTTTTTGCTATATTTTGGCATTAGTTATATCACCTAAAGTAATAATTAAGCCATCAAAATTAATTATACTTTTTTCTGAGTCTACTTTAGTAAAGTAAATTAAGTTTTACAAAATAGTGCACAGTCGTCTATGTTTTGAGAAGCCCTGTGAGTACAAACAGCACAAGGATACCTGTGGGAATCTACCGTTAGGTATGAGTGAAGCCCATATTATCCAATCTGTTGAGAGTTTTATGAGGACTTCAATATTTGAATGCCCAAATTAAAATATTTTGCTTTGACTTAGTGTTCTGAGATTAGGTGCTCTTTATTTTATGAAGATTTCTTTGTTTCTATTTGAATGCTCTCAAAATGAGACCTGTGAGTTCACTGACATTGTCTAAGCAATAATGATGTGAACAGTTATAATTATTAGGCCCTGGATTTTAGTACCTAGTCTAGATAATAAATCTACAGCAATTGAGTTTTGCTATTTGCTGTCTTCTACTCATTGTGCTTCCCTCACTTCCATGTCTGATCTTCTCATCATAGAAATGGAAAGCAAGTTTCCTCTCATAGCCACTCACCCAGAGTCACTTTGGTTTCTGACAGTAGGCCTTTCTCTCTGGCACAACATCAGTGATAACAGAGGTTCAGTTGGACAAACTGTGATCTAATATCCTCTTCAATTCTACCATTGTCCTCAAAATGTGATCTCAGTGGCAGCAGGGTAAATGTCTGTCAGATTCATCGACCCAAAGGATATATGAGAGTGAGAGGGCAAAATCTGAAATTCTGCTGCTGCAGAGTTGGAGTTCAGGCTTTGTTTTATCCAGCTGACCTTTGTAATTAAACTGGCCGTAAAATTTCAAACACCATTTCCACATTAAAAATGTAGGGTTTTTTCCTAAATTACTTTTTGCCCATGGTTTCTTTATTTTTGTGGAATCTTGAATATTTCCATTTAGAACAACAATTTCTCCCCTTTCCTCTCCCCTTTCTAAGCTCTAGCAGTCAGAGACTAAAGCCATACTTCTGTCCCCTTTCTGTGTCTTGGCAAGTGCCCAAACATACTGTTACACAAATCAGAATGTCTCCCAAAAAGAACTACAATCAGGTTATTTTCTAAGGATGTGTTGAAATGCCTGCTGGGCAATGGGCAGGGTTGCAGCTATCACAGTTAGCTATTGATACCTAATGTGCATATTTTCTTTCCTGCAGATCAGCTCCACAGTTTTTCTTTCTAACTCCTCTTGAAATTCCCTTTAGTTGGTTGAAATCTTTCTAGGAATAAAATATTCAGAACAGGTCATCAACCATTTCAAATGTAACAATTCAGGAGGGCATGAGGCATAAAAATAAAGAGCTCATAGAAGAACTATAACTGTGAAGAAATGTGACTTTAAGACTAGGTACAGTTCGTGTGTTGCTGGAGGGAAGCAGATCACAGTAGACACCCACATGCAATATGCTGTCTACCATCATTCACAAGAGCTTCCAGACACCTCCCACCCATCCAAGGTATTTGTCCTAGGTTCCTTTCCCCTCCTGATGCGATAATGCTGCCACTTTGTGGTTTAAACTTTCTCTTTGCACGCTCCTCCAAACGGCTGTAATTTGTTCTTTGCTTGTCTTTGTTTCTTCACTTTGTGTCATTCCCTCAGTTGCTGTGCTCTTAAAATAAAACCAACAGACAGCAACCCATTCATTTGCTCAGTTGAAAATCCTGTTCAAGATTCTGAAGGTTCAAAGGAGGGATTTAATGATCATGGAAATTCAGCAAATATCCGTAGTAAAGATAAGCAGTGTGAGTACTCCAAGACTGCAAGTTCCAAAGCTATTGCTACACCATATAGAAATTAGAAGATCTTGTCTTCATTTAATGGGTAGCAAAATAACACAGGCATTATCTGGGCCAGTGACACAGAAAAAAATAAAATCATAATATCATTTGAATCCAATCTGCTTCACACTAGAAGAGCTAAAAAAAGTTCCCTGCATGCAATTATGAGTAGGACTGTCTCCAGGATTGTGATACCAAAATGATCCTAAATGGGCGTCATTAAAACCTTTGAGAAAGTAAATTAAATTTGCTATATTTTACTTGCAGAGGAGAAACATCAGAGGTAATAATAATATGAAATGTCATTGATATTATGAAGGTGATTTAAAATAAACGTCATCGATATCCTCTATACCCAGACTAAAGACCCTTCAGGGTAAAGAGATGTGTCTATAACTGTTTTTAAAACATCTATTAAAAATCACAGTAGCTCTTTGGCTAAACAACATTTTGTATCGTCAGTGACCGAAGCAAAACAAATATGAACCACCTGGAATCTAGAATTAGAAACTGCACCTAACTCATCAGAAAGTCAATTCCAATATATATAACCATAACTAATTTTTATTCTTTCATGGAAAACAACAGTAGACAGACAAAATATGAGCCAAAGTCATGTGGTACCTTTGCAACTTAAGAGACTACAACAAACACTGTGACCACTTAGGAACAAATTAAGTTTATTTTAGTTTGTGATCCAGAGGACTGTTATTACCATACGCTGTTGCAGGTGCCCACTTAAAATATGATGTGATGAATTCCAGCTGGATGGAGCACCTGCCATGCTGTTGTGTGTCAGCTGTCTTTCAGCTCATATTCATCAGCTCTCCTATTGTCACAGACTCTCATTAGAAGTATATGTCCTCTGCAGTAGCATGAAAGTGACCTTGAACTGAGTCACTGTGAAACATCCTAAGGGAGCCTGGATTCCCCATTTCTAGATGTTAGAATGCACAGGAGATGAGATTTTGATTTTGCCATTCGGTTGCTTCAGTTTCAATGACCTGAAATGAGATTCAAGCCTTGCGATTCTCAAACCAATTCAGAAAATGGGATTTCAGCAGGTCTGGTTATTTTTCTCACCATTTTGGTTCTGACAAATGTGGTTTAGAGCTTGAAAAATGCCATATGCACTTTAATTTACATGTGTCATTCTACTTTGCATTGCTGACTAATGTCTGAAACTTCCTACTCATAACTTTTGCATTTGATTCTTTGATTGCTCAGGTTGCTCATGATAACAAAGACTATCTTCATTTAGTCCAGCACAGATAAAAGTAATGCCTTCTACTTCATGTGCAAAGAGATTAGTCAATCAACAATAATTTGTATTTCCACTAAGAGAATTTCTTAGTATTAGGTATAGATACACACTTTGACACAAACTTGGAATCTGTCACTAGCATAAAACAATTAAAAACAAGTAAAAATATAATAAGAATAATAAAAAATATTGATGAAAATATAATAAATATATAACAAAAATCAACATTCCATTGATAAAAATAATTGATATAGTTTATTAATCTAAACCAAATTAAATGCAGAATTGGATGTAGTTCCCATTTGACATGAATTTCCCTAATTTCAGGCCAGGAAGTTTATGTTGAATGTCATCCTGTTGATTAATTCATTGGGAAAATGGTTTTGCTGACATGAAAGCAGTGATGGCATCAAAGGAAATATGTCCTATGAAAGTGGGTTTGGCCAGAGGCACTATGGACCTTAGGACTTTGGCAAGAGATGGGATTTGACTAAAATCTGTTATCTAAGGGGAAGATTTTGAATGCAGCCTCAGATTTTCAGTGCTTCAACTTTACATGTTTAATTTGAGCTGTCTGGAAGTGGATTTATTTATTTTGATATAGAGTTTTCTGAAAATCAGAATCTTTTAGAAAGCAAAGCTGTCTGCCAAACTTGTTATTGTCAAAGGTCTCAAAACTGTCTGTCTTTCATTATCAAAGTATATCTTATTGCTTTGAAATCAATCATTTTTGCACAGATTTTCTAGAAAACATTCAGAAGAAAAATTCCCCTGTGTCTTCAGAAACTGA
This sequence comes from Apus apus, assembly GCF_020740795.1. Lineage (NCBI taxonomy): Eukaryota > Metazoa > Chordata > Aves > Apodiformes > Apodidae > Apus > Apus apus. The sequence goes on from NC_067282.1 coordinate 198,137,837, forward strand.
GATGATACAGAGAAATGACAACTCATGACTTTTTGACATTTAAAGAGAGAAGACACATCACTCCCCTCTCTTAGTCAGATGCTTGAGAACGATAAAATACACCAAAGGTTAAGCTTGCCTTTAAGAGCACTATGTCTATGGAAAAGTTTCAAAAGCCAGAGAGAGAGAGAGAGAGTGAAGAGCAATAGGAAAATCCATTTCTTGCCTTAATGACATTAAAAGGAGTCACACATTTAAAAATTCAGCAGTCCCTTTTTGATTCTTGGCCGCAGGTTTCTGGTAACACTTCTATCAGTCACGTTTACTTGAGGCATGTGGCAAAGCATGTTGGAGATATGAAGACAGTTTCTACATTTGCAGTCTCCTGTCTTCAAAGAGTTTTTCAGTTTTGTCACAAATCTGGAGCAAAACCTCTGATGTATGAAAGGTATTTTCTACTTTTCATAATTCATTACAGTTATTTTACTTAGTTTCTCCCTTAACCAGAATGCTAAAATTTATTTGCCTCTAGAATAGCTTTAAAACTTTATGGAGACATCAGGTATCACCTCCAGTTAAGCCTTCACTAAACATAAACATCAGCCATTCTACTTCAATAAAAAGGAAAGACACATGTAAACTTTGTAACAAAAAGCTTCTGCTTTTCATTTTTAAACCTGAGTGGATCTGGACCAAACACAAAAGGACCCAAGAACTAAATCAGCATAATACTGAGTCACCCCTGTAGAGCTCCATTGTTTTCAATTATAATTCACATTCAAGTTTCCATCAGTCGAAACAGATAATTGCAGGGAGAGGGAAAAAAAAAAAGCCACATGAAAAAACGAGTTATGTGTAAGAGACCACTGAAGCATCCAAAAAAAAGCCCTTAACAATTACTGGAGAAGTGCTGTTGTATGTCAAAAATGTGCAGAAACCTAAACAGTGTGTGGGCAAACAAATACTGGGTGCACAAGTTCATTTCTATATATATGTCAACAAAAATGGAAATTAAGAAACTCTTCTAGAGTATTATGGAAATGCAGAAATGTCAGACGAGGTATTTTAAAATTCTTCCTCTTCATCCTCTTTCTCACAGCCAGAAAGAGCCAGCACATGTACTTGAAACTCTGTTGTGGCAGACTGACGCATAATTGACTATGCAATGACTTCATACCTGGGCCCAATCCAGAAGTTCAATAAAAAAAGATGCCTGAAATTAAGTCTTGTTCAGGTCAATGGTGCTTCACAGAGGTACGTGAAGACATTTCATCTGTGATATAGTATTTTCAGATGTCAAAATTCAGAGTTATCTCAATAAACCGGAAATTTGTTTTGAAATCAGCACATGAAAGTTAAGAAGGAAATGAAAGGTGCTATATTTGAAAGAAGGACATCCAGCACAGAGATAAAAGTATGACTATGCTACCACAGAGCAGTATCAGATCTGAAGGAATACAACAAATACAAACAGATTAAGAGGCAAAATTTTATGTGATTTTTCAAATGTCATATTGCAGTGTGTAATGTATTATTAGAAGACTTGTATATAAGGCAAACATTTTTTTATCTGTAAAGATAGTCTTATGCATACATCAGACTATAAGAAAAACTGAGAGAAACTGAAGAAAGTCTAAAGGAGACTGAAGAATAATAAATGGTTTAAGAAACATATCCTAAAATAAAAATTTAATCTATAGAAGATTAAATGAAGATATCATAACAGGCTTCCAGTAGTTGTTGTTTTTATAGTAATAACAAAGTTATAAAGAAGAAAAGAGTGATCAATTGTTCAGAGAGTTTAGTAGCAGTCAAACAAGAAAGAATTTGTTAAATTTACACCCACAAAGATTTAGGTTGGATACTAGTAGACACTTTCTAACTAAAAGTGTAAGGAAGCACTACAACAGGTTACCTAGATGGGTTGCAGAATTGTCTGTCTTGGATTTTAAAGCAAAATCTATTAGAGGTGACCCCACTACACGTTACTTGTTTTTTTTCAGTGGAAGGTATGTGATCCTTCCTAGCTTTCCTTTTTAACATTTATGGTGCGTGAGATGTTGGGCTGTGATATATGAACCCTATATAAGAACAACTATCACACTTTTATTTTTCCTTCTTCTTTTTTTTTTTTTCTTCTTCTTTTTTTTTTTTTCCATTAAGCATCTAATTCTTATAGTTCAGCAAAAATCTTACTTTTTGTGCCCCAAGAAGTGAGATCCAAACTTCAGTTCAATTAGATCTGGCTTCGCCTCTGTTAGAGGTCTGTGTACAAAGCGCAATGGCCTATTGGCCAGCTCCTGAAAAACACAAGTGCCAATCTCCACTTGGCATGTTAGACCATTCAGTAGAAGTTAACATTTGCATGAACAAAGATTTTACAAATTCCCACAGAGACCCAACAACCTGACAGAAGTCAAATATCACTGCAAATCAGTAGGAAGCAACAAATCAAGGCTGTGATTTCCTAGCCCATTAAGTTCCTCCTGCAAAGGAATCTTACCTTGTTTCATTCAACAGTACTACCTAAATACATGGGAATGTATTGCAATATATTGCAATCCACAGAGAGGAGAGAAGCAAATTCTTTCTGCTCCATTTGCTAGGAATTGGGTTCCTGCTGCGATGATCATATCTTCCTGGAGTGAAGCGTGCAGGTTGAAGAGGAGGATGGGTCACTACATCCTAAATCACACCATTATCTCCAGCCCCTCTGCTGGAGGGCAGAGAGTACATGAGTATCACAAGAGCCAAAGAATATAACCTTTAAAACTCAAGACAGAGACAGGAAAATGCACAGCATAAACTTTTAAAATACTGCCTGTATGTTATGTATCTCATCTGCCAGGTCTTCACTAATTGTTTACTTGATTTGCACTGCTGTTATAGTCCAATATTTTGCTATGATGTGGCAAAGCCTTTAGTTCAGATGGAGGCTGAGGGTGCCCTGGACTGGAATGGGTCCTGTTATATCTTCCCCACAGGCTGTTGGGAACCTCTTCCTATCGCCTTGGGAGACACTCTGAGCCCCAGCAGCCAGATGTGACCTCCTGAAGGGGCAGGGGTGCTCTCAGCACCTTTACAGATGGCTCTAAAAGGAGACATATCGATCATCAGATATTAAGCAATAGTGATGGAGTGACCCACCATTCACTTCCTCCAGCATCTTGACAGCTTCTTCCCTGATGTAACCAAAAAACGCTGGTATAGCACTGATGTGTCCCTCTTGGTACAATACAGGATTATGCTTATGTCCAAACATGTCTCCAGCAGCTTACCAATGTTATGGATCTATGTCCCACTGAAGAGCTCCTAAGGCATTTTGGAGAGCACAAGCAGACCACTAGGTCAATCATAGAATCATAAAACTATTCGTGTTGGAAAAGACCCTTGGGATCACCAAGTCCTACCATCATCCCTGCTCTACAAAGTTGTCCCCTAAACCATATCCACCAACACCACATCCAACGACCCTTAAACACATCCAGGGATGGTGACTCAACCACCTCCCTGGGCAGCCTATTCCAGTGTTTAACCACTCTTTTCTGTGAAAAATGTTTTCCTAATGTCCAGTCTAAACCTTCCCTGTTGCAGCTTGAAGGCATCCCCTCTTGTTCTATGCCATTCCCTCTTGTTCAATCATTGCCCACATCTGTTGATGAGTGGCACTCAGTTCAAATATCCTCACCAGAACTAGAAACTCAGGTAAGATTACCCATTTATTTATTTATTTTGAAAAATCATAATCACTATTTCAGGATTTAGCTATATTCAGCTACTCTGTAGGATCTCCGAAATCCATGGCCCACCTACTCCAAAATTCTCGGAATCCCATCCCATATCTGTTAAGGAACACTTCTGTCTTGGGAATTTCACACCTTATGCTACATATCCAGCCTGCACACTGACACTTCACAGCATGAAATCACGAAGAAAAGTTTTGAGAAGCGCTGATGTGCAGAGAAACATCCTCAGCATTCTTTTGTAACACCCACCTTGGATGCTGACAGCAACAATCAGCAGCCTCATTCATGTGCTGCTTCTTAAGAAGAGTATGTACAAATGGACCCAGAATAGAAAGTGCCCTGTCAGACTCCTCTATAGACAAGGTTATTTAAACATGGCCTGGACCTAAACAGAGTTGCATCTCTCCCTTCACCCTTCTTCATTTTGTATTTTGCACTTTGAGAACGAGAAATTGTGTCATTTGTTAATATGGATAATTATGACACTAGAGTTGAAACACTGGATTAAATTCTGCCTTATTGAATCTCTGGGAAAAATGCTAATGTAGATGGATGCAAGTGTTATATTGTACAGGAAAAGAAAAGGAAAAAAAAAACCTGAGTCAAATATATATGTGTTTTTCCTTCTGGCTTTAGCTCCTAGAATAGCATGAGTGAGTTTTAGATGTTTACAGTAAGTGGATCTGAACATACTATGGAATTATTGGAATGACAGAAGCCTGAATTGAGCCATGGACCAGGGTCAATTTGGTAGCCAATACACTGAAACGGGAACAATTTCTCTTGGGTCTCATTAGAGCAAAGTGTGAACTCTCAGATCCATAGAAATTATGGTTCTTTCATGCTGTGTTAATTGCAAAAATAGCTAATAGTTCACCACTGGAAATCCATAACACATTGCAGGATTGAATGTTTCTACAGTGGATTGAACTTCACCACTTGCAATAAATAATGGAGGGAGTTAAAGGGAAACAAAATCCCCAATGTCCATGTATTTGTGTTCTTCAGAATTTATCCTGATGTGTTCAGAGGACAACTATTTTACAATAATATAGCACAGTCTTAAATAGAAAAATGCCATATACTATGACAGTAGTAGAAAAAAGATACCAATTTATTATCATTTTGTATGTGATACCTTCATATCAGACATTTTGGGTCCTGTCTTAGGCTATTCTCAAAGACAAAACAAACCACTGCCTTTCACTATCCCTGGGCATAACCAATTGAACCTTTGACCCATAGAAATAAGCATCTATGACCTTTCATAGTCAAGACTTTTCTACTAATCCTATCTGGATTTCCTCAACATTCAGTGGAGAGACATACATACCTCTTGAAGGCAACTCGTAGCTGTGTAAGACATGACTAAACGACAACAGATTAATAACGCTCTAGAGATATTTCTCTCACTCTACTCAATATAGAAAGCCAAGAGGACTGGTTTGATTTAGACACTTAAGTTCTAAGGAGCTGAAGTTAGTTTATGTGAATCCCACATTTAATCTTTCAATTTTTTTTTCCTACAGAAAATTCCACTATCTGTAGAGATAAAAGTTTTCATAGAATCATAGAATGGTAGGGGTCAGAATGAACCTCTGGAGATCATCAAGTCCAACCCCCCTACCAGAGTAGGATCACCTAGGGCAGGTCACATAGAAATGTGTCCAGACGGGTCTTGAAAGTCTCCAGAGAAGGAGACTCCACAGCCTCTCTGGGCAGCCTGTTCCAGTGCTCTGTAACCCTCACAGTAAAGAAGTTTTTCCTCATGTTGAGGTGGAACTTCCTGTGTTCCAGTTTTTGTCCTTTGCCCTTTGCCCTATCACAGGGCACCACTGAAAAGAGACTGGCCCACTCTTCTTGACACTGACCTTTCAGATATTTTTAAACAATATCTGAAGTCCCTTAATCATCCTCTTAGCCTTTTGTTGGACTTTCTCTAGTCCCTGTCCCTCTTGAACTGGGCAGCCCAGAACTGGACACAGTACTCAAGATCTGGTCTCACTAGGGCAGAGTAGAGGGGGAGTAGAACCTCCCTTGACCTCCTCGACACACTCTTCTTAATGCACCCCAGGATACCATTGACTTTCTTGGCCACAAGGACACAATACTGGTTCGTGGATAACTTGTTGTCCACTAGGATTCCAAGGTCTTTCTCCATGGAGCGGCTTTCTAGCTGGTCAATCCCTAATCTGTATCGGTGTTATTCCTTCCCAGGTGCAGGACTCTGCACTTATTCTTCTTTCAGTGGAGCTTGTAGAAGTGAGCTTTTCACAAATATTTTAACAAGAACTATTTTTTTCCTTTGTTTATGGGTTCTAGAAACAAAATTTATAGCTCCCACAAAGATAAGATCTACACATCCATATAAACTGCTTACATGGCTCTCTTTTTAGCTCATTCTTTTCAGGCTCTTTCTCTTTAATATAATTCTCTTTAGAAACCCTAATGAGCAGATGGGTAATCAAAATGTTGGGGATATGACTTAGGTGATGAGTTATACGTCACTTGACCCACACTGTCTTTGGCAACTGTGAAGTAACTTCACTGTCCTTAGTCCTCACTGGGAGACATTTTTAAGGATGAACTATTTGAGGATACTCTTAGTCATAAAAGAATTGAGATTTGTAAAGTTAAATAAACCTAACTTTTCCTTTAAATTACAATGAGCATCTGCCCCTGATCACAGAAAATGAGATCTCAGTGTAAACTTTTTTTTTCAGTTGAGATTTACAGTCGTTCTCCAAATCTGGGCCAGGGGTGGAATGGTTTTCCTAATTTTTGGCAAATCTTTCAGGAACATTTCTTCTCTGCAACTTATGAAACAAAAACAAACATAAAAAAACAATAAACAAGCAAACAAAAAGTGAAGTTTTGTTACATTTTATTTCTGTGGGTTTGTTTTGGCTTTGTCAATTGATTTAGCTTTACATTTGCAGAATAAATAAAGAAATAAAGTCAGTTTGTGTCATATGTTTCTCTCGTGTTTGGTGAGTTGCCAAAATCCACATTGCTCCAGCTAGAATAGTGTCATTTCCTATTCTCACACCTCCAGCAGCGTCTCCTTTTGACTCAGAATTGCTTTGGTGATCTTGTCTCTCTGACTGAGAGAAATGGACATTAGTTTTGGACATGTCTTCTGAACAGCAGTTTAGTCAGCTACTGGCTTTCTCTGAGTCAGCACTGTGCTTATGAGGGACATATTTTGGTGGTAACACAAATTTTATTTCATTTTTTGCTGGAAAAGGTGGCAGGCAGGAATGCAGGAAGGCAGAAGGATGTGAAGAAAGAAAATATCTGTCTACATTGCTAAATAGTAGGGTCTGTAGAACAGATTTGAAAGGTGAAACATTTAGTGCTGCAGCCTTCCATTACCTTAGACCCATTTATGGGGGCTGCACGTGGGATTAGTTTCCATTTGTTCCTGTGGATTGAACTCCTATTAGTGGCTGAAGCACACTGATTGTATTCACTGCCTGTATGGCACATCTTCTGATTTAGCCCTATGTAAGATGGCATGGTTTGCATGGCCTGAGAGCACCAGTGTGAATTGAGTGGGCAAAAGTAGGAGATCATCTTCAAAAATTGTCTTTCCAATTCAAACCAAATCACAGATATAGACACATGTTCAGTTACCAATAAGGAGAAAACGTCTCATTGCTAGTTCAAGCTGTTGTGTCAGCAGCACCTCTCCTAAAGCCAAGTTTGAGGTCAGCAGGACAATGACAGAAGTAGACACAGACAAAAACTCTTCATCATTTGTAGGTCCCTTATGCTGAGAAACAGTTGTTGTGCAGCCTTGAGCTGTAAGTGCAATTGATCAAAAGCAGGAAAGAGATTGGCAGTCGACATATACAAAAGGACTATCAGATGCTGGGAGCTGCCTTTTCCCATCGCCAAGCCATTCTGTTGCTGTTAGTTGAGGAAGGATGCCTGGCTGGCTCTGTATCTTTTGGCTTCCACCCATTTCTTTGCACACCTTTGGTGCAGCTAGCACAGGGTTCTCCAACAGCATGTATCTGAGAAAAGGAGAGCAAACTTTCCTTCATTCAAATTCAGAGACTCTGATGTCCCAGAGAAACCTTTCTCAGTATGAGAAAGGGCATGGCCAGCCCTACAAAGTTCCTGGAGGAGGGAAGGAGAAGGTTAAGGGCACAACATATTCTTCTCATCTATGAGACAGCTGAGCTGCTTACATCTGGGGACACCAATGCTGCAATGAGAAAGAGGAATGAAATTGCTCAATAGTTGTCTGCTTGTTAGGCATTCTCACAGTTGGAGAGGAATTTGGGAAGAGTGCAGATATAATTGCTTACCCACCTTTTGTAGCTTACTTGCAAATACTGTAACATGTTCTAATTATTATTTTAGTGTTGGGTTTGGAGTTTACTGTTTGTAAAATACCTCCTGTTAGCGTGTGTGGGAAGAACAGAAAATTTTTGAGAAAATAAATCTAATAATCTAATTTTTCTAGAACTTGTTTTCTTCCAAACACTAGACTGAGCTGCAAAACCCTTGCTCTTGCTGTAAGGTGCTAATCTCAGTTCTTTAATTTTCTGTTTATTTCTGTACTGACAGGGAGGATTCCTTCCTCTGCTTAACCTAGTGCTAGGAGTGGGGTTATGCAGGCATTTTGCTCCTTGTCCTTTAACAGTTTAATGCCAGACAATGTAGAATAAGATTTATTTTGCAATGATTTTTCACATTTCTTATGAGTGGTCTTGACTGTCCTCAGGGGTCATACACACAGATATACATGTAAGTAGATATCAAATGTGCAGAAGGTGGAGGCTGTGACTGGAAAGCAGGCAGGTGTGATGAATTGTTTTTTCTCGACTGCACTCACAGAGCTAAACTTGTTGCTGTGTTTTCACTCTCTGGGTTTGACATGACAGAACCACAGTTTATAAAGGAGGAGAAACAAAATGTCCTCTTCATCCAACTTTGTTTTTTCTTGTTTTTTCATCCCCCACCCTCAGCCTCTCCTGGCACAAGGTAGAAATAGCTGTCCAGGCTCTCTTTTCCAGCCAGTGTGTTGTGTGCAGTGATTACAGAGTGTGTAACTAAGCTCCAGGAGTGAAGTGCGAGTGGATGTCAAGAAGACCAGGAGGAAGAAGGTGAGTTTGGGTGGCTGAGCTTTCTCCCTCTTCCTGCTAACAATGGGAAAACCACTTTCTCATAGCAGAAGAATGAGGAGGAGACTTTTCAAAAGCTTTTCCCAAACATATAAAAAGTCTTTGCTCTGAGGTATCTTACAACTTTGACAGATTTACAGTGACCACAGATAGAAGAGAAACACACATCAGTGGAGTACAGGAATTTTAATCTAAAACTTGTGCAGAAATGCCTTACACAGCTCCTTCTTTACAAGAGGAGTTTCTTCCTTATTCTGAGCTTACCTGTCATGCACAAATAAATGTCTGACAGAAGAAAGACTGAGGGTGGATTTGAATGACTAATGCTTTGGGAAGTGTGAACACTGCTCTGCTTCTCACAGACATTAAAAAGCTGGCACCCTGTAGTCCTCTTAACATGAAGCAGGGTGATGTGTGAAAAGGAAGATGTTATACAAGTTCACCCATTAGAATCAAGGACTTCAAGCAGTGAACTGACTGCCACATCCATCAGCTCCTGCTGGAAGAAAGCAGACACAGGCTAGATGGTAGCTGGCCTCCCTCTTCTAGCAGTTATCCTGACACATTCTTCCAACAGCTGCTGAAGGGCAGAAGGTAGGTGTCTGCACTCATTGGAGTCAGAGGCAAATCTCACACAGGGAGAAATCCTAACCCTCTTGATGTATATGAGAATGAAAAGGATCCAGCAAATTTACAGAGGGTGAAACTCTCCTGCCAACTCAGGACTGTATCAAAAAGGCATTTGGCCCTTTTGAGTGTGTTCAAAGTTTTGTCAAGGCTAACAGAAAAGGTCTCTTGTTTCCACTCTCAATCTAGCATTTTCTTTGCCAATCAGTAGTTCAAGGCATGAACCTTTCACAGACAACATCTGTGGTCAGGGGTCACTAATCTCCTGTTTCTCTTGGCTGAAGTGAGCATCAAATTCATGCAGCTACAAATGCCCAAGATGGCAGTGAAACAGCATTAACTGCTGCAAAGGCAGGTTATTGGTAAGGAGAAGTAGCATCAACATTGGATTGTGTGTAAACCTTGGGAAAACACAGGCATGAACAGGCAAACCTGTAATTGTTAAGGACTCAGACTAGACTCACTGTGTATCGGTACACAAGGATTTGTCAACAAATTCATTACACAAAACCTTTAGTAATAAAGGCTTTTGACTATAACATAGAAATCTGGAGCTGAAATAAGAAAACAACTTGCTAGGCCCATTAGATATCTCTCTCAGGGCTGAGCTATTCAACTGACACATGTTGGGTGTTTTGGTGTAACTTTGGAACGACGAGCTGTCTCATCTCAGTTCAGCCTCTGACTGGCACTGTCCTGCTGAGACGTCCTCAAACCACTCAGACCAGCCTCTTGCTCTGCAGAAGGTGGCAGCAGTAACTAATTTGTGATAATCCATACTATGAGCCAAATGGATGAAGAAGAACAGATAAACAAGATTAGCTCCACCATATGGCATGAAATACATTACTCCTCAAAACTGAATCAATATGCTGACTGTGAGACTCTTGAGGTCATAACTCCTTCTCTGGCATGCTCCTGTGTTTGTGGACAGCTCAGCACTATGGCAGCTGGTCAAGTTGGCTGACTCTACCATCTTCTCTACACTGTCACTGCAGATTGTCCTTGCAGGAACATTCAGATATCTGTCTCCAACCTAAGAGTTTTGTTGGCAAGAAGGATGAACAGGAAAACTGAATAATTCATAAGAAAAGCTTCCAAAAATATCCTGGTTGGATATTAGAAATGGATCTACCCCCAAAAAAATCAAAATACTTATTGAAAGTAAAAAAAATTAGATGTTTTATTGTAAATATTTCTACAGTGCCTTATGAGAGGTGATGCCTGGATTCTTCACGGTCCATTCCTCCTCTGTAGAGGAAAATCTGACTCCCATGAGGCACCATAAACCTGCTCTCCTGTAATTGGGCATTATGGGAGCTGACAGTCAGCAATGCAGTTTGTTGGAAGCAGGGAAGACCTAGAGAACTCAAGTGCCATCAACCATAACTGCCATAAAGCATTTTCACATTCAAAATATCTGGTTTGACAGGGAGCTTGTTTTGGAGGCAATATTAAAATTATTCATCTAAAATAGACATATTTTGTAAAGTTCTTCTGCTAAAAAGTCTGTTTTCTAAGGAAAATCAGTTTTCTGAAGATCTTCTGGTCAAAAAGACAAAGTATCTGCACCAAAGATAGTCTAAGGCTGTCTGAGTGTTTAACATGAAAAAGATTGTCACCTGCTCAAAGTAATTTCTAAACATAATAGGCAAGAGCAGCTTAATTTTACCAAAAGACAGGTGGTTCAAGGATAAATTTTGTAAGTATTTGATGAAAACTGCTGGTTACAGAGAAGTAAAGAGACTCAAAGTAGTTCCACTGCCATGGTAAAAGGCACCTAAAGGTCAGCTTCCTACCCACTTTGGGAGAGGGAAACCATGTCCACTGAGCACAAGTACTGCCCCGTGTCCAAAGATTCATAATTTTGAAAAGCCGGTGCATGGAAACCTATTCATACAGAAAACCTGTAGAGGATTCAGGAAGAAGTTAGGAGTCCTGTGAGTTGCACAGAGGGATGTAAAGGGCATGGATAGAAGGAAAATCAGCTTTGTATTCCCTGCTGTCACCGAAGTGAAGCACTCTTCCTCCATCAAATGTGTGGTTGGGAGCCCCATCTCCTGAGTACTGTGCACACTAGAATGAAGGATTCAGAACCACAAGACACTTTTCAATACTACAGAAACTGGAGCAGTTGGGTCATGCCATTTCTATACCAAAGGTCTGAGACATATTTCAGAGCAGGAAAAAGAATAAATTATAACTTTTCTGAAGTTTCTGGGAAGTCATGTGTTATGAATTCTTCGTTGAGATGTCACAGCTAGCCATCTTCTGTTTTATTTCTAGCTGCAACACTTAGTTTCTGTGAGACATGAATGAATATGTTAGCTGAGAATTTCCAAAGCAGTGAGTCAAAGACTGGCAAAGGAGAGAGGATGGGGAGCCATAGCACCTTCCTCATTAGTATCACCTGGCTCAGAGTGCCTGCTCCAAGATACACAATTGGATAGAAATGCCAGCACACACATTGCCCTCCCTCTTCCTTTCCTCCCATCCACAGTCCAGGTACATCTATTTGACAGGTTTCCATTTTCAAGTTCCCTAGTCAATTAATTGGCACATTCCTTCAGACCTCTCAGCTCTGGCATGTAAAGATCTCAGTTATTTTTAGAAATCTGAATTGCTGCTTTTCATGAGTAGAAGATTCACATTTTAAGAAAAACTCTCATAGTTGCTTTGTCTTCAAGAAAATGAATCACCAGAAGCTAAACCTGTTGTGTTTGCACCTTTTATTTGCATTGCATGGATCAATTGCCAAGGGGTCAAAGGCTCTGACATTTGATATGATATTGGTAGGCACATCTAAAACAAGATGAGAAAGCAGGACATATACTTACCATCCTGACAGAGAGGCCCTTTCTTGTGATGTGTTCAGGGTTATCAGGCATGTCTCTATGTGTCTTTGTCTCCTTTGTCTCTGACTTGGAGTTGCATCTCAGGAAAAATAATTAGCATTTACTAACAGAATCTTTGAGGAATTTCCTCTGGAGATTAGGGAGCTTTACTAACTGAGAACCTCTGACTCAGACTCCAATTGTACTCGTTCTCCAGGCATGTCACTCTGGTACCTTTCACCAGTGCTATACTCACAGAGAAAAGAAATGTAGAATTAAAATTCTAAACCAAGGAGGCGAATACAAAATGCCCTCTCTCAACATACTGACTTCTTAAGCATTTCCCCTGCATTCATTCATGGCTTAATGAGTGAGGGAAAAACAGCAGAAGCTTTAGAAAGCTGCAAAAAGGAGTGAACTGCATAGATCACTTACTGCTTCTATGAGTTTGTCTGACCACAACTCCACTGGAGGAGAAGCAGAACTTATAATAGTTCTATCCTAGGCAATAATGGAACTAGAATAAAACTGGATGTAGTCTGGTCTTTACAGCTTCCCACTGTACTTTTAACTCTCCTTCTAATTTGTGCCATGAATACAGCCCTGAAGGAAGCCTACAGATATTCCTCAAATTATTACATAGATATAAGGGACCTGGTGAATCTTTTTCCTATGGCTTCTACAAGGAACCATTTACCCAAGGCATCCTGGCTTCTAAATAGGTTTAAATTATGCTTCATTTGAGTCAGTTCTGCAACATCAACAGAGCCATGTAGGACTGAGATGGAGTTATTGCTCACAGCATGGTATGGACTAAAAAGGGCTTCAACTCACACCTACTACTCCTGTTGACATCTTCCTGCTGATGGAGTGAGATATCACAGCAGGGGTTTGGCCCAGACTGATGTCATCTGATGTGGAAATCAACAAAAAATTAAAAAGCATGGAATCTGCTTGGATATTTTTACTTTATTTTTCCCTTAAGCAAGAGATTATCATTTTAGGAGCACATAAGACTATACCTATATGACATAAAGCAGTGCAGCATGAAGATACCTGAGCAAGTGCTGAATAAACAAGCTTTATTGTGGAGCTCCACTGTGACTAATTAACACAGCTAGAAGTAGCTATATTAGTCTGGGAAGACTGCCATGCAAACCTACTATCCTGCTTTTTGTATCCAAGCAAATTACTTCAGAGATACCTAAGGCAGCTGGACTGCAATAGACTTTCAGGGATGGAGGACCCTCAGTACCACAAATGATTAGCTCCCAAAAAATGTAAGACACCCCTGAACTATGTTTTAAAGTAGGAACAGCTTAAGGGAATAACCCAGGAAATTGGTGTCTATGCAATCTTTATTTAGAAAATCCTCACTACATTATCCACTAAAATTCTTCAAGCCTTTTGTCTGATTTAGATAAAGTTTACCTGTATTTATGGAGTATGCAAAGAAATGACCCCTAAGAAGCCCAGAGAAAGGCAATTCCTTCATTTTAAGGACTAGTAATTGATTTTTTGTTTCATCTAATATGGGCTTAGCTCTAACTCCTCCCTTCCAAGAATTAATTCAGTTTTTACCATACTCCTGAGCCACGATGCTAGTATACTACCCTATCTTTTGTAATTCTTTTTAAGGCCAGTGTTATTCCTCCTAACTTTCAGTTTCCTAAGTAGCAATGAAGCTGCCTCCTGTAATGGTCTGAAAAAGGTGACATTTACTATGTTTGAAACTTTAGTGATTGTAGGTTTCATGAGATCTCCTGAAGAAATGTTTATCCTCAAAAGTTGCTGAAATAATGTAACTTGTTCAATGGATCCTTATGTGGGAGTATGTTAAGAAGAATTGTGCATTGAAGCTTACAAATAAGATGAGATGTTTCAATAAAACAGCAGATATAAGAACTACTGAAGGAGGAGAGGGATCTGCCTGTCTCCTCTCTGCCAAGATACTGTCAGCCAACATTAACAACTCCTATTTCAAATCACAGTATCTCAATGAAAGGACTAATCACTACCCATGCATATCTGTGTGAGACTGTTTTAACCTACAGGACAGATCATACCTTGGAAACAATTTCCACCAGCCATTTGGGCCATTAGGCCTCTACTGGAATGGCAAACAAAGGTGTCACAGATAACCTGTTGCTTGTTTCTGAGAAATGAAGCCATAGCTGCTGGGACCTGATCCAAAACTCTCACTTAATTTGATAAAAGCTTTCCAGTGTTATTGCTATCACTTGCAGTTTCTGTTACTGTAATGCATAGCAGTTGTATTCAAGCCACAAATATAAGTGCCTGACTTAAGCTTTCCAACATGTTTCAGAGAAGAATGATATATGTAGTTAGTTAGTTAGTTAGTTAGTTATGTTTGTTTTCTGGAGTGATAAATGATGACACGACACAGAAGATGCCAGAAGTATCTGAGATAGATAGCATACAACTCCCCTAATTGTAAACATCTAGATAATTTTTCTAGTCAGAAGATTTAAAAAAGACCAACAAACAAACAAACAAAACAAACAATAAAAACAAAGGAAAAAAAAAAAACACCTTTACCAAAACACACAAACCCCACATTTTGCTTCTGTAGATACCTATTTTTGAATTAGGTGAATGTACCTGTGTACCTAACTTGGGTGGTATGGTTACTTCTCTGCTTCAAGTGTTCCAGCACAGTAAGTCATCAAAAGCACTGCAGTAGCTTAGACACCAATGGTAGGTCTCTTTCTCAGTATAATCTCAGTGGTAAGTGCTGGCAAGGCACTTAGAAGTGCACAATAGAAAATGTAAAGCAGGAATCAGTAGATGGACAGGGGAATACAAAGCATCAAGAGATTCTATTAATTAATATGATGGATTGATATCACATCATATGAACAATGTAACTACGGGCAGCCTTTGTGTGCATCCTAACAGAGGCCAGTTTTAGAGGGATTATAGACTGTCTTTGCAGATATTCAAGCAACTGGAATACCCAGAGCACCTGGGAAAGCAAGGCAAGCCTGCTGTGCCCTCTGCTTTAAGTACATACATAAACAAGACAAGCATTAAGCCTCAAAAGATCCAAAGACATTTTACTTGCTCTCAGCATTTGCCTGCCTTTCAAAGCAATACAAGTAACAGTAATACCACATCAATTTGGAAAGATATAGACAAGATTCACCAGGTTTCTGTGTTCTAAAGCAGATTTAATTTTTCAAATTTATCAGTCTAGTAAAACCCTATAAATATTATTTCTTTGGTATCCATAGTTTAAAGTAGTAACACCACCATTGGTATTACTTAACATTATGTATTATTATCAAGCTGCTGTATATAAAAGATGGTTGTAAGCCCTAAAACAAATCATTTGAGTATTTTGAAGGAAGTATTTTGTTTTTCTACTTACTCCAAAGCCATCAACAGGGAACAAAATGGCAGACTGATGCAAAAGTTAGAAAAGTTGAGTTATATTATTCCACTGCTGAAAAATAAAGCATCATTTGCACTCTAAATTATGGCATTTTTCACTAAATATTGTTATTTTCAAAATATTTTACTTTATGACTCATGCAGCCCCTAAAAGAAGCACCAGTGCCTCCTTCTTTCCTAGATTTGTTTGCCTTAAAGACTAGTCAGGGACCTGTAATATTTTCAAGACTTAATATATTTACTGCTACTATTTGTAACTATTTCTAGTAAGTTTCTCCTGAGGTTCTCAATTTGGGAGAGTTGGAGGGTTGGTTTTGGTTTGGTTTGTTTTTTTAAGAAGCTTGCTTGCAAAAAATATTTTTTCCACTTACCAACAGCAGTTGCATCTGAATCTCAAAGGTGTCCCAAATCATCTTATTCTTAGGTAGAAAGAAACATTAAGATGAGACCTAACAGGAATAGGACATAGTTGAAGTAGAGTATCATGATAAATACATACTTGCTAGCTGAGTAACATTGAATATCTTGTTGTGTTTCCTTTTCACAAGCAATTCAGAGAAACTGATGTCCTTAAAGATCATGGTCCAAGTTTTCAGCTGCTGTAAAGGAGCATTTTCACAGAATTCAGTGGAGAGGTCAAGACCATTCAAGATGCTGGCATTTTGCTATTGGACATTTTTCCTATCCCTTGGTTTAATGTAATTTCCTGGCAACACCTCAGTAAATGTCATACTCTTGAGTATTTGCCTGAACACATGCCTACGTAGAGGTGTTTGTTCCTGGAGTATAGGCTCTGATTTGTACTAAACAGGATGCCTTGTAACAGCACAAGAGCAGGAAATACAGCCTTTACCTGCAGCCAGATGGGTTAACATGGTGCCTCTGTTTCTGCCTTGAGTAGGAGTTTCCAGGTTGGGCACCATAATCAAGTTTTAAGTGTTTGTGGATAATGTAATTTCATTTATACTAACAGGCAAAGGGAATGTAGAAGGAAAGCAGGCTCTTTTCTCTATAACCCGCAGTGTCAGGAATGTATAATAAGCTGTAACACTTTAAAAAACCCAGACAACCAGTTTTTCAGCACCATTATGATTTGAAAAATACAGGTGAAATCTGTGAATAAGAGCTGTGCTTATAGAAGTCTTTTCTCTCAACACTCAATAGCACAAGTCTCAGTGGCTTGCCATAGCTAGTGATTTGTGTTTTCGTATTGTGAACCAAACTGTAGGTACAACTTTTATGGCTGAATGTGAAATTAGAGCCGTTTTGAACGTGTTTTGACTTTCTTATCCAATATACATTACCCTGTATGATTGTTAGGTCAGTATGAATGATTCTAATGCTCAGAAACATAAAGCAAGACCAGTTATCCTCTAGTGGGGCCCCTCTGCATTCTTCTATAAAAGAACTCCCCAAAGTTTCACATCATTGGTAATAGGAGAAAATTAATTGGTTCTAAACCCAAAATGCATTTAGCAGCCATAGGTTTAGGCACTATTTGAAGTGCTAGCAGGCAAGAAAACATGACTGCAAGCAATTATTTCAGCCTTATCTTTCAAAAAATCATAAAGTCAAATTGCAGTTTCTACCAAACATATAAAGAACACTTTTATAGCAAAAACATACTCCCTAGTGAATGAGACATAAAGTCAGCCATAACCCCAGCTATGTACCAGACTTCATTAATTTTTTCTAGGAAATCTGTGGGTTACTTATGAACATACCGAACCAAAATATTTAGGTTATCACTTGAAAGGGTCCCTCTGGTGAGATTAATCCAACAAAGTTAAAAGCCTAGAGGTTGTACCACAAATATGTGTGTATGTGTCTATATATATTACAGAATTTCCTGTAATTAGAATTTCTATATTTTCCCTGGTTTAGGATCTTTTATTAGTTGCTCATAGCTTTTCTAATCCTTTTGATTAAGACTTTTCCATGCTGGTGCTATCCAGGTGGACTCAGACATCGTCTGTTCTAATCAAAACTGCTAAGAATTTTCCAGAGAATACTGTTGTTCAGTATTTTAAAAAATATATGGGAGACCATTTTTTTCTTAGAAAGGTTAGATAGCTCTAGAATAATTTGTGGAAGGATTTGAAATTTGGGACATTCTACATGGTATGTATAAGAAAATCTACAAAAAAATAAGCAAATTACAAGCCTTGGCAAAAAAAAATATAAGTTTATGGATGCATAGGAGAGATTATTCTGAGCCTAGCAACTGGAACTGACAATAATCTCTCTGCTCTGATCATGCTTCAGTCCGGAAAAGGCCCTTCAGTGTTTGGGTGTCCCATCATTTCCCACCCAGAAAATGATTATGCCCCAGACAGTTCCCATCTCCTTGGCCAGACAGTTAATTTATCTTTATGACTTCCCTCTTTTTGTACCTCCTTGCATCTCTGCATTACAACTCAAGCCTGTTCTCAGACCACAGGCACATTCAATATGCACCTATACCCACACTTTCCCCTTTCTGGTCTCTTGGGCCAGCCTTTTTTCCTGGACAACTGCCATCATTGTCTCCTTTCAAAGTGCCTTTTCAAGTTGTTATGCAAATTTTGATGCTAACTCTCATTCCCTTTGATCTGTAGTCCTCTATCATCCTGACCAAATATGTTCCATATTCCACATTCTTATGATACCCACAAGTTTTGCATCAACCATGTCTTCCAACATTTTCAAAACTGTCTCACTACCTGAACCTTCATCCTTTCATGGCTCTTTGTCCATTTTACACGCCCTACCAGTCCCAGCATCCACCTGCAGATAATTAGTTCCAATCTCTCCTCCACACACCCAGTCCCACCAAATCTTTTGACCTAATGTACACATATGGATTTGGGTTGTTTGTTTTTGTTTTTTTTTTCTCCTTTATTCTAAGTCCAAAAAGGGTTACTGATGGTAGGGAAGACTTCAGCTTTCTGACTACCATTTAGTAAGACTGTAAGCAAACTGCATTTGTCAGCAGAGGTGATAGGTAAATTTAGTACCAGACACTGTTAGCAGGCCCACCACATACTCACTGTGTTGTGCATTTGTACATGTAAACACACATGAATACACACAGACAAACAAATGTACTACTGTATATATGCAAATGTTTTCTCCAAACTGCTTTCAGAGGAAGAAACTTTATCTGTCTAGAAAGATGTAGCTGCCACTTGCCCTCAATTTATTGGTACACCAGAGCTCTTTGGCATTGTTCCAGTGATGCAGAGAATCACTAATGCTGTTTATACCAGTTTACAGCTGCTTTTCATCTTCTGAGATGCACCAGCAGATCTGGCTTTATCTTTATTTTCAGATGTCTACAACTCTGATCCCTCTGTCCTTTCTCCAGTTATCCTTATGTAAGTGGTCTTTAGATTCTAGATGATGTGACAGACTTGCACTGTGATTTCTCGCTCTGGAAAGTGAAACTTGTTCCAGAACAAGTTTCCTTGGAACACTCCCAGGTGAAATTATGGTGTCCCACCAAATATTATGAAGCATTTTCAGATCAGTATTTCCTTATCAAAATTAGGTCTTTTCTTCTGATATCCCATAGGAGGAATTACCAGCAAACTCAGAAGAGATGGGCATGAAAATCACAGGGAGGTAGAGTGTTAACTAAGTTTGGAGACTGAATGATGGCCTTTAGTGACGTACGTTTGCACCTACATTGTGAAAACTGTGGCATGTATAATAGATATCTAAATGGTATCTCTAAATATTCACTTTGTGTACTATTGAGAGCTCTGCTTATTAGCACTCTGAGAGTATATTTGGCAGAGAAAATGCTGTCGAAGTAATACTGTTTGTATCCTTAATGTCAGCAGCCTATAATAACACCTGATCTTTTCCAACAGCTGAATGAACTCTCCTTTTCTATAAACTAATTTGGGAATTATCAGTGTTTCAGAATAGGAAAATGCTAGGTAGTAAAAGATACTCACCTGATGTCCTTTATGATATTAAACTATTTAGAACTTGAATTGCTGTGAACAGCTATTTGATTTAAATCTCTCTAGCTTATGAAGTTTGAAGTAACATTCTCTTTAAAGATTGAAATTATGACTGAAATTAATTGATTGAAAATAAAATTATCATTTTCTGTGGTTGTATTTCTCCTTGCAGTTTAATGAATTCTCTTCTCCTTTGGATCAGTGTAAGTCAAAGCTAACAGCAGATGTTGTTCCAGTGTATGAGACCATAAGACGAGAGTATAGTCAAGATAAGTGAAACTGAGTTATTAGTGAATCAGACTACTAAGTGTCTCACTTCTTTTGCAGTATTTTGTTCTCAATAAAATCCAGTGCATTGGTGACAAAAACAATATTAATTGTTCTGTTATGCTGAAGCTTCACAGAAGAATCATCAGTCAGTTCAACCGACATAGACAATTGCAGTTACATGATCACAGAACCACAGAATGATTGAGGTTGGAAGGGAACTATGGTCATCATCTGGCCCAACCCCCTGCTCAAGCAGGGCCACCCAGATCCGGTTTTCCACTACCCTGTCCAGACAACTTTTGAACATTTCCAAGGATGGAGACTCCACAACCTCCCTGGGCAACCTGTGCCACTGCACAGCTACCTTCACAGTAAAAAAAATGTTTCCTGGTGTTCAGAAGGAACCTCCTGTGTTTCAATTTGTGCCCATTGCTTCTTATCCTAGCCTTGTTTTAATCCTTGACTGTCCACTAAGTTCTCACCAAGCTGTTCTACCACTCCCCATCCATCAACAGGATGGAGAGAAAATACACTTAATAAGCTTATAGGATGAGAAAAGAACATGGAGATAACTTACCATTTACCATCAGGGTAAAACAGACACAAATTGGATAAATAAAAATAAAAGTGTCTCCTCCTCCCACCTCTCCCTTCTTTCCAGGCCCAACTTCCCTTCTGACTCTTCTACCTCTTCCCCCTGAACAGTGCAGGGGGACAGATAATGAGAGTTACAGTCAGGTCACCACACTCTGCTGCTCCTCCTCCTCAAGCTCTATCCCTGCCACAGTATGGGGTCTCAGCCATGGGAGATAGTCCCTCACAAATTTGTCCAATGTGGCTCCTTCCCATAGGCTACATTTATTCAAGAACTGCTCCAGCATGGGTCTTTCTACTGGTTACAGACCCTCAGAAGCAGACAGCTGTGGTGTCTCAGGTCTCACCACAAAACCTGCTTCAGCAGGGGCTCTTCTCCATGGGTCCCAGTTCCTGCCAGGAGCCTGATCCAGCACAGGTTCTCCATGGGCTACAGCTTGGCACATCCATCTGCTCCATCATGGGGTCCTCCACAGGCAGGTGTAGATCTTTCTACTGCGGAGGTCAAATTTAATTTTCCCAAGCTCAGTCTGTTTTGCCAATGATGGCAATTATTGAGTGATGTCTCCCTCTCCTTAACTTGACCCACAAGACTTATATTTTCTCTCCCTTGTCCAGCTGAGGAGAAAAGTGACAGAGCAGTTTTGGTGAGCATCTGGTGTCCAGCCAGGGTCAACACACCACAACAGGAGTTAGACTCAGACCCTCAGTCCCACTTGGGACTGCTGCAAGCATTGAAATTCTGCTTAAGAAGAAGTAATTTTTTTCCTTCTTTCACTTTTTTTTTTTTTCATCTTCTTATTTATGACTTAGTTTCTGCAGGGTGAACGAAGTCTACAAGGTGTGTCTGCCTGATGTTTTTGTCAGTTCCACAGCAGGAGTAAGAGCTGCAAAATTATCAAGAACATGAAATTTCATGCAGTCTCTGCAATAGCTACTGAAGCCTAGAGCTCTGGAGAAGGCTTTCAAGGACCTTGGGTGCTGACCCTTGAAACCCTAAAAATGCTTGAATGGATCTAGGACTTTTAGACTGAACTGCAGAAAGCATCAGTTGCTGCAAACCTACTAAAACCTGAAAGTGCCTTTGTTATTGACTGCTCCAGACTCTCAGATCCTGGGAACCTGTCTCACAGCTTCAAGCTGTAACACAGCAGTACCATCCACCATTTTAAAAAACCTGGCTGCTTAGAAGTCACAAACCCTAGGAAGGCTGGCATGTTCAGTCCTTTAGGTTTCATCCTGGCAGCAGGATATTAGGAGGAAAACTTCTACAGTTAATGAATACTGAAAACCAATTCAAATGCTGCATCCAAAGTTTTATGGCAAAACTGGACCGCAGGTTCTTAATTTCCAGTCAGTTCTAATATTTAGATATGCTACATGATGTCTTTCAACATGTTTGCATAGTGTTTAGCCCTATAGAAGAGAAAAGAGCAAAGTTTAAGTATGTAAAATGTGGGATGAAACTGGTAAGAGCCACTAAGTTCCCTTTGTGATGTATAATTAGTGCTAATTCATTCTAAATCTTCCAGCTCCCTTTTCCTGAACTATGGGATTTTCAGAATTGTCCATTGAACAGTTTGAACTGGAAAAATGCTTGAATTACACAGCATGTAAGTCTTTGAATTTTTTTAACTCAATAGAAAGGTATGGACAGAACTGCACACTGTTAGGCTTTTGCTCAAAGTTCGTTTGTGCAGTTTTTAGCTTCCTGAGATCTTTGCTGAGTTTAGGATCACAGCTAATCCTGGAAACCATTTCCAGGCACACTTGTTGTTTACCCATATATTGCATGTGTGTAAAAACTGCTGCCACACAGGGCTAGATTAGAGGTAGGTGCTCTGTTTGTTATTCCAGGTGGTGTTTAGCCATGAGATTCCATGGTTTGTTGTATGCTGAGTACCACAAATATATGGGCTTGACAGACTCTTCCAGTAGGAAGCTGAACTATCAATGGCTTCAGTCATCCACTGGTTTAAGAACATGGTATCTTAAGGTCAGTATCTTGGTCACAGATATCAGAGCATCTAGTAGTTTTACATTTAAGGCACATATACTGCTTTGGAAATTAACTGGAAATTAACTTCTGGACTATGTAACTCCTGCTGAAAGTCACTGGGGTTTGTTCCCTAAATGTGTCAATCACATTTAAATACATTCAATACTTCTAAATTATGTTGGCATGTGTAAAAAATTTACTGAGGAGCTCTGTGAAATATATGATATGTATTTCAAAATGATAGTGTGGAAGAGTTTGCTGAAGCTATAAATCTGTCCAAGCTTCAGAAGCTAAGAACATTGTTATTGACTAGCAAGGCAGAATAAAATTTAAATGCCAGCTTTCCTCCCCAGAAATAGACACTTTCAATCCAGGTATTTACAATTCATTCCAGATGTGTTCTGTTAAGAGTGAAGTTGGATAGGAGACAAATCCCATATATAGGTCACTATTTGCTTATAGCTGTTTGTCAAAATATGGATGCAGGTTTTCACATGTAGTGTTGAAGTTGAGCAAATATATTGATCAGAGGACTGCAGACCAGAAGAATATGCTGATTTCCCCTGTGGAGAGAAGTTAGCTAGTATTGTAGATTTTTTCCTAGTAGTCTAAAGGTATGACAAATCTCTTCCTGACAAGCAATACTGTGAATCATCAAGTTAATCCGTTGCTCAGGGACATTACTTGGATTGTGAGCAGTCCCAGAAGGAGCCATCCAGCTTCAAGGCATATACTTGCAGCTTCACAGCTCTGAGAGGAGAGCTGTTACTGGTCAGTCCTCACAGGCAGCACTTGCACTATTTATGCATTTATTGAACAGCTAGATATTTCCATATTCACATTCTTACAGCCAGGGTCAGACTCAATCAGTATAAGCACTAATGGGCTAATAAAACTCTTCATGGCACATGGAGGATTGACCATGGTTATCTTACCAGAGATGTCAAAAGGTCATAAATACAAAACAGAGTTCATAAGATAAAACAAAAATCCTTCAAGCAGTAATATGTTTCTTTTTCTCTATCACAATAATCATTACCTATGGCTCAGCATTTTGCTTCTCTTTGTTTTGTATTCTGGGATTTTCATTTTCTAACTCCACCCTCCTTATTCTGCTCCCCTGGTGTGTAATGCTCTAAATTCAATCTGTTTTCATTCATTTTAACTATGTGGGAAGTCTAGAATTCCGTAATTTAATTGCTTTGCTGATGCTGCAGCACTGAATAATGGACCTTTACTCACTTAGGCTAGGAGGAACAGTCTGGTTCCATCAGACACGCCTGCTCCCATTTGCCTTTTGCTTACACCAGACACTTGTCAGCATAATCCCATTGGTCTGACTGCTTTCTGGTTTACACAGATGCAAATTACTATTACAGAGAGGAAGAAATATAAAGGAGAAAAAAGGAACAAAATAACACCACTATCACCAACAACAAAAAAGACAATCCTAGAAAATCACTTTTTTGTCCTACACAAAAGAGGTTTTCAGGGATCCAGACCATCACTTTTGCAATGTTCATATCTGCAAAAACATCCAGCTCTACAGAACATTGAAATATTTAGATTTTTGCATTTCCACAATAGCACATTATTATATGGGAGGCAGGATTTAGAAAAATAGGTAATAATGACATACTGGAGCTTGTTATTCCAGTTTTTGTATACACTTCAGGTACTGCAAAAACTGGCAGTGTATGGAAAACCCAAATGAAAAATGGTTCTTAAGTGACTTGGAGTATGGACAGGACCTCTGTTATGGTTTGTCTCAGGATCAGCAATTAAACCAATGACAACAACGCCCTTGATCCCCTCCCACCCAGGTAGGGAAAGAAGAGAGGCAATAAGGAGAGAGTTTCTGGATTAAAAACTAAGCTAGACAACTTTAATTAAACACTAATTATAAAAGAAAATATGTACAAATATATACAAGTATGTGCAGGAATGTGCAAAACCCTATTGCCTCCCCCCCCCCTCAGCAACTCCCATGGCATCTCCTGAGCTGTGAGCAGCTCTGAAATGTCCCAGAGCTGCCAGAGAGATCGGCAGAGAGACAGGAGCTGAGGGGAGAGTGATGAGGGTCAGGGATGCACGAGCCTGGGGATCAAAGGAGATGGGTAGATGGAGTCCTCCCTGGATGCTGGCCCTGAATGGAAGAGAAGGGAAGAAGTACAAGACCTTGACTTCCATGATCCTTGACTTCATACTGAGTCTTATGTAGATGTATGGAACGGAATACTTTGGTTCACCAATTTTGCCATCTGTCTAGCCCACTCCTCCCTATGAGAGGGTTGTAGATATGACTGATCTGCTCCTTTTGCATCTGAAGTAGTAGATTCAACAAGCAGAGCAAAGTGTCCTTGGTGTCCCAGCATTATCTATAAACACTGAGTGTTATCAGTCCACTAGCTGGAAAACTTGCCATGCTGCTTAAAAGAGAGTTCACTGAAGGAAAAAAAAATCAGTAAAAAGAAAATGGGCTTCATCCCGGCTCAAATCAGGACAGCTTCTGTGGATCTCAGCTAGTATCACTCAAGCTTCAGAGAAATGTGAGCCTTTACTTCTTGGATAAACATTACTTCTACTGCAGGCTGAGAAAAAATACACCACCCTTTAGCATAACAAATGGTATCAAAGTCCCCTTATTCAGTCTAAGACTTTGCTTTTTTATATATATCTATATCTTTTTTTTTAAGAAAATGACCTACACATCCAACTATTTGAATAATTATAATTGGAACTAACTACAAGGAAGCCAAAGTGCAGAAAGAAACATGTTAAGTAAATTCAGTGAAGTTACTCCTGATTAACACTGACATAAGTGAGAAGAAAATCAGGCACTCTGCTTTTAATACTTTTGTCATTTGCATCCATGTATTAAAAAAATTTTGAGTACCAGTAGCCAGAACCCCTGTTTCTGTAACTCAGCAAATGTTCACTGAGCTTTGCAAATTTGCACTGTCTGTGGTTACTGGCCAAGCTATTTAAACCACTTAGCACAAGGCTATGTGGGCTTGTTTTCCCACAGTGTTCACTTTTGATTGATTCATTCTAAGAAGAGATGTGGCACACACCTGCCCTGAAAACATCCTTTGGCAATGGCCCTGCTGCTGTTTGAAGCACCCATATGTTTCACCTGGCCTTTCTATTCATCTTTAAGTAAATATTGTATCCTCATGTGTTCAAACCTCTGGATAAAATTTCTAGCTTGACAGTTTTTCCTTGATCTTTTATATTCAATGACTAGTCTAAGAAGTCATGATGTTATTTAGTTTTCTTTCTTACATGGTCTCAATTGTTTTCAATTAAATCATTAGGCATAAGGGTATAAAATATTCACATAGAGCTTTCCTAAATGAAAATTCCACTTAAAAGTGTCTGTTTCTCTACTTAACCCATCATTATTAGACATTCACTTTTTAAAATATTTATGTGTGACCTATCTTTTTAAAAACAATACAGCACAGCAAGGTTTATAATTCAAGTTCTTAAATAAAAGCAGACATCCTTTGACAATTCACTTCCACTGCCCTGCTTGGGCACCCAGAAGAGAGATTCCTTCCTGTACCCAGTTTCTGCTTAGTACAAGAAAGGGAAAAAAATCACCACAGGGCAGTCACAGCCCTCTGCCATTGATTGGTCTCAGACAAAATTAACTAAGAAACACCAACAGAATCAACAGCTAAAAGTATGGTGAAGATCTACATTGTACTCATCTCTTATGTCTGCTCTTCCCATCACATTTTGAGGACAGGAAGCCACTCTGTGATACCTGTGCCAGCTGAAAGCTGGCCATAATGTGAGAATCCCTCGTAGGTCAGCAAGAATTAGAATCCATCTCTGTTCCTGCAATTGAGCAAGGAAATATCTGCAAAGATTTATGAGCCATGGTGTTTGTTTCAGAACTTCTGTTTGTCCTAACCTCTCCTCTCTGGGCAGTACTGTGTTCCACAAGGGATTTCAGTCAATTTAAAATAAGGGCAGCAGGATCAAGCTCCCAATGAGGATGGGTCAAACTGTGGATATATAGCAAAGATATTATCTCTGCATAGGAGTGTGGGAGAATTGCAGTCCCCAGGTTCAAACAGATTTATGAACCTCTCCTTCCTTCACCCAGGAAGCCAGAAAGAAAAAAAGTGGGGAAGGACCAGCTATGAGCCTAGACCAAGATGAACTACTATTAGGCAAGGAGCCTGAAAGAAATAAGTGCCAGACTAGACATCCAATATTTGAAGAGGATGGGAGGATGCTACCTTTTTACTGCCCCCTCCACAGCAAACGTCATATCTTAAGTCTTATGAAGCACTACTGTTCCTTGATGATAAAGCTAGATCTTACTCCACCATTTCAAATGGGGTTATTCTCAACTCAAAAATGATGTGAATAAGCTCAGAATAAGGCCAGGACACTTGATAGTCACAAGTCCAGCTGGGTGAAGCTCATAGGGCTTTTCTGCTTCTAAACTTTTCTTTCCTCTTCAAGTAACTTCCTTGAACATTCCTCACACACTCCTCTCCCTAGAATTTTGCAAGATTTTTCTAGAATAGCAATAAATAATGGGTGTAAAAAGAAAAGCAGACAGAGCTCACTTTAGCTAAAAAAACTAACCAATTGGTAAATACCAGCCTAACTGATGCAGAGAGGTAAAGGCACAGAACCAGAAAGTGAATACAGATCACCCTTCCTAAGAACCATGCTGATGTGCACACCATCCAAATGTTTGTTACAGTGGTAACACAGTCAGATTTCAGAAAGGAAAACGATGAAGCTTCATTTCGTTTGTTCTTTTCTTTTGTTCTTATCTCTATTATGGTTTGTTCTGCATCAACAATAACCCCCTATTGCTTTTGTGTTCCAGATGCAATAAAGTGTTTTTACGAGATATTAGTACCTTAACTTTTGAATTCAATCAGCCAGAGCAGATGTTCATTATTTTGTGTATTTCAAGACAGCAGAGATTATAACTTAAATAGACATTAAAACATGTGGTGGGGCAAGTAATCACTTCAGCTGTTGGAAAACAGATTTGTTTTCTCTCTGAAAATACTGTAAAATATTCAAATGTTTCTTTGACAAATGTTCTGTTTTGACAGCACACTCTGTTACTTCAGTTTAGTGTCTAGGCAGTAGATACCACCCTTCTGCTGGTCTGGTAGGTGTTCTAATATAAGTGGTTCTAATAGAAGTCAAGACAGAGAACAGTGTACTAAGACTCTGAAGTCCAGCTTTTATTCCTGGTTCTGTGTGTTACTTTACATGAGTCAACAGGTCCAGCTATCATAACCTATTGAACAATTAAAGGAATTTTGGAGAATCTAATCTCACTGTGCGCCATATCTCTCCAACACAAGGTAACAGTTTCCTTTAAGAGTTAGCTACAAACTTTCAAGTTGAATTTCAGCATATTTTGCTGGTTGAAATAAAATTACCTCTCTTATACAGGAAAGCAAGTTAGATGATCATGATGAAAACTTCTGGGTCTGAAAAATGTTCATCTGGTCATTCCCAGAGAAGTGTTTAGATACTGAGACAAGTTCTTTGTCTTCCTGGCCACAGTGTTAAAGAACATACATTGATAAAAATGCAAGTTTGCTGTCAGATGTGGACACAAAGTGAAAAAAAACCCTACTCTGTAAATATTTTCAGAAATTTAGGTTCTGGTGTATTCTGGTTCCAATACTTATGAAGGTCACAGATCTCCAAATGAGAGGGATCACATAACCAGAGAATCACAGAATGTTAGGGGTTGGAAGGGTCTTCTGGAAATCATCTAGTCCAACCCAGCTGCCAGAGCAGGTTCACCTATAGCAGGTTGCACAGGATGGCGTCCAGCTGGGTTTTGAATCAGTCTGTTCATTTCCAGTTCATGAAGGCTGAAAGTGCAGTTGAAAAAAAATTGTTTAGAAGTTGTGTTGATTTGAGACCTTTAGGGGTCTGAACACCTTCTAAGATCTGGTTCAAGACTAGGTTTGTGACAGAACAAAAAGTATGTGTCTCCTGTGTCACATCAAGCATCTTACCCATGGGACTATCAAGCAAGGCAAGGCACAATATTTCATTAAAGGAGGTTGTGAAGGTGTCAAGGAGCAAAGAGAAAACTAAAGTTCTTGTTATAACACAAATGCTCACTGATCCCTTTTCTGGGTCAGAAAGTCTCATAGAAACTGCTCAGGAAGTTTGGTAACATTCCCATGAGCCTTCCTAGCTCTCAGCAGCTGAGGATCAGAAATATCCTGTTTGGTAGGCTTCCTTCTAACAGCTTCCTTGTCCCTGTCCATAATCTGCCAGCTGAGGAGCAGGGATAGCATATCCAAACCCCAACCCCTTCTGGGAGGATGGTGCAATACGGTGAAATTAATTGACTTTAGCACAAAATCACATAATATTACAGATTGAAAGAGGCCTCTGGAGATCATCTAGTCCAACACACATCTCTATTTTTCTTCTCTTGTTTATAGAGCCACAGAATCATTGAGCTGTTTTGGTTAGAAAAAAACCTTTAAGACCATCAAGTCCAACCATTAGCTCATATTGCCATGTCCACCACTAAGCTATGTCCCTCAGTGCCACATTTACACATCTTTTAAATACTGCCAGGGATGGTCACTCCATCATTTCCCTGGGTCATTTATTCCACTGCCTGACAACCCGTTTAGTGAAGAAATATTTCCTAATATCAAATCTAAAGATGAGGCAACTGAGTTGGCAGATGTCCCCCTTTTCATGCTACCATATGGCTGGAAGATCAACAGAAAAACCCTACTGGACTTTTGTTCTGGCATAACTGACCTTCAAAGGCATAGGGAATCTCATCTTATGGAACATCACAAGTCAGATTAGGGAATGTATCACCTGCACAAATTAGCCTTGGGGACCTCCCATCTTTCTGTCTTTTCCTTCTCTGAGATCATAAATCAAACACAGACTTCTGAGTAATATATTAGGACTTGTTTCAAAATATATTAAGTATTTGTATTCATAAGGGGATTGAAATTTGGTCAACGTAAATTATAAATTCACTAAGAATGTTATTTCCTATCTTGAATCATTGTTATATCTCTGAGCAGATTTCATGGAGCAGTTCCTTTCAGAGCTCTTTAATTTACATCCCATGAGCAGAATGCATCCTTCCATTCAGTGCCTCTGCTAGGTTTGCTACACCTTGAAAAGTCCACATCTGTCCTAACATCAAATTCACTTCTCACTACAGTAACGTGTTTGTTCATTTAAGTGTAATTTAAACGTTTGTGTCACTCTGGAGTCATCAGGTTAGCTTTAGCTTGGAATGAAGCATTAGTAGCTATCCTATAATTCATAATGTCTCATCAACACAAGAGCTGACAGGAATGATTTTCCTCCAATGTCACTCCGAGTTCCTTTTTTTTTTCTTTTTTTTTTTTTAATAATTAAAAATCATTAATTCAAAACCTGAATAATCCCTGGTGCGTAAGATGCTAATTTGAAAATACCAAGAATTAAACTTCTTTTTTTTTTTTTGCCCCATTTATTGGTTGGCTTGTTGCATTAAAAAGAAAACTGATAAGTTTAATTACTTTTATGAAAAAGAAAGAGAACCATTACTATTTTGCTAAAGTGGTAGTGCCACTTTAAACAAAACTAAAGCCAACCACAGGCTAAGTGACGTGCCTGGTGGGGAGCATATCAAGCAATGGAGAATTCTTATTTATTAGGACATCATTAACATTTTCTGGTACAGAGATTGATTAAACCAGCTCTGCTTTGTTTGCTTCTTGCCCGCCATGCAGTGTTTTCCTCTAGGCTATTGTAGAATTCCTTATTTCCCAACATAATCATGTTTATTTGATTCAATGATAGATTATGTTGCCTGTATGTAATCAAGAGCTGGTGGCAATTACATTCCAAATGTAAAGACTTTAAAAAAGATGTTTACGTGTAGATTTAAAATAATCTATATTAAGTGCCAGGTTTTTCCTCCCTGAGAACAGAGCCAGAGACTCTTGTGTTTAGATTCTGTAAAGAAACCACTGTCATGCAAATCATGCACATTTTATTGATGAATTATTAAGCCAGCTTCTCCCTTGTTGAAATAGGAAAATCCTTTTGCCCTCATTAATACTGTTGAAGTGTGAATTAGGAAGTAATTCTGCCTAGGATATACTCCCACATAAATGTAACTCACTTCTGTAACTCCACTAGTTGTTTTAAGGGTTACTTTAGATTTCACATTGGTAGAAATCAGAGTACAATTCACCACCCAGACACCACTGGTTAGCTCATCTGTCACCAAAACCTCTGTTGTTTCTCCAAACAATTTTAATTTCCAAA
The DNA here is from genome assembly GCF_020740795.1 of Apus apus. Taxonomy (NCBI): domain Eukaryota; kingdom Metazoa; phylum Chordata; class Aves; order Apodiformes; family Apodidae; genus Apus; species Apus apus. The sequence continues at coordinate 198,168,692 of NC_067282.1, forward strand.
ATAAATCATGGGGGGGAAATAAATCTATATCATCATATTACATCTTAAAATAAATTTTTAAATCATTTTGAATTTGAGTCAGGAGTAGCAGTTGGGACTTTAACTGTCTCTGAACATTTTTAACAATACAAATTTTCTTAGTCACTGCATGAGCTTATTTAGCACTTGGGGAACTTAAGGCTAAAAGAAACAGATGCAACCCTGGTCTTCTTACAATATTTTAAGTAAGTGATCTTGTTAGGCTTTGGGCATATCCACACCAAGTCAACTGGCATGATTTGATTGATTTTGACCAGAAGCATAATAGTTTCTATAGCTGAAGATGAAACCAAGAGATGGGCCTTAGGTAGAAGGAGATGGGCAACATATTTTCTCCTTTGGTTGCCTGGGATTTTTTGAACAACATTTCAGAATCAAAGCAAAAGCATCCACCCCTTCCATCAGTAATAGGACTGCAAAGGTTAATTTTTGTAGTTGTTTATATCACAGTGGTATCTTATAGAGAGGTGGGCTCAGATTCCTCTTGACTAAGTTCAAGATAAGAGGTGTCTACAGTAGAGGGGGGCAAAGCAGCTGTCTGAACATAGGTTCCTCTAGTATCCTGACTGGCCTGCTGCTGCTTCAAAAAAGTATGAACATCAAGTAGTTCCTGTATCTTACAGGCATGCAGGTAGCTCAAGTGTTCTAGGGCACCTCAAATGACACTCCATGCCTACTTTTGGATGCCTGACATACCCCAGGTGCCTACATTCAGGACAGCTATCTAATCTCCCTTTTTAGTCAAAGAAGGTAAAATCAAAATAGTGCATAAAATCCAGGGATTGAGTCATCCCATGGTTAAGTTCTGCAAAAGGTCAGAAAAATGTCATTCAAGAGCTTATCTCCTCTCTATTAACAGACTGCACAGTCAGGTGTAGCCATCCGTGCTGTAAGCACTGTAATCTCCTACTCTTCCTGCCTGGGATGTTGCTGACTGTAAGTGTAGCAAATATGACCTCTGGTAGTACAGGTCATCTCCAGAGTGAATGAGCTGATGTGGTCTCACACTGGTGAGTGCCTAGAGAAGTAATGCCTCAAGCTTTGGAATAAAACTCAGGAAATAAGGGTTTACGTCTTGGCTCTATCAGAGACTTCATATGAAATCCCTTCAACAGAACAGGGGATTATTCATGCACAAATTTTTTTAGTCCAAAGAATCAAGAAAAAATTTACATATAGACTGGTATGCTGTTTTTTTTTGCATACAGCCCTTTTTCTCCTGGGCAGCATGGGGAACAGCTGCCAGTAGGAGCCATCAAAAATGGCTCTTACAAAAAGAGCCATAAATGAAGCAGAAGAAAGGACAAAGTAGAAATATTTTGTAATTTGAAGTAGCATGGTTTGTGGTCACAGCCTGAGTCAAGGTGGTGTAGCCTCTCCATTCTAGCACTAGAATTTAAAAAAAAAAAAAAAAAAAAGTCCTAAAATAGGGTGAAATAACCTCCTCTTGTTTGTTGGTTAGGTGTCATTTTGAAGTTGGTTGGTTTGATTTAAGCACAGTAGATCTTGTCTGCAGGCAGAAATAAGGATCAATGAATTTCTGAGGTCACTTTGCAGTTTTTTTCTGCAGTGTTAGGATGGTCTGGTGGTCTTACCCCCACTTCCCTTTCATTCTTGAAAGATCTGAGTAATTTGCTCTTCTTGGAATGCCTTCTTACCTGACTTGCTTTCATACCCTGTTGTATCTTAAATGCTGAGTTGATCTATTCTTATATGTGAAAACTGAAAGTCAGGCTGCTTCTGTTCAACAGCACCATAAGCCTATTTACCTACAAAATAAGTAGGTGCTCAAATGTTATATGCACTTTGGAAGCCTTCTGCTCAGCCTATTAATCAAATCTAGGAAAAAAATTAGATGCCTGCATTCCCTCTGTAAGAAACAGAAATTAAGCATGCAAGTACTTTGATGTACCCATCTCTGTGTCTGATCCAGTAATAACCAGTATAAAGGAGCAGTTTTCTTTATTGTTCTTCCACCTTTTGTCTCCTTTACATAGAAGCCTGATAACTGCATTCTCAGATTTTCCACAGGGAATTGAATCAGAAACATCCAAGGCTGAAATGTAAAGTACTAGAACTTGAAGGCATAAGCCAAATTTCTAGGTCAAGTTGGATCATCCTCGTAGAGACAAGAAAGGACAACTCACCCCAGGTAATTTAGTAGGGTAACTTATCTTCACTTATTATTCAGTGTGGTTGTATTACGACACTTCACCCACCTAGAGCTATCATTTTAATCTGGCTTCTCTGCGCCTTACCAAAATGCACATAACAAGAAATTACAGTTCTTTTCTCTGTCTGCTATGCTTGTTGTCAATGGTTTGGCTGATTGTGCAAGTGTGAACTTGCACAGCAGAGAAAATAAACTAGTTACACTCCTTTCTGAGGAAAAAAAAACACTCCTTGGAAACATATCAGCTTGTAAATTTTGTGTTTTCTGTATGAATTAATGTTGTTATTCAAAGAAGTAAGAAACAGAAGGGAAAAGACAAAATATTCCTCTTACCCTCTAAAACATTAAAGAAACAAGTTACATAAAATTTTCAAATACCATTAAGCAAAGCACTGGGTATCTGAGGATTCACAGATTACACTGGCTCATTAATCAAATGGAAATAAGGTGTCATCTGAAGACCATTCTTATTTTTAAGTATTTGTGGTGCTAATCTCACCATCCAAACAAAAGCATGGGATGGAAAAAAGACTGAAAAGAAAAAAGCTTTTCTGCCATAGTAGTATAAGAAAGAATGATTGTTCCAACCATCAAAACAAGCTTCTGAGATCCTTTACTAAGTCCTTTCTTCTGCATCCTTTTATCTCCAAGTAAATGTGTTGCTTTAAATACGTGCTTGGACAGAATAGATTGCTATAGAGTAGTCTCTATGAAAGTGAAACAAAGGAAGGTTGGGCAAGAGTAGAAGCATGAAGATGTGAGGCTTAGTAGAGAATTGAAAACTTTAAAAAAAGGCTACTATAACAAACCTGCCAGCCTTTCCAAAATCAGGAGGCAAAAATCAAACATTTTATTATAAAGAAATACTGGGTTCCCTTTCCGTTGCTTTCTTATCTCAGAACTGCTACAGAGGACACCAAGGTCCAAAAAATCTATTCAGGCACTGAAGTAGAGTGACATCTGAAAATTCAGCAGCTAACTGGGCAGCTGGGCTTTCGATGGTGTCATTCAGACCAAAACAAAAAACAAAACCAAACCAAAAAGCTTCACAAGGCATGATCTGAATGATTAGGTGATAATTTCTGCAGATTGAATGCCTGACCAGCACTCAGCAATGCCTCCCTTCAGGGTTCAGCCCAGTTCAGACATTTCACACCCTGGCTATGGGACACTCCATCATATTGCCAAAATTATGTTTCAAAGATGAAGAAAGCACAACAAAAGATGGTTTTATAGCCAAACAGTGAGGGCACTCAGGTGCAAAGGAGCCACTTCTACTACTTCTCTGCCATTTCTTTGAGACAGGAAATGTGTTTTGGTCTGATTATGAATAGGTCCCAGGTGAAGCGGCTCAGGGCTGCCAAGGCAGTTAATCTACAGAATGAGGGCAAATAATGTAAATATTTTAAAATCAATTTTTAAAATGGCAAGTGACTCATGCATAACAAGACATAAATGCGGAAAAGAAGTATTTTGGGGATGAAGGCCAAAGACTCTTTGAAGTCATGGAATTAAAAGCCAATGAAATTGAAAAAACAGTCAGTAGGAAGGATGGGGACCATGGCAGAAGCTGAGGGACCATAAAATCCTACCCCAGAGGTAAAAGGGTGGATGAAAGAGAATAGTGACAGGGCCTAAAAATCTAGCAAGTCCTCTAAATGATTTTTTTTCTGTATAACCTGTCTGGGACAAATGATCATTTCCAATGTGACAAGGTCTGAAATGATCACTACACACTGCTTTTCTGTCTTTGACTTACCCTGTTCCAAATTAATATATAGTCTATATCCTGTAACGGGAAAGTAACAGTGATTTTCCAGAAGAAATTGGAAATACTGCATCCCTAAACACAGCAGAAATGAGCCCAGTTCCAGACATTGGGGTAGATCTGACTGCCTGTCTTAGCAGGCTGTGCCCACGCAGGAAGCGCTGGTGCGTGTGAGCAGCACTTCAGATGAGAACATCCCTGCAGCATGTCCCATACTCAAGTCTTTGAAGGAATAAACAGTTGTCGCTGGAGATGGGGTCCATCTTCCCTAATTCTACAGGTTAGACATCTTCACCCGAGCTAGTGGCTTGAGACTGCCTCTGGAGACAGTGAAGAGGAAAAGGTACCTTCAGAAGCCATTTCACCTCATCCTCAGGTAAATATCCAGAATGCAAGCTCAAGGTGAGTAGCTCACAGAAATACATCTACCTTGTCAATATCTGTCTTTAATCATATGAATCCCACCTATTCTGTCACTGTCTTCCAGCAGAATCTCACAAAAAAAAGAAGAGATCCAAAGAGAAGTCAGGCATTGCACCTGCCAGTGGCACAGGAGCTGCTGTCTCCATGTCTGAAGGATTTTCAGATGCAGAGGAAGCACATCACAAGCTCTTTGTAACATGCTCTGGGTGTGACAGGCTCTGGAGAAATGGATTTGCAAAAGGTCACAAGCAAAATGGATTTGGACCAGGCTCCACAGCTGAGGGAGGGAATGGTTAGCAAATACATCATTTCATTGCTGCCCACAGGGTTTAAGAAATAAGTGGGTGCTGTGTTGCTCTACACCATGAAGCAGCTGAAGAATGCAGGTTCCAGAGTTCCTTGCAGACACATCCAAACTGAGGGATTTTTTAGCTGCAAAGAGACAAGGTTTTATGAATACAAGGGGAAGCTGCATTAGAAACCATCTTAGTATATCTTTATGCCCTTGATTGCCATTTGCAAATCTCATCCCCAAACTCTCAAAATACCAGAAAGGGATGTTATTTGCCTAAGTCAAGACCTTAAAAATGGAAATACTTAGAAATCTCCTATATTAAAATAACGGTCTTATAAAAACTGGGTAAGTCTCTTTCTCATGGTGTAAATTTCCTTACCATGTTAAAAGGAAATATTAATTATAAAAATAGAACAATTTGGCTAGGGCAGCATGTACAAAAATCATAGCAAGAGTAGAATGTGTCTCATGCTGTGTCTATCTTTTTCTAGGTTTGAGACAAGTGTAATGCTGGGGACACGAAAAAAAAAAAAAAGTCAAAATTCCTCATTTAAGAGAAAGTCACCTTAGAGATGAGTTAAGGGTTTGTTGTTTTTTTTTGGTTTTTTGCTGTGTTTGTCTTTATTAGGAGCACCTCAGAGGTTTACAGTAGCAGTGTATGACCAAAAAAATATTAGGAAACAGTGCAAGTGAAAGACTGCGATGGTTATTATCTACACAGTCACCCACTGGCTTTGCAATAGATCCTATTCATATTGTATCACAGATACGTGTTTGTCACAGGCATATATGCTGAACTCTACCACTATAAGAAATAACACAAGCAGAGTTTGTTCACAGGAATGTGTTTTTACTGGAAGAATAGCTGTTAGCAATATTAAAATGTGGACGTGAATACATCAGAGCAAAACAGTATATGTGTCTTACAAAAATATTTGCTGCTCTGTCTCTAAGGCAAATAGGACATAAATGAAAGATAAAAACCATATAAGCTGATGGTTTTATTTCCCTTTTCACTGTGATTTCCTCACACATGCTAAAGGAATACCTTCACTGACATGGAAATGAAGATTAGGTTTAGAGTAGAGAAGGTCTTACAAATCCTAAAAAGGAATGGTTTTGGTTGGTTTTTTTTGGGGGGAAAGAGGAAGGGACATGACACACTCCTTTTTTTAATTAGCTTTATTCATGTTTTTGCAGTCCAGACTTTTCAACTTCCTGCTAGCACAAAAGTATTAAATACACAAGACCAGCTAGGAAGCCACTCTATAAATCAAGGTGATCCTGGCGTGTCCATTACCACAATCCTCTGCTGCCCCAAGGCTAAAAAGCAGTAGGGATTTTCTTCTTTATTTATTTTTTCTAATCCTCTCAGTTTCAGGACGTGATAATGTTAGTAACGCTGAAGGGAAAGGGATGGTTTTGTGGCTGTGCTGTGGCTGCATGAGCTGCAGGGCTGGGTATCTCAGCACTGCTGCTGTGTGGTGTGAAGGGAGGATGAGCATTGCTGGAGGGGGTTGCTGAGAGGTCTATTACTTCATGACTAGCAAGTTGGGAAAGTTAAAGCTATCCTGATAGTCACCTCTGAGCACAGGGTTGTCTCAAGTACTTAGAATATGTGCTTGTATGCCATCTACAAGTGGTTGTAACTTGGTATTTGTAATAAATCTGCCAGGCCTTTTGCAAGCACTTGGTGCCAGAGTTCTTTTTTCTCTAGACGACCTATGACAACAAGACCTTTTATGTTGGAACTAGAGGGAAGTGCTTTTTCTCTGCAGACATCCTCAAGCCCCTGTGTTCATCAGCGTGCACAGGTTTCCTTCAGGTCTGCCCAGCCTGAAGGAAAGAAAGTCAGTTGCAAACTATGAAACTAAATAAGTCAACTTGATCTTTCTACTGTAGTGCAAAAGAAACATATATTGATCAGTCTGGTGTAATAAGTTCAATATTTCACTTCCTCTTCTCCTTTTCTACTCTCGTAAAAGCAAGTCCAGAAATATGAAACAGAAACTGCAGAAAAAAGGTCTTTTTTTTACTGCTAGGGTATTACCTCTGACACTTAATGTTTAGAAGTATGACCAGAAAGGTGAGAGAGTCAGAAATGAAATAGCCAGTCCAAAGAATGAGTGTTCTTTTGAGCAGGGTCAAGAAAGTATTCTTCATTTATTTCTTTACAAGGTTTTCTACAGTGAGTTTTGACAGCCTGATAAGAATTGATGAAGTAAACCTGTGTCACTGGACCGATGGAAGATGGAGCTGGAAGTGTATTTTGAGATTTCACTAAATTGACCTTAGGAGTTCTGGCATCTACATCACACTGTTCAAGTTTGTCAGATGTTATCTAATGAACCACAAACATCCCTGCCTTCACAAATAATTGGGAAGCTCATCTTCGACAAAATTTTTTACATCTTCTGCAGCAGATTGCCTAATTGGTCTTGGAGGCAGGGTTTAAGATACATAAAATCTTCAGTGTTGTACGTTAAACAGGGAAAGGATTTGAGGCACAATGTGCAAAAAAACCATAAAGGCAAATAACAAGTTTTTTGTTATTGCATCAGAAGACATCTGCCAGGGTTAAGAGGTCAATTATTAGCCCAGGTATGGAAGAAGCACTGAAGGATGTGAAGGCTCTAACAGAAAATAAAATTATCTTTTGGCATCAGTGTCTACCACAGACTTTCCTTGCAGTTGGCAAGTCTAAGGAACTGTTTCAAATCTAGTTGTCAAGAGCAAGGGTATGTATAAAAAAATGATCAAATAAACAATAAAAATTTGTCAGACCCAAGCAATAAAGGGATTTAGATATTAAATTGCTGACCTACTGCCTGTGATCTGTAACCTATTTCTTAAATCAGCCCTGTTACCAAAGGAATGGAACATGTCAGGGGTTGTTTGAAAGCATTTTGATGGGGATCTGGAGAAATACAGACAAACAAACCTGTCTGTCATACCAGAAAATTGCTAAGAAAACTATGGCAAGGAATAGTATTAACTAATGTGTGAAAAAATAATTGAAGATAAGTTCCTGATATAGAGAAAGGCATTCTGCACATACATGGCTGCAGGAGCACTTTAGAGCCTACAAGCAAACAAATACAAGTAACCTACATCTGAGCCTTTGCAACATTTTTGACAAATTTCCCCATAAAAGACTCTCAAGGAAATTTAGCAAAGACAAGAGGATGCAGAAATTGCCTGCAAATGAGGGATAGGTGGAAGCAAAGGATAGATATTTGATTTTCATTATGAAAGAAGACTGCCTGACAGTGAGTTCCCCAAATGTCTGTTCCGGGACCTATATTGCTTAACACAGTCTGAAAAAAATCTGGAAAGCTATTTACTAATGAGATAGCAGACTGATACTCATATAGAGAGATATCTAGAATAGTAAAAAGTAAAACTAACAGCTACAAGGCACAAAAGCACCTCACAATATTGACTAAATGAACAATAAAAGTTGCAGATGAAAGTCACTGCTGATGTATGTGAGACAAAAAAATAACTCAATCTATATGTATAATACAATAGACTGTTGCTGCTTAGGTTAGTTCTCTGAAAAGGCCAGCTCATCTGTCAAAATGACAAAGAAAATGTTAAGAATTATTAGGAAGGAAGAGCAAAATTTGAAGAAAACCAATATCATCATTATGACAGTATATTAATAGATACTTCTCCAACATTTTGAGGGCTCCAAATAGTGGTTTGCTGGTCTCAGAAAACAGTACTGTGAAGCTGAAAAGAGACTAGAGAAAAGCAGTAATGTGGTCAGAAGCACATAATGAGAAAGAACAACTAAACAGCCTAGAGTTTTTCAACTTTCATGCAGAGGAGGGACATGAGCAGTGTGAAGAGGATGAGGAAGGAAGAAGTATTTGTGGTTTTTCAGAATACAGTAAGTCAGGGTGCTCACTGAGACAGACTTAAAATACAAAAAATGGAAGTGCTTTTCACACACCATCTAATTCAGTGAGGGAATACCCTGCAGCAGGGTTTTGCAAAGGCAAACAGAATAATGGGATCCAAAGAAGATTAAAGTCCCAAAAGCACAGATTACTTGGAGCCATAAGAGAGCCGTATAAAAAGAAAGAAATTTTCTGTTTCATCCAGCCCCCCATGTTTTTCTAAGCATTTGATACCAACTATGACTCGACAGAAAATACTGTCCTGGATGGATATCTGGTGTGATCCCATGATATTGGGTATTTCAGGTCCCAAGCCAGGCTTTGATAACTGTGACCACATAAGGTACATCTTCCACACAATAAGAAAGCTATCAGGACAGAATCCATCCTGTACTTTGAGGATCTTCTTACTCTTCTTTTCCCTCCCAAAAGGCTTCCACCACAACAATCTGATCTCCAGACCTTCCAGAGCATGCTGTAAAGTTAAGCCAGGTGACATAAGGACATCCTACGATAAGAGGGTTTGGTGTTGGTTGCCATTTATTACTTGGAAAATTAAGGGGGTTTTTCCTTCATTAAGACTTTTCATGGAAAATTAGGATGTGTAAATGGATTACTGCCATGTATCTGCTGTCAGACTACCCAAGTACTGATGCACAGCCTGGGCCTTATAGCTACAGAAGAGGCTGCTACTGGCAAACTCCTCTAATAGGAAATATGAGTAAAATCAACCTACTTTAGCAACTGTCTGCAGGCAATCTCAGTCTTCCCATATTTGGGAAGGAGGGAAGAAAGACCTACAGAGATATGTCCCTATGAAGTTTGAAAACAGCAGATATTTGGAGAAGATCTGGTAAGAGACCAACATCAATAAAAGAGCAATCCACTTGTCCCTCTGCCATCCCACAGGACTCATGAAATTGGCTTTGAAGAGCAACGGTATCAATAAGCTTTGGATAAGGTGTGATCATTACCTCACTGATGTTAACTGATATTTTAAACCAAGTTCTCTTCATTAATACCAAGTTATTGGAGTTTGTTAAAACTCCAGGATTAATACCAAGTTATAGTCTAACTACCGAGCTTTTACCAGCATGAACTTCTGATTATAATGACTTACACCTTTGACAAAATTTAGTTGTCAGCATGGACTTTTCCATACATATTTTCATTTAAAAACAAGATTCAGTCAGTTATGAGAAAGTGTCTAAGAAAACTATATTGTTCTCCCAGCCAAACTCTAGAACCCGATAAAACACAACAACTGAGAGCACAGACTTAAAATTTGAGCAAAAGCCATTGGAAAACCAGAGTACCAGCCCTTACCTCAGGAAACTAGTAAAACTGAATGAAGAAAAAAAGAAAAGAGAAAAGAGAAAAGAGAATAAAAAAGAAAAAGAAAAGAAAGAGAAGAAAAGAGAAGAAAAGAGAAGAAAAGAGAAGAAAAGAGAAGAAAAGAGAAAAGAGAAGAAAAGAGAAAAGAGAAGAAAAGAGAAAAAAGAAAAAAGAGAAAAGGAAAAAAAGAAACAAAAAAAGAAAACAGAGAAAAGAAAAGAAAGAAAAGAAAAGAAAAGAAAAGAAAAGAAAAGAAAAGAAAAAAGAAAAAAGAAAAAAAGAAAAAAAAAGAAAAGAAAAGAAAAGAAAAGAAAAGAAAAGAAAAGAAAAGAAAAGAAAAGAAAAGAAAAGAAAAGAAAAGAAAAGAAAAGAAAAGAAAAGAAAAGAAAAGAAAAGAAAGAAAAGAAAAGAAAAGAGCCCAACAAAAACAAAACAAAGTAAAAAAATAAGCAAATAAAAAAAAAGTTCACAAAACACCTGAATGTTTTCTGGAGAAGAAATGGACAACTGTCTCTGTAACATGGGGTAGGAATAGTGCACAGTGCACAAGGCAGAGCCACTGAGCAGTGCAGATAAGTCAACTTATTTACAAAGTCCTGTTTCTTTAGGGTACTGAATGTGTCAGGATTTTCTGAAAAAGAAAAAAAAGACAGTATTAAACCAATTAAGGAGTGTACCAACATGCATGAATTAAAATAAAATAAAAGTTTTTTTGCTCAAAAGATGGTTGAGCACTGGAACAAGCTCCCCAGGGAAGTGGTCACAGCACCAAACCTGCCTGAATTACAGAATCTTAGGAGGCGGAAGGGACATTGAGAGATCATCTAGTCCAATCCCCATGAGTTCAAGAAGCACTTGGATGATGCCCTCAGGCACACGGTGTGCTTCTTGGGGTGCCCTACACAGGGACAGGAGTTGGACACAGATGATCCTGTTAGTTCCCATCCAACTCAGCATATTCTATGATTCTAAAATTCCACTGTCAGTATTAATTTTCATATTTCCTAAATTTGGATTGTGGTTATTGTCCTAACCACATTTACTGGTGTGCAATTGAAACAGAACAACCTGAAGAAAAATACACATCTTTCTCAATTTGTCTGGATTTACTCTCTTTTCTTAAATTAGAGAAGACAACAAAGTTCTGACAGAAAACAAATTTAAAAAAAAAAAAATAATTAATTGAGGCATTCAATTAAAGGCTTTAAAACAGACCAAGTGCTCTTTTCATCACCATCTGCTAATTTATATTTTCTGCTAGGAGCAGTTTTCCACACACAGGTATGTCTTCCTTGTTGAAAAATGGTTGGTCTTTGTTAACACAAAGTCAATATCTTTAGCTTGTGACTGGTTTGGGGTCTTTTATCCTTTTTATTTCTAAGTCTCATTTCCAGGAACTTTATTCCTTTTAGTCAGCATCTAGCTCTGGAGAGCTAGTAAAATTAAATGGTTGGGACAAAGAAAAAAGCAAACAAAACAACAACAACACACAAAACAAGCAAACAAAACCACACAAAAAAACCAACCCCCCACACACAAAAATCCCAGCCAAGAATAAAATCCAGAATATCTGTCAGCAGACAAACACAATAAACTTCCTGTTTATAAATTTAGCCATTCATTTTTAACTAGTGGCAAAGCAGAATCTCAGCAGGACATTTAGACAGTAGTATATCCAGATGGATTCTCAGTGTGAAGGGAGTCTGAAATACACTCACTGATATAATAAAAACAGGGTTTTCAGCCTTGCATAGCAGTGGCACAGGGGCTGTGAGTAAATCTATTTCACAGGAAGCCAGTATCTTTAGCTAATGGGAAAATATAGATCATCTGCCTTGCTCTGTGTGTGGTAGGTCATAGATATGATAGGATTATAAAGGAAATGGATCCGTGTGACACAGCCTCTGACAACACTGCTCTACATTTCTTGGCCTGTGCCCTAATTCAGAGTCACCAGCAACCCCTTCTATCAGGCAGCCAATGCTTTAAGTGGCTCACAGCTTGACTGTGGTGAATAACCCCCCAGGGGCAAAGCAAACTTGTCAATAATTCCTAAGCACCTTAAACAAAATATGTAAATGCGGTAATTCCTACAGAGAATAGAGATGGGGGAAGGGAAAGTGTTTCAGAAGAGGATAAATGTTGTTAGGGGATTTTTAAGGGAGAGGAAGGAGCGTTTGAAGAAGCCAGATAGCCAGCAGCTGAAATACTAATGAAGATAATAATGCTGCACAGAAATGTAAAGGTGACTTAAGTCAAAATCAAAATGTGATCCATGATTCTGGTATCTCATACCCAATTATTCATATGGTAGGAGAAAAAAGCAGCAGTCAGGATTTTGTACAATGGGGTCATCTGCACACACTAATTTAAAGAATGGGTCAGAGACTAAAATGTGCTACTGTGCCATGCCCTGTTCCCTTATGATGAAGACCTCTGCTCCTTCTGTGAAATGTTAGTGCCCTCTCAGAAGACAAATATCTCCTCCTATATGACAGATTGAGGGGAAGACAGAGTGACAAGATACAGACTAATGGTGGAACTTGGCTCCAAAGTAATGACTGGTGGAAATCAGAGGTTCAAAGCCTGTTGCATGTACCAGGCACACAAAAAGCAGAGTCTGTGGGATGCTCCTCCCTGAACCTGCACAAACTACAGTAGGGTTTTGGCTAGGGAAGGGTTGTGGGTTGCAAGTGGAGTGTGCATATTTGTATCTCTGACTGGGACCTGGAGGGAGTTTTGCCTGTTCATGTATTTTTGTGAAGGAGCCCCACACAGCTGAGTGTTATGACTGTTATGAGTGTCCCCAAAAGTATGTTGAGAAACCTGATTTCTGAATAGGAAGCAGAGGTGGAAAGAGTTATTTCACACAGCAAAATCAGATCTTGAACAACTGCTGTTTGTTTCCTTGAAAGAGGTCTCTTTGCTCAGAAGGGGTGAGGAAGCCTTGGGGTTAACTGGAGACATGGCCAGCTGGCGTGAGCAGGCAGCCAATTGTCTAAAAAGTAATAGGGAAAAAGGTAAGAAATGCAAAGGGAAACTGAAGGAAATGTGAAAGGTGTCAGGAGAAAGAGGAGTTGTGGAGAAGGACTAGGAAGAAACACTGATGTTGAGGAGAGGTGGAAACAGAAGGGAGGAGGGTGCTGCATGTTCACAGACAGTGCTGAATGCAGTCTTCCTTCCATGTGCCACACCCCACTACCTGAAACCCACGGTTTTGTTGTATTGAGCCTTGTACTCAGTTTCCACTGTCCTTGTGGCTGAGAAAGGCTCAGGCTGCCCAAGAAATGTCTGAGCACCTGATGGCATATCCTCCATGTCGGTGCTAGGCCAATATCCCTTCAGACAACAACAACAAAAAAGTTATCTCTGGACATCTGACAGGGAATAATGTCACCAAGTCCCAATGGGTGCCACATGAATCATCTGTAAGAGGGCAAAAGTTGTTAATAATGCACATGGGGACTTTCTGCACTATGTGTATTGACCTAAAATTTCTTCAAAACCACTTAACAATAAGAAAATAATGCATTAGTTTTGGATTATGAGCTTCATTATGAGGCTAATCAACCACCAGTGTTGTT